>NC_059473.1:107996362-108597018 GCF_018139145.2 Gymnogyps californianus
AATCTGAAGTCTGAGTTTGGAACTGACTAAAGCTCAAATGACCAAGTCTCCTTGAAGCAAATTTGCCGAAATTGCAGGCTAAATCACGGAATGCCACCAAGATACTCACAAGTAGTACCTGCAAACCATAAGACTGCATAGCAAGAAACAACATTTCTCTTTCACCTGGAGATGACAAAGAACTGATTCCAGAATGTGTATTTTCTCAGCTTTGTAGGAAGTATAATATTTGTCTCTCCAGATTTAGTTGAGTATCTGAAACTACAGTGTTGTCTTTTAAAGACTAAAATAAAATAGGTTGAAGAAATACGTTGAAGTTCTCTGTTATTGCCATCTGTCTTATCCAATGGACACACTTGAAGTATTGCTTCTGGCTTTTTCCAAATGCCTGTCATTGGCCTCCAAGATAACCACCTTGCTTGGAAACAGCAACTAAACAGAGAAAACCTACAGCTCTGCTCTGCACCTTTATACATTTTACAGAAATGTTTAAATCCAAAATGAAATGAAAAACATAATGAAAAGCATTCTTTCCCAAGAAAGCAAAACATACTTGGCTGGCAATACCTTTGGAGGGCACCCCTCAAACACTGCTACGTGACACCCCAAAGGTGAACCTGATTAGACTACTGGAATTGTATCCTTTGGGAGTCTGCAATCAGCTCAGAGGGTAATTCCAAAATGGAACTCAGCAGAAGCTCATTTACTGTCATAGGATGGAAAGAAAAAAGATAAGAAAAAATGAAGACTGGAATTGCTGACTTCTACATCCCACATACAACAACTTTTCTGGCTCATTTTGGAGATGTTCAACACTCCACTGGCCCTGAGCAAACTCATCTAACTTTGAAGTCAGTCCTGCCCTGGGCAGCAGGTTAAGGCTAGATGACCTCTAGAGCTCCCTTCTAGGGAGCATATCACAACAGGTACCAAAGATGGAGGTCTCCAAACAGGGAACTCATTCTAGTTACAATAATACCTAAGCCTTATTGAAGTGCTGCTTTAGCTCTAGAGTCACACATCTTTTTGAATCACTTAAGAGAAATAAGCATAGCAATACTGAGATCAGTGCACTCCTGCATTACTGAGATCAGTGCACTCCTGCATATAGGCAGGTGGACTAATTTCTTGATTACTAACAGCTTCCCATTACAGTAAGAATCTTTTCACCCTTTTTTAATAGGCTGAGATCATTGCCTAAGTCTCCTCTAGTATCACTGGAGAGAAACAAGTACTTTCACAGGGCAATTCATCACATCCTAAGACAGATGGGATGACTTGCTCTTTACAGCTCTCCCTTACTCTCAGACGACTACAGAAGGTAGAAATGACTACTTCAGTCTAGAAGTCTGACTTTTAGACAGACCAAATTCAATGACAGAAATCCCATTAGTTACTGGCCAGGGAGGAACCAGTAACTCCTCGCTGGAATAAGGTTCTCCATCCCTCCCGTTCACACAGCTCTGAAGGCGGCAGAGAAACATAAGCCCCACCTAAGAGCCATATCTAGCCTCTTCGTTATTCAGAGGTAGAAGGAAGAAACATGGCTGTTGTGGGGTTAATTCCCAAGTGTTAACAGTGAGTACACTGTAAGGCCAAACCATTCATAACTATAATATGCACGTCTTCCTTGGGTGCCCTGAAAATAATTTTCAGGGCTAAATTCACCAATCATACAAGCAGAGGCAACCCCAAGCGCACCCTTAAAATCTCCTCAGACTATTAGTCCGTGGTATTACTTAATTTCAGTTTTCCTCAGCAGAATTACAGCAGGGGTATGTTTGGTGCATTATATTTATCAACTATATTACCACTGAAATGTTTTATCTTAACCATTTAATGGAAAACTTAATTATAGTGACTTAGAAGGGACTTTGAAAATGTTCTTAAGCAATTTATAGGGCAAACCTCCAGGGGGAAAAAAAAAAAAAATTAGTTAGGCTTGTTTCTTAATTTACTTTGGTGCTTTGGAAAAACAACAAAGGCAGTGCAGGTCTTGCACAAAAGTCTGCATCTACCAACATAAGGAAAGACCCTCTTATTTTGGTGTAGTTATATCCTCTGCTTTACTACAGTCTTGCTACACTGGTTACTGCCACTCAGGGACAGATACAGCCGCAATTTAAAAGGAGTATGTCAGGCTATCTGATGCTAATTGGACAGCTTAGCTTTCTTAGTCCTTCCCTTCCCCATAAATCCATGGCTGTTTCAATGAACAAAACCACTATTTCACTTGCATTAATGAAAACTGTTCAACAGTCATCACGGAAGTAATTCTAGGTTTATACTGGCACACGTTAGAGTAGAATCTGCTCCAATGTTTTTCAAAGAAGATCAACAGAGCTGAAGCTCTGCATTCATACATTTTCAAGGCTTTTGCTAGAGCGGGGGTTTTCAGCAGCTGCACAGTGATGCAAGTTGGCATAAGTTCTTGTTATACTGCCACGGGCTAAATTCAAAACCCTAGTTTAACATTGATGGCAAACTACAATTAGTACTGTTCCTACACTAAAGAAAATAATCCATGAAATCCATCATTTTCATAGCCACATAAAAATTTACCATGAAAATATTCAGCTTTGCCGACTTCTGTTCACTCCTGCTAATTTCTTTCTTTGGATTTCATATGAACTGCTATCTTTTGTGAAAGGAAAAAAACAGCCAGAAAACCAAATCTGTGTAAAATTTTAGATTGGGACAAAACTTCTGTAACTTCCAATTCCTCTACACATTTGTGGAAATATCAGCCAAAATATACAGACTGTCATTCCAGATGACAACTAAGGTTCATCTAATTAAATATTCTGTCTTGTACATGAGCTAGCATCAGACATTCAGAGAAGGACACAACAAACCTATACATTGTAAATATATGTTTTAGTTGTTTGTGTCCTGACACAAGACAAGTTTATCCAATGCAAATGTTCCCATTATTCCTACAGCAATGTAATACACTTTTGACCCTGCTTCAATATCTTCCTGCAATGAGTTACACTACTAATATAAATATATTTTTTTAAAAACATCACAGCAGTAGAATATTTTATCTTATTTTTCCAAATTTGCCTCAGATTATCTTGAGTACTCTCTAAATCCTTGGTAATTTACCAAATAATCTGCACTTCATCACAACACTGAGGCCAAATTATTTTCAACAAGATAAGAGTTTGGACAGTAAAAGCTTTTTAAGTGTCGCTTGAGTGTCTTGTAATAATTGAGGTAAAGTTCCTTATCACATAATCCAGTTCTAGGTCTAAATATGCTCTTCTATGCCTGACAGTTCTTTTCCAAGATTATATATGAACATTCAGAACATAATAGTCTAATTATACATCATTTTACATATGAGTCTTCTATGTCCTTCTTCACTGATACAGTCAGATCTTATCTTCTATTCCAGTTTCTTTCTTCTTGAAAATACAAACAGGTAGGGTTCAGTATAACCGGGCTGCGTGTTTGGAGGTGGAGAAGATGGGAAATTATTTGTTTTCAACTAACACTAACTTATTAATACTTTCCATAGCCTGATGTGTTTAGGCCATAAATGGAAGAAATTCCTGAGGGGATATAAGGAAGAGTCAATTAATGTTATAATACACAGAAGACCAATGAGGACAAACTACCACCGTAGCCATCTGTTTGTTCTGTGTCTACCTGCGGCTGTGAACCATGCCCAGTTAGGAATCTGAATACCTTGGCCATAGTCCTGAACCGTACTTGAAAGAAGAGACACCAACATTTGTGTTCCAGTGAAGGCTGGGAAGGAGATGTCTGATTCAATGATGCCTGCCAGTATAAACTTTTAGCAAGCAAGAAGGAGAGCTAAAGGATATAGTCAGAGATATTTCTGTGATCAGGAGGATGCCAAAGGATACAAAGGTCGCTATAATGAACCGTTTGGACAGCTATACAGAACAGGAGCCAGTAGTAAAGAATAACCTGGCAATTGCGCAGGGAAGAAGCTGGTTGCTAGTATCATCTGAAGGCCAGACAATTTTACAACCAGAAGCCATGAGTTTAAGAGCAAGTACTCTATCCTGGAGAAAGTTGTGACTGAACCCTATGGACGTATCTGACCTTTCATCCTTGAAATCAGGCATTACTGCCATTTGCAAGACACAAAAAAATAGTAAACTAGAGTTGGCAGCACAGGAGAGAACTAATAACTGAGGACACAAATTCTGCCCATCTCCATCTAAAAGGACAGAAGCGTTGTAAGAGACTAGCCTTGCTAAATCATGACTTACGCATTGACCTCAAACACAGGAAAGAAGCTTACCAACTAGGTCAGATCACTAAAGAAGAGCATAAAAGAATGGCACAAGCAGCTGGAGGACACGCAAAAAGGTCAAGACACAAAACATGACCATGAGAAACAAAGGAACCTTGTGATCACAGCTGAGCAGAGACCAGGTCAGGCACACTTCTGAAGTGGATCTGTCCATAACCTGCCCTTAAAGTGAGTGCTCCAAAACACCAAAGTGCTTGCAATATCTAAACATGAAGTAGAACAATGTAATTTTTTTAAATAGGAAAGTCTCAGACTAGTCAAATAAGAAAGATAAAAAAAGCTTTGAAAACAAAGCTCCTTTCTCCCTACCACGTCCTTACAGACTAAGTTTTTCCTCTTCAGTCCTGCTCTAATCCAGCAGCCACTATGCGCTTTCTAGGTATGTAAATACCCCAGCCTCCTCCAGGCCCCTGTGTGCCTGATACCTGCCTGTCTCGTAAGTCTCTTGCTCTTCTCATTTGTTCTGTTTCAAAACCTAGCTGCCACAGTCTGCCTTACAGAAACGCATCCCTCCTGAGCATGCTCTCGGGAAAGGAGCAATCTCCCTCTCCAGAGATTTCCATACAATTCCAAATTCAGGCAGGCACAAGAAGGGAACTATGCAAGCTATTAAACACAACATAAAGTATCTATGCAGTAAGCTGTAAACAAAAAAATAAAGCAGATATCAGCCTTTACAACTAGAAAGACTACATTAGCCACTATTCAGAGACAATGTAGAGATGATGCAGAGAAAGCCAGAGGGTTTAATGACTTTTTGCATTAGTCTTCATGAAGGAGATCTATTGGTGTCAAGCAGAATTAATAGCAACAACTGTCAGAGCTCAACTAAGAACAGAGATTATTAATTACATTTTTCAAATTTAGTTGGCCTCACAAATATCAGCTAAGATATATTAAAAAAATAGTTGAACCAACATGAGAACTGAGAGCAGCTCTGTGATGTCTCATGGAAGACGAGTGGAAGGGCAAGTGTATTGCCCATGCTTAGAACAGGAGGAAAGAGGAGCTGAGAAACCACAGACAACTCAAGCTGAACTTCAGATTTGAGAACATTTCTGGATAAAGCAAATCATTGTATGCAACTATATGATAACACAGACATAAGTAGCAACCAATATAGATTTGTTAAGAACAAACTGACAGAACAATCCAGTTTCTTCCTGCGTGTGGCTAATAGGCCTTTTTAGTAGAAGATGAGTAATTGTCATACATCTTGACTTCAGTAAATCATGATGAAATCTGAAAACAGAAATTAGATAACTGCACCCATGGAGGACCAATGTTTCACTGTCAAACAGAAAGATGTATTGAGTGGTGCTTCAAAGGGTCTGTCCAGGGTCCAGTCTTTTTCAGCGTTTCTCTTAACAACCTAGATGACAGACAGAAGAAAATATTCCTGACAGTTAGAGGGATTGCAAGTATGTTGGAGGACTGGAGAAAGATTCACATAGGTTTTAACAAGCTGGAGAAACAGTGATTACTCAATCACAAATAAGGAAAAGCTAGTTAGTAACAGTTCTGTTAAAAAAAAAAAAAAAAATAAAAAAAAGGGGGAGGGATTGTCACCTGGGGGCTATTTCCAATCTATGAATTACAAGCATAACACTGCACAATGGTTTCGGATATTCAAGGAAGATGTGAACAAACAGGAGATTCAAAAAAAGAGCAACAAGAACTATCAGAACTGGAACGCTTGAGCCACAAAATAGGAAAAAAAAGGAAGAAAATAATCTGTTCTTCATACTAGTGATGGACAGAACAAGTAGTAATGGGCTCAAATGCCAACCAGAAAGATCCAGGATAGATTTTAGGAAAACCACTCCATTGAGAATAATAATGACGCACTGGAATACATTGTCAAGGGAACTATGGGTTTTCCATCACTGATGAGCTACAAAATAGAAATGACAATCTGATCCTACTCGAGGCACAAGGGCGGCTTCTCCAGGTCTCTTCCAAGGCAGTTTTCCAAAACAATAAGCTACTGTCTCTCTCTTAAGGACATTCTGTCACATGTACATTTCCTCTGTATAAACACAATCTGTCGTACAATGGACACTGATTCAACAATTTTCGTTCTAAAAGAGTGCGTTTATGGATGTGGTAGTCCCAAATACCAGCAAACATTGTTTGCATCTTTGAAAGCAAAAGTAGGAAAAAAACTCACCCCAAAAAACAAATACAGAGAAGAAAGACACATTTCAGTTTTGTTTTTTTAGCAGAATGAAACATTTTTCCCTTTCTAATAATGTGTTTCCTAGTAAGGGTTCGGTTCTAACTGCCAAGTGTGAATCTCCAATATGATTCAGAGTTTCCAGCCTTAAAATGGGAATCATTAAGACTTTACCCCAGAATTTTCCCTGATGATGACCTGTTGCTATGGAAGTCAACTTCCAGAGCAAAACTGGAAGGAAGAAGTACTATACCATTAATCACATCATTAATACAGCCCTAATAAGCTGAGGTTCATAACCTCTGGATGCTGATGAATTGGAGTCAGATAAACCTGCTCTGCCCAATGTTTTAATCAACTGCAATGTTTGCTGAAGGCCATGGTAGCATAGCTTATAAATATACAGATGCTTTACTCGCTTTACAAGTGAAAATACAAACTAAGAACTGAACAGACTCAACAGAGAAACTGTTAACTTCAATCCTTGGAATGTATCAAAGCCAAAGGAGTTTGTAGACAAAGATAAGATGCTCCAGCAAAGCTTCCTTATTTCATTAAAATTGTTCTGAACTAATTTCCAAGTATCAGGGAGATATAATACCATTCCTTGTTAAACCTCAAGACTTCTCTCCCCAAAAATTCGTGGTAGAAGTCCAATTAAATTAATTTGGTTAAGGTTTGGCACACCATTCCGTATTGTGGCATCCATACTGAGTACATCACAAGCAAGCAACACCATGGCAGCTCAAAATAATGTGAGATAAGAATAGAAAGGAAGGGAAAAAAGAGCTACAGAGAAGACATGACAGGTGGAGTCTAACCTCCAGACAGAGATTCCCAAAATAATTACACTCAATTATTCACCCATCACCAAAAGTCCCTGCTGAAGAGCATGAGAGTCCTAAGGTAAAAGAATTACTGCTTGACATTTGCCTTATGTATCAGACTAGAACATGCTCTGTCACAAATGCACAGATATTCTCATACTAGTTTTTCCTCCCACCACTGGTCTGAGTAGCAAGCTGCCTTCTGAAAACCATATCATTAGGCACCAAGTCTTTTGCTTTGTTTTGCTGATGACAATTGAATTCTCTCTGGTTATTCTCCATTTTGGTTTAAAAGAGAGGACAACTGGGGTTTTGTACATAGTTAAAGTAATAATTAAAAAATCTCTTGTTCAACTTATTTAAATAGAGAAGTGGTTATAACATGCCTTTGGTCCCAAAAAACTTTTCATTCACAATAACTGTCACCTTCAGTGAATGTTATGTATTATTGACTCTTAAGATACAGTTTCGCTCCAGCAATAAACTACAACAAAACCCCCAAAAACCTCATCCAACAGGCTATGTTTTCATACTGCAAGGTTTCTTTCTCAGTTATCCCTATCCCCACAAAGTAATCTGGAAATAAGCCTTTGATACAGATGTGTTAGGAATAACAAGGATGACGTGATCATAGAGTGGTTTATAAACAGTTAATAAATGACCAGGAAACTACTTCTCCTAGTAATTTTAAAATTTGCCATTTAACTGCTACCAGAATTGTATCAAAACAAAAACATACACTAGAAAGAGTCCAGCTCTTTCCCATAGCTATATAAATCTGGCACAATGGGAAATGGAAAAAAAAAATTATGTATTGAGCTAAACAAGTGTAAACCTAAATACACAACAAACAAAAGGAACAAGTCTAGAAACGGTGCGGTATGATGCCTTTTTGAACAAGAGGTGTACTCTAAAATGTTAAGTAATTCCAAAATGTAGCTATACAGCTTTTCCATAATAATTTTGTTTATTAAGCATGCCTGTTTGTAGAAGTAGAGATTTTCTTTTAAATCCCTGTCTCCTATTTAAATCTATTTTTGGACTTAAATGCTGTTAATTGAAATTCCTAACACTAAAATCAATGAAGGTCTTCTCTGAGCTTCCCTCTGAGACCAAGGAATGGATGTTTTTAAGTTCAGTTGATTTACTGGATTCTGATCATAGGACAGAGGTAACCGCAGTTCCTCAACCATCCTATGTCTGGTGAAAAACAGGGTCGAGAGGGAAAGATGTTATACATTCACACTGGGATAACAGGAAAGAAGCCAGCTTGCAAATCTCCCCACATTTACTCCTTCTAATATTCCTGGCTGCAGTTAGGATCAGAAGGAGGAAGCAAACTAAACATGTCAAGGAACGTAGCTCAAACGCCCAAGGATCCAAGGAGAATTTTGCTGGGCTGAACACGCTCTCTTCAGGTCTCACAGCAATATTAAACTGATCAAAGAGCACAAGCAGTCTAACTATTCAACTTATTTTGTATTCAGTGTATACTCTCCTAATTGTTTCCAATTACTGTGCTTTTTTTCTGGAAACAGATAGTGCTTGTCTGTGCTTGGAACCTATTAACATTGCTGCCTCAGCTACTGGAAAGATAGCGGCTACATTTCTGTGCATGTATCCATGGATGCAAGACCTGATTGCATTGAAAATGTGCTCAACTTGCCTGAAACTTGCAGTTTCGCTCTCCTCAATGAACGGACCTGGCTCATTTTTCCAAACAATGAAGAATCACCCTCTCTCATTTTCCAATAGCATCATGGAGCTTTTCTCAAAAGAAGCTGGTGGATGTTTTGAGTTTGCTAATCAGGTCTTTTATGTCTAGTCAGATATTTTTATGTGCTCATGACAATGGCATCTAAGTGCATTTTCCAGATGTTAGTTATTTACACATTCATCATTCCCCTAAAAGAGTCATTCCTAATCTGCACGTTAAAACATATCTGTGGAATAAGCAAAGTAACTTAAATCAACACAATATCAAAAGAGTATTTGTTCAGTCTTCAAACGACTGTCTATAATCTCACTCAACATCGCATTTAGAGATGTGATTAGGAGATGTGATATTATGCTTATGTTTATATTATTTATATCATACTTATATGGTGGTATAACTTCTCTCCCTTTCTTAGTTGGATGTATTTGAATTAACTTTTGAGTATAGTGTGCTGCTCTGCTCAATAGAGCAAGTTTGTTTATTCATTTTAGAAGATAATCTGATTAATGCCTTAAAGCAGGTATTAGAGAGGCCTGGTTATAAAAGTCTCCCTCTCATTTTGTTCATTTTCTTTTGGATAAAATCAGTCATATTCCAGTCAAGGTCTGCTTGGGACTTCTGGAGAAACCTTTGCTTCCACGTATGGATTTGACTCACTTAAGCTTGTCCTTATAAACAGCACAAATTTGCTGAGCAGAAGCAGCCTGCACAATTTTGACAACAGATAATGGGTTTATTTTTTCTACAGTTAAATTCTCACAATAGATCATCTCCTTGAAAGAACTGTATTTCAACTGATAGAGAGCATTGCCTCATAGGCAAATCTTAATATATTTGCATAAACAGGAGACCACCAATAATAGATAACCCTTCAGGAGGGGATGAAATTACTTTACAGAGTACTTCAAGAACTCCTATGAGGAAAAGTATCACTTACATGAAGGTAACTAGTAAGTTAAATACATACTTGATTTTGTACCTAAGTACATTTATCAAAACTTTTCCTCTACTGTAAAAAGAGGAATCTACCGAATTCTTTTCTAACAAATTTCCAAAAGCATTTCCAATGGCTAATGTAACACAACACAGTTAATTTATGTAGGAAAAAAAAGGGTAATTTGAGACATTTAAAAATGCTGACCATCTTCAAAGCAGGAGGACAGTAGTTCAAGTATACTGTTTTAATGTTGTTAGTTGTGAATACTGCAGATTTCTGTAAGACATCAGCCTAGAACTACTTCTGTACAAGTAACTAAAATCCCTTTTTCCCAAGAAAGGGAATCGCATTCAGAGGATTCTTATAACTAGTCAGGCAACTGAATTCGACTTTTGATTAATACTACTCACTGTTAGTACAAAACACTGAGCTGTACTATTTTGTTCCACTTTCTCTGATTAGTACATTTTAAGAAATAAAAAGTTCTCTTTTTTTAGTGTCTTCTGATGAGCACTTCAGATATGTACCTTCCTATGACAAGACGTAGTGTTTAGCAAAATGTCCTGTTTGCTAAGAGATCTGGATGCATTAACAAAGAATTGTGAACAGTGACCAATGCCTTGCTTTCCCATCTAAAACTGATGCTTCTATATTAAACAACTCATCTTAGCATCAAGATTGATTTATGGTGATTTAAAACAGAAGTTAAAAGATTTTTAAAATTAATTTCAAGACATTTAAAATAATAATAATAAAAGAATGCCTCACCCATATTCCTGGTTTAACATGCCTCAGATGATTAAGTACACGGTCTAAACTCACTATACAGAAGCCATAAAAAATGCCACCTGTAAACCACAAGACCTTTGACTTCTCCTGCACTGTCAGACATGCCAGGTAGCTTTCACATACATATACTGCAGCAAGGTTGAAAAATAGCTTACGATGACAGAGTAGTACAAATCACCATAGAGCAGCACAGTGGTCAGAGCAGTAATAAAAGTGCAATTGCTTTCACTGTAACTTTGATGGCGAAGAGAGCAGAGGCTGGGGAAGGAAAAGGGGGAAAGTCTCTATTATCTAGCTGAAGACAGTCTCAGCTTGCTAAACAAGGAAATGTTACTTCTTTGTCTTGCTTTGCCCAGTGTGGTACCTCAATATACTATTACACCTTCACTAAAAAAACAAATGAAGCCTGAGTGCCTGCTTAGACTACTAGCATCAAGGGATATCATTCCCAATTCCCACACCTTCTAATGTAAATTCAGTGTCCACTCATTTACTACTGAGAATTACATATTGACAAACGAGCAACCAGTGCTCTGAAGCCTGAGTACTGTCTAACAGGCAGGGAGCTCTGTGCCTCTCAGTAATGCAGCACGTGCCAATATGCCATACGATCCATTCTTTACTACCAATGCTATCCTTTCACTGTCTCTGGCAAATAGTTGCACTTTAACACTAGCAGGGGCGACTGCCTCACACAGAGGCAAGACCCAGCTGCTCAGCAGATTTCCATAAAAAAGAGCAGCTCCCACCTCACGTCCCTGCCCAGGAGGAGCAGCCACCTCATATAGGAGCGAGCTGGAACATTGCCTTTGCATGAGAAAGTAGCTCCTCAACGTGACACCACATCTCTTCCTTTTCCGCCTCTTTGGCACTGGTTCCATCTTTATCATGTACTAGATCACACATATTGATTTTTGCAGGAGCAAAACCAAGATACTGAACAGAATATGAAGTTCTTATTCGCATTCCAGTGAGTTTCTGTTTATAAGCTTTTATTATTTAAAATGCACGGCTTCCTGCTCATCTGACCCCAGTTCACAACGAAAACCTCCACAGTCATTCATGGACTGCCACACCTTCTAGGTATTCTCCAGATTCTTCTCAGAATTCTTCTTCCGTACTCTTTACCTCCCACCTTCACCGCTGGATTGTCCACATCCCAGGCATGATCTTAGAAAAGTTCCTCATTAAATATCTTAGTTTCATATTTCGTCTTAGCTGCATATTAAATATTTCTTCAAACACAGTGGTCTTCCTTTACTGGTGCTGGCCGTTTATATACTGGAGTTGGCCGGAGGGGCGGATCGCGGCTCTGGCATTGGTCAGTGGGTGGTGAGCAATTGCATTGTGCATCACGGGTTTCTTATTTCTTTTTGTTGTTGTTGTTGTTGTACTCTTTTTCATTACAATTATTATTAGTTAGTAGTGTATTTTTATTTTTACTTTAGTTATTAAACTGTTCTTATCTCAACCCACGAATTTTACTTCTTTTTTTTTCCTTTCCTCCTCCCCACCCCACTGGGAGGGGGGAGGGGGAAGCGGCTGCGTGGTCCTTAGTTGCTGGCTGGGGTTAAACCGCAACAGTGGGGCAGAGTTTTATTTCTAACATGTGGCTAAGTGCTTCTATATTCCAAAAGAGTGCTTAGCATATTTAGGTAATATTCTGTCTCTCCTGTGTTAATTGTTAGTTTTTTCTTTTAATTGTTTAATATATACAACTAAAAGACAACAACGGCTATTCCTCATTGCACGAGAATTTACCTAGCTGCACATAACACTGTTACTGTACAGCGACTGCTCACGTAACTTTCTATTCCTGAAGTAATGTCAGCTGGGGCAAAAAATTAAAGAATGTGAAAATACAATGGTAACATTATTTATCTAATCAAAGTAAGAAAGTTTTTATGGGCATCTAAAGAAAAAGGGCTTCTATTAATACATCCATATTTTACCACACAGCCTGGATTCCACATCAAACCAACTGCTAAAAACACACCTTCTCTTGAAATATAAAAGCACGATCTACAGCAAAAGTACTCCCTACTAATTCTCCCAGTCCGCAAAGACAGACTTTTTTCTGCATTCCAAAGAATCAGGAAAACCAGTGATAGCCCCCAGAACTGGGAATTGTGCAAGGAGAAATCTTAACAGAAATTCAACACCTTGACATGAGGAATGCATATATAAGACATCGTAAGCTCTTAAATGAAGGTTATATTTTTTTAATGGAGGTACAACATGCCAAAAAATATAAGCCAGTGTATTGGGTCTGGCTGAGATGGAGTTAATTTTCCCCATAGCAGCCCTCATAGTGCTGTGCTCTGTATTGGGAGCTAGAAAGGCGTTGATAACACACCAGTGTTTTGGCTACTGCTGAGCAGTGCTCCCACAGCATCAAGGCTGTCTCTCCAGCATTCCTCCCATCACCAGTAGGCTGGGGGTGGGCAAGATCTTGGGAGGGGACAGAGCCAGGACAGCTGACCCAAACTGACCAAAGGGATATGCCATGCCATATGACCTCTGCTCAGCAATAAAAGCTAGGAGAAGGAGAAGGAAGGGGGGGCATTCGTTATTTACGTTTGTCTTCCGGAGAAACCGCTACGCGTACTGAAGCCCTGCTTCCCGGGAAGTGGCCGGACATCGCCTGCTGATGGGGAGCAGAGAATAAAATCGTTCATTTTCCTTTCCTTTCACGTGCAACCTTTGCTTTTGTTTTATTAAACTGTCCTTATCTCAACCCACAAGACTTTCATTATATTTTCTCTCTCCTGGCCAACTGAGGAGGGGGAGTGATAGAGTGGCTTTGGTGGGCACCTGGCATCCAGCCAGGGTCAAGCCACCACAGCCAGACTGTTTTGACATACTGGCGTGATAGAAATTGACATGTGTTGTTTTAACAAATCTAATTTTGAGGTATGATTTCAACTCTTTCATTCAATTTTGAAAGTTCTAAATTTTAGGTTTTACAGAAAACCTGAAAAAAATCAAAACTCTTGCTTTCATTTACTAAAATTTTTTAGTTCAGCACAGTATTATGGAAAAAATATCAGAATAATGATATGGATCAGAATTTTACCACATGCTCTTTTTGCAAAGTAGAGGCAAGATTGAAACAATCTTACAAAGAAATCAAATTTAAGCAGCCCTTTTAAACCAAAAACTTCTCTATGCATTGTCTCATAAGCAGATTCACAACTGGTGAGCAAACCTCTCCTTTAAGACCAACAGCTGTTGGCTTGGTATATCCCAGTTTGACCTGGATGATTTGGACTTCAGCTTGTTTGGTAGGTATTGGAACAAAAGTTTACTCACATCATCAGAAGTTCAGGCATGCCTCTTTCTCAACAGATAGAGTATAACTTACAAAACAAGCTGACATGCCCCACCTTAGATGCATTTTCATCCCTAGTTGGTGTCCTTTTGAACCAGTTAGTGTCCTTTTGAACCCTGCTGTGGACTTGGCTCTGCCTCCCACAGCAACACCTTCAGAGCTGGAGTAGAATAGGCTACAATGGGACCAAACTGATAATGCAAATGCAGGGCAGTGAGTACATGGATCAGGGTAAACCAGGAATCTGCAGAACTCAGCAGTGAACCGAGTTTTGCCTCCAAAGCCTGAGGTGCTGGTTACTGACGGCTCCTGCTGTGAGGAAGGAAGGACAGGAGAATGAAGAGCTAATTGAAAAGAGGACCAAAAGCCCTGAAGAGTCAGCCTGGTTGCTCTGCTTCCTCCTGGAAGCACGAGGGGTGCAGGTCAATGACTCTACTTTGGGTAACATTAGCCTCCCTTCTCTTAGTGGTAACGGCCTTGCCTGAACTCAGCTTCTGCTACTGAGAGGAGATGCAGCAAGCCTGGCTTTCTGGGGCCCTGGACTACACAAAGCTGTCAGCCCCCCTAAGCTGTTTTGCCACCCTCAGCAAACATCTGCCCCAGCCATTGCCTCAACACCTAATGTGCCTAGAGACAAGCCTTGGGTCAGGGCCTCAGGGAAGCGCCAGAGTTCAGATTTCAGCAGCCGCATGCTGGAAGAGCAAATGAAATGATTACATCCGAAAGGATTACATCCAAAAGGATTACATCCCAGAACAGTCAGCTACAGCCTCCACAAACTTTTAAAGCTGGAACTGGAAGAGAGAATCCAATGTGAGCTAGTGTGAATCCTTCATCCCAGCTAGGGTATAATTATATCATTCTGCTTGACAATGTGACATAGAGGGGGCAATAAAATATCCATTTCACAGTGAGGCCGGTATGACATGGCTACTACGGATGGTTAGGCTACTTAATTTATGTTTCAGAACTCATCTGAATTCATTAAGCATTTCCTACTATATTCAGCCTTGCTATAGACAGCTGCTTATAAAGGTTATAAGAAATAAACACTTTAGGCATGGGCAATTTATTTCTTCCTTCAACCTGACTATCTTTTGTGAAATTGCATGCTATAGAGCAATAACTACAATATCTAATTTATAGAAAGCATGAAAAGCAAAGACTTCAAACTGTTGCAGAATGGTAGAGAGTTGGAAATACGTTAGAGGAAGAATGAAAACAAACAAGTAAACAAAAAGAAAACACTTAAGGCACTGAAGGTGCCCCAAACAGTGAAGATTAATGTTTTACATTGTTTATATATTTTTCAAGCATGCTTTCAAGAAAGCCACTTACCACTTTCTGTGCTTTTTGCATTTGAAAAATAATTAACCATGGGGTGGGATTTTTAGAGAAGACAACAAGGCAAACATTTCCTGAATTCTTACAAAGTGAGAAGGTAAATATGTGAAGACTTGACTGGAACAAAATAGAATCTCTCAACTCTGAGTGCATTGTTTGCTGTCTTTTAAAAACAGGCTAACCCAGTGTGCAGTTCATTAGTATTCTAATTGTCAAGTAGTGCTCAGTGGTTGTCTCAGGCTGTCTGATTAAAAATTAAACAAAATTAATTTTTTTCCATTGCCAGATGCACTGAAGTCTTTTTTTTTTTAATTAAACTCCCTTCCCAACACTTAAGATCACATACCACCATAGCAGAGCAGTAACTGACCATACTTTCCAAGAGTAGACCATAAAAGACTATTTAATTCTGAATTACAGTGCAGAGGTTTTATTCTTACAATGCATTGCTGTTCTCCTGTTCATTTCAGCTGATCTTTGTGTTCTCCAAGGGTGAAAGAAAAACTGATGGGACTGTGATCGTAGAGCATGACAGACAGCTCCATGACCTACAACCAGCTATGGAGCACACGAGACAGCTTGTTTTCGTCTCTAAATAGACACTGTGCTTTGGTAAAGATATTCTTGCGGACATGATCTCAGCTGCTGAACTAACTCAGATATTTAACAGGAACATCTGGGCACTAACCATCTAACTACTCTCTTCCAATTATACATTTATCTAACATAAAACTGTACCAACAGGTGTTTCCCTGAATCATGATGCCATTAATAAATATCAACAGAATGTAATGTTTCTATAACGCTAAAAAGGATGACCTAAAAACTAAGTTTCTGGACAGAATCTCAAGACCCTGGGGTATATTTTTAGGCACATCCACAGACATCATCTGTTCAATTTGCCTGAGTAAATCACTTCAACCACCTTGTGCCTTTGTTTCCTGTTATTACAATGGGGAACCTTCTTTCTGTTACAGTTGGATATTATGCAAACAAAATTAATTGTGTTATGTGTACAGACACTGTAGTTGTAGAGGACAAAATGGATTCTATATTCAGAATACCAAGATTAACAGGACCCAGAGCATTCCCAAGATACAAGAAAAATATACAGTTATCATTTTAAGCTGCAGCCAACTAGAATAACATGCCAATCAGTTTGATCAAGGACAAGAGAGGAGTCATGTTAGACTCAGGGTTTATTGAAAATTAGACCCTGCCCTCTTGTTGTATTCATGTTAAGTGTGCTGTCAGTGACACTAACTATGGCATTTGTAAAACCATCTTAAAAGACAGCACCAAAAGGAAAAGTAGTGAACAGGCTAAAGAGCTGTAGTGAACACGCTAAGGTTGCATTAACAAATGTATCAAAAACTTCAGAAAAAATTCTGAATTATCCTATGCTAGTCTCTAGCAAGGCAGAACTACTTCCTCCTTTGTAACCAGGCTCTCTTACGCTGGGAACAATGTACAAAGGCAAATACAAATAACGTGATCGAATTAGTTCTTCTTACATTTTGGAATTGTCATGGTTAGAAATGATGTGTGGCAACAAACCAGAGCTGAAGAATCACAGGAACTTTTTAGTACAAATCAATTTATGCTCTCCTCCACAAATTTTTGAGAGTTGTCAAGTACTGCTATCATATTCAACTGTCTTGCAATACTTCCATACGGCTTCTCCACTCTCTTAAGCAGTTGCAGGTACACAGCCAGAGACACTAGAGCTGGGTTCACTATCATTTTTTGGGTAAGACTCAACTGATTCTTCTTGCCCTATGGAAATGTTGGCCTCATTTGCAAGATTATGCATAAAAAATTAAAGACAAAGACTAGGAAATTAAATTAAACCCCAAATTTGTTCCCTTGCAACAGGGGCCATATTCTTTTGAGAAGTAAACATGTTATCTGCAGTGGTGGACTGGAGCAGATGGAGGGGAAAGCAAAAGAAAATTAAAAGAAAGAGGGCAACTCGTTCAAAGTCGTTGAATCTATTTAGATTTACATCAGACGGGGCCATGAGTCTGGGTTAGCATGTATTTTCTTAAAATGAATTTATTATCCTTTTAAAGTTGATCTGAAAACTGTCAGACCTTTCATATTTTATACTTGACTGTCAGAGTCCTTCCTGTTTGAACACAGAAAGTGTTCAATGCCCAAAAGCTTCAACCATAGCCCACACAATCTAGAAAAAAAACCAGGATCCATAATATAATATAATGTGGTAATAAAAGTTTCTCCCACTTTAGACGAGAAAAAAGTAACACTAATAATGCTGTTGCTGCTTAGTAAAAAAGCTTCTTCCCTCTTCCCCCACTCCCACCTCAAGTGTGAACAACCTTGGTTGAGCTGGTTTTCAATTCAGAGTAATGGAATCTCACAGCTCTGCACCAAACGGAGAGTTTCTGTCCCCCATGCTGTAGAAGTTTTTGCTTTATACAAAAAAAAAAATTAAAAGTAATTAAAAAAAAAAAATCTTAAACCAAGTTCAGTTTTTTTTTTTTTTAAACTGAAGTCAATAAAGAAATTGAATACTGAGAAAGATTGCCTTTTGGTGTATAGGATATTTAAGAATCATTTTCTAAATTTTGGCAAGACACAACATTAAGGTTTTTGTTACGAAACATGCAGAAATACAAGAAAAAATTAAGTACTCTCTCTCTTGCTATTAATATTTGGTTAGCTATTCTTTTCTAGTTAAACAGACAATGTTAATGATGATTCTCCAAAGACTTAAACACAAATCTACCTAGCTTCCTGGGTTCATTGACTCTACAAGTGCAAACCTGAGCTCGTACACCTTGGTAGAAGAGACGTAACTATTTTACAAATATTGAAACTAACCTAACAACTAGTGCAGCCACAGCAAAGGTTTTGCCATCATCAATGAGCTTTGTATCAGGCTCACCTTCCCCTGGCTGTACTTATATGGTGACGGTAGTTTTCATACATGCCCCAGACAGGGTTATATAGTTTCATCATCCAAATACACCCATGCACACACATTTAATAAGTCTCTCAAAAATTATTATTTAAAATGTGGAGAAGAGCATAGCTCTAAGTAAGGAAACGGTTATTTATGGAGGTCAGATTGCACTCCTAGGGAAGACAGAGAATCACTGCACTACGTCATATCAGACATCTAACCCGTACCCTACCTCCATGACAGGCCAGTAGAAATGCCTCAAGAGTATGAAAGAACATGGCCAGTTCAGCAGTATCACCTGTTCCATTCCCAGCAATCCAGAGTAAAGACTTTGGAGGCAAAAGTTGTGTGGGGACTAGTTGCTATGATAGCCACCCTTGAAACTATTGCCCATGAACATGCCTAAGCCTTTTTAATTCCTTTCTTCCTTTGGTTTTCACTCCATCAGCGGTGAATTCCACCATGAAAATTATCCGCTATGAGAAAAAGTATTTTTTGTTTTAAACTTGCTACCTTGTATTTTCACTGGACGCACTGTGAGAAACAGAGACTCCTCACTGTTCATTTTACTCCTCAGCATTTATTTCTCTTAAAATAATTCTATTTTATGAGCTGCATCTCATAGTTGCAGAGATAGTTAATATACATCTGGGGATATTGCTAAGGTTGAAAAAGTTTTCTGTATGTGTGTAGAGAGGATTAAAGTTTGTCTTAGCTGTTCTTCCATTTGTTCTACCTTCTCTCAAACTTTTCAGATCAAATTCTTCTCAAAAATTACAATAATTTTGGAACACGAATTTACAAATATAACCAATCTGCAACCTAAATTCCAATTTTTAGCAATTGAAAGAAGGTGACTTAAATGCCCTGCCTCCTGTTAAAGTGTGAATGCCTCAGGTGAGCAGTGATAGGAATATAAACCATGAAGAGTTTAACAGAGCAGCTGTGGACTTCAGAAGTGATCCAGTGACATGGATGCTTGCAGATCAGGTGCTTACAAAGCCTGATGGGTAAGTGCCCACATATGTTTAAAGATTGCCACCTGAGATCCTTTAGTAGAATTTAAATAGGTGATATATCAGGCTCAAAGTTGATATAGTATCAAAAGGTAATTGAAAGGGATTTTATTATGGAACTATTAACAGCAATTCCCACAGGATATTTAGTGGCAGTTAATACTTGTACTCTTACAAAATGCCTTAAGTATGAATAGCTGCACTAAGGTAAATGTCTTAGTGTTTGGAGTTAAACTTAGCTCTACGAGCTTTCATGTCTAAATGTAAAGTATCTACTATGACTAAAATATTGCAGGTTTTAAACTAAAAGCATTCTTTTCTGCAATGAAGTAGTCTTGGCACCTTAAAAAAAAAAAAAAAAATCAGCAGCTTTAAACTTCCCCAATGTCACCTACTATGCTTAAACATTGTATAATCAACAGCTGAGTAATCCAAAAGAGCAGAATCCAACCATGCCAAAACTTAAACTTCACCCACCTGTGACTTCATTCCCCAGGCTGTGACTTTGCAAGTTCTCTTTCAGGAGGTGAACTAAAGCGAACGGTGCTGGATTTGTAGTAAAGGGCACCTCTCTAGCATTACCATTTTTCACCAGAAACACCTACAGGTTCCCATTCCACCTATAAAGGAAACTGCCTACACTGCGGAGGAAGAACCAAGAAATATTGGCCTGCCCTGATGTTAAATCATTATGGCTATGACAGGCATTCCTACACATGATGCATGTGCAGCTGCAAATAAGGTCACCGTGTTGTTCTCCTTGGCAGTTAACACTACGTGCTGAACATCTCAGCTTCCATTTTAAATTTACACTAGCTTCACTCCCTTAAAAATTAGATGAAAAATTTGCAAAGTAATTAGATTTCTATGTCTAATTAGCGAAGACTTAATTCACTACTGATATATTTCACCTTTCTGTGAGCTACTTTAGCAATGACTTTCACATATTAGAGCTTTCCATACCACTGATCTCCAAACTAATTTACAAACTTTGGATATTATTATGTACTGTGACAGTAAATAATAGAATCCCCAGCTTTAGAGGTATGTTAGATCCAGGCTTCCCTTAAAATATCCACATTTTCAGATAAAAATCAGAGCTCCTGGGCTCACCACAGTCATGGTGTAAGCACAAACCAGGTCAGCAGTGTGTATGCAGTCAGTCCTATGTTTTAACAGCACACGGGCTTCATCAACAGCCTGGCACAGATAGCGTCCAAGTGCTTCCTAACCATTATAATTACTGTGAAAGCACAGAACACCTGGCAGTGTACACACACACATTTCTGTCATCAGTTAGAGTAAATCAGTATGGCACTGATAAAAGTCAATAGCAACAAGCTTATTTAAAACAGACAGGGACCTGGTCTTGAAGAACCTACCTCTGCCAATTACATGAATTCATTTTAGCAAAGCAGTGCTGTACTTTCTAAAGGAATCTCGTTAGTACTAGCTTAGCATTAGCTTGGCTACATTTGGAAAATCAGAATTCAATTCACTTGCTTATTGCAGTAGTATGGCCTAGCAAAGACAGGATTCACTAAGAACTACTGTTGAAGACAGCTTAGTGAGAATGTGCTGATAAAAAATATTATTTAAATAATCTCACTACAAGACAGCATGTCTCATCATGGATGCTGGCCAAGTGCTTCCAATATTTTGTGAGTTAGTGCAGCCAGAGGCAAAAACAAACCCAACAGTCACCAGGAGGATTTGTGGGGCTTCCCCTGGTAGCTTCCCATCCAAGTACGATGCATGCTTTGTGAGATCTGATACAACATGTGGCAGGGCTGCTGCTAAGAGGGACACCATGGGATTATTTCAGTGTTCACTGAAATGGAAGCAATTTATTACGTACTGTAGTAGCATCACTTTCATTCAAATTATAAGAGGTTGCAAGTAGCCTTTTAAATCTGCTTTGCCTTTCCCTCTGGTACCAGCTTACCTTCAAGCTTCTTGGAAAGATGATGCTCTGCGAAGCAAGCTTTGGAGGTTATACTAAGAACAGAGCATTCAGTAAGTACCCTGTTGACCTCCCAGAGCATGCAGGGCTAGAAACATACATCTGCATGCGTAAATTTGGTTTCCCCAATGGCCTAAAAATGGGATGCATCTGCAGAACAAGTTTTGCACTTACTTGAATATTATCATAAAACATTTACATGATTTAATTAGATTATGTAAATGCTTTACTCCAATTTGAAGCTTTGAAAAATCATAATGTCATGCTCTAAATTATGCAAGTATTGAAAACGCTGTTTGCAGCAGTAGAAGCAAAAACGCAAGTGAGACAGTCCTGCCACATGCCCTTCTGCTGTTCTCTACTCACCAAAGAACACACAGAATGCATTACTGTAATCCTCACTTTTTCTATTAACATTTTCTGCACAGAGTGTAGTTATTTTGTGCCCTGATTTTATGCTAAGCCTCAAATCCAAATTTGATTTGGAAAACGTTCTGTGGTTTAGATCCACATCCCGACTAAGCAGCAGATTTTTCACAATGTCCTCCCCACCCTTCTCCGACACAGCATTGCACTTCACGGCACGGAGACCTCAGCAAGGAAATTCAGTAAGTTACTCATTGAAGCATCTTCCTAACTGCTGAGCAGTGAAAAAGGGAAGTAGGTAAAACCTTAGCAAACGTTTTTCTCTTAAGTTAACTTACTTCTACGGTACTCCTGGATAGGATAGTGCTGCCACAATACTGAGCACATGTCACTAAGAGATCCTGCACTCCATAGGACATTCTTTAAACTATACAAAACAGGCATTTACACAATCTACAAAAATAAGTTACAGCAGGTGGGGATGGTACCAAATTAGCCGGAGACAAAAGGAACCACCATTAGAGACAAAAGAACCACCATGAATTAATTCCAGGAATTAACATGTACTCACAGAAAAGTCACCAAACTTGGGTAGCTGAGTTTTAGCAGGACTTTGTTATTCAGAACATCACTTATTTTCCAATACAAACTGAGTGCACTAGCTTCTTCTTTAATACAGCTGCTCCATGTGTCTGAAACACCTAAGTCTGATCTACTCCACCACACAGATTGTCATAATGGGCTCTAAAGCATGTACCACTTTACATTAGGGTCACAAATCTTTCTATGCAGTCAGAATACCTCACCGCCAAATCCTACTGGTTCCCCCATATTCTGATGCCCCCTCCCCCAAACTGAAGATCATGGACAGAACAAAAAAAAAAAATGAAAACAAAAGTTAAATTTATGAAAAATCCTAAAATGTTTGAGTTCCAAGGCAAGGGAACTTTGAGAATAACAGCTCAGAGAGATATATTTCTTCCTGTTCAAGTGTAGGGCTGTTCTTCAACCCATGGTGAAAGGACCTACCCTATAGCTCTTCAGCCATGGGTGACTAGAGAATAGTTCATATGCAGGCCAGGTTATGTCATATGATCGTCAGTATATCCATGCTGATACAAACCGTCTGGGGTAACGTATATCTCTAGCAGCAGCATACATTCCTGGCTCACCATAGAATAAACCTGCCCATTTTTACCTTACACAGATTAGGACTCTTGGGAAAGCTGCTCTCTCAGCAACCCTTTGTCATCTATGGCATGCTGCCCAGCTATGGTTATGACTTCTGAGAAAGCTGATGAGTTGTGAGAAAAGGCTATATGAAAGTCTATGAGGAAAAGCCACACACGATAAACATAAAATTGCAGACAGAGGTAATACTGTTGCGGTGGGAAACATTAGCAGCTCAAGGATTCAATAGGGAAAAGACACCAAAATGCAAAGGTATAAAATCCTAATGGGATAAGTGGAGCTGGAAGATGGCAACTCTACAACTCTATTCCAAGCAGCACAGAGGACAACCCTTCCCCAGTCTACTGACACCTTCCTGGGCAGCAAAATTCACTTCAGGTGTCTTACCAGACATGGGGAATACACTAGTGCTAGACCCAGTAGCCTGTTAAATTTTTGCCTGTATCCTGCTTGCAGTCTCTTTGCACATTTCAAAAGATACCTGAACTGACTAACACAGGGACAGACACAAGCCGCTGCCTTTTCCCACATACCCTCCCCTGCTTGCAGCTCTCAGATTATTATAAATATCTTGTTCATGACAACAGGAAGATATTTGTCTGCAACGCGCTTGCTCCCTAGCTCTGCTTGCTAGGCTTTCCCATTCTCTACCGACCTCAGCCAGTCATCACAACACTGTAACCTGCTCACCTTCCTGTTTTACAGCGCCCTTTACATTCAGTACTCTTTCTAGCACAATCCACCCAAAATGTCATTCTTTTTCGGCTATGTGGGAAAGTTACAGCAGACAAATGATAAACTCGTAGGGACAAATTTATTTTTAAAAGTTTCATATAACACTCTTCAGGGATGCATGGGTGCTCCCTTTGCTGTAAGGACAGAACTGATGCTGATCGCCACTCCAGAAAAATTCACAAAGCCCACAACTGAAATACTCATAAAACTTGTCATCTGAAAATAATTTGCTAAAAACAAGTGTAAAGAACAACGCCCTCCCAACTGAACAGTAAAGTCGTTTTCAAACACTAAATAGTAAAACTCTCATTATCCTTCCCAGCAGACATTATCCCACAACGCATAAACCACAACTGACTCAGCCTCTGTCATGGGCAATACCAGAAGAGCTCAAGGTACTTACTCTCCAGTTCTGATGGGTCTTTAGGCAGCTCATAAGGCTGTCACACAGGCCTGGCAGCAAAATTAAGTTGCTCTTATTCCAGGTTCCACAATATCTTTTCTGTGATAGGAATCCTTGAGATGAAGCTCCCAATCCAAAATTGCACCCTCCTGTGGTTATTGGAGAAAATAAATTGAGCACAGCTGACTGAAATTATTCTGATTCAATTATTTCATGAACACTTCAACTAACCACATTTATCTGCCTCTAAACTCATAAATCAGAGCAATCTCTGCTGGGAAATTCGAAATTGATGTGGCCCCGCCTGAATCAGAGAAGGCAGTAGGCATCTGACAGCCTTGAGGAGCAGCCTTGTGCGAGCTGATTGGAATTTCTAGCAGTATTAATCTTAATAACCTCAGGTAGCTTCCTCCCTGCAGCCTATGTCTTTCTGCGCAAGCAGTGAGGGAAGGAGCACTGCAACAATTACTCCCTCATTCTCTCCAGCTGACTCCGTTTTATGATGAATATGAACACGTCAGTCATGCTCAGCCTTCATCCGTAGTTCTTCTCAGCCCTCAGCAACGACCAGTCCAAAACCTGTGGAATTTAAATTGTGATTTGAGCCTTGAGGTATAGGACACAGGAACAGAAACCAGAATACCTCCCGATACAGCAGCATGAAGGCTTTAAAAGCAAAAGCAGCTTTTCCTTCTGTCTTACAAGAAGTGCCTGTGACCTGCAATAGAAAATTGTACAGCATTTATCCAAGTCATTCAGACAGTAGATTGAAGATATTCAAATAGTATTAACACTGAAAATAGATGATTAAAACACAGACCAGAAATATGCATCTATCTAGGAAAGGGAATCCAAGTAACTGTCACTCACAACTGACAGGATGGTCAGAACAGTTGTTGAAGCTCTCTGGTATTTGCTTTGCGAAAGATTAAACAGCCCTCATTGTGATGAAGCTTTCATTTGTGCTTTTCCTAACAGACTTTCCAATAATAATATATCTACCAGGTTGGTCCCATTTTACCTAGACTGACTTATAGAAAAAAAGCAACAGCATCTAAGTATCTATGGCTCCACTACCTACCAGCTGCTATTAGCAGACATGTATGCACCCAAGCCTAACTCTTTTGTAGTTGCGAATAAATGTGTTACACAGCCGCTCTCCTGACAATAAGGAAACATTCTTAATTTTAAGAAGATGTTTTCCTGTTTGTGCTGCTATATCATTACCCTGAGTAGCATAATCTTTTTTTGGAAGCAGTTTTAGATAGGTAACTTCTGCTCAAAATATTGATATGTGTATACTGAGACACGGCTGAAAGTACTCAAGTGAGTGTTTTACCCCACAAACTGCATGCTGGAAAACAAATCATTCTTGTTCACAATCTCTGCAAAGTCAAGTTCCAGGTATTCTCCCCACCCCCTACTTTCCAGGCATAGAGTCAAAACACGGTTCATTACTTTCTTTAGCAGAAACTCCTTCCCATGATAAAAAACTAAGAGAATACGTGGGGTTTTTTTTCTTCATGTGTGTTTGAAGACAAGTTAAATTTGCCATTATATACTGTGTTCCGCTCATCCTCTTTGGAAAACAGGGAGGTGTAAGGGAAATCATACAAACATTCAGATTATAATTCTGGCTATTCTGTGTAAAGCAATGGATAATCCACACTTTGTTGCATGGATGCGATCACATCATTTCTGATATTTGCTAGTATTTTGACTGGTGTTCATAAAAAAAAAAAACGTAAGTAAAAAACCCAAATAAAACATTTATAATTTGGCTAAAATTTCCTCACTCTGAAAAACATTTCCTTATCCAACTCTGTGCACTGCTGTTCCACATAGCTCCAAGTATCAATACCATTTCTGCTATTTTCCAGTCTTTCTTGTCTTCTCAGTCCTCTGCAAATTTTCAGAAACTGGCAGTGGTTCAGAGAATTTGTCTGCCAAGTCTATTACCGCCCCAGGATTCAGCTCATCTAGACTTGCCGATTACTATGTGGTATCTTTGGGTTTTCCAAGGTTTCCCATACTCTTCTAAATTCATTCTGTTTAAAAGCTTTTCCATAGTTCCTCCTGCCAAAATTCTGAACTCGGGGCAGCATCAGAATAAATGGACAATTTGCTGAGAAGGTACATTAGAGGTCTTCCCTGCTCAGCCCAGCTGCTTGGCAGCTGTTGCTATAGCTCCAGGGCAACAGCAACCCACATATTTGCCATGCATCTCCACAATGGGAGCTTGGCTTCTGGATTTAGTAAAACTCATTCATCTCTTTCTCCCCAAAGCTATCTTCTGTGCTGGAGCGCTAAAACCCCTTTATGAAGTTGGGGCTGCTGTAACACCAAAAGCTGTAGCATCAAAACAGGGGGGATTTTCTCAAGAACAGCTCAAAATTCTTTTCCTGCAAGGTAAGTCAGTGTGGAAGGGAGGATGTGCCTCACATACTTTATTAATCACATCTAATATCTTGAGTTGTTCTCACTAGGACCCTCCCCTGAAGTCATAAACAGGGGGATAAACAGTGTCTGTCATTAACAGATGCGTTTGCAGATCTAACTAGTGTGACCCAAGAAACAGCCCACTTGAAATTTGCTTCCTGCCTCTCAGGACACGGCTCCCTCGGGCTGATTACCCAATCTGATAACTTTGCACTGAAACAGACTACAACTGCTCACACGTGCAGTTGCAACCTGATCTCTGAAAAGAATAATGACCAGCTAAAAAGCCTAACCCCTTAAAACCTACAAGTTTGGACTAATACCTTATGGATCAACAAGAACTTGACAGCAACTATCCTGCATAAGCCATCTCTAATATCAGAACTAAAATGCTGCAACATAAAATGGCAATTCTCTAGCACTTAAATCAGCTAACATAGGGAGATTAACATGGAAGAATTTTAAGGACCTTTAATATCGTAGCCAAAACAGGCAAACAAATAGCCTTTTTTTTTTTTTCCTCCTTACCCCTGTATCTTTTTCTTTACTTCATTTACTGCCAATTTCTTCCGTCTTTCCTATTTTTGTTTTCCAAACTGATCTTTCCCTGATCTTGTCTTTTTCAATTCACTTTTCACTCTGTATTTGTCAGTCCTCCTTTTACTTTTTCTTCTCCTTCGTCTTTTTCTCCAAATCTCTGAGTGTCATTTTGTTCTCACTTCACTAGCTCCTCACTGACCAAAGTGGCAGGTGGAATGAGCAGGAGCAATGTGCAAATTGTTCTGGAGAGTATCCATGGCCTCACACCCAGCACCTCCCTTTATGGGAAGGCCAGGCTCCTCTAAAAACCGATTTGCACTTTTCTCTCAGTCACTTCACTTGCTATTCCAGAAATCATAGGCTTTCTGCAGCCTCAGAATGGCATTCACACCACAGGCACCACAACAAAGTTTTGAGCTCTTTCTTCATATCCCCTTAGAAAAAGCAAAAACTCTCGACGTCCTCTGTGAAGCCAAATTGTTGCTCTATAGCACCATGAACTTGTATCCAAATACTGATCTTAACAATTATCATTACCTACTTTTCACTGCTTCAGTTACTATCTACCTCATGGTGTCTTACCATGTCAGACTATAGTCAGATGATACTGTTGAAGGCCATCCTAAACAAGCTGCAGAATTTCACTCTCAAATACTGCAAGAGGTACCAGGCTGCAAGATTTGGGAATTCCGAATGAAGAGGCAAATACAGAACTAATGCTTTCCATTGTCAGTTGGAAAATACAATGGTCAGGCAGCTTAACTCTTTACAAAGCGCTGTTTTCAACTAATTTTAGTGTTGAGCGTAATCCAGATCATATGGCTTCTTATTTCCACTCACCTTTGTGAAATGAAAAGGTACGAGGTAAGGAGAATTGGTCTAGAGCAAATGTCAAGTCTACCCATGCCATCCAATACATGTTCTTCATTAATTCTAATGTTGACAAGCAGTTCATTAACTTCATGGGCTTCAGTACAGGTCAGGCTAATTTTAGCACTGACATCACAGGCAAAATCCAGGTCAGTACTGAGAAGTTTTGCTTTTTGGTGTTGGTGGTGGTTTGTGGGTTTTTTTTTTTAATTTGAAGTTAGCACCATTTTTAGTTCAAGTGAAACAGATTGTTATTTCAAGTGTCTCATTAAATGGCCAAGACTTGTATTGACTTTGGTCAGTTTCATTTAGATCATGCTCAAAACCTTTTTAAAAATAGTATAAATTCCTTCCTCCTTCAATAATTCTCTTTCTGTGGAATAAAAATACCACATCTCAAGCATTTTTGTAATTCCATACCAGACACATATTAAATAGGTGACGAAGAAAAGATTTTCAGCACCAAATCTGGAATAAAACAAGTTTTTAGATGGCAACATTGGCAATCTGACATTTTTAAGGAATACCATAACTCACTTTTTCAAAACCAAGACCTATTAAAGCTTCTTACCTGGACACAGTCTGCAAAGAAACAAAAATCATTTAAGAGGTGTTTGTTTGAAAACGCAACAATTATGTGCTTACCAATGCTGATATGTGACCGTATAAACAGCATTCTCTATGAGACATTGAAACAACCCAGTGCTGTGAGATCAGTTAGACCATGATCTGAATTTCCAAAGCAGCGATGGACTCCTTGCTGTACAGAAATCTGCTTGCCTCCACAGCCTTACTGCCAAGGATGTTTTGCAACAAGATAGTTGCCAGACATAACACTGGGATTCTGCAAGAAATTCATCTGAGACATGAGTGTTTTCTGAAATCCCCTAAAACACAACTTATGACCAAAGTAAACAGTTGTGAGAGAGAAACACGCAGGAGCAATTTGCTATCTCAGCACTAGAGACAAAGCTTTAGAGAATAAGTTATTATTTTTAACTTCTATTTTCTACCTTTATTGGCAAATAGCACATATCCAGGGAGGTAAGTAAAGACTGGACAAGCACACAGGGATTCTCTGCCAGTACTTTTTGTAGCGTCCAGCGATTCATGGTTCAAAAGGATTTTCTAAGCCAGAGATGCTGCCTTTATATTTAGCAGCCTTTAACAGATTCATCTTTTCAAGTACTGGTTCAGTTACTTTCAAGTCATGTAAACGTTAACATTAATGAGATGATTTTTGTTTCTATGGGTGGTTTTTTTTTTTTTTTGCAGGGGGAAGGGATTGTTAAAGAGGAGTGCCATAGCTCACCTTCAAGCCTGTGGAGACTACCTCATTTTGTATGCTTTGAGCCACCACATGCAGATTCTATTTAATAACCTCTAGTTCTGGTATCAGGAGAGACAGTGAACAATCACTCCCTATTCATCCTCTCCCTCTGCCACTTGTGATTTTATGGACTTTCATCATTCCCTCTCAACCATCTGCCTTTCAGTCTGTTTAGTTATCCTCATACAGGTGTTGCATGCTATTCATCATTCCTGTCACCCTCCTCAAAGATCTTCCCCAGTTTTACTACATTGGGTTTGAGATGGAAGAAACCAGAACTACACACACTATTCAAGATGAACATACACCATAGATTTATAAATATGTATTATTTAATGGATAACAATGCTTTATTTTCTTTTCTATTTGCTTTCTAGTAATTCCCAACATTTTAATTAAAATTTTAACCTCTATTAAGCTGACGCTTTTAAAGATCTATGAAAACCCCAAGATCTTACTTCCAAGTAGTAGCCATACATTGGTGGTCCCCAATAGTTACGTAAAATGACTGTTTTCTCCCATATCCGTTACTTCACATTTCCTGCACTGAATTTCATCTACCACTTTATCATCCAGCCACTCCGTGAGGCAAGGCCCTTCCATAATTCTTCAGTCATCTTTACTACTCTGAACAGTATCTGCAAACTGCTATATTTCTATGCAGCCCTTTTTCCAAAAAGGTCATGAGTATACTGTGAAGCACAGGCCTAGGCACAGATCCTTGCAGACTTCATTGGTAATTTCTTTTTGCCGTGAAATGTGATGATTTATTCCTGCTTCCTATTTCCTATCTTTTAATCAGTTATTTAACCATCTTTGAACCCTTTCTCTTATCCCACAGCAGCTTGCTTTCTCTAACAGCCTGGGATGAAACCTTGTCAAAAGCCTTCCCTTTCTGAAGGTCATTTCCATATTGCTGCCAGTGCTGCACATGTAGCTCAGATCCTGCTTTACAGACAGCTGAAAATGATTAAAACTTGACCCTTCCTGCTCTCTTGATTCTATTGTAATGCGTTTCATTCAAATTCGACCTGTTACTCCCACCCTTCCCAGTGTTCATCCCCTCTCTTTTTCCCTATTGAGTGATATACACATTTAACAAAACTAAAACAAAAGAAAACATTTCTTGGTATTCTTTGTTTACAGAGCTTTCCAGCTTCTATAAGCTTACAATATTAAGGGAAATACAGCCACATAACAATTAGTCTGAAATCTGTCCCACATTTATTACATGTTAAAAATCAAATCAAATCCCACATATTGTTATGTAACTTCCTGGCACCTTCACACTGCAAGCCATATACATTAACAGACAATAAAGTTTCATCAGACCTTCATTACTAATGTGAAGAAAGTTTTAAAGAGTTCTGCTGCATACTAAAGATATACTGCAGGGTCATGGTTGTGATTTTTTTGGGGGGGAGGGGGAACCCAACAAGGTTTTGTGTCTGAAGATTGAAAGCTCCACATATAAAGCTACAGCCCCACCAAGGATTTTGATATTCAGACAGCTGAAGCACTACTGATTTGGAAATGTAATTTTTCTTACAGTATACAGGTGAATAGCTCATGCCTAATTACAGACTGAGACAATTTGAAATAGCACAAGTTTAAAATCTTAACACAGAAAATCAGACCATCAGAATTTCCAGTGAAGCATTCATTCTGGAGCAGACAGGCAGCATCTTAACACAAATATAAACATGAGTACAGATGATTTAATTGGATTACTTCACTCCTATGAATTCTTCCAAACAAGCTCTTTAAGAAAGCCAGAAATAGAATTCAACTTTCATCTTTTCTGGATGTTTTGGCCTATAGCAGTCAGTCATGCTCTCAAAGCGTGTTCTCACAGAAGCAGCTGTGTATACACAACAAATCACATTTGGACATGTTTCGATCCAAGAGTATGTAAGGACAAGCAGAGGTGAGCAGCAGGCTGTCCCTCAACACTAACACCAACAGTTGCCATAGCAACGGGAGGAATCACAGAAGAGGCTGGTGTTGGTCTTCCCATCCCGTGTTCATTGCCATTTCTTCAGAGTGGTCTTACACAATGCTACCACAACCAACACCGTCGCACATACCCAGGTTCTGAAGTTAATGGGAAATAATAGGGATGAAAAGGCAACAGGGAATAATTACTGCTGCGGTTAGTCTGAGTAGGCAAAGAACAAGCAGCAGACCATGCAAGGGGAAGGGGGGGATGTCAGTACGTACAGGCATGTTTCACCATGCCTTCCATCTATGTTTCAAGTTTTCTGTGCATTCTCCTACTGGGCAGCATCTGCCTGTTCTCAGCATTTGTAACAAGACAGTCATCAATGCCTAGGTTGGGTATTGCAAAGAGCAGGATATAGCAAAGGATATTTTGTGCTTAGTTGAAAGCCTTCTACATCATGTCAGCATGCTGCAGAATGGCACAGAGCCAAAAGGATAAGAAAGAGAGACTACTTACAAATATTAAAGAGATTTTTCAGGTTAACAATGGCGTATCTCCAGAGTCCCTCAAAATATACTACAGCACAACTAAGTTCTATAAACATGGGATAATACATTACATGAGTATATAAGAGATTTCGGTAAAGACTAATGTTGTTTCCAATAACAGCACATAGCTCAAAATTGCATTTAGTTTGCAAATTACAGGATGGTACTTTGTTGATACTACCATAAGGCTTAACTGAAAAATATATTTTGAAAGTTTCACCTTCACAACTAACATTTCTTCTTAGGATATGCAAAATGGGAGAAAAAGTGTTTAAAATATTAGACTGAATTAAGAAAGCCTTTTAAGGCCATTCCCAACTGCATTTATAAACATTGAAGAATGACCAAAATAGTTAGCGGAATATGGCCCTACCTAAGAGCAGAAAGCTGCTCATATCAGAAAGAGAAAATATTATTCTTGTAAACGAGATCACTTCTGCTACATGTACCCTACATTGTCCCAGTTTTATATCAGCATAATAATACCTCTGTAATCCACTATATTTGCATAAAGCTGAAGTAATAAAACAATAGTATGGGAAGTATCCAGTATCTCCAGAAATTCTGTAATTTACAAAGTGATTAACCCCTCAAAAAAAAAAAAAAAAATCATCTAACTAGCACAGCCTTCAGAAAATGCATCATCGTTTTCCAAGGCAAATACAAAAGACAAATTAAAAGTGTCTATATTAGTACAGATATTCTTAACAAAATTTTAACATTTGTACTTAATAAAAATAGATCCGGGAAAAAAAAACCCTAAACAATACCTACCAATTGTGTACATCAAGATAACAACTCCACCATAATTCAAACAAATTATAACAGTATGTGATATTTAAGAGCTCTGGGAACCCTATTAATAACAAGTCTCCCATCATAACTTAAAGAGGCAAATAGCCACGGGTCTGCTGAGGACCATTCAACTGCATATACGCTATCTTCATGTTCTTCATAGGTAGCTATTACACTGTCCTGAAGGGGCTCTTTGATCCTAAAATTAAAAAAAAAAGGACAAAAAGAAAATAGTAAGGATCTGTGAACACACTTGATTTAAAAGGCAATATTAAGTGTCATTAACATCTAGATATGCAACCTCCCATTTAAAGTATAAGAATGCAGTAGTAGGCTCTAAGGAAATATTCTATACTAGATGTCTGCATATACATGTTTTAGATAACACAGCAGAGTCAAGTCAATGTTAAAGACCCCATTTATAGGGGCAAAGTATCTCTTATTCTCAACTTCAGTGCATTTCCAAGTCTCTTAGAACCTACACTAAACATCTCTCTCTCTAAAGCAAGTTAAACTACAGGGTATGATCTAAATGCACTTATACACACATTTTTATCAACATCTTTTCTCTCACCATGCTCCATCCCTTCCTTTCCCCCTTTGTTGTTAACTGAATTCTTAAAATAATATATAATCTTATTAGACATGTGTAGATAGGTAAGAAGTTGCAGTCCTTAACATCACAGTCTCTCCTGTGCTGCCATCCTGGACCCATTCTCTCCAGAGTAATGGAAGGGAGGTGGAGGCACCACTCTGAACACTTTAATTTTTATCTCCCATTCCTAGAACTATAGCACTGGATTCTCATCTATTATTGTATACCTCACCTCTCACTGCAACACCCAAGCTCCCGGTCACCTGCATCATGAGACACAGACAAATTCTCTTTTGCATTGCAAATATCTGAGAACAAATTCAGGCAGTTCCCTGAAGTCCAAATGACCCAAGAGTCATTGATTGTGTTACGCTTGCTGAGAATAGCCCTTCTTCCTTCCACTCACAGAGCCAGTCCCTCCTCTCAGTGCAACACCACAGCACATTATTCTGTAGCTACAGGGTAGGTGAGTTTTCAGAGGATGACCTTCGAGCTCCTTCATCCACAGAGGATCACCTCTGTCTGACAGGAATCAGTCAGCCTTTCAGAAGCATCCCCCTGCCTCCCAGAAACAGCCTTGTATTACAGCTGCAATCCTCCTAACAGAAAGCAAAGCCAAAGAGCCTTGTGAATGCCACTCAATCATTTAAACAGATGCTGCTACTACAGAAATGAAGTGTTGTTATTGGCCATCTTTGCCCTTTACCGCTGCTCTCTGAAAGCACGCGTCTCTACGATCACAAAGCGTATACGGTATCATATTTGAATTGCTTGCAGGATATCGCTGCTCCACCTAGCCAGCCTAACCAGCTGTGAATCTAACATCGCAATTAAAATTCAATTGAATTTAATGAATAAACCAAAAGCAGTCTGATACCGCAGAATAGCTTCAGATACTTAGTTTCAAGGACTTTTATCATTTACTTATGCTACGTTTAAGGTCAACTAACAAAAAAAGGTCATAGCACAAACAACACGCAGCCCCTCGTTAATTGCAAAGAGCAGGCTTGCTTTGCAGTTCTCCTGAATATGTACTTTGATACAAACCATCTAACAGCCGAGAGCTAATAAACACACACACACACACACACACACAGACACTTCATCTTCAACAATGTGTTTTTCTAACTTCCCGTTAACTGACATGCCTGGTTAAGTGAAAGTTGGTCATGTCCCCAGACAGCAATGTGCTTCACGCGGTGCTCACCCACTTACCCACAACTCCATTATTCTGAAGGTTTCAGATGTCTCTCCGGATAAGCAGGGGAGTAATGCACGGTGCACATGGCTGTCAGGGGACACGACCGACTTTCAGTTAAGCAGGAGTCTCAGTTAACCAAAGGTTGGATAAACAAGAACAAATAAGCTTCTAGATTATACTATTTTCTGTATGCTCAGAGTTGTTTCAGTGTTTCATTTAAATAACACAGTTCATCTAATTTAATTTAGAGAAGTCATAGGGGAATGAGTGTTCAGGAAAGAAGCCTGTAGATGAACTTCTGTTTGGCATTTCCATTTATAACTACAATTTTTAACTGTCTTTTATTATTGTCTATACGCTGAATTTCTTTTTGGGTATGAAAGTAATTTTGTGCCTTCCCAGAAAAAGAAAGCATGCTATTCCATGTGGTTCTTCAGGCCACATGAGTTCAGTTTTTGGTGGGTTTTTTTTGTTTGTTTGTTTTAAATAGCATAGATCTATGATAATATTATGTATAGACTACTTGTGCATAAGAATGGCATAGCCTTGAGACAGTTATTGAGGATCTGAGAAAATCCTTATGGAAGTGATAACTTGGTGTAAAAGAGCTAGATACTATACAAGATAATCAGGATGGAAAAAAATCATCTCAGAATGACTTGTGTCTCAGGTACAATACAGAAGATCCAAAAGAAACTGTCCATGAGCATCCTTTACAAACACTATGAATGAAAACAGATTAGCCTTTAAATCATGTAATGGGTAATGAGTCCAGAAGGATTCTGCTAGTGGAATAAAGAGCAGAATTTATTTCATGTATGTGAAAGACCGTTCAAAATAATTAAAAAAACAGAAGGAGCAAGGTTGGTTGTGGTGGGTTTTTTCCCTCACAACAGGAATCTCTTGGAGACAGACCACCTCACCCCATGCTAAGAGACTTCCAAGAAAACACCTCAGATTTGTCTGCATTTTGGCTATGTGTGTGCTTTTTTTCATAATCCAAGAATAGGCTGAGGATACTATTTTTGAATCTATATGAATCTAGGATACTTAGAATTGTCCAGTTTCTGAGTCCCACAGCAAACTATTTACTCTCAATGAAATTTTACACAGCTTCAACACAGTTTTATTTATTAAAGAATCAGCTCAGACTCTCCCAACTCCCCAGATATTATATATAATTTGGCTAATGCAAGAAGTTACATACTTAACAGCTATGAAACTGACATTTATTTAAGCAAGGTAACAAATACCTTTCAAATATATATATAAACAGAGTCTATGAAAAAAGATGATTTTGGTCACAGCACATACTAGTGGAACACATACAATACAACTTGTATTTCTATTAAGATGTTTTTGTCTATTTAGATATTTTAATTATCCTTCTGTTTTTATTAGTTGCTACAATTTTATTTCTCCTTAACATACAGTAGGTAATTTCAGAGCCCAACATGTCATAGCACTGACGAGTGTATTTTTTCTAATACTCTATTCATAATGGAGCAATGATTAAAAGAATACTGCTATACTTTCATATGCATTATTCTTATCTCAGAAACTTTCCATTTCATAGTTACCGACTCCTGATGACAATGCCCAGGTTATTTGCCTTCTTAGGTTAGATGCATAACACCAGACACAAAAGAGAAAAGCATTCAAAGTGGACTGGATACTGGGATAGTCAGCAGATCTTTGGCAGGTTTTGGAACAGGGAGGAGAGTTCAGGACCTTAAATTTCTTCCCAGTTAGAGAAGTTCAGAAACAGGAAGAGTACCTGTACAGAGGTGGATCTGAAGTAAACTTTCTTCTATGCTACTTTAATATGCATAATTCAGGTTGTTGCCAAAACACAGAGATTTCTGTTTTTACATAAAAGCTGCAGGTGATGGGTGTAAAAATGTAGTTGCTATGCTATAGCTAGTTTAGTGTGCCACAGGTGTAGGTGCTTGGCCTATTGATCCCTTGATAGAGCAGTCTGACTAGACTATATTTGATAAGCATACTTGGTAATCACTTGTTATGCCTAGCAAGCTTAGTAAGCTATTTTCTTCCTTGTCCTAAATCTCCTTGCTCCTTAAAAAATTCCTTTAGTTTCTCATTTTCCGGTGCTATTTTACAGACTTTTTCTGGCCAGCCTAAAATACCTTTTTCTCTCCTTATATATGTTCTTGCATTGCGTCAACTGACAAGGCATCAAACTCTTATGTCATCAAGAACTCATAATAAGAAATGTGTAATCTCTACCTACATCCTGCATAAATTTAAGACCTGTGCCACACAGAGCTGAAACTGGACTGCTTTCTCTTTGTAGTCTTATTCACATAGTGCAACCCCTACCAGCTTCTCCTAAGAAAGGAGAAGAGCTTTCATTTTACTAGATAACTTTGAGGTTAATTGTGTTACAGACTTGAGAGAGAAGCCTGTTAAGCCTTGGATAATTGTTTTCATGTAGAGAGCTGTTATTTCCAATTACTTCTCATGCTAACAACCACTTAAGTTCGCAGTGCTTGCGATTCTGTTTTGTCACCACAATGTTCAATAAAATATGTTTTTCAGAGTCACCAAAAATCATTAATTCCTTATCACAGTCAAAATTAAATCCTCTTTAATCTAAAAATTACTATAAAATAGATGTGATTCAATAGAGCAGCAACATGTACTGCAGCGTCCAAAACGAATCCTGAAAAGCATGCCATTGGATTCCAGAATAAGCCCCGTGGACGCCCTTTCCCTTTAACTGCAGGAGAAAACTTAGCAAGTGTAAGGTTTTGTTTCTGGTAAGCTTAGACAACACACTATTTCCTTTTTCGCTCTCAAGGAAAACAGAATTCAAGGACGTTTATACTGGAACACAATTTTTATATATTATAATTGGCCATTCATACTATTGTAAGCTTTTTTTTTTTTTTTTTTACTCAAAAAACAGCCTTCTGAACTGCTTCTACAGGAAAATGCCATCTTTAAAAACAGGAAACGTATATTTTAATATAACAGGTTTCATAGTTGTCCTAATACGCAAAATAAATTAAGGAGGGTATATCTGCTGATGAGGGTTAAAGAAAGAAACAGTACGGAAAAACCACACATTTTTAAAGCGCAATAGTCTAGGAATTGGAAAGTGCTGCTGCACTAGATTTGGCCCAGCTGCCTACACATCCAACCAAGTCCTGAATACTGGCATTCCCCAAAACAGAAACTATTTAAGCTGTTTAATTAAGTCTTTTGGTTGATTCCATAGTATAATCCCATGATTTCTAGATTTCTCTGAGACATAAATACTACAAGCAAAATATCATAAAAATTAACACTATTGGCAGCTGTGTGAAAATACCCTGAAAGCCTGCCTTATCATGAATGTTTGGCAAACACTTTTCAAAATATCAATGCTGACTATTCACTCTCCTGAAGTCACAGATGTGTATACAAAGGTGTTATGTTAGATCACACAGTTCGTATGTATTATCATGAAACCACATGATTTACTATTCAAAAGGCTCCAAACCACATTTCTATCACAAAAGTAGAAACCACCACCTCCTTTAGGTGGAATTTTGAAGGAAATATCTTTCTACAGAGAGGCCAGCCACCATTTTCTCTCTGGTCCATTCCAATTGCTGAAGATGTTCCTACACTTAAAATCTCATTAAAAACTTCACTATCTCAATGAGATACTCTGTACTGGAAGGACCAATCCTTTACATCTCTCAGCTTTAAATGCAAAATGGTGAGAAGGGCCTGTGTTAGATCTTGTTCTGTTTTTATCAAAGGCCAGTGTGGCTAACATCTATGGTGAAAAAGATGGAAACATAAGACTTCAGGAAAAACACTAAAAAAATGTATTTCCTTATGTGAATTTCTGGTACGATCTTCAATAGATAACAAAGATAAGGATAAGCTTACAATATATTGTCAAAAAATGTAGAATAAGGGAAAGGCAGCATACTGACCTTAGTAATCAGTCCTGCCAATGAAAACACGGCAGACATCTTAAGCCTGTAAACCCCAAAGAGAGCTAAGGGAGCTGGTAGCTCATTCTACAAAATTAAAGTTTAAGGATGACTTCCTTTTCAGGACTGATGCATAAGCTCAAAGTGTTATTGACCATATAAAACTTCATTGGTATGGATACAAAAAAGGCTTTTTCTCTTAAAAAGCAAGTCCTCCATTATCAATTGACCCTTGTCACGAAGTTCTGGCTGCAGAAGTCATGAAGAATGAAAACACTGCTGTAGATGCAGCGTGTACCTTGCTGTTGGTAGGTAGCTCCTAAGGTAGGCAGCATGGGAAGATCATTTGCTATCATCAGCATACCAAACAGAGACCGACAGAGTTTAAAATTCAAACTTATAAGGCAAATAAATATACTGCAATAACTAAAGAAAAGGAATCCTGATTGGTGAGTAAAAAAGGTCACACTAAACTGCAAGAACGTAGTAGTTTTTGTTTATTTTTAGAAATAGCAATGTAGAATTAAAATGACTGTCAGACTAGTTTAATACAACCAAATATAGCCTCACTCACTAACGTAAGTATTTTGGATGACCGAAGAATGAAGAAAGCATGTAAGACAGTCACCGCCTCCCTTCGGAGGAAGACAGTTCTCAGTGCTCTGCAGATGTCTAAAAGGGAACTGACAGACACCTTCAGGAGCTTTGGAATTAAGGCAAGTTCAGTGTTGCAGGGAGGAAGTCCTTGCAATACCGGAGTGCAAAGCCGTTAAAGAAAGAGAGGCCAAGGAGAAGCCTGCCTTAATTGGTTGCATCCATAGATGTGGAATGACCCCATGTTTTAAACATTTTGTTCAAACTGAGGCATCAAAAAGCACTCCCTAGGTTCTTATCCAGGCACACCAGCTTTGTTTTGGGGATGAAAGCTAAATGCACCACAAATACTCACCTCATCTGTTCTATTTTCATTTGTTTTGTACACTTTTTTCTACCTCTGGATCAAGGTGCTAGAAATTAAGCTAGAAGTACATCATTTCATTCCTCATTTCTCAGCTAATTTTTTTCCATATTTGAATTGTGCATTAAATTATCCAGACTAGGGACTTGACCAGAATACACCATAGCTCTCCTCTGGCCACAGGCCTATACCTCCTCTCTGTGGACAGCTCGATCCTCTTTTTAGACTACCTACTTTCAACAGAGGCTTTGGGCTTCCCGGACAGAAAGTGCTGAAGGCTTTCCTCATTCAGTGCAAGAAAACAAACGCAGTTGGCGTATTTCTCCTAGACACATTTCACAAAGGCAGTGCATGCACAGCTAGCATGTTTTGGAACAAACAAAAAACACAGTTACTGAGAAGAGATAAAACTCAAGAATGTGGCTTATGGCAAAAGAAAACCCTAAAGGGAAGAATCAGAAGTCTCCAAAGATGATTCAGAAGGCAGTAAAGGTCCCTGAGCTGTAAATAGTCAGGGCCTAGAAGCATACCCAGGGGAAGTATCATCTCCTTTTCCTGTTTTTATAATCTTTCCTCTTGGCCACTATCAGAGACAACATACAGGCTAGGGAGACCTTTGATATGATACAGGGAGGCTGCTCTTACATTTTTATGATTGATGAGAGAAACAACAACAATAGCAGTTAAAAAGTAGGGAAGAGACAGCAAACTAGTTGCTCTGATCTGAATCAGCAGTTGGAGGAACTGAAGGTCACTTGATTGCGACAAGAGACAGATCCTCATGCAATAGTCCTAGTTATATTGCTTATGCAAGCATGTTCTGGTCTCCAAGATGGGAGCATATAAAGTCCCAAGATGTCAACACATACATGGACAAACACCCAAAGGAGAAACCTTACAGAATAATTCCTTAGTAAGAACAGAATACAGCAACTTTTGGGTTGTTGCCTATTCATTACTCAGTGAACCTGTATTCTTTTCCTTAAAAAAAAAGTTATCTCCAAATAATTATTTTTCAGTTGTGAACCTTAAAAAGTAGACAGTTACTACAGAAAATCTGGCAAGAATAAATGAGTGGGTAGACTCATGCATAGTTCTACATGGTTGAACAATGAAGTGTTAAACTGACATATTACTTGCTATTGTCTCCAGCCAAGCAACACAATAAAAATTAGGAAGTTTACTCCAAAATATATTAAAAATTAACATCAGTCTTAAAGATCTCAGAAGTCTTAGCTGTGTACAAGTCAACATTTTTAAAATAGGGGGATTTTTGTTAAGTAGGAGGAAAAAAAAACACCTTTGAAGATACAACTAGTACATCCTCTTCATTTTTACATTTAATCCAAGGAGTATTTTTACAAGTTATTTTATTCAGAACATGAAAAACAGGCAGCCCATGAGGAAAAAGCTTTTTTCCTTCTTTCCACTTGATATTCTGACCTTCTTTTGAGAGAGATTTGGTCAGTCTGAAGGTGACTGGCTGGAGATAGATACTAGTTGTACAGACACCTGCTCTTCCTGGTGTATTTCAAGACACCCCTGAAAAAGACATTTTCTTTTTCGAGATTTGTGTGCTGCTTAATAGCAAACCAGATGTCCTCCAAAACAGGATAAAAATGAACCCCATGAGAATACAGCACTTTCTTGAAAGTCTAGAACATACCCAAGCAAAGAAACAAACACATACACACCCCCCACCAAACCATCCAATAAACCCCTGTCTTTTACAGAAGAGACAGTACCCATGGAATGGTGCAACAGACTCTTCGAAGAGGCCTCCTGGAGGGAAACGGGTACTAAAGCCTAAATATTTGGCACTAGTGGTTGACTAACAAGAAGTATTCCCAACAGCTGTTATGTCCTGCTTCATTAGTGCGCTCAGAACTAAACAGACATTCATCTGGCAACAGTTCAAGGCTGGTGAGCACCTTGCAAACATCCTTCCAGCTCAACTCATAATAAGGCGGCGGGGGTGGGGGGGAACCAAAACAAGACTCTCACAGTACCAAGTAAATGTTACAAAAGCTAACGTGCTTTCTCAGATTTTATAGAGAACAGATTAGCAGCTGAAAAGCACATATTTAAAAAGCAAATGAAGTACTGATACTCTTGTAGCCTCTGGGAACAGGCAAGGGCTCTACATCATTACTATACAAGTCATTCATGATGTGGTTTACATCCATCCCATAGGCAAAGGAAAAGATGTGCTATATTTGTTGTATTGCTTTGCATATTCTTGGTTTCAAAAATCTCCTATTCTAGAAACAATCACTTGTGTTTTAATAAGGCAATCTACACAGTCTACAATCAACAGAAATTCAGAACTTCAGATAGCCTGCTATACAACATCTGTCAGAATACTATTTACTTGTGATATTATTTATATTAATACATTCCCACCACATAAAGAATTTAGTCTCTTTCTCACTTCCATTAATGCTATATATCGTCCATCCAGAACAGAATAAATGGCAATCCTCAGCCAAAGTTAAGGAACCAAAAGGTACATCGTATTTAAAATGCTGTAGTTTAGTTACATTCCAGAAAGTAAGTATGTACTGTTGATGTGAGCAACTTTCTAGGCACTTAATTTGATACACCTTGATTTTCCAGGCACTTACATCACCTATTGCTTCTAGAGACATCTTGTACATTTAAAATTAATCATTTCTATATATGGGATAGCTTCCTTATTTAATATAAAAAAAAAAGGTTTCGAAGTCCTTTATGTGAAGCCAAAATGTCAAAACTATTTGGAGCAAAACTGCGTCTTTATTTTATTAATAAAGGTGCAAGAGTAACCTTAAAAATGCAACTAGAGAAGTAACCTAAACTTTATTTAGAATTTTCACTGAAACATCTAGCAAGCACAGCTGAGTAACTGCAGGATCTTTTTTGTAATTTCCTTGTTCCTCATGCCATCTGACTATTCTTCATTTAAAAAGATAGTTCAAGAGGTAATCTGCCTATTTCATTGCAGACAGCTTTGCGTTAAAATAAATTAACAGAAGTAACAAAACAACTGCTCAGTAGAACATGGATATTCACAGTTGCAAAGACCAGAAAAATGTAGACTAAAGCCTGTTGGTCTCAAAATATTTTACATGAGTTTCACTATCATTATCTTCACTTTGCAAAGGAAGAGTTTGCTGAAGATCACCATGTAAGCTAGTCGCAAAATTAGAAAGCCTCAGCCCACACTAGATTTACAGAACTCCTTCTACCCATATATATTCATACAGAAGTACAGAGAGGAAAACAAGCATCATATGTTGTACAACGAAAAAGTTGAAAGCAGACAAAAATGGAGGATGAAAAATTATTATTTCGGCATTTCAGTTAACTCTTTACTAAAAGCACCATCCCTCCAAAATTCACCTGCAAAATACGTGATTCCTCACACACCCAAGTAGATGATGTTTACAAATGCTTGCAATAACATGCATTATTCTCTACCAAAAGTGTCAAAAACAAACTTCTGTTTTGCTTGAAGTAGGTCTGATGAGTTATTGGTTTCTAGAGCAGTCAGCAATATTAAGAGCGAAATTTACAAAAATTAATGTACTTTATACTTCCTTTCTTCTGTCTGCACAGAAGCTCACCGTTAGACTGGTAACATTTCCTAAAGGTTAGAACACGCACACAGAAAATGCAAAAAGCAGATTTTCAACTCCCACTTAACCCAGATTACTGTATGTGCTTGACTTGATCCAGAACCCCCTTTAAAGTGAATCTTTTCACTGATCCAGTGGACTTTAGGACTGGTCCGCAGCATCACCATCCCCTCCCTACCAGTGAACATACAGTGACTGTGCCAATCAGATTTAAAGAGTGTATTCCACCCGAGACTCTGAGCAAAGAAGAATGAAGTAGGAATTAGAACTACTTACCTGAAAGGCCTGTATACAAAAACCCTAGTCAGCAAAAAAGTAGCATGTTAACCATTACAATGAAAAGACAAACTATAAGCATCTGCATAAAACTCAGGAAACTTCATACTTCTCTTCTTGATGCTGGTCCTCTTGGTCACTTAGTTCATCATCATCTACCATATGCCCAAAAGGTTCTGAAGAAATTGATACCATATTAGACAGGATAACTCTGCTATCACTGCTTCCTGTAAGGATCAGCTGATCATGAGAATGATTGTATCTGACATTCCAGACCCTAAAAAAATGAAATCAGAAAGAACAAGAGGCTATGCTTGGCAAGTAGTGCATCAATGTTAAATGATTTTTTTAAAAACAGCACTAAAAATTGATCTTTGACTTAAATGTTTTAAGTACACATAGAAGTGATGTGCCTCATTCCGAAGACTGTTTTTTGCCATCTTCATTTGGCTTTTAAGCTTCCACATCATCTGTTTTCTATGCGGTGTCTTTAAAATTCAACAAATAAGTTTTGGAAAAAAAAAAAATCCAAAGAACAAAACACACGATGCAGTGGTATCATTCCTTGAGGGTACATGCCAATTCATTGTTTAGTAAGTCAGATAAATATTTAAGTTCTAAATATAAAAATTTCCCCAAAGCAAAATACAGATTAGAAATAACCTGTTAAAGAAAAAATCTCACAACATTCTTACAGTAAAGTTTAAAACAGACCCTAAAACAAAAGTAGGATTATATTTCTCTTCAATTTTTACATTTTACATATCAAGTTAATACTAAATGTCTTATGGTTCTTGTTTTATTCTTTTTCTTTTAATCTTCTGGAAAAAAGTATAAATGCTGCTTCTGTTAATTCACATCTTCATTCCCCTCAAAGTAGCTTCAGGGTCCAGATTTATTTTGCGAGAATTACTCCAACCCAAATTTTACAAAATATGAACCACTCATCTTTTCTTAACCACTGAAGTCTGCAAACATCAGACAAGATTCTCTCCTTGCTCCAGCCACAGGCCAGAGCAGTAGATACAGGCTCTGAATACTATCTCAGAGAACAAAATGACTCACTTGCATATTCTGGTTTAAGGGCTGTGAAGAACATGAAAAAGTGGGGCTGAATTATTAAGCATTTCAACCATTCGACAACAGAAGGATAGATGGCAGCTGCTTTTCTGCACATCAGGTGCAGCAGATCAGGCTGAATTTGGAAAGGCATACCTGTGTCCCAGCTGGCCCCTACAAGCCAAGTTCTGTGCTGTGCTTCTCAAAGGTGTACCCTCTCTCCCAACAATGTTAACAGCAGTTTCTTGCCAATTAGACTAACATTGTCTAAATTCTTAATTTACGATCACACAAGCAACATTCACATGCTGAAACCTCTGTGCAGAAAAATGATTATTCACAATAGCACAAACATAGTTAGTTTGCATTGTTCCTAAACAGTAAAATAATTAGCTGAATAAATTACATAAGCCATCCACCCGCAAAACAGCACAGAGATAATTTGTTCTACCAGTGGGAATGCTCCTCTAGTGTCTTCACTGGTTCAGTGACATTTCTTGTGTCCCAGAATTTCACCTTGCAGTCATCTCCACAGCTAGCCAGGTAGTACTGTTTATTGGGATTAAAGTCTAGGTCTCGTACCAGCTGTCCATGTGCATTTTCTATGCAATATATCTGTCTGTAAAACACATTAAAAAAATAAAACGGTCTATAAAAAGCTAACTGCACTCCACCGACAGGAATCTGTTTCCCTGGAAACTTGCATAATCCCCTTAGCACCCGCAGACCTAGAGTTCCCATTGCTAGTGCATAGTTTAGGGAAATCCCAGCTGTTAACAACAGTGACTTGTATAGATTTCTCAGCTTGCTTTGAAGCTTTGCTTTTTCCTTGTTTGCATTAGGATCATCTGGAGCTAAAAGAAAACAGTTGTTCCAGATGATTCTAGCACAGCTCTCTAACAACTGTTATGAAATGTCTGCTACTAAACCACAATATTTTCAGATAAGAGCTTCTCCACCTCTAAGCAGTCATACTAATTCTGTGTTTATGACATCTAGTTCTCCCTGTATGAAAAGCTGAGATGCAAGGGATGAAACAGATATGAACAACAGCTTTTTATTATTGCTCTATTTTGAACTTACCTTCTTGAGTTCCAGCATTTACCATTAATTTACCTGTGGCCCTTAAAACTACTCAGCCATGCGCATACTCATCCATCTGGACCACTTCAGAAAACACTTGTAGTACTGCTAACAACCCAGCATCCTTATTCAAAACATCATGTTCCATCAGTTTGTCTCCCCACCTCGCCTCTTAAACTTGGGGTTTGCTTGTTTGGTTTTTTTTTTTGTTTCCAGTATTGCATTACCAGTTTTCTCAAAGCCACCATCTACCAAAGTTCTGCTTAGATTTGACAGTCTCCTACAATCTTCACTAGAACTTGTCAACACTTTGTGAGCTTTTTTGGTTTTTTAAATGAAAAATGTTTCTCTTCAGAAAACATAGACTGACCAAAACTTTGTATTTCTTGCGTTGTACATATGGTCTCCTGTCAAGATCAGATAGAGGAGTCTCTTGCTGTTAATACCTAACTACTAACACATAGCAAAGTAGCTCCATTAGGAGAGATCCAAACTATACCAGGCCTATACTAAGCCCTATCCTGACAGCTATGGCAGTCACTCGGGATCGAGGATATTACTTAGATATCCAACGTCAACACTCTTCTCAGAGTTTGAGAGATTAAGGATATCACCCAGGTATGCCTTTCTACCAGGTATTCTGGGAGGTGAATTAAACATTTCCTCTTAATTTCTTGAAAGATCTTTATGGGATAATTTTTAAATCTCAAGCATGCTTGCAGCAATAAAACACTTCTTTCCTCCTGTATTGCAACATTCACTTCTTTCTTGCACTTCTTGCATTGCTCATGGAGATGTATGTAAGGGCTTAAAAAGAAATGCCACTGTCCACTGTATATTCAGTAGTGCTTACCATAAAAGCCTTTATCCCAACTTAACTATTATTCTGACCACTTGATCCCTTTCCTTCCCAAATATGAACATTCTTTTCTTTCACTCTATCATCCTACCTACAGCAGTAATACCTACATTGAATTTCCCACTTACATCATAAGATTAAGGCCAGACCACATGAACATTTTCTCCAGCTACTGGCTTCACCTTCTCATATTCTTCTTCTTCCATATATTTTAGAATTTATTCTTGGAGTCTGAATTTTCCTCTCTCTAAATCCATTCAGCCTAGTGTCTGTCTCCTCTGCTTCACAAGCTCTTCTCTGATTAAGATTGTTTCCTAGTCTAGTCTAGGAGTCTTCCCACCAACCTCTTTTTTTCCTCCCCTTCTTTGTTTGCTATGTCCAAAATCATTTACTCCCTCTATCTTACAGCTATCATAATTGCACACCGCAGAAGTAGCTATTTCTAGCTGCTACTTTAGTATCTCTCCTCTCTTATTCTTTGCTGGTATAGCAGTTTTCTGTCTTTGATTCTCCCCCTCCCTCATTTTTTGCTTCTCATACTGCCAGTTTGTACTGCCCTGACTTTAAACTCCTACTTCTAGCTTAACTAGTCATTATCAAATATTCATATCATTCTAGACATATTACAGTGTAATTGCAGATGAGACTTATTCTTGCACATATTTTTCAAGTACATTGCAAACAGCTCTTTGGCATAGCCTAGTACTCGTAAATTGGTTCAAGGACTATCTAACCTGAGCTTCACTTAAAGTAATTAGAATTGCGGGGTTTGCTTTTGTCAACCAAGCTACCTTTTCATTGAGGATCTTGGTAATATCTGGACTATCTATCTTTCATAAAAGTTACTCAAAGTATTCATTTAATGCAAGATAGAGATGCTTCTTCTAATGAGACAGAGCATGAACCAGACTTCATAATATTTAACATCATCTGCTTAGAAACACAGGCTTTAATCTTAAGGTATGCATGCTATATGTTAAAAATAGGATGATTACAAAAACATCACAAAAAAGCAACTTTAAAAAACCCTTTTCTCCTTTGACCTTTCTTTCCTCTCTTGTACGCTTCATTTAAGAGTCTTCATAAATGAAAGTATACACATATATATGAAGTTAGATTTTTATATATTCTTTCACAAGGCAAAGAACAGGACTTTCAAACCTGATGACAAGCGTACAGGAAGTGACTTTTAATTATTATATTTGTATTTTTAGGTTTTGTTTCTTAAATTAAATAAACCTTTTTGGCAAAAACACACAAGGCTGGTGAACATGGGGATTTATTGCTACACCTCTGAGCTGGCAGGAACCATAGAACTAAATTTAAAGTCATCCCCCTTTAAGGCAACAAAAGTTATTACAAGACATCAGTCTTCTCGGTTTAGTGATAAATTACTATGTGCTAAGGGGATAAAGCGTATCTTAAAAAAGCTTGCACAGGCTTTAGTAGTCATGGCAACAGATGTGCACAACATCACTCCTTCGCTTATCAAAATCACAACTGAGCAGGGGGGAAAACACCTTATTAGGTATATTCAAAGCTTTAATTGATTTGGTTATGATTTTGATAGATTCAGTAGTTTCATACCACTAGCATGCTACAATCTTTAATATAGTACAGTATGCTATTTGTTAAAATCTGAAAAGTGAAGAGTGAACTTAACCTGTGAATTACCTTCAGAGATTAAAGTTACCTTTAAATAGTATGCTATGAAGACACTTCATTGCATAGTCAGGACTGTTGTTAAAGCATTTTCAGGTTGAATTACAGAACAGCTTCGTTCAGGTAATGCCTATGTATTGAACAAATCATCTTGAGACTAGTACATAGTTCAGTAAAACTCAATATACAAGTTAGAATTGAAGCTGAGGGGGGAAAAAAACAGAGAAAACCTTTTACTAAACTGTAAATGTATCAGCTATGCAAGCCCAGCCATTCCTTTTATAAGTGATAGCTTTGCCACATTTCTAATCTTTAAAAAAAAAAAAAAAAAAAATTACATTAGGAGCAATGAAAAATCTATCTCCAAAGGAGATTGTCTTTTTTAGAGAACAAGACTGCAATTTCTCATTACCTCATGCTTCGCGTATCCCATCCTCGAACAGTGGTGTCATTGGCTGTTGCAATCTGTGTACAATTGTGGTGTGGACTCCATCTTCCAGAAGTAAATTTTAATTGTCCTTTCCCTTCCAAGGCTGCAGAACTAGAGAGCTAAAATAATGAAACAAAGCTTGTAGTGTTTCTAAATGTAACACTAAAATGAAATTAGTTCCACTGAAGACAAAAACTGCACAATAGCCTATTGTTCCAAGTAACAGACTACCAAAATCCTAGGATAAAAAAACAAAAAAATTAAGAGCTAGAGCTGATTCTGTATCTCACAAACTAATTTTTGCAAAGGCTTATGCAGTGTAATGTATTCAGAAATATTAGAAGTACTGTACTACTTTATAAACTAAACAGTTTCAGATCAGTTGTTGAAAAAGTAGATAGACAATATGGGCACACTGCACAAATTTGTAGCTGCCTTAGACAAATAAACACACGCATTTAGTTTCATGAACAGTCTTACAAGAGTGTTTCCATGTCAAAATGTCAAATTTTGTCTGTAGGAACAGAATTATAGTGTCAAAAACTCTTCGATAAATGTATAGCAGCTTTTAAAAATAAAAAAAACTCAAGGCCCAGGTGCTCACGTCATCACACACATACCTATTAAAATAACAGCAGGTACTAGATCACAAATCTACAATCTGTGAGAATTAAAGGTTTCAGTTCCAAAACCAGGCTTGCACGTTACTGAGCAGACAGCTCTGCATCTCCACAGTTAATGAAAAAAGGGTACAAAGTAATCAACTTTCTCTTTGAAGTTGTACAGCAAGTTATCCTCCAATTCCACGTGAACATGGGGAAAAAAAAAGCTGCAGACACTGCAAATTACTTTTACTTCTAATCACTTACTGAAACTGATTGTTTAATATCTAAAGGTAGGGGAGGAAAACCAAAATACTTGCATTTTAATCAGATATAAAATTGATACAAATTCCAGCGGCTAGGCAGACAGCAGACTTATTTGGTCATCTTTTACACGATGTTCATATTTCAAAATGTTTCATTAAGAGGTATTTCACAAAAGCAGATTACTGCGCTGGATCTCGTTGGATCACTCTTCTCCTTTACCTAAATCCTAACACATCATAAATATTCTACTAAATAGAAGATTTCTTAGCAGAAATATTACACTTTGATGGATGAAAAAGACTAAGACATACATACTGCTTGCATAAACTTTGACATCAACAGAAAAATATGCGGTCGATACAAGACGGCTTAAATCTGTTTGTATATTGTACCAATGTCCATTTCTGTATTTTGCTAACTTTTTACTATTACAGTTCCACCAAGAATATCATATTTATTTAGCATTCAGATTAACAATCAAGAAATTACAACTCTTCTATCACTGAAGTCTATGTTACGCAAGATGTGTTTCTTCCAAAAATTTTTCAGATTTTTTTTTTTTTTTTAAAGAATGTAGAATTTCCAGCATGCAAGATAATATATTGCTCATGTGTTAATGAGTGATATAACACTGTGGCCAAACCTACTCCTCTAGCACCATTCCTCCTCAAGTACCAATACTGTCTGAAAGCCTTTCTACAACTTGCAGGTTATTTATATAAAGAAAAATACTGCACAGGACACTGGATGCAAGATAATAAAATAAACCGCACTGGTTATTTTTTGACACATACTAGATTCCAGACACAAGAGAATATGCAGAGCTTGAGTGGGTCATTTAAAAAATTAAACTAAGTTTCTTTAGTAAGCAGTCTTGGCCATACAAAACTCAGACTGGGGGGAGAGGAGGGAAGCAAACGTTAACGCTGACAGTAAGATAGTACCAACAAAAAGAGTATCTCTTATCAAGTATTTCCAAAATCTGTTCTTGAGACAGAAAGCATCACATATCCAAAATATGACTCAGGACAGAAGGTCTTTGTCAGCAGTAGATAATACTTTCTCCAGCATTCCAGCCATATTTTATTTTTTTTAAGTCTTCATTTCAACTTTTATCATGTAAACTATTATAAAAAGATCAAAATTTTTTCTTTTCAGCCAAAAGTTTAGGGGTGAGGCCAGAACACGCATCCTGCGCTATTTCTTAACAACACATATGAAAAAATCACATACATGTTGGATTGGCCAAGTCATCCTCGCCTTCCCAAGCAATCCTTAAGTACTTGCAGGAATTAAATTACATCTTTCCTCGTATGGAAGTCCAACTACGTATACAGCCAAGTTCCCAATCAACTCATGGTAGACTTCTGTTAATAAAATGAAATCCCAGAAGTTACTGAATAAGTTTTTGTTCAATGTTCTTTTGCATGTCTTCTATGAGCCTGAAAGGAACAGCATGGATTTAAGGGACAGCTAAGAGGCAAGGGAGTGAAATTTTCATACATAAGAAGGAATCCTTATGTAACTTATTTCCTTCCTGGAAATCCAAGAAATGAGCTTAAAGGAAACAAAGCTGGTAGTTCGGAATCACAAATGCAGGTTCAAAAAAACCTTAGCTTTAGTTTTAATTCATACCTAAATATATGGACAGGTAAGCAAGCTTTCTTTTTATCTTGAACTCTTTCCTCCATTTCTTTAAAGGCAGAAAAGTTGACTACAGAAGCAAAGGAAAACATGACAAAGACGTATTTTAGACATTAATCTCACACGAGGATTTGGATTTGTGCTGCCCAGAAGATGAAGACATGCAGCTCTGAGGGCCTTACTGGATATTGAAGGAAAACAATTCATGGTAGTATTTTATAAACACAAAATGTGACTTACAGTAAGGGGGGGGGGGGGGGGGGGGAGAGGGACGGAAGGGAAGTGAGTAAGATCCAATGCCTACTTTTAGACAACAGAATTAGCTATTGTTCTTGCATTGTGCAAGGATCACACATTGACTTTACAAAAAAGTCTCGACAGAATGAAACCTTGAACAGTATAAAATGGTTATAAGAATATGGATGGATTTAACACTGTTCATAAGTGCTTAAGTAGATCGGTGCCTAAAGCTGGTGACATAAGAACAATAATAAAAGGGCCGTATGATATTATACTACAATTGCATAAGAGCAATAATTTGAAATAAAAGGTTCTGAAAAATATTAAGCAATGTAATATGATTGGAATAGAACTATATATGCTATCCTCAATGAAGGAAGGGGTTTTACAAAAGCAAAGTATCTGAATATGAAAAAGTCTGTCCTAGCTTTGAAGGACCGATTTCTGTGTATTCAAATGAAAACATCAATTGCTCCAACTTATTTTTATCAAAACATCAGTAAGGCCCGAGACGCCTCTTTTTCTGCTTCAAATTTTGATCTTATAAGGACTGATTTGGAAAGAGGAAAGGATAGGCAGTATCCTTAAAAAAACCCAAAACCCAACATATATTAACCTCTAGAGGATACAGAAATTATCTAGAAAAACCACAAGCAGCATGGAGACAGTGAACCAATTGATCATGCTCTCTTCTAAAAAAAGAGCTATGGGCCATAACTCTATCCCAGCCGAAACCAGGACACGAATGAAGCTTGTAGAAGTCAGATTCAACAGTAAACAAAAGAAAGTGGTTCTCAACCCAATGGACTCCTTCACAAAAGACACTTGAATGCATAAAGCTTACTTATGTTTAAGAACAGAATAGGAAAGTACTTGGAAGGAAGACCTATTGAGGGTTACACTAAGTAGACAAACCCAACCAGGCTCAGAAAAATCCTCGGACTGAAGGGAGTAGAAAACTGAGTGTTAAGGGCAAAGTATCCAATACATTTGCTCCACTGAACTTTTCCTTGGAGTCTGCTATGGCTATTTCAAGCAGAATACTGGAGCTGGATAGACTCAGGTATGGACCAGCGTAACGATTCTTAGGACTGAGCAGCACAAAGCAGACAAATGGCAGAATTTATCAACTTTTCTTCTGAGAGTGGCTGAAGGGACTGTACTTTTCTTCTCTCACAACATATGACAAACAATGCTAGAGGATCAGTTCTAAAGTTCTATAAACTTCTGGATGAAATGGTAACTGAAAACATGTAGTTCTGTTCCCTCACTACCCTATCTTCATCTAATAAATAAGTTTTTATATGCACTACTTGGGTTTGGGGTTTCTTTTCTTAATGTATTAACTAATTCTAAGGTAGAATGACTAAAAATTAAATAATTACGTCATGCATTTGGAAGGTCAGTTTCCCTCAAACAGACTTTGACACAAACCATTAGAAAACATCTCCCAAGAACAAAATATTTAGAAAATAGAGAATGTTCTAATGCTCTAATTTGATTAATTTAGAAATTCATATAACATCTTTCTGGATAACAAAAACAGTACCAAATTAAAGTAAATGCTACATTTCTTAGTACATATAAATGGTTACCAGCGACACTCAAGCAATGTTCTTATAAGAAACTAAAGGCTAGCATAAAAATGCTAAAAATATGAAGTTTTCTTTTCTGTTAATTAAAATCAATCCACTTGGTAGAGTGTGTAATAATAGCATAGAGATTAGTAACTTAGTTTCAGAATTTTCTCATTTGAAAAAACGGCATTATCAGTCATTATATAGGGAGAGCAAAAGATGCAAATTTCTATGTAAAGGTTTAACAACTGCAGCAATCTACTAAATATTTATCAATACATTGATATCCTGCATTTTCTTTAAGGAAATGACTTTGTTTTCCTTTCTTGATAAAAATGGCCGTTAAAATTTGAAGTATGTAAAATATACTGTTGGGATTTTTTAAACACTTAGAAATTATTTGAAAGATAAAAAACCAGAAATCTTTTACTTGATAAATCAGAAAACATGCCTTTTGACTTCTGAACGCCTTTTTAAAAATAAATGTCTGTTTAATAACTTTAGTTTTCTTACCCCTACAGCAGCAGCTACGTTTTAAACAGAATAAAAAAACCAAAAAACAAACCAGAAAAAAGTGAACACTAAGGAACTCTCACATCTTACCCAAGAGGTCGTAACACTAAAAATCCGATGGATGTTCAAGTGCATTCTAGATAAGACCACTAAGTCATTATTCCATTTATGAAATATTCATAGGCTTACGCTGCACATGCTTATTTAATCTTGACTGCCTCCTCAGTGAAGACAGGGTAGCGAAGACATCTTAAACAATTAAGTCCATAAATATTTAGAATTTCTAAAGAATATCAACTGGAAGAAGTTAAGTCATGGTAGTGATTATTAAACTCTTTGAGATAAATCACACGTAACATTATTTTTTTGTTTTTTAACCATACCCTCATCAACTGGAAATGGACCACAATTCTGTTCATGCTGGAGGTTGTGTGGAGATCTCAAGACAGCCTCAAGGAGATGTCCTTGTAATAACCACAGTAACAAAGCCATTGAAAGACTATTTTGAGATCCACATTAAGAAGGGAAGAGTGTTGTTCTGGCTTGTTATTGACAGAAACAGAAGTATTAATGAGGACTTTAAACTCATTGAATTCAATTCCTCCCATTGCAGGCAACCACGCCACATAGTCCTTTCATAACTGTTCTTGTCTCCTGAACCATCTTACAATCATTTGCCTTTTCAAATAGCCTCATCATACTGGCAGCTCAGAGTCAGAGTCATTCTCAGAATAGCTAAGTAACAGAATCTACTTATTTTTAAGTGCTGAGTTTCGACGTCAGAGCAAGAAAATATTTTTATTCCTTAAACACAAGTTTTCTGCTTTATACCACAAAAACTAAACTAAACCTCAAGTTCATCCTCTGAAATATATTGTTACTCCTATATACTGATGATGCGTTCCAAGTTTCTGTCATCAACAATTTTCATCATTTTACTCCTGCTTCTATGCTATCGTTAAGGAGACCGTTAAACAAAATTGATCCCAACACCAACTCTTTAAGAACTGGTCTTCCATCCTCTTTCTGATCTAGTAATTTCATTTTTCTTCAGATAGTTTTTTGCCCTCCTTTAATTAATCTATATTTATTCTAGTTGCAGTAATTATAGGGCACTCTACAAAGTTCTCCACTAAAGTCCACAATGTATTTCCTGCCTTGAGGAACAGCAGCCATCTTGCCAAGAAAGCATCTCATGCTCATTCCTAACATCCTCCTATATTTGGATACATCACTTTTATCCAGAAAGACTGTGAAATATTCCTCACAAAATCTTTCGCCTTGCCTGGAATGCCACTGCCAGATCTTTTCTGTTGCTCTGAATTATGATCACCTATACGTTAAATGCTATTAAAGAATCCAGAAGGGACAAGAGATCTAAAAGGAATCTAATTAATCATTTGGATAAAAATGATCAAAACCACACCTCTACTCCTCCCCTTTGCGAAAACATAAGGCAAACAGAAAAATATCTGTATTTTAACATCTCCATTCCATTCTGTTGCACTCATCTGCCACTCCAAACATACTGCATTTACCCAAGAAAGAGTTCTAGTGACTTGGTGACATCTGACCTAAAGTCTGTAGACAGAAATATTAACTGTCACCTTTTCAGCAGAATCTACCCAGACCTTGTGGATTGGTTGGGCTTTTCTTGGTTCAGCTAATGATTATAAATGGCAAAGAATAGCTAATTTAATTGCAAAAGGTAATGATGCAGTGAGCATAAGACTAGTTTCACCCCAGAAGGTAATGTCCTCAAAACAATAATAAAGCGAGTGATCAAAAGGAGAAGCTTGTCTTAATGCAAATACAGGCAAATATTCCTGTATTAAATACTGCAATGAAGAAACAAGTTAGCAAAGAATGTTGAAAAGGAAAAAAGAAAAAAGGCAAACCCACAGAACTGTATAGTAAGTTATGGTTAGTAAATGCTTCCTATGACAGGTTGACCAGATAACTGAGAGAATGAACAAAACAGTAATTCTATTACAAAGAAGCTCTGAAAATATCAGGAACCCTAAAATCTTCAGGTTAATTCTAATTAAACAACGCAACTTGTTAACTCCTAGGCAGATAGAGGAGATGCACCCAATAAAAGACTCTAAAGTTTTGATTAGTGTAGGCAAGCAGAAATTTTGGCCTATGCAAAATTTTGAAGACACATATATTTTCAGTTTTTCACCAATACTACACCTGAGTTTTAGATGAACTTTTTCACAAACATGAAAAGTCCATAAAGAGTAGCACTGGGTTTACCTCTTGCCATTAAAATTAATATTGCCTATAATGCATACCTATCCAAAAAGGAAGCAACTGAAATGTGTTCTTAAAACAGGAAGACCAGTGCTGCACCAGTGTAGTGAATACCTCCTTACTTCTATTACCTGATACAGATACAGTGGACCAGATCCTACTTTTAGTTAATGATGATGATGTCATTTAACTTGAACATCATCATGTTTTTGACAAAAAGGGAAAAAATTCACAGACACTGACATTTTTATTATCTTAATCCTAGGCTATTGATTTATTCAGTTGAAATAACATATACACACACAGAGGTACATGGTTATTTCACTTATAAGTCTACAGCAATGGGAATATTTTGTAAAGACTTTTTCCCCTAAACAGTCCCTACAGAATATATGTTTACTAGCTACTTACTGCTTTGTCACCGTCTGCTAGAACCAAACAGCATGTTAGGTGATAAGACATCAGGTGGCTAAGACATGCCAAAAATGGACAACTTTTTATCCTAATGAACAATAAACACAATGTTTCTTATAATTTAAATGATTGCCCTGTATATCTGCATATAAAGCAAATGTGGACTTCCTGGCAAGAGTTTTCTACATGGCACCAGTTGACACCTTGTATAATCAGCTATAACCTCCAAAGGTCTGTGAATGGTTTCCATGGTCTCTCTTGAGAAAACCTTGCTTTCTTGGTTTTTGTTTTTGGTTTTTTTTTTTAAATACATGTCCTCTTTTTAATGCTGGTGAGAGTTGATTTTTTTGCTGTAGGCTGTTCTATACCTGTTTTCAAGGCCAAAAAAAGCTCTTTTTATTAATATCCCAGAAAAGTGTGTTTTTACTCTCTGACCAAAAAGCATTAAAATACAAATCATATGCTTTTAGGATTATGACATATTTTGCATTCAACAATCCCTTATAAACAGGAGACACACAGAAAGAAGTCACTATTTCACCAACAGCTTATTGGCCTACAAACACTCCTTGTACATGGTGATAACTAAATGGAAAATATATTTATTGCTTACCCCTACCAATGCTATCTGTCTTCTAACCAACCTGTTCTCAGATTTCTCTCTCACACTCTAAATACTATAGCAGCAAAAGATGGGGTAGAGTGTTAATTTTTTTTGTTTGTTTTTGCTTGTTTTTTTTAAACAGAACGCCATCTCAGTAGTGAAACATTTCTTATTTTTCCTCATTGCACCCTGTAACGGTCAGTCCTACATAATTTTTCATAAATATAAAATTGCTACAGAATAACAGTTATTGTTTTTCAGCCTTCTACAGATTCTAACAGGGAGTTAATCTCTTAGGAAGGAGGTAATCTTCAAAGATTTCAGAAATACACAGCAGTTGATTCTAGGCCTGAAAAAGCCTATGATACTGGACTTTAGGTTATCATCATTTTAATTACTAAAAAGTCTACAGTAGGTATTTTAAAGAGATGCTCATGCTTTCCTCAGAGTCTTGTTCAGCTGGACTCTGGTTAACTCAGGAACCTACAGACATGTTTGAGACAAATTTGTTGCAGACAAAATTTCAACAGGAATGCAACAATACCAGTCATCTTAGAAGAGATTCACCTGGCTTAAGCTTTAGATGCCTGGAGATATGTTTTCTGAGAGTCAAGTTTCCGTGGACTTTCACTATTAAACTTCACTTTAAAAGCGGTCACTGACTTAGTGATGATGCAAATATCATCTAAGAGTAACTCAAAATTGCTGGAGCAGAAGACTGATAATGGTAAACAGTTATTTCCAGGTAAAATTTTAATCACAAGCAATTCTAATTTACAGTGCACTCACACGAGATACTAGATTATTTTAGACTGAAATATAGAATTTGACTGATTGTCTATATCAGGTCTCCTGAGAGCCTGACTGTAAAATCTAAATGACACTCCTAACTTCTGCAAACTAAGGTTTTTAACAAATATTTCAAAATGCTCCTATCTGAAGATGTCAGTCAAGGGTTGATATATCTACTTTCATAGTCTTAGCTTCATTAGATGAAGCAGGTTTTTTGATGTAGAATTTCACTTTTTGTTTTTCTTGTTTCCTTTTATCAAATATAAGCATATAACAAATGTCACGGGTTAAATCCCCTTAGCTCCTTTATCACTTACTTTGCCTTCTGGAGTCCTTATTTTGCCATCAATATTTGACGCAGTACAGGCATATTTTAAAAATAATAGAATAAAAGATATTCTAGGTAAGGAACACTAATTGAAATATTGAAGGGATCAGCAAGCTGAATAATTCTTTTGAGGACATGATTTCCAAAATCATGCTGAAATTACATAGTTTGGTGAAGAGTCTAGTCCTCTCCAAAATCATGCAGATCCCAATTCTAGCAATGGAAGGAAAAGAAAATGGAAATCATAGTTACATTCACAAATATTTGTGTGATGGAGTGAAGAGGTTAGTTTTGAGGAAAGAAATAGTAAAAGGAAGACACAACATGAAAAATTTAGTAAATAAATCCCAAGTAAAATAAAACGTGGGGGAAAAGAAAAAAAAAAATTTGGCATTCATTACAAGACTCCCGCACATACTAATAGAGAGACTAGTAACACACTAGTCAGCATCCCAAAGGACATCATATGTCAGACAGATTAGGAAGAAATTTGAGACAGTTATGAGAAAGTGGTTGGGACAGTGAAAAAACTAATTAACATTCAAAAGAACTTTAGCAAGAGGACAGAGCTGCCCAAAGAAAGAAAGGAGGAGAAAGGGAAAATGCTAAGTAGTCTAGCAGTCCCAGCACTTCAAAGAGATATGACGAGCTATAGCATGGAAGCAGCACCACCCCCAAAAGTAATTTTCAACAGGTTTAAAGAAGGCATTCCAAAAAGTCTGTGTGTTATGCAGGCATTAGAAAAGAAAACACTGACTAATGTAGGAGCAATGCAAATCCAGCGGATGCAATGCCACAGACAAGCTCCTGGAGGCTAGCCTTCAGAAACTCTCAACATCAATTTGATAAAAACAAACACTACTTTGAAGAAGCCTTGGAAGGTAACACAACACTGATTGAAGTTCCAGATGAAAAAAAAGCTGAAGTTTCCTCATCCAGTGAAGGAACCCAAAGGGCTTAATTATGAACATAAAGGATTAAACTCTATTACATTACATTGTTACTATGCAAAATCTAGCAAAATAATAACAACTCAAGACTTCATCTATTTGCACACAGTCAGATGGTACAACAGGGAAGAGTTTATGGACACAATGTCTTAACTCTTTAAGCAACTGTCAGTTGAAAAATCTGATTCTGCAGCATCCAAGAAAAGAAACTAACCCTGAACAAGTCAAACTGAGGAGTTAATTCAAGAAGTGACAACAGATCAACTGAATAATAATGTCCTTGACATAATCAGTTTCCATTTTTAAGGACAGACACTGACCTAAATGACTCTATAGAGAAACATTCAAAGTTTTCTACATACAATCTATGTAATTATACAGAAATAAGCAAACTTTTTTGTTTATCTATAAGAAGCGGCATAATCAGACAGAAATCTATGCCAATGACACCTTGTTATATATGTTCCTGAATAAGAAACTTTTAACAATGAGTGAAATAACCTGAATAGACAGTATAGTACTAAATTAAATTAATACTGAGAACTCAAAGCAGTGTATAGTAAATAGAGAAATTTCTATTATGCTTACACAGACAACAAGGGTTGTAAATTAAACAGAGGGCTGCACGGTATTAACCAACATGAGTTAATATACTATTATCTGAATTCAATAACCTTTGGCTTTACCTATCACCAATCTTTCCCTCGCACACATTTAATCTAAAATAAAGCAATGCTAATTTGATATTCACTATAAAACCAGTAAGAAAGTAAGGGGAACTCTAGAAAAAGGAAAATATTTAACCACCAGCAACAGGTACAAAGTACTACTTTTAAATACTCATATTCAAGATAACTGATAAGGGTATTCATTTCCCCCACCCATGTTAAAGGCAAAAAGATATTTCTGACAGAGTAGTTAAGATTAGCAAATTCTAGCCTAGTGAATGTTGTTGTTTGTACTATATTCAAGTATATCATGATTTGTTAAAAAAAATTTCTTACCACAGCTTTGGCTGAACTTTCCTGCAAATCCCACAATAATATGTTATTATCAGCCAGCGAAATAATCTTTTTACCGTCTCCCATTGGTTCCCACATAACACTGTAAAACAGAAACGGAAAAAAAACAACCTACTATTAAAACCAATCAGAATTTGCACCAGAAAGCCATTTTAACTCTGTGGATCTAATCTATTCCAAAACATATTAAACCATATTCCTTATAGTTTCCGTCAGCTGAAATCCATCCCGTATTTTAAGTGCAAAATCTGCCATTAACTAGCAATCTAGCAATTTTTACACATACTAGATGAACATTATTGCAGCATAAATTACTTAAAAGCTATGTGATACCAAACTTAGGCTTGCTTATGGAATCCTTTAGTCAGTGCTAATGTACACATCATTTTCTTTTTCTTTTGAACGCCCTTTGACATCCCATCCAAATCTGTCAGAAAAAGGAATGCCATCCAGCTTCCCTAAATGCTAGCCTAACTGTAAAAAGAGCTTCCCGAAATCCTTATTCCACTTGTCATCCATTCTGCATATTGAATCATACAGCGATCATGCAAAACAGTGATTATGTCATTGTAGCAGTCATTCTGTATACACACACAGAAAAAAAGAGATCTTGATGTACACTCACTTTCGAGTGCGTTAGCTTGAAACCTCAAAGTTCTTCATGTGTAATGTTGTGCATCCTTTTTGAAGACGCACCAAAAATCACAAGCCTCAGAGCTTTGATGCAAACCTCTTCTAGTTCAGCAGCTGTCATCATGAGTCAATCAACATATACTTTTTACCTGTGATTCACCAGTTCCGTGCTATACATGAAGGAATGCAAGAAATCAGTCCTCATCTCTAGTTCTGCCTATGAGAAGCAGCATATTCAAGCCACTCAGTATGGGCAGCACAGCTAACTATATGCACTATAACTCTAATAAATTTGCTGGAGATAACAGTAAGGTTAAAAGAATAATACTTGTCATTTGATGAGACTAGGCTTCCATACCCAGCACTTTTAAAAGACAGTTGTGCAACCTCCCAATCATCTTATAGTGACACAATATAGCTGAAGGCAGAGATCACAACTTTGGTATCAATAGCTACATGGAGAAACTTCTTTCCATCTCTAGACAAAAACTTAAGTTACTCAAAGGCATTTGATATGCTGTTCTCATCCTCAGTGCATATATGAAGAAGTACCTCTTGAGGTTTGTCAAGAGTCCATCACTAGACACAAGTTTTCTACTCTGTTTAGCTTTTTGCATGAATCAATTCAGTATCTAGGTTGAAGAGATGAAAGAAAGTTGCATGAGTAGATGCAGCCTTGGGCAAGTGAGCCCCACATTAGGCAACCACTAGCTACCTTCCTAACTCAGTGCTGCACACTATGCATGCTCCTATTTTATCCCCAATTTTGCATTACTCCTACCTTCCTAAGACAGTGGGTATGACCTCGCTGGCCCCAGATCTAAGCCATGGAACTCCATCTAATCTTATGGTATAAAACACAAGGGAAAAAAAAAAAAAAAACAAACAATAGGAAGTTGCAGGTAACAGAAAGAAGTGACACAGTGTCATTTTTTCACACCATAAGTGAAACACAACCTCAGTTATTCTCAGCTGATATCTTCCTCTCAAAATCCTCTTGCCTCTTCCGTGAAGTTTCACTACATTTTACTCCGCACTTTTAGTAAAAGAAGCATTAGGTATACAGGCAGATGACTGCACCTGTTTGCTGTTATGGAGAAGCCAGACTATGCAGAGAAAATAGAACTACGCCAAAAAAGAAAATTAACACTAAGTAGATTAAAAAGCGGGAACTATAACTAAAAAGGTGTGTTGGCTGACTCCTCACCTGCTGAACTTTTCCCTAAGGTAACAGAGCAGATGAAAGAAAGGACTAGCTTCTGCATCTATCTTCTGCTGAAACCATGACCTGCATCCTTATTATGTTATCAATCCATGGAAATTAACTACTTATAAAAGTTCACTTGTAATGAGCTCTCTTGTATTAGGACAAAATCACTTCATTTAGCACATTAAGCTACCATCATGTTTTTAAATGTGTTTTAACAAGGACATGGAACTATAATGATTCTATGATTTGCTTTAAATTAGGCTGTTTTGTCTGTAATATTGCCAATCTTATTTTCAAAAGTGTTTCTTGTTAAAGTTGTATGGTACAACTTGGAAAAACTTATAAGCAACAGAAAATGAGTGTTGATAATAAAAATGATGAAGCAGTTTCAATTACAAGTTCAACCATCATTTTGCCCATAATAATGAGAAGTAACCAACTGGCACTGGCATGGGTATTTCAGAATTTCATATAGTTCTACTGCACAGATATATCAATTAGATCCTTCAAAGAGATGAAAACATTTTATGAACACATGTAACAGAATAAAAAAATTAATGCACTATAACCTGCATGTAATCACAGCTAACCTTCCACAATCCAGTTTTCCAAAGTGAAATCAAAATACATCAGGATCATCACACAACTGAATGGGTAACTAACAAATCTTCAAGTTGATTCTGATCACATTTGTTTATTTTAAGTCCATCATTTTTCTTACATATTGCTGAAAGTATAAGTGGCATTTGGGGTTGATATATGTAGATATATTTTTAATTATAGACAATGAAATCTGGTTTGACCAATGAACTCTTTAAGAGTTCTTCCAGCCAGAGATCAATATTCTTTATGCCTGTTGATGTATTTGCACCTTTCCTGCACTGATCACTGAACTTTCAGTTGTAAAAGCTAGCTTGGAAGCACTTTCTTTGATGTTTTCAAAGGTAGGAAGAAATTTCACATCTTTGAGTGTCAGTGAGCTTCAAGGTAAAGAATTTTTATAGCTGAATACATTGTGCTAATTAGAGCCAATTATAACCCAGCTGACATACCCTGGAATGAAAAGGTCTCTCCACACTCACTCTGTCCTTGTGAGATGCCCATTTTACTTCTATTTAATTTGTCTTTTGTGAAAGTTCACTGTTTTATGGGTGTGGTTGTAGTGATTATTCAGATTTTATAATCTAAGCGAAGGTTACTCAAATCGCTCTTTGTAACACGTTCAGCTGTATTCTGTAGTCACGACAATGTTAAGCATGAAATACCGTGGAGAAGGGGGAAAAAAAAAAAAAAATACTAGTGAGTGAAAAAAACTGGCTTTCGAAGCAAGATACAAATTTTAAAATAATTGAAGTTTTCATTTCGAACAATTTTCAGACACAGCAGAGGTGGTGATAATCTTAAAAAAGGAAAACAGATAAACCAGGCAATACCATTTTCCTGAGTGTACCAACAGTTGCTGATGCTTACAGTTTTCGGAAATGAACAAGATAATTGTCAAATTCACAGCTGCCACTCAGAAACTGAGTGTCAACTTCACGGCTGCTCTTTAGATAATCTATAAACAGCAGACAAGCAATTATATTTGTTGCCTTTTACCCTATTTTGTTATCATCTGACTCCTGATGCTTCAAATTAGCTTCTAGCTAGTAGGTTTTGGTAAAAAAATTAAATCCTACCGAGAACGTTTTCCTAGTAAAGAAAAAAGAGAATTTAAAATATTCACTCAAATGCACACATGAAAGGACTCTATTATCTGTGTTTTATGCTGAAAAGACAGTTAACACCATCATTTATTAACGTACTGAGCTTTTACAAATGAACAATTCAAAGTTCCCCATTATAGACTAAAGCAACACACAAACGCTTATAGATGTGAACTGCAGTCAGCCACAATGTGTTGGACAAAGCAAGCATTAACTACTCCTTAACCATAATTACAGAAGTGACAACCATTTATTTCTATAAGTGGAAAAATTTTGCTAGACTGAAAATTTTCATGCACTGCAAAATGGAAAATACACCCAAACATTTGGTAACTGCAGAACATCCTGCAGCCTCAATGTAGCCCATCAGAAAAATTCATGTGTTATGGATGCAAATATCCTGCTTTCTTTGCAGTACAATGATTCAAATTTGAAGGCGACTCTGCTAATCAGGTGATTAGGACATTATTCTAAGATGAAGGAGATTAGACTGAGAACAACCTGGAACCCACAATTCTTACTCCTTATCAAAGTACTCTACAGAGTGGCCACATTTCAGAACAAAACCAGTTCTGGCTATTTTGTAGTGTATTGAAATCCATGCTACAGGAAGCACACGTAAGTTATGCTTTGTCTCAAAATTCTCAGCCACTGAGATATATTTTGGTCTCCAACTCCTCAAGACACAGTAAAACAAGAACCATAGCTTCCTACAAAACCTGAAAGATAAGGTGAATTTATTTTAGGTGCCTTTTTAGCTAAGAGGCTGCTGAGAAGAACAAGAAATGAAGTTAAAGATTATTTTGGACAAGAACCCCAAAGACAGCTGGGCTTTATTCTGGCTCTTAAATTATTTTTACATTCAGAAAAATAAAACTGCCATACAAATGAATACGAGAGTATTCCGACAAGGAGATGAGACAGAAAAAGCACTTGCCTCTAAAATGTTTTTAATTTTTTTTCCTTAAATTATCATACTACAGTGTTGGCAAACCCATAAAGTCTTTCTGAAAAAATAAAGCAGAATGCAAAATAATAAGGGGTCATCCTCGATATTTGTATTTGCTTCACTGCATCTCCTTTGTCTACTGCAGCTGCGATTAAACACGTTTATAGTGAGAAAAAGAATTATGATTCTTGCTTTACGGGACCAATTAATTTCATCCTTGAAAAGGTATTTACATACATGTAAACATAATAAAGACAGCCTGAATCCTAGGAGTTCACAATCTAACACAAAGCGTAGTAGTGAATTTGTTACAAGAAAGCAAGATATGAGACTCACTGGTTTTAAGTAGGAGCTCCTAAATATCCGTTTTGTAGAAACAACTATTACATTCTTGTTGAGCTATTCATGATTTAAAGTGAGACCCACAGGTGAACACCTCCATAGTTCATTAACAATCTCAGACTTCTGTCTGGTTGGCCATAGGTTTACATATTAATAATGTGTAAAACAGCAAAGCAAAATCATGCAAATTGATTATACAGACTCTACATATGAACTAAACTGACAAAAGCTGTCACTGGTAACATTTCGAGTCATGAAACATTATAGATGGGAATTAACATCTCTAGTCTGTAGTTTAACCAACTTACCCACATTCTGTATATACTTGCAGCACAATAAGAGTAATTACTGGTGGATGCAAAGCACGAACAAGCTATGCAACCAAATGGGTGGAACAGTAAATAGCAAGACCTACTTTATAGAAAGGAAGCCGTGACTAACCATTTTCAGACTTAAGACATCAGTCAACCATGCTCTACTCTGTTTATTTTTGAAGCAATAAAATACACAAGTTCTATACATGGACAGTTCTTGTAGAGCGTGTGGTGAGAGTTCTTACAAGTGTAACCTACAGTTCTTCACATTGCAGTAACCTAAGAAATCCTAAATTCCTTCCCATCGACTTGTGGGTGAAGCCGATTCTTTCTTCTGTGTTCAGAGAGATAGTCCATATGAAAATCCCACAGAGTAAGAAACCCATGGGTAGCACTAATTGGAATTCATACTACAAAGTAGTTTTATAGTACGGTCTTATCAAGGTTGTGGGGGTTCTCCATGTTCATTTGGTATTGCAGACAAGTCCTTACAGTTGATTAACAATATTATGAGGCTAATTTTGCCTGTTTGTTGTCACATGTATTTATTACAGACAGATGAGGGTCCTGGTTTAACCCCAGCCAGCCAAAACCAGGACAATGAGGAATATTAATTAACCTTTCCAGAAAAAGTTCTGTTCTCAAAGATATAAAAGATAGATTTTTTAGGACACTGACTTCTCCTCTAAGGTCTGCCTCTTACTAGCATATCCAGCATATTACTAGACATCCTGGATTTCTGCTCAACTTCATGCTTGTTGGGATAAACTGTTCTTGAGCTTGGAGGAGGTGAGCCTTGAATATCAAACAGCTTTCTTGGACCCCTCTTCCCTCTAGGGCCCTATCACATGGGACTTATTCGAGCAGATCCCTGAAGAGGCCAAAGTCTGCTCTCCTGAAGTCAAGGGTTGTAAGCTTGATTTTTGCCTTGCTCCCTCCTTGCAGGATCCTGAACTCCATCATCTCATGGTCATTGCAGCCAAGGCTGCCTTTGACCTTCCCATCCATGACCAGCTCTTCCTTCTTTATAAGTATGAGGTCCAGCAGAGTATCTCTCCTCATTGGCTCCTCTGTCACTCAGGTCAGGAAGTTATCGATGCTCTCCAGGAACTCCTTGGATTGCTTATGCCCTGCTGTGTTGTCCCTCCAGCAGATACTGGGGTAAAGTCCCCCGTGAGGACCAGGTCCTGCAAACATAACGCTACTTCTAGCTGTCTGTAGAAGGCCTCATCTAATTGTTCCTCCTGATGAGGTAGCCTACAGCAGACACCCATTACGGTGTCACCTGTAGTCATCTGCTCTTTAATCCTTACTCACAAGCTCTCATTTGGCTCATCATCCATGATGAGATGGATGCATCAGAGCTTCATGAACTGCAGCAGCTCTCTCACAGAAAGGACAACTCTCCTCCTCCTCCTCATCATCATCCCTGCCTGTCCTTCCTAAGAAGCTTCAGTACTCTTCTCAGTTTTGTCTGCAGCTGTTTTGTCTATCCAACCTGAGTAACTGACAAATGAATTATCACATACAGACAACACATTTCCTAGTCTTTTAAGTGCTGTTAAATACAGTTATAACAATATCAGGGTACAAGAAGAGACTATAACCCCTGCCTTCCCCTGTTCTGGTGATTTCCATTAGGCTGGAAGTTATAGCACTGGTTTGGTTTGACCGGAGTAGTACTGTTAAAGACTAATGTGTCTTCAATTATGATCAAAAATGCACTGTCACAGGATATTTTCATAACATCTCTACTATATAAAACATAGCTTACCAACAGATCTCCCAGTATTTTTGTTTGTTTGTTTCTGGGCATTTTTTTTTTTTTTTAAATGAAACCTGAGGGGTTGTTTTATTCTCCTTTATTCTCTTTTGGAGGAGAATGAAGAGCTTTGGGGGAGCTGTGGGGGGTGTGTGTTAATTAAAAAGATTATGCATTGTTTCTGACCTGTGAAACATCAAATACAGTCTAAAGAATACAATAGATTAAGAAAGTTAGTATTTCCTCAAAGTAATGAATATTGGATTATTTACAACAACGAAAACTTAAATATTATGGCAGAAACACTCGCAAATAATACTCTAAGGCAAACATGCAAAACTTTTCACTTCATTATGTTCATCCATGCCTTCCCATATTGCTCAAGTGTTAAATACATGTCTACATATAGGACAGCTCTTGCAAAAGTTTTGTTAAGTCTCTGTCACATTACCACAACGAACATTTTACAGTAATATTTTAATTATCCTACTATTACTGATGGCTGAAATATCTGAGGACTCAATGCCTATTTCAAAACATTTTGGAAGTTCTTTTTTCTTTTCACCAGTGTTTTAGAACAAGTCCATGTGAGATACGTGTGCTGAGACAGCAGAACGCATTATAGCTGTAGGGTTTTTTTGGTGACATATCTACAACAACAAAAGGTCTAGAGTATATGCAGTTAAATTACTGTAGGAATGCAGTGTTTTGGCAGCATAGTTTATGATACCTGTTGAACTCTATATCCCATGCCAAAAAAAGCACTTTAAGCATAAAGCTGTGTATCTGCTTGGAGGATTTGCGGGTACTATTACACAGACAAATCTTTTTAACAGTTTTAGGAACAACTCACTGAGGAGCTGAAACCTATTTATTAATATGAAACAGAATCAACTGACAACATGCTTTGGACAAGAAACATGGCCAAAGAGTCAAATAAGAACTGTTTAGAAAAGTATGTACAGTTTAAAGATCTACATGAGTATTAAAAGTTGTTTTCACCTTCTTTAAGACCAACAGGAAAAAAGCTTCAAAGTAAGGAGTAACACATTTCACATAAACAGACACTGATGATATATTACTGACACCCAGAGTTAACTGCTATATACAATGAACAGCACATGTAGAAGAATAGAATAGAATGCTTCAATGTCAGATTTTACTTTCACTAAGTTTCCCTCAGCTTTACAAGACTAGAGTCAAATAAATTCTGATCAAAATTTAACATAATAAACTGGGCATATAACACAATGTTTTATTATTTCACTATCCAATTAATGAATCACAATTATTCCCTAGTATAGGCGATTACACTGAATAGGTTGAAGTTTTAAACCTGCACAATACTAACCTCTCAAAATTACCAAAAACATTCAAGGGAATGAAAAGAGACATGAGTGTTATAAATTACTCTACTGGTTCCAGACAATTTAGAGGATGATAAAAGGGGAAAATGAGACAGAAAATGTGAGAAAGAGACAACAAATGGTTGAACATTTGGATTTATATATAATACATGGACTTATTCACAATAAAGGATAATCAAAAATTCCAGAGAGCAAAATCCTGTAAAGAATTCAGGATACCATGCAGAATTAAGAAGGGAGAGCAGAGAGAAGTAGAACATAAGATACAGTTAAAATTTTTACCATTTTAGAAAGGATCAGACGATAAAGGGGAAAGTGACAGTACTAATAAGCAGCTGTAAGTTACATTCCCAGTGAAAACACTTGTCATATAGTAAGTTTTTCCAAAAAAACTTTTCTCTATACTTCAACTTTGTAGTATCAGAGGTGGCTGATGGAGAATGTAAATGCGTGGAATGAACCAAGTGTGGAAGAATTATTCTGAAATGCTGATAATTTTTTTAATCTGTCTGTAATTAATCAGCTTCCCCGATATGTTTCTCCTGATAGCTCTGAAATTTTGTGCATTATGTGAAGAAATGGAAAGGCCTATAACACAATTAGTATCAGCTGGGCAGCTGTTACAAAAAACCTAAAAACCCCCGGAGTTCAGTTTATACCCCAGCCCATGCAATTGGCACTCCTGACGCTCTCAAATATCAGAGCGAACTCCTTCCTCACAATTATATTTCTGGTACTGGGACATATGAAGTGTTAAAATAAGATAAAGCTTTCACACCAAAAAAGTTATGATTGTATTTATTACATTCCTTTGCTATAAAGCATATATAACAGTTAATATACCATATATTCAAGACCATATGATCCTCCTAAAAGAAGTCTTACTTTCAGGTTTAAATTCATTAGATATAGACCATTAAATTGTTTTGGATTTTTTTTTTTTTTTGAATGAAACATGAGGGCAGAATTTTAACATATATATCCTGATGCCTAACGGAGGGGCACTATAGAACAATTAACATTACCAACATCATGGCAGGAAACAAAAGTGTTACCTGAATGCAATGTGAAAGTGTCAGAGCTATTAAAACCACCATTTTCACTTTTCTTTTGAGTTTCAGATTCTCTTACTTCTTGGCTTTTTTACTTGAGACAATGTTTTGGGGTGGGGTTTGTTTTTTTTGTTTTTATAATACTATTTTAAAGGGCAAAAAGAGTAAGTAAAACACTTCTGGACCTCACTTCTGGAATGCACTTACCTGTCTTCAGGGCATCAATTACAAATGTACTCAACTTCCATCAGGTGACTGTGTTCATTAATGGAATGAACACGATGAAATTGAAGCAATAATACGTTATGTATAGTATCTTATGTATCTTAAATAAACTTCCGTTCAAGTTAAAAGGACTGTTACACCAAATTTGTACTTTTGTAGAAAGCCGACCTTAATGAGGTTGCTCCACACTGTGCAATCACACAGCCAAGGAAGAGATAGTACTTCTCCGTACTCTATTTGGAGACCTTAGATGAAATACCAAATAAAAATGTAAGTATTTAAAAAGTCTGTGGGAATGGATCAGTCATAGTAACCTTCTCCTTTGTGAATTCAAAATTCTAGTTTAATATTTTAGTGATAAACACCCCGGAGTTCTTGAAACTTGAAACACCCGTGACTTTTTAAAAAAAATTATAATTTGTCTTCCTCTCTAATTTCTCTTAGATGTGGTAATATTTGCAAGTCCATATTTAGGATTGATTGAGTGGGATACAGTAAAAAAATTCAACTTCAGCAAGTAGAGAAGCTTAATGAAGTAATCTATCATTATTCCTAACATATTCATCCCTTTCCAACTTTTTTTAGCAGCTGACTATTGTTTTCTATATAAAACATTAATTCTTCATTCCTCACCTTTCAGGCCTCCCACAATTGAGCTCCCCCTTTTCTTGTCTCTGTAATCTCCATTCATTTTACCTTTACAGTTGTACCTACATTGTCCATCTAACACTTTCCCCTTATTTATTTTGCTTTTATTTTATTCCAAATTTACTCCATGGATCACCATCCAACTTAGTTCACTTGTTCCCGCTCTCTTTTGAAGCGCATGCCTTGCTACTAAGCAGCATCTACCCTATTTTATATCTGCCAAATTTGGAAAGCAAAAACTAGGGTGTTAAGCAGATATAGGCAAGCCTGCTTCCAGCAGATGCCAGAGGAGAAACTCTGGCTTTGCACCTTTACTTCTGACAAAAGAAAAAGTCCTTGCTGAGTTCCAAATTCAAGATCTCACAGATTACACTTTCTCTCACGGCCTGTAGTATCCTCCTTCTCTGAAGGCTATCCTGTCAAGTCTACTATCAAAAAAGTCTGTAGGAAAACTGAGGAAGAAGTAGAACAGTAGGTTACCGCTAAAACATAAGTCTTCAGGATTTTAAGAGACACAGTTTTAGAGATTCCTCCAAGCTGCACTCAGACGAGTAATCAAAATCTCATTAATTGCTGTCCTGTTTCCTTGGCCTCTCCTATCCAGACTGCACTTTGGACCCAATGGCAAGTTCCTTTAATTACTGAATCTTAAAACATTGCATAGAGCAACATACCTATGGATATATATGTGTAACACTGTGTGAATACATACATTTATCTACAAAATGAATTTACAGAAAAGGTACTTTTTTTTTTTTTAATAAACACACAAATCCCCATGTATCTCTGAGGTTTTTCCACTCTGGAAGTAATTCACTCAGGAATTTTGCACTCGAAATCCTTGCATTTTGGCTTACATGAGGAACAGTAGGTAGAGGATGAAAAAAAGTCTTAGGCTTGAACCAAACAGCGCAACTAATAGGCCTATTTGTTTGCCTAATTTAAGGATCTGCTTAATTTTCTGAACTCCCTTTATGCCATACAAGAGTTTGAGTAAAAATTCTGACGGGTCCCAGATTCAAAGCTTAGAAGCAGTAAACAATCTCAGTAACTGAAAGTGAATACTTATGCTTAATTTTTAAACACAGTAACTCATGCAATCCAGATAGAACTGTAGAAAAGTGCATTTTTTTTTCACTTGCCTGTAATGTCTTCGAGATCAGATTTCTGTCAAAGGTTTTGTTAAGACTAGAGAATTATTTCAAAAGATCTTGAGCACGAGGGGCATAGTGTTCAGACATAGGCGAGAAAAGTTTAGGATTTTAGTCACAATCAATTGGAAACGATCTTTTGGTCTTGGTTCACAGAAGAGAACTGGTATTAAATATGACCCTGGTAGTTTTTAATAAGAAATTTCAGAAACATTTGAGCACAGCATTCCATAAAGGAGATGAGATAAAGGTAAGGAAACACAGGATCAGTTCTTCTTAACGCCAGTAAACAACTGAGCAAAACCAATACCTGACACACCAGACCTGGAAAAAAAATCCCCCTTTGCATTCCCTAGTACATGACACTAAAACCAGAAAAATCTGTGAGGTAATTTTTCAACTATCAGGTTTTCTTAGTGGAAGAGAAAAACAATGCAAGAAGATAAACCTTAAAGAAAAGAAGTTAAGAAAGCAGGGCAGGGAAAACATGAACAAAAGTACAAGCAAATAAAGCCCTGAAACAGGCAGTGGATGCCACAGTACATAACCAGTTGCATTGTCAACATAGTTTTGGTTTTTTCCTTTTAATTACAGTCAAATCTCAATTACTTATGATCTGCAACCCAGATCCATGAATATCATGAAGCATCTGTGCTATGGATGCCAAGACACACAAAATACCTTCCCATGAGCTACTAACTGGAATCACAGAAGTTCACACTAGGTGCCACAAAGGCGGAGATCAACATTACACGCTGCATCTCTAAACTGTACTGTCAACTACGGCACTCTTCCCTGCCCAGCATATGAAGGTGTGATAAAAGTCCAGTTTATGTTTTTACTCTTTTTTTTTTTTAAGCATGCATTCTGACTAATCATTTTCAAAATTAACTTTAAAAAACTAAGTAATCAAATCTAAAATGCATCATTTCAAAAGCTATCATGACTTAAAAACTTTTCCACCCTTAACAAGGGTAGCGGCTGTGGTACATTGCTCTACTGAGCTCTGTGGATTAAACAACCTCCTTAAAGTGCACATGGTCACACTGAACCCCTGGGTTCAGCGCTCAGCCTGTGTTTTGTGAGTAAAATGTACAAGAGCATGCTCTAATGGCAAGGCAAATGACAGAGCCAGAATAAGAGTTGCCCTTCTTACTGCACGGGTACGATGCCAGACCACCGCTGATCTCATACAGAGCAATTGTGTACACCAGAATGTTGGTCTTACATTGAAGTTTGAAAAGTATTTACACTTTGCATTGAGGAAAATTGCTTTTCTGATTCATGGTTGGTTCTAACAACAATTGTACCGTAAGTGTCTAAAGTAGTTTCATATTTTTCTAAACGTCTGAAATGTGTAATAGAAAAAAATATTTGAGTTGCTATTTGTAGTCAACACACCACTCAGTGGGACATGGCCTGTTAAGTCACACACATTTGGCACAAAACATTTATTTTATTCATTTATGTGAGCTGTTTCCACTACGATTGTGGCAGGAATAGAAAAGCCTGCTCTAGAACAAGATCCTCTAACTCACCTGTGCTTGCTTCAGATGATGTGAGGGGTACTAATGCCAACTATTCCGTTTATACTTTTTATCTCTCTAACACAGGACATTTTCAAATCTTTACGCCTATGTATACACACACATACATAGATAATGGGTATTAAGTGGTAACAGATATTTGTGAGCACTAGTACTGAACAAAGTCAGATGACAGGAGACAGAAAATTGCACATGAACTTGCTACAAGCTATATTAGAGGAAAAAAACTGATTTTTTGCATTCACATAAATTCACATCCTGATATAAAGCAGTGATATGCCCCCTATTCCTCCTCTGGTGATCAGGCTACCACACAGAGTTCTGGCATCCCAGCATCAGACAGAAACAGATTATGGACAATTAAAAGACAAAAAGCACAAATCTTAAGCAGTAAAAGGTGAAGATTAAAACAAACAAAAAATAATATTCCCAACTATACTGGAAACTCAGGGCTGCTCTCAATTCATTCTCCACCCAGCCTGTACGTGTGCTTCGGATTGCCCCAACCCATGTGCAGGACCTTGCACTTGGCCTTGTTGAACTTCATGAGGTTCGCACAGGCCCATCTCTCAAGCCTGTCAAGGTCCCTCTGGATGGCATCCCTTCCCTCCAGCATGTCGACCACACCACACAGCTTGGTGTCGTTGGTAAACCTGCTGAGTGTGCACTCAATCCCACTGTCCATGTCACTGACAAAGATGTTAAACAAACAGCACCGGTCCCAATACCGTCCCCTGAGGAACGCCACTCGTCACTGCTCTCCACTTGGACATCAAGTTGTTGACCACCACTCTTTGAGTGCGACCATGCAGCCATTTCCTTATCCACCGAGTGGTCCATCCGTCAAATCCATGTCTCTCCAATTTAGAGACAAGGATGTTGTGTGGGACAGTGTCCAATGCTTTGCACAAGCCCAGGTAGATGACGTCCATTGTTCTTCCCTTATCCACCAATGCTGTAACGCTGTCGTGGAAGGCCACCAAATTTGTCAGGCACAATTTGCCCTTAGTGAAGCCATGCTGGCTGTCACCAGTCACCTCCTTATTTTCCATGTGCCTTAACATGGTTTCCAGGAGCATCTGCTCCATGATCTTGCCGGGCACAGAGGTGAGACTGACTGGCCTGTAGTTCCCTGGGTCTTCCTTTTTTCCCTTTTTAAAAATGGAGGTTATGTTTCCCCTTTTCCAGTCAGTGGGAACTTCCCCGGACTGCCACGCTTTCTCAAATAGGATGGATAGTGGCTTAGCCACTTCATCCGCGTGTTTCCTCAGGACCCGCGGATGCATCTCATCAGGTCCCATGGACTTGTGCACCTTCAGGTTCCTTAGATGGTCTCGAACATGATCTTCTCCTACTGTGGGCGGTTCTTCATTCTCCCAGTCCCTGCCTTTGCCTTCTGTGACTTGGGCGGTGTGGCTGGAGCACTTGCTGGTGAAGACTGAGGCAAAAAAGTCATTGAGTACCTCAGCCTTCTCCATCTCCCAGGTAACCAGGTCTCCCATTTCCTTCCAGAGAGGGCCCACATTTTCCCTAGTCTTCTTTTTATCACCAACATACCTATAGAAGCTTTTCTTGTTGCCCTTGACATCCCTGGCCAGATTTAATTCTATCAGGGCTTTAGCTTTCCTAACCTGATCCCTGGCTGCTCGGACAGTTTCTCTGTGTTCCTCCCAGGCTAGCTGTCCTTGCTTCCACCCTCTGTAGGCTTCCTTTTTGTGTTTGAGTTTGTCCAGGAGCTCCTTCTTCATCCATGCAGGCCTCCTGGCGTTTTTGCCTGACTTCCTCTTTGTTGGGATGCATCACTCCTGAGCTTGGAGGAGGTGATCCCTGAATATTAGCCAGCTTTCTTGGGCCCCTCTTCCCTCCAGGGCTTTATCTCATCGTACTCTACCAAGCAGATCCCTGAAGAGGCCAAAGTCTGCTCTCCTGAAGTCCGGGGTAGTGAGCTTGCTGTGCGCCCTCCTCGCTGCCCTAAAGATCTTGAACTCCACCATTTCATGGTCACTGCAGCCAAGGCTGCCCTTGAGCTTCACATTCCCCACCAGCTCCTCCTTGTTGGTGAGAACAAGGTCCAGCATAGCACCTCTCCTTGTTGGCTCCTCTCTCACTTGGAGAAGGAAGTTGTCATCAATGCATTCCAGGAACCTCCTGGATTGCTTATGCCCTGCTGTGCTGTCCCTCCAACAGACATTGGGGTGGTTGAAGTCCCCCATGAGGACCAGGGCTTGTGAATGTGAGGCTGCTCCTATCTGTCTATAGAGGGCCTCATCCACTCGGTCTTCCTGGTCGGGTGGCCTGTAGCAGACCCCCACTATAATGTGTCACCTGTCCCTGCCCTCCCTTTAATCCTGACCCATAGGCTCTCAGTCAGCTCCTCTTCCATCCCCAGGCAGAGCTCCATGCACTCCAGCCAGTTATTGACATATAGAGGGCTACACCCCCTCCTCATCTCCCCTGCCTGTCCTTCCTAAAGAGCCTGTATCCTTCCATTCCAACACTCTAGTCACAGGAGCCATCCCACTGTATCTCCACGATGCCAATAAGATCACAGCCCTGCAGGCGTGTGCACACCTCTACCTCCTCTTGTTTATTCCCCATGATACATGTGTTTGCATAGAGGCATTTAAGTTGGGCCCCCGATGAAGCTGACTTACCGGCTGCAGGGGCTCGAGTTCCTTTGTGCTGCTGTTCAGGTGCTCTCCTGCTGACCTGTGATCCCTCTCCAGGCTCCGGGCATCTGTTGCTGGCACTGGCATCAAACTGGTAGGAGTGGGATAGATTGAGGTTCCCCTCCTCTGGCAACTTTAGTTTAAAGCCCTCTTCACCAGTTTGGCAAGCCTATGCCTGAAGATGCTCTTCCCCTTCTCTGACAGATGGACCCCATCAGCCCCCAGCAGACCAGGTTTCTCAAAGCGAGTCCCATGGTCTAAGTAGCCCAGCCCCTGGCTGTGGCACCAGTCCCGTAACCATTTGTTGATTCGCCAGATTCAACTGGCCCTTTCAAACCCCTTCCCTTTGACCGGGAGGATTGATGAAAAAACTGCCTGCGCTCCAGAGTCCCTTACGGCCGCTCCCAGGGCTCTGTAGTCCTTCTTGATACTCCTCAGACTGCTCCTGGCTGCATCACTGGGGTCCACGTGAAACAACAGCAGCAGATAATAGTCAGTGGACTGCATGAGGCTTGGCAGTCTCTCGGTGACATCCCTGATGCGAGCCCCCGGTAAGCAGCACAGCTCTCTAGAGAGTGCGTCAGGTCAGCAGTGGGTGCCTCCATACTTCTCAGAAGAGAGTCGCCTGCTACTGTCACCCGTCGCCCTTTCTTAGTTGCGCTGGTTGTTATACAGGGAGCAGATCAGGCTGTGCCTTACTCAGCTCCAGCGTCTCTCCTGATGTGATGGGTCTTTCCTCTTCAGTCTGCAGAGCTGTGAAGCGGTTCTGCAAGGGCACCTCAGGCTCCGGGGGAAGGCTCTTCCTCCTGCAGGTCCTTGCTGTTACAAGCTTCCATTCTTCTGCACTATTGGCCCCCCTCCCTTCTGTGTGTGCTGGTGGGGGAGTTTTTGGCTGTTTGGCCGTGGGCTGTGGGTCCACTGCGGACTGCGCTTGGAACCAGCTATCTAACTCCTTCTCAGCCTCCCTGATGTTACGCAGCCTTCTCACCGCCTCCTCCAGCTCAGCCACCTGCTGCAGGAGGTCCTCCACCTGGGCACACCTTTTGCAGGCAGGTCTGCTGCCTGTCCCTGCCCCAGGAGAAAGGTCTAGGCACTTTCTGCAGTCTGAGGTCTGCACTGCAGCCTCTCCCTTCAGCCGCTCCGTCTGGGTGGAGGCATCGGCCACCGCTGGGGTAGATGGTGCAGACCCCCCAGCCAGAGCTGCAGCCTTTGCTCTCCAACGAGTGCCCACCATTCTGCCTTGAGGATCACGTAGGATGAGTGCCCTTGGCCTATGCAGATGGTCAGAGAATGGTGTCCGGGTGCTGGGTTATGTGTACTTCACTTCTCTCCACTTGGCCAGTGGAATGTCTGTCCTTCGAAGAGGCGCCCTCCCACACAAAACTGGTTGGTTGATGAGAAGCTCAACATGACCTGGCAATGTGCATTTACAGCCCAGAAAGCCAACCGCATCCTGGGCTGCATCAAAAGAAGCATGACCAGCAGGGTCGACTGAAGTGATTCTCCTCCTCTACTCTGCTCTCGTGAGACCCCACCTGGAGTACTGCAGTCAGCTCTGGGGCCCCCAACATAAGAAAGACATGGACCTGCTGGAGCGAGTTCAGAGGAGGGCCACAAAGACGATCAGGGGGCTGGAGCACCTCTCCTATGAAGTCAGGCTGATAGAGTTGGGCTTGTTCAGCCTGGAGAAGAGAAGGCTCTGGGGACACCTTATAGCAGCCTTCCAGTACCTAAAGGGGCCTACAAGAAAGCCAGAGAGGGACTTTTTACAAGGGCATGTAGTGACAGGACAAGGGGTAACGGCTTTGAACTGAAGGAGGGTAGATTTAGACTAGATGTAAGGAACAAGTTCTTCACTGTGAGAATGGTGAGGCACTGGAACAGATTGCCCAGAGAAGTTGTGGATGCCCCATCCCTGGCAGTGTTCAAGGCCAGGTTGGATGGGGCTTTGAGCGACCTGGTCTAGTGGAAGGTGTCCCTGCTCATAGCAGGGGGGTTGGAACTAGATGATCTTTAAGGTCCCTTCCAACGCAAACCACTGTATGATTCTATGAAACTCATTATCAAAGGGTTTCAACAATAAAAAGGGAATTGTTTAATATAATCAAAGAATTATAAAGAGAAGTATTCATATGAGAATGAGTAGCAAAGAGTTAAAAGATACTACCATGAAGAAATTTAACATTCAGGAAGCCAAGATTTTAGAAAAAAGTAGCCTACACAACACACTTCTGAATACACTGATATGTCCAATCTTGTCCAGGAGCCACCTAATAAATATCACCTTCTAGTTACTCTTTTTTTTTTTTTTTTTAGTTGAATTTAATCTACAAGGCTCAAACTAGAAATCAGTGGCTAGAAATAGATGCTTAAAACTTACGGTACAATGTATGACATAATTAAAAGTCAACTGAATTAACTATCACTTCTAAAGTCTACTTTTTTTTTTTACTAGCTAGCTAATGAATAGAAATTTTTATGCATCCAGATTTTGAAAAGGAACTGAGACTGATTTTAAGTATTGTTCCCTTTTGATATAATTTTAAATTACCCCTACTAGAATATATTTAAGTATAATGAGACTATGATAGATATCTTACACAGCAGGTGTCTGAATACAGAAAGCAAAGAGGCCCTTTCCACTCTCATGTAAGACACAGCAATATCCGATACTGATGTTGCATTATCCTTGTTCGGTTTCAGTTCAGAGTTGTCACATTTCATTTACAAAAATCTGCCGTGTTATTCCACATTTTTTTCTTGAAATTCTCTGATAATTGTGAAAAAGACTGTACAACTTGCATGATCACCTCCTCCTCCATATTCTTTCCAACAGACAGACATTCCTAGGACTACAGCAGACCATATTCTTATGGTTTCAACTTTTCCTGCCAGTGGAAGATGGTCAAGTGGTCCCAAAATTATGTCAAACAACACTGTAGTTGGTAAACTACAATGTTGACTGAGTGTATTAACATTTCTTTGCCCTGCATCTGTTCAGGAATCAGTGGGAATATGTCATATACATACCCATAAAGCAAAGAACTTGCAAATACACAATGGACAAATTTAACTTTCTTTTAAATAACAGAAAGGAAAGAGAAACAAACCTCTGTAACACTCTCCACTGTATTGCAGCTCTCCTTGTCTTTTCTTAGGCAACAGAAAAGAGCAGTTAAACAGGCACCATATAATATAATGAATTCTTATCCTTAACAAACAATAAATTACTTGCACTTACGCCAAATCAGTTCAGTGAAGACTGAAAAACAAAGACTGAAGTGTAACATCAAATTTATATTCCATAAAAAGATTGAAATGCTAAGTATTATACCTTTGCGCAACAAAGGTTTTAGATGGGGGCAGGGGGGGAGAAACACATTAAAACACTACACAGGCTGTTACTCCATATGTGTTTGCAGGACTATAATAAATGTTTTTAATCTATGAAACATCTGGGACTAAAAATCCAATTTGTACCTTTTTTTTTTTTTAAAGATGGAATAGTTTTAAAGTGTATAGCATAGCTTCTATATTATAAATCTGCACAAAAGTAACAGCACAGGTCTATCCTTTAGGCTTTTTCTAGGAGTATAAAATATGCAGAATCCTACCAGGCCATATTGCCATGGGCTGTGTTGTCAAGGTGACAGAGTAGCTCCAGGGTTTGAGTGTTGCTTGATGAATCATCAGGGGATTCATGACTGCCTGATTCCAATTCCTTCGGCATCCTCCAAACAGCAGCACATGTCATGACTTTACTGTCTGAAGCTAAGCAACAGAGAATAATGTCAACAGATCATTGTATGGGAGATGTATTTTGTATACAGTGCATCAACATTTACACAAACCTATAAGCAATGCACATCTGCTGTTTAAACTATTTAAAAGTATTATACCAAGATGAATTCAAAGAATGCAGAATGTGGATACAGACGCAGACCTCAAGTTAGCAGTCAAGTTGCTGGAAAACTCATAATTAGCACGCATTTAATATGTTTCTCCCTGTTTAAAGGCAAAATTCAGTGCTTGTGAAAACATAACTCTTTGGGAGGCAAGTTTTCCAAGCTTCATTCCCCATATTGATGTTAATGAAAATGACCTATGAGTTACATTGCTTGATTCCTTAACAATAAGGATTTAGACATCATTTTAACATTTTCCTTTTAAGGGCTATCTTCAGTTGAATCCATAGCATTATGTCATATCCTTTACTACCGATAACTGTTTATTGCAAAATTAAGTTTTCCGTGTAAGTAAACTTCTCTAATTCTAGCAAATATAAACAGCTTTCAAAAGACAAACTGAACTTACACGCATATAGCAAAATATCACAATGTATGATGAACAAGCCAACTGTAGATTGAGGAGAAAATACCATATGGTCTATGCACATATGGCATTGCCCATCGCCCAATACAGCAATTTGTAGCAGTGCAGAATGGGAGGAGACCAGAGCAGCACTGCATATGTTCATGTTCCAGCCGCTGGTCCAGGGTTCACAGAAGATGAATAGGTCAGTATTATCCACTACACTGGGAACAAAGAAACCAGCCGCAGCTATGTTAAGCAAAAGCAGGGGGAGCAACTACCTGCTAGAGGATGTGTTAAACGAGAAGTCCAGAGGATAAGCAGCAATGAACGACATGTTTTCTGTTCTGAGGTCATTTCACATGCCTCTTTCTCACAGTTCTATCTCCAAGTACATTTTAGCTGATTTTAGTGCAGAGTGCCCGATTACAGAGCCATGAGCAGACATGACCAACTTACATCAGTGGAAAGGAAAACAGGAACAATTGTAATGAGAGTGTTTTCAAGAAGGACGGTAACTCTGAAAAAGGCCTTCTTAGGCTAAAATGACATAAACAGGGGCGAAAACCTCTCTATTATAAAGGTCACCAATCTGGATACTCTATATGCAAAAAAGGCACCCAAACAACAGAGAATAGGACAAAAAGCAATTGATACATAGTAAATAAGCCCAAAATGCACGAATGCAGAAGTGTTTAAAAAGTAGCCACATGAAATAAAAACCATAGGTAGGTAGGGTCAAACCATTAAGAGAAAAAGGGCATTTCTGTGAGATGGAAACAGGGGTAGGAGAACTTTAAATTCAAGCACAGAATTCAGAACACACAAGCACTGGGTATTTGATAGATGGTACTAAATGTAAAATATATGTATGATGCACATAACTGTTCTACAGTGATTTGGCATATATAAGTTGAATACACTATCAGGAGACCATACATCTAAAGATGATGGATAATCACTTATTTATTAACACTTAATTGAACTTTTACTAATTGTAGTGCATGCTAACTAAACAGCTATTTCCAAATCATTTGAGGCAAATCCTTTACTCTAAATTCATGTGTCACTGAACAAAGAGGAGGAAGCAGCAGCAGATGGCTACCTTTCTTTAGCAAAGGGCAAATCAACGCACAGCGTGCATTGTACGCCATACAAATAATAAACAACCTAAACTGAAAGTGCAATATAGTTCAAGAAGGTGAGATTTATTGAATGTTTCGCCTCAATACTCAATATGTGCCAGAATATTAAAGACAACTACGGAGAAGTCTCTGGTAGATTATAATTACTGAAAGGTCTGTACCGTGCATATAAAGCATTAGCTTTTCCACTATCATCAAGATCTATGCAGAGAACCACAAAAGCAAATCATGGAAAACAAACTACATGTTTCTCAAGCCATCTTTCCTCTCAGCACAGCACCACAAATCTTAAGACAGCCTTGAAATGTCATTTTAACTTCTTAAAACTGGAACTTTTTGAAATTCTGATGGTGTGTTCCCATGAATAAATTTTTTAAAAAGGTTTAGTTTCTTGCACAATCAGATTTCCAGATTGAAAAACCTAAAACAACTAAACAAGCATTGGTTTGAAGAGTGAGGGAGGCTGAAGGAAAAAAAAAAAAAAAAAAAAAAAATTAGAAATCCCTATGAAACTTGATGTGACCCAGGCTCCTATAACACTTTGGTGTTTTCAAAATTGTCAAAAGCCACCCATTAAATGAATCTGCTTGAATTTTTAATGTGTGCGGCAATTCTACATAGATTTTATATTTGTTTTCAAATTATTACTACAGATGCTAAGGAGCAAGATTGAAATGTACCTTGATACTCCAGGCAGAAGAGATTTGCTTGAGTAGTGAAAACAACTTTATGAGATTTCCACATTTTGCAGACCTATCTATGTCATTCCTTGGACCCCAGCATATAGTGTCCTCTCTGGAAAGCTGTTCAGCTGCTCTGATGATATGACGTGTATCAGATGCTATTTGCTCTTCCAGAACTCAAGAGAAGCTTATCGTTTCAAAATGTAATTTGACCACAGTAGATTTCTGTATTAATGGCTGTTATTATGTAGTACGTTAGGCAACTATTTTTTTCATATTAAATTTTTATCATAAAAAAATTGCTCTAAGTCTTGTATATTAGCACATATCTTTAAAGTATCATTCTAAAACTAAGGATACCTGTCGAACTTACCAGGGATCCCAACAGCACAGTAGTCATTCATTCTTTCTCAAATAGTGGAATTAGTTGTTATTTTCTTCTGTCCATGTTTACAGAAACAGAAATAAAAAAAATATTTATCTATTTTTAATTAACATTAAGAAAGGCTCAGTGAGGTAGCTGTCACTTCTTTTCACTATAAATAGAAAAATTTTACTTCCTTCTCATGACTACATTAATTACATTTTGGTATTCACTAAAAGTTTCTGCTCACGTTACCATCGTACATGTATAAAATAAGCTTATTACGTTCACTTCCTCTTACAACATAGATATTACTTGTCCTGCTTTTGGCTGGGATAGAGTTAATTTTCTTCCTAGTAGCTGGTATAGTACTGTCTTTTGGATTTAGGATGAGAATAATGTTGATAACACACTGATGTTTTAGTTGTTGCTAAATAGTGCTTACACTAAGTCAAGGACTTTTCAGCTTCTCATGCTGCCCTGCCAGCGAGAAGGCTGGGGGTGCACAAGAAACTGGGAGGGGACACAGCCAGGACAGCTGACCCAAACTGGCCAAAGGGATATTCCGTACCATATGACATCATGCTCAGCAAATAAACTAAGGGGAAAGCTGGCCAGGGTGCCACTGCTTGGGAACGGGCTGGGCATCAGTCAGTTGGGGGTGAGCAATTGTTTTCCATTTGCATCACTTGTTCTTCTTGGGTTTTATTTCTCCCTCTTTTTGTTATTGTCCTTTTTATTACAATTTCTTAATTTTTTATTTTTATTTCAATTATTAAACTGTTCTTATCTCAACCCTTGAGTTTTATTACTTTTTTATTCCACTGGGGTGGGGGGAGTGAGTGAGTGGCTGTGTGGTGCTTAGTTGCCGGATGGGGTTAAACCACAACATTCCTGTAAACAACTGGTAACAGTAAAAGGGTCTGAAGTACGGGTTGGCGCAGAATTTCACATGCAGCATTTTGTGCCATTCCATGCCTGTTTCACTTCATCGGGACTAGCAGTGAAGGATAAAATTAATTGTGCGTCAGAAAGGGACAACACTAAAAGCCAACATGCACAAAACTCCTCGACACTCAGCACAGACATTATCCTCTGCTTTCACCTGAGTTTGAAGACGCTCATGGAAAATGACAGACGGCCTTCCAGCTGTTGAATGACCATCCATCATGAACAATTGTATGTGCATCACAAACCTTCAGATTCTGATTTTAAACTTTGGACAAATTCTGGAATTAGATACATGACTGAAATCTGTAGAGCAGAGACTTGATTCAGAGCACTATTAATTTCTCCTTATCTATTTCTAATTATCTACAGTTCTAACACTTTATTAATTCCCAGATATGTGAAACCAAAACGGAATTGCTACAGCCTCCCATAGAAGTAATTTTAGATATGGCTGGCCTTAAGGAAAGCTTAATTCCCCTTTATATAAGGAACTTTTAAAAAGATACCATTTTCTCCCTGGTAAAAGAGAGCGCAAACGCTAGTACTTAGTGAAAGTGTCAGTCCATTAAGACAGATGAAGTGGAGCTTTTTTGTGGGTCATGATTCCTCTTAATCAAATAACCACTAGCAACAAACCTACAGGAATCCATGGACACAAGATAACTCTCATTGCATAGAAATCCAAGTCCCACAGCAAGCTTCTCATGGCTGTATGATAAGCTCACTAGCAGTACACAGTATTTGTGGAATTACTCATATAGCCTTATTTCCCAAGCGATCATATTAAAATTTAAAAATCCAGTATTACTAAGTAATTTCACTACCACCTCTGTAGTGCCATTGCTCACCTAGAATACCTACAGGCAAAGAGAAACTCCAGATTTTCCCTTTTTTTACTATCTTCAGATCACCCTACTGCACATATACATACAAAATGACAATGTTTTTATATACCACCTCTCATACTATTTCTTAAAAATGTTAAGAGACCAATATGAAAGTAATATTTAAATGACAATGCCAGTTATTCTGTAAAAGAAAGAAAAACAAGCAAAACACATAGTGTCTATTTAAGTCATGCTTCTATGCCTTCCTTAAAGCTATTTATATAGTTGGAAACCACTTTTCCACCCCTACCTCATCTTGAAACCAGAATTTTATTTATGTCACAGCACCAATGCAGAAGAGAATGGATAACGTTAAGCTAGTTTCTGTTGTACTCTTATCACTGGGCGTATTAAGAAAAACGTTATTGGGTTTAACTAAACACTATTGAACCTGTCTTGAGAACATGGAGGTTATACTTTCATAGAGAACAAGTGAAAGGTTTGCAGAAGGGAGTCCTACTGTATTCCTAAAGCATTGTTCAGATAAAATGATCCAGGAATGAGACAATGAACTGTTCAATCTTTGTCACATTTGTTCCTCCTCATTCAAGAGATATCCCTTGTCTAATTCATCGTGCAGCTTCAGTATACATTTTGCTAGGTACAGCTAAGGATGGAGCTAGATGTACTGTTCCAACTGCAACAACCCCCTGTTAAGCAGTTTCCCCAGGTTCATCAATACTATCTCCTGGGCAGAGGATACCATCTGCTAGCGTGACTGTACACAGTTTCATCTACCTGGTTCCGTTGAAACGATCCAGGCTTACAAACAAGCAAACCAGAATTCAAGGAATAAGCAAATAATCCCACATTTTCACAGCACTGAATTAGGAAGCAACTACACATGATGCTGGCAGCAATGAGGGTGCAGTAACCAACCACAGGAAACAAACTTTGGTGAGTTCAGCCGAAGCCTACGAGAGATAACCACGGCTACAGAGCACGAGGCCGTCTATAGATGCCTACTTTACAAGTTGAAAAAGTGAGAAAACTCTCTGCATGCAGAGCGTGCAATTTGCAAAGGGTCACAACTTGGTCAAATCGATACCAATTTTCACTGCAGCACTCAAAAGGACTTCTCAATGAGGGCTATTTCCATGACAATTTTCAGCTTTCCACTACCAGCTGTTCCAACACAGAAAAAAAGTAAAAGTTGTAGAGGGGTGAAGCATCCCATTTATCCTCCTCCAAACACTGTTCCCCTTGGAGAGTTGCTCCAACTTAAAGTAATAGCCTTTGAGAAAGAAATAAGCCTGGGAAAAAAAAAAAAAATCTGCCTGAAAGGTAAACATAACAGGAAGTTATTAATGAGAGTTTGAAAAGAAACACATATGTAACGTTAACTACAAGTACTTGTTACTCCTTTATAGAGTTATGTCACACACAACAGATCAATTCACTGTACTGCTGCTGCTGGAACACAGTAGCCAGCAGACATTTCTTAACAACTATACAATCATTTCAGGACTAGATGCAAAAAGAAAAATGTGGATATAAGAACATAGACTGCTGATTCCAGATGCAATATGTTTGCTCAGGACACTGAAAGTCATTCCTGCCCTTGTGGAAAATTACGATTTTTTTATGAATTTGCAGATTTTGAAGTGAGAAGGGATTGTCTATGCACTTCACACAACACTTGATTTTGCTTCAGCAATTCCTACAGTTAAAGACTTACATAACGAAAGAAGTGAGTTCTGTCACGTCTCCAGATTTAGAGAGAAGAACCTAAAATTTTAAGTCTTTCAGAATTATTATAAAGATTCCTTCAGAAGTTGCCACAGACTGCAAAACTACAAAGAATTCAACTCAACATCAGGTGTCACAAAAATCTGTTTATACAGAATTCTTGAAAGATATAGTTTATTCCCTTTAATAAATAACAGCTTTTAAAAGGACATAATGTGCAACCCCAGTAAACATACTAAGAAACTAATTGATACCTGGACAACGGATGCAATAAATCAGAATAGATGCCCAAGAAAGACGCAGTCTAGTTTGTCACTGTAGAGAGTAAGTGTTCTCACTTAGACCTCTATTTGGTTTTATGTTATTGAGAAAAAAAAGCCATACTTGTTATGTTGGAGCTGTAAGTGATTTTCCAATTGAAAACAACCCAGTAATTCCATTGTTTTCTCACACTGAATCCTTTTACTGAAATTCTCCCTCCTCAAATACGTTTTTTGTAAGGAAGCTAGAGAAAGAAACTATTCTACTTAAAAGCTTGATTGTTTCAGTTTTAACAACAAAAAAAAAAGGCAAAAAACCCCCATCTGAAACTACTTTGGAGACACTTCCATCAGTCCAGTATTACTAAAACAAACATGAAATAGAAAACCAAAAAGAATATATGGAATATAAAAAACAAATCCTCATCAGAACTGTGGATGCTAATCAATATCTGCAGTTTCAGCAAAGAAGAGGTCTGAGTACACACAGAAACCCACCAGCTCCGTTTGCCTTCCTCTTTCAGGTGTGGACTGAGGCACACCTAGAACTTGATAAAAGTCAGTAAGTACTATCGCTTATCCATGTTCTGCCTGCCACCAGTTCACCCACTGGAGTCACTTCTCCAAAGGTGAAGTTAGTATCTTTTACAGGCAGTAAATAGAGACATTAGAAAAAATAAAGCAGAAACTTACTTTAAGAGGAGTGATTAAAAACAGTATCAATTTTTATTATTTGATAACAACATTTAAAACAGGATTTTAAGAAGTTAACTCCCCTCTTAGGCAAAGTGTTAAGTACGTGTTGTCATAACATAAAGGGAAAAGTGTAAGAGTAGAGTTAAACAGACATAAAAGAAATACTACCTCTTGCCCCTCCCACCCCACCACCCCCCATCCAACAGACTCAAGTCGATTTTGATCCCAATTATACAGGTCCACATCAGCCAACATTACAGTTTACTGCTGTGCAATCATCTACCTTTCATTCTTCTGGTGCCACTTGCTGAATAAAACCTACCATGCTACTGAAGTATGCTCTGACATATGTAACAACTGCAGTCTTGACCTGTCAGAAGCTTACAGCAGTCACCCAAAGCAGACCAGGTCCAGCTCTGCTCAGTCCTCCCTAATTATATCATTTTACAAAGCATTTTAATATTTGCGTTCAATCATTCTTTATGGTCTTTCTTAACTAAACACATATGATAAATCCCCCTTGATTGTTTTTCCTTCTCCCAAAATTCAAGTCCGTTATTGCTAGTCTCCTGTCCTCTTTTTGAATAATTTCAAAACACATTTTACATGTACATTAGTAATTCAATATTTTAAAATTAATTTTCTATAATCAATTGCTATACACATCAGATGGTAGTATCTACAGGAACAATGTTTTAATTTTACTTTCTGCTGTCATTCTACTTCATTCCCCTGTGTTTAACCTTGAAACCCGAATGACAATGCTTCCTACATCACTGCCTGCAGACATTCACACTGAAGCTGGAGGAGCTGAAGTATCAGTGCCGGACAAGGTTTGCTCTTTGATCAGCTCAGGTGGTGCAAAGCCAGCTGGCTGCAGTTATCCTGTTGCCCAGGGAACAACAACTGAAGTGTATACTTCCTAAATCTGCACAGGAGGCCCTTCTGCAGCATTGCCACAGCAGCTCTTGCTGTGCAAGGCTGAAGCAGTGAAGCTGCTATAGCTACAGCCCAGCTGGTGCCCATTAATGCTCTCGGTATGACAGGAACAAGCAGCTAGTGTTCAGAAGCCTCCTTCTTTCCATTGACAAACAGAGTTATCACTCTTCCTTATTAATCAATGTAAACATCCTTCTCCTAGTTTAATAAAATGAAGAAATAAAACCCAAATGATTCAAGTACATCTCTTTTTTTAAAAAAACAACCTTGTAGCCTTTTTAGTCAATTCATAAAAAGATAAACCATATTCCATTTAGTCGACAACACGCCCTTCACAGGCAAAAGAAGAGGGGGAAAAACAATACACCATTCTTTTTCTGGGTTAGGAATTTCATCTTTTGTGCTAAAAGCCTGCGTAGTCTTTAATTTTACATTTTTCTGAAATACATGGGGTGAGATATATGCAGGAATAGAGTTGTAGGCAGTTTAATTTTTTTCTTTGCATCACTTAGATGCACTTTTTAGCTACAAAAAGACAGCCTTTGATTTTTGAAAAATATAAACATAGAAACAGGGCAGAAACATAACACAGCAGCTCACTGTATCCTAATAGAAGTATGTTTTCAAGTGGAGCCAAAAGTAGAAATAATTAGTAGAAAAACAGTAACATGCAACAGTCCAGACATATTCATACACAGGACATCTTCCATACTTAGCTGTTGTCTCATTACTCCAACCTGTGGAAAGCACTGCATAAACAGCAGCCTTCTTGTTAGCATGCAGATCACAGGTGACCATAAATTCACATTTACTGCACACCAATACAACACAGATACGGCTTAGGTCTCTAGACAACATGCTCCCATGTTTGCATTGTATATACAGATGTCTAAGGAGGTTTTAAAAACCTCACATGCTGGACAGTAACACAGAGAGAATGATCTAAGAGTGTGCGAAGGCGTGGGGTATTGTCATGGAGAGACGGGTAAAGCCATCATGTTGTATGGAAACGGGAGACAGAACCTACAGAAAGCAGGCAGTCAGCAGGCTGAAAAACTGGAGAAAGCATAAATTGCACTTTTTTATAGTCTGATGTTTCTTATGCTATCCAGAGGTGATTTGAGACAATGTTCCAGCACATACCTTTTTGGGGGGATATGCTCTGCAGATATACATCTATTTGAGGGAGCTCAAAATTTACTGACTGCATTTCTGGAACTCTGCCATATGGGGACAGCCCAAGTGAAGAACTGCAACCATCGCTATATTGATGAGCTGAACTTTGCTCTTCAGGCAGAATTTGGCTGCAACACTGTAAAAGCTGCTTAGCAGCACAAATAGGCATGCTTTCTTTCTGACACTTCACATGACCAGATCTCATAAGTCACAACGACGACTTATGGCTTGTTTGATACCTCAGATATATCTCTCTAGGTATTTTAACAGAGCAGAAAAGAATGGAGAAACTAGCACTAACTACATGCTTTTGTTTGTTTGCGATAATCTTCCTGCTATTGTTACCACCAGCACACCGTAACTGCAACAGTGGGAGCCATACAAGAAGCAAGGTATCAGCTGGCCATACAAAAAGCATTGTGAGATTTAACCCTGTGCTGAGGAGAGCTGCACAATACACCAATAAAAGTTAATGAACCATATTTACATGTTGGCTTCCATCATCACTAAGGCTAGTGAAGCTGAACACCAATATCAATGTTAATACTTCTGCACACACAAAAAAGGGCAAAGAGAAAGCAAGAGTCTCATGGAGGCACTCACTTTCATCACCAACAAAGCCACAGCAGCTGTCAGTTAAGTAGGGTTAGATGACAGCAATGCACTAAGGTTCCCACTTGATGTTTCATGAGGTATTAAAACACCATACTCCTTAACAAGTTAATGGGAACTGCAAACCACTTATCCCCGCATAGAATCAGGCACCTTACTAGACAGTTGCATATTCAATGGTCTATCTAAATAACCTTTAGCGTTTCCATTCTACTCCACAGGAGTTCCAAAGACAAATATAATGACTTGACAGTTCATGGAAACCTACTTCAAACAGGACAAATGTCACTATATCCAACATGAGCAGTTTATGTGGCTGCCTCAAGCTTGCTGGACCAAGTTCTTACCACTAGCTTGATTTGAAAAGGTAGGTTCACTACCCCTTAACCAGCCTTTCGCAGTCTCCATTTTGTACATTCCCTCAGTAGAAACCCAGATGTGTGGCCACTATTGACACACACAAACTTTCTTCCAACAATAACTTGTGATTCAGAGCTTAGATCTCAGAGCCATAAACTGCTTATATCTTTACATTATCTGGCTAATTTGGGTAGCTAACTTTCAGATGTGCTCACACATCAAGCACAAGTAATTCATGGAAGAAAATAATTATAAACCATTCGTAGCTAGGTACAGTATCATTTGATTTTCTGTTCATGAAGTCAGTTACAAATGCTTCAATAAGAAAGCTAGTTTTAGTAATACAAGAAAAATAAGTTACTCATGTTTGGCTTTTTTTAGTTGAATTCCACTTACCTGATGTCTCACGATATCAACAGCTAGCACATCCAGAAAGTCCAGAGAAAGAAAAAGAATAAATACTGCCCTATGCTCGTCAGCAGCTTTCTTAACTTGGGGCATTCAAACAATACATGTTGTTGTTGGTCGGCTGCTAACAACTATGCAATTCTCCTCATTTGTTTACAGCTCAGAAGTACTCATAGGAGAGAAACCCCACCATAGGTTTTTTATTGAACTCAAGTGGAGAAAGACATACAGCCCTTCCCTAAAAAGCTTATAATCTAAGAAGAAAAAACATGAAAATATAACCAAATAAAAACAACCCCCAAAAAAGCCTTGGTGGGTTTTTTTTAAGCCCTAAGCCATCCCACAGTCAAATCTTCAGCTCAAAGATGGGATACAATTTCTTTGTCAGTACTGACCAACTACACCTTAGGTTTATTACAATTGCAGAATCGTATTGGGGTGTACAATCTCACTGGGATCAAAGAGGCATGGCTCTTTAGGAGGGACAGATCAGGAAGGTGAGAAGGGAGAATTGCCCTTTATGAACAACAGCAACTAGAGCACGTGGAGCTCTGTGGAGGGATGAGGGCCAGCTGAGAGCTTATGGTTTAGGATTAGAAGGTAGACCGATGTGGCAACATTGCAGTTTGTGTCTGCTACAGGAAGGATGAAGCAAAGGACAACACAACCTTCAGACAACAAGAAGGAGCTTCATATTCATAGGTCCTGGTCCTCATGTGGGACTTTAACCACCTCAGTGTCTGCTGGAAAGGAAATGTAGCAGGATGCAGGATGTTTCTGCAGTACATTGATGATAACTAACACCAGCGATCAATGAGACAATGCGGAGGTGTTCTGCTGGACCCCACAGCTACAAATATCAAAGAACTGGTCACAGACGTGAAGGTTGGGGGAAGCCTGGGCTACAAAGATCATGAGATGGAGGAGTTCATCTTGTTCCCTGACATGAAGGAACAAGGCAGACAGCAGAATCACACATCACCCTGGGCTTCAGGAGAGCAGACTTTGGCCTGGTCAGGGATCAGCTTCAAAGAATCCCATGGAAGACAGCCCTGGAGAGAAAAGGGATCCACGAGAGCAGGTTGATTTTAAAGGTTTACCTTCTCCAAGCTCAAGAACGGTCCATCCAGATGAGTAGGAAGTGAAACAGAAGTGGCAGGAGGCTACATAGGTGAACAAGGAGTTCCTGACTAAATTCAAACATAAAAAGAAAACGTACAAGAGGTGGAAGAAGGGACAGGTGACTTGAGAGGACTATAGAAACAGTATCTCACCACACAAGAATGTGGTGAAGAAGCCAAAGCTCATCTGGAGTTGGATCTGGCAAGAGACAAAAGTCAACAAGAAGGGCTTCTACAGATATATCAGCAGCAAAGGGAAGACTTGAGAAAATGTGGGCCCACTGCTGAATGGGGCAGGGGACCTGATGACAGAGAACACAGAAAAGTCAAAAGTACTGAATGTTTTCTTCACCCTGGTTTTTACTACCCTCAGGATTCAGGGATCCCAGGCCCCCAAGACCAGTGGGAAAGTCTGGAGCAATAAAGACTCACCCTCCATAGAGGAGCATCAAGTTAGGGAATTTAAACAAATGGGACCTGAGTAGATGCATCCACAAGAGCTGAGGAAGCTGGCCAATGTAATTATGAGGCCACTTTCAATTATCTTTGAAAGGTCATGGTGATGGGGAGAGGTTCCTGAGGACTTTAAGAAAGTAAATGTCATTCCTATCTTTAAGATGGGCAAGAAGGAGGATCTACATGCTAATGAGCCTCCCCTCAGTCCCTAGGAAGGCGATAGATTAAGCGAACCTGGAAAACATTTCCAAACATAAGGTGACTGGGAGTACTCAGCACAGATTTATGACGGGGACATCATGCCTGATGAACATTGCATTCTGCAATGAAAATTAAATTGAAAATACAGGCTCGGTAAACATGGGGAGAGTAGTTGATGTTGTTTATCTTTACTTTAACAAGCCTTTGGTACAGTCTGCCATAACATCCTCACAGACAAACTGATGAAGTACAGGTGGACAATGTGGTGGGTCAAAAAGTGGCTGAACTGTCATTCTCAAAGGGTTGTGATCAATGGCATGATTCATCTGGAGGCCAGTCGCTACTGGTGTATCCCAGGGGCTGACAGTGGGGCCAATACTGTCTGGCATCTTCATTAATGACCTCTGGGAATCTCAGAGGGACCACAACAGGCCAGAGAAATGGACCAACAGGAACCTCATGAAGTTCAACAAAGTGAAACATAAGGCCTTGCACCTGGGGAGGAATAACCCCATGCTCCAGTACACACTGGGGGCTGACCAGCTGGAGAACAGCTCTACAGAAAAGGTCCTGGTGGCAACAATTTGAATATGAGCCAGCCGCGCACTTGTGGCAAAGAAAGCCAACAGCCTCCTGGGCTGCATTAGACAGATCATCACCAGCAGGTCAAGGGGTGTGATCCTTCCCCTCTACTCGGTCCTGGGCAGACCACATATGGAGTACTGCATCCAGTTCAAAAGAAAAAAGGACATACTGGAGCAAGTGCAGGTAAGGGCCACAGAGATGATGATGGGATTGGAGACTCAAAGAGAGAAGGCACAGGGTGAGTCTTATTAACGTGAATAAATAATAATGTTAGGAACTAAAGAAGACTGAGTCAAACTCTCAGTAGCACCCAGTGACACGGTAAGAGGCAATAGGCACAAATTGAAATAAAGGAAAATTCCACTTAAGCATAAGAAAAAAACATATTAGGCCCTGAAAAACCTGGTCTGATATCATTGCTTATTCTGCTTCAGGTAGGAGGTTGAACTCTAGTTCAACATCCCTTAAAACCCTCTGACATTCCTTACAACCTGAATTATATCCCATGATTCTTAAACAGTAGAGAAGTGCTGTTAGTCTACTAGATGGCACATGTACCCACAATGGACATCATAAAGCTATGCTGAGCTGCAAAATAGTCTTCACAATGCCAGAAAAGGCACATAAACATTAACCTCAAATTCTCATACTGCCTGTAGCTATCTGTCACTCCAGTAGCTACAGTAGCAGAAACGTCTGCAATGTTCTTAAGTTTTATGTCTAATGGTCAAAAATGTTGATGCTTGTTTGATGACACATGAATTCAGTATCATCACAGTTTCCTTTTAAAAAAACACCCACATAAGTTAAGAGAATTAAGTTTGCAAACTGTCACCTAAAAACTAGGAAAAACCCCTTGAATTATAATAGTCTTCAAAACATTTTAACACATTTTCACATAAGCACTGTAGAGAATAGAATACACTACAGATTTAGTGCTATCAGATGACTAGATCGAACTCTAGATTTGCTACTTTATCAAAAAATTATCAGTTAGCTAAATATTTAAGATATGGCTAGGACTTGAATTGTGGTGTTGATATAAGTCAGCAGGAGAAGAAAAAAGAAAAAAAAAAGAAAAAAATCTTTGGCGTTCTTTTAAGAGCCTATCAAGCAACTGACTCTCCTTCAGCCTCTCCAGCTTTCCAAGAAAGACGGGATATGGGGAAGCTACAGCAGGCTATCTTTCCATGGTAGAAAGAAGGCCACAGAAAATGGAATGCAAAAAAGGTGAAATTGCAAAATGTCTTAACGTTTACTGGAAGGAACTTGCACAGTATACTTGGTTTCACTTGCATGATTCGGGAATAACTCTGAAGTCTAACATAAACCAGAGAAAAGTAAGCTTCTAAGTTTCACTTATTTAACAAGCTAGTTGGACAAGAATGCCTAAACACATACTATAAGACCATATGTGTATCTGCGAAATGTTATTTACTGCAACAATAGCATTGACTGGAGATGGAGAAAGAATACATTTTCTTGCAGTTTATTATACTAGTTCAGTTCAACATTTGAAAATTTTGAGTTAAAAAAGCTATTTGAAATTGGAGAAGGAAAACCATTTTTCTGGTTCTAAGCTCAAAAAAAAAGGGGGGAGGAGAATGAAACCTTCTAATGCTGAAGGATAGAGCAGCCTGATAATTCAACAGATTCTCTCCCAGTGACAGTTCTAATTCAGAAGCATTTTATCCACTTTCTGTATTTTAGAAGCACTCCTTCCAATATCATGACCATCCTGTAATACTTCAATTTCAGTCATTTTCTCTCCTCCCTCTTCTTTCTGACATTAGTTCTATTTTGCTTCATAGCACAAACATTACAATTATCCTGATAATGGTTGTCAGATAAAGATAAAGATTAAATCCTAAATCAAGGGATAACAAGCATCTGTGCTTCAAGTTAATTATATTATATACGCTCCCCCAGTTCTTACACTTTTCCCTATGTATCTGCTCTTACACACTGGCTGAGACACTACTGAGCTTGACTCCTACAGCAGTCTTACATATGAGTAAGATTATAGCACAAACTAAGATAATACAGTCCAAATGACAGGTAACAAAGCTGAACTCAATATACATCTATGCACAGAGGCCTTCAAACTTGAAGAGCAATTAACATGGAAATATTTCTCAAGCCATTCACCACTTCTGTAGTGGTTTTCAATCATATGGATCAGGTAGGTTTTAAGTGAAATGATTGACTTATTCAAGAGTACTTGTAAAGGAACACTACAAATTACATATAACAGCTAGTATTCCTAGAAAAACAACAGGTACAAGCTACAAAGAACATTAGGAGAACACCAAGCACATTTATTTCTTCCCTCAAACTACGCGAATAAACTTTTTTCTGTATATCCTGCCACCACTGTTGAGAAGAGCACTGGGGAATATTTAGAGAGATGCATTCCACTTCCCTCCCCATTTTAATGACTGTGGCATATCACATGGCTGTACCAATGACTTCCATACATGGAGTGTTTTCACTACAGCAAAGGAAAGTGAAACCAGTGAAGTCAGTGTCACCTGCTGTCTTCAATACTATGCGGTTGAAAGCATCACCAGCAGCATTATTTCCAATACCCTTACCAATGAATTTTCTCTGCAGGAAGTTTTTTTAATACACAAGTTTACTGTGTGGTAAGTGCAACGCACCAGCCAGCCACAACTCATAGCAGATTTAATGTTTTAAATTAATGGATTTTAAATGCAAATTTTATTTTCCTTTTCATCAAAATTAAACAGCAGTTTTGTGTTTGTATGTCTCTATGTCCTGGATCTACAAACTCAAGCTATTTATATTAAGTCTTCATAATCGCCGCACAGTGGCACCTATCTTGTTTGGAAAAAGAAAACAGAAAAACAAGACGTGTCTGCACACGTGCCTGCTTGCATGTATAAAGCTGCAGATAACAGCCTTCTCCATTCGCACTTTCTTTTGCCCTCTGGTGGCTCTGTATGTCCCTACATGTAACGGAAGGGCAGAACCTATTTTTGTACGAGTTGAAAAACACATTTGCACTGGGAAAATAAATTGGTTTCCACATGTATTTCAATGGATTTGAATAAGAAATTGAATTCTTAAGAGGGGCAAGCACAAACACAGAAGACAACAGCAACACAGAAAATTATTTTTCAAGTATTAAATTTCAAAATGGTCTGGAAAAGGTTTTTAACAAACTTTAAGAGTGCTGCTTTCATTAGTCACTCACTTTACAGACAGAATCTGGTTTTGTTGCAGTGGTAACAACCTGACTTCAAAAATTTCAATATTGTTAGGCCTGATAGAGATTTTGCTTTTAAATTTCATTTTTCCTCTTCCTAGTGAGAGGAATTCATCTAGCTTTATCCCATGGATTTAAAACAAGGATTTATCTGAAAGGCTAAAGTTAAAAACAGAAGAAGCATTCCACTGTGAGCTCCCCAAATAGCGTTATTAGTGTCACAGTGTCAATTCCTAGTCTTACAGGAGTTGACACTTTCAGGCCATGGGTGAGAACAACTGAAGGACTCCAGAAAACTTAGTGGTCAAAAAAGCAACAGATGAGCTTCTCTGTATACAAAAGTTAGTTAATGCATGTAGAGAAAAATAATTTAAGCCATCCCAACATGATGCTGCACTCAGAACTAGTATTTACAACTCAGAAAAAAGCTCTTCGTGTCAAGACTGACAGTTCTCTGAACCTAATGTTCAGCAGTAGCTATGGAAGCCAGCAAAACACTGGGCATCCTTACAAAGGGCACTGAGAATATAACAGAAAGGATTGTTTCACAGCCCCATAAAAACTTGATATGCCCGTATCTCAAATGGGGAGTGCAATTCTAGTGTTTGCATCTAAAGAAAGGCATAACAGAGTTAGAGAAGGGCAACATAAATGAAGATGATAGAACAACTGTCTTATTAGATGTTCAACAGGTTAGGCTATTTCATTTGGAAGGAAAACACCTTGGGAAGAACATGACCTAAGTTTACAGAAACAGAAAAGCAGTGGCAAGGTGAAAGAATTGCTATTACAGGTCAAATCTTGCAATCTTAGAACTAAGTGGCACTCACTGAAGTAGTACAAGGTAAGTTTAAAAAGAAAGGGTGGGGAGTTTGGCCAGTGAGTAGCAGACTGAAAATTGATGTTACAAAAGTTTGTGGCAGAAAGCAGTCTCAACCCGTTCAAAAAGGGATTAGAGACCTGTCTATAAACCTGGCTACGCTGTTCTACATAGCATCTCCTGTTGCTGCTGTAGGAGTCATGATACTGGTACAGATGAACCAATCATTGGTCTGATCAACAGGTTGGCACTACTCCATTTGGAAGAGAAAGGTAAAGGTAGTTCTTACATACTTAAGGTTAACTCTCACAGAAGCAGCAGCGTGAAGGTAAAATGCCTTGCTGCATATCTCACCCATCCACCCCATATCAAAAATAGTTCACGCTAACAAACGAGATCGTTGTGTCATTCCTTTTTTTCCCCCCACCGCTGTAGGTTTTCCACTAGAGCTGATAGTTATGTCCAAGAAAATTTTTAATTCTATACAAGCAAAGGTTACCCTGATAATCGATCAGGATAACTAGGTTCCCTTTCCTCCTGATCTGTTTTGGAGATAAAGAGGAATGATCTCTCAGCAGCTCTTGCTCTGTTCCTCTCAACCCCCAAAGCAGAAATGGACAGGAAGTTGTACTAGGCTTTGTGATAACCAATTCTTAAACAAGCCATATGTCAAAACAAATGGAAGGCACAGACAGGGAATGAAACACACATGGATTACTTTGCAGCACTGAAGACATTCTTACTTTTCCCAACAGTTCAAGTAATCTTATTAGTACATTCAGGTGAACTGCAAATAATCCTGTTCTTATGGAGGACCTTGAGATGGAGAATATAGACTGGGGACTGTAAACTGCAAATTTTTATGGAAAAGGGTACTGTATTTAAAATTCCTCCAAGTTTTTCTTAGCCATTGAAGCTAAGTAGCTGCTCAATAAAATGAAAGTCTGAAAACAGACTGATCAATAGCCCTTCCTTCATCGGCACACACATCCTGGGATGCCAGTTTCACTGGTTATCAGGACATGAAGATCTGATTTGAAGGGGAAAAATGTTGAAAGGAGATGAGCAAAAAATAGGATTTGGTTTGCTTGCTTTTATGAAGGGAATGGAAGAAAAAAAATGACCACCCTGTTTTTCCTTTCACAACTGATTTTAAAATTTTTTTGCATTTATAAATATACGAGACCTTCACTGATAGCTGTTTTAGATTTTAAACAGCTCTGCAATTGATAGACTGCAATCACATTTCCCTCCTTTGAAAGAAATCTCTAGTTTCATTAGCAACAAATACAAATCAGAACAGATACAATGGCATATACTGATGCCATCAGCACAATAGATGCTTAATTAACGTAACAAGTCTGCCTAAGAATCTGCAATGGTATGTAATAAATTTAATTTCATTTCCATAAGCATGCAAGTATACTGCTCAAAGTACAAATGAATTAAAAATTATCATATGGCTTGCCTACTTACTATTTTTTAAAAACTTCAAAATAGCTAAAGTGATTTGTTTCATATCTGTGAAACTGGGATATAACAAAGATCCACCAAGTCTGAAGGAACTCTTCTTCACAGTGTTGAATTTATCAAAACCCCAGGCCTTAGAGCATCAGAGCTTATGCCTTCTTGGAGAGACATTTTCTTAGTTGTAAGCAATTTTATTTCACAAGTCAGAAAATGGAATTTAAAATCACTAATGCTTTCTGCTTGTTTAAACTGCTAAAATTGGTAGTAAAAGTTTAACAAATACAATTTTTAATACATTTCTAGAGCTCCACAGGAATAAACTTATGCAAATCCAGAAATAAAAATGTTTCAAAGGTATTACATTTTATCAGTAAATTGTAACAAATACAGCTAGAACACATATTACAAATGCAAGGTGGGGAAAGCTAGGAATAAAAGTCCTGAGTCAAATGCTTGGTGAGATATGTCTGTACACTGCCACCAGACGGTTATGTTAGTACAGCAATAAGTGTAGTTTCAGGTAAAGCATACAAGCGTACAACTATTTAAACGTTCATTTTGCCTTCACCTGATGGTGCATTTCCGGCAGCAGTTAAGAGTAATTAGATATCAATGGGCATTTAAACATCTTAGGGCTGATTTTCCTGCTAATACTTTTCTTTATACATTGTTTAAGTATTTCCTTCATGAACTACTACACAACACACCCAAAGAACAAGGTGACAATGTTTTTAAGATCTGTGACTGTCAGCTTAAATAAAATAGAAAAATAAATCTATCGAGAACACACATTCACATCTTCCCTTTCGGCCTTGCATTTCCATGTGTAGTTGTACATAACGTCTTTCATCCCCTGTTCCCACAGGAATTTTTAAGAAGAAAACCCTAAGAGAAATAACCGATGAGCATTCTTCTCCAAGCAGCACAGGATAAAGCATTCTGTGAAAAACTGCCTTCCTTCAAAATAGCTGTCATTTTTTAATTGTACTTGATGAGACTGAATTCACACATTTCAAGGATGACAGAAGTACCAGACAGCATGTGACACCAGCATCTTTGCTCAGGACTGCCTATGGTCTCAATGTTATCAAGAACAAGAGGAGATGTCAGCTGTTTCAAAAAAAACAAACACAAAAACAAAAAAAAAACCAACCCAATTTCTCTTGAAGTTCTGCTGAAGGTCTTTCAGTGATGAAAAGTACAGGTGAAAGAATCACAAGCAACTCCTAAAACAATTCTTCAGTGTATTCTATATAATTTATTGACATTATTTAAGAGTTTGAATTATTCCCTTTTAATTAGTCAAGGCATGAACATTTGTTAAACCTCAGATTACTCGGAACCTTTCTATAAACGCAGAAATTACCATGCTGGCAAAGAGCTCTGGTCCACGATCTAATTCAGAATTTAGCTAGAAAAAAAAAGTACCCTCTTCAGAAGCAAGAGCTAGGATTAGACAATTATCATTGTTAGACACATATTTTGCCTCAATGAATGTGTGCACCTAATATCCAGTAATTAAACATTCACTTCAAATTGAGAAGTGTGAAGCTTTCTCTTTAATTCATCAGCATTAAGACATACCTGCACAATACCTAGCAATCCTAATCACAACCCCATAGCACTAGACACTGTATAAATGCTATACAAAAAGGATAACTGTTCCAAAATATCCCCTTCTCTAGAAGGACCAAATTATCTCTAAAATTATTTCTCTCAATTTTGTGGAATAAGCTGCACAACAGAACCATCGGACCATTGAGATCAGCAGAACAGAAATTCTTGACCACATCTTCATACCTTAATTTATTTCATATATATCTTTATCATGTCTTTTGTCTAATTTCTGAAGTACTTGCATGTTTCCCTGCAATACATTCTCCAAAACAAACAATCTGTGTATTTTATAACAATCTGCAATGGAGAATCATGACAGGTATTTTATTTGTTGGCAATTAGCTTAAAATAAAGTCAGATACAGTTCTCCAGCCCTGAGGCCAAGCTAGCACATTTAAGCTCAAATTTTTTACAGGGTAAGCTGAAAGAAAGAGGCTACACTTCAACTACTTATGATGTTCTTGGACTACCTCTGGGTATCATTGCCTGAAAGTGCTAGACGGCCCACACCAAAACTGCTCAGGGAGCATCCTAACAGTTTAACAGTAGGCACTACCGCAAGTCAGTCCCTAGGTCAATGCCCTGGCCCTGTTCAGGTTACTGGAATACATATATAACCTTAAAATATTAGTCTAATATAATGAGACTATTTATTTTACTCTATGGGTTACAGTTTCCAGAAAAATTATCATTATAGCAATACTAAAAAAAACCAAGAGCAGCCAGCTGTCTGATACCAAAACCTGATTATTCAATGTTAAGATTTTTACAGTCAGCAGGTTTTATCCCTCACAAGCTATCAGATAAGGGTTGTTTTCTTCTTAAATCATTTTCAGTGTTGATATAGCTCCGCCCCCCCACACACACACTTTCCACACCTGCTCCCACCCTCCTTGACATCATTAAAGTAAATCATTCCAAACATCAGACTTCAATGCTGTTATTTTTTCTGGCCCAATATGTCACATTCTAATTTTCAAGTTTTCAATTACATAAAGGTACTCTTGTGGCTGTGAAAATACCCTTGCAACCCAGTTCACAATTGCATAAACAATCAGCATAAACATTTTGTTTAGTTTGCCAGCACAGTTTGAAACAGTAAAAAGAGAAGTTGAAGTCTCCAGACCACTGTTCATCTTACAGCAGCATCAAAACTAAAAGTTAGACTTAACAGTTTAAGCATCAACAAATTATTTCACTGATCATTTCAGTAAATGGCACGGAAAGGAAGAACATAAGGTCCCAGGAAAGTAGGGGGAGTTGCCACAGATAAAGAAGAAACAAAATGCAAAAGAGAAACCACTAATCAAAAAACAGAACAGGCAGACATTTAGTCACAATAATAGATTTTCCTACTGACAGACACTAAATGGTACAGAAAACACCTACAAAATGCTAACAGCTAAGGGCCATACCTTACCACTTTAACATTTCTACAGTCTTCCACAGAACTGATTGCCCAAAGGCTACATACCACCTCGTACCTTCTTGCTTTCTCACAAGTGGTTGCAGCCATATGCTTGTCCTTTAACCGACATATCCCTTATTTGTTTTTGAGATCTCCTTCCTTCAGGATCTCCTTATTTCTCCAATTATACTATTTCCTTCATTTCTTCACTTTGTCTTTCAGATCTGTGAGAGTCAACAGTACATTGGCATTGCCTACGATTATACTCTAGAAATACGGTCATTTTAGCAGCCATCCTTATAGCAGCCTTCCAGTACCTAAAGGGGGCCTACAAGAAAGCTGGAGAGGGACTTTTTACAAGGGCATGTAGTGACAGGACAAGGGGTAATGGCTTTGAACTGAAAGAGGGTAGATTCAGATTAGATGTAAGGAACAACTTCTTCACTGTGGGGGTGCTCACGCACTGGAACAGGTTGCCCAGGGAGGTTGTGGATGCCCCATCCCTGGCAGTGTTCAAGGCCAGGTTGGATGGGGCTTTGAGCGACCTGCTCTAGTGGAAGGTGTCCCTGCTCATAGCAGGGGGGTTGGAACTAGATGATCTTTAAGGTCCCTTCCAACCCAAACCATTCTATGATTCTATGATTTACTTTTGCCCCCCCAAGCATGCCCTTCACCTGCACACAAGAGATACGCTGAAGTAGCTGCGTACAATCGTTTCCTGAAAACTCACCTTTACAGTAATGGAGATAGCTACCTAGATCGAATTAGAGGTTCAGCAGGCAAACTGTATTTTCCACCAATGCAGAACTTTTAGTCTGGATCATTTCTCTATTTCCTTCCCTGTATCTTCCCATCACTTCATGTAAACCCACCAGTTTGCCTTACCCCTTGACTTCTCAAACAATTTTACCATCTCTTCTAAGCGTCCGTAGAACATCTACCAGAATGCAGTAACTACCCAAGTAGCTAGCCATTACATAGTATCGAAATTTAAACAAACCACTAGTTTCTCGCTGACATTCTAAATAGATTCATCAGTATCTCAGAGCAATGCATAAATCTGAGTTTTTATTCTAGCATATAGGATATAATGAAAGCTATATTCAGGTTGTGCAAAGAATAAAGTAGAAACTACTGGATTAAGAGTTCCCTTTATATTTTTAAAAAAATATTTTAGAATGATAGTTTTCCCCAAACACATCATCATGAGCATTCACCCTCTTTCCCGAATATTCTGCTATGCAGAGACCAGACCCAAGTCATTCAGGAAGAAGCCATCCATTGCTGGCAAACTGGCATGGCTGCAAAAACTCTTCAAATGGCCTACAGAAAAATCCCTCTGCATTCCCTATTCCTTTAATGATGCAGCTGAAATTTACTAAGTCCTTAGGAAATAGTCCACCTCCATTTCAACAGTATCCTAAAATGGCAGGTGAGAGAAGGGGAGGGATGTATAAACAGGAGAGCAGATTAAAATGAAGTTCTATATGAAACAAAGCATATGCAAAACACACTCACAAAAACCACGTACAACCTGTACCTACCACTGCGCATCCACCTAACTGGCAAATTTTTCAAACACACATTTACAGTGTACTATAAACTGGACTGACAAAGAAGGCATCATTCAGAGATCGACGTATTTCCAAGTATTCCCCAACTTCATCTTAACCCAGGGATCCCACTTTTTTCAGCCAACCCTAGAGCTGAGGCTTCCATCACCTACTTTACATATAAAAATGATATTAGACACACTCTAGTCTGTTGTCTGCTGGTATTTCTCCCTGCCTCAGAACTCTATTAAAAGTCCATTCAAATTGCTTTCCTATTTCCCCTCCTGTAGCCTGAAACTTCAGCAATACCGAGACCGTATATGGATCGTATGCCAAGGAGGTCTAGGGCTTTGTCAGGTTTTCATTGTTCTAGTTGCCAAGTGACTCCGCTCTAGCGTGATCTACAGGGTTGTGGCATTTCACCTCATCACAAAGAAAAATTTATCCTAGCGTAGGCTAGGATGCTCTTTTGAATAGTGAAGCAAGGCTTCTGTCGAACTTTAAGTAGTAATACACGTGTGAAATGATTTTCCCCTTAACGGGTGAATAGAGCCCTTGGATGGCTACCAACTTCTTGCACATTTGAAGACTAATTTATCTTCATTTTTAAACTTACTATTATATTTAGTCTACCATTATTCTCATTGGTTTATATCATTATTTGGAGGTTACATTCTTGACCCTCATCCCACCTCATCATTATTCTTTTCTGATATTTAAAAGTGCATTTCTACTAAGATGCTATAATCTCCTTAATTACTTTGTCACCTTTCTTACTCACTTTTTTAAAAGTGTCACTCCTGTCACATTTTAATTTAAAGAAAGTAAAAAAAAAAGAATAGTCAACTCACTTCAGCCAGTCAGAATAGCAAAAAAGAAGGAAGGTGTAAAGTTCCTAGAATTGTTCTGACAGGGATTTTCCACTAAACACAGCATCCTCCATTTTAATTCTGGGCCACTGTGAAGCAAATGATTTGATTTCTGCTTTGTTGAACATAACTTTAAGATATTAATAAAGCAGAGGCAAATAAGAGATTAAGCATTAACCAATTAAAATGCAACTGCAGCACTCCAGCTTATTGCCACTTTTATCATCACCCCCCTCTGTATATTGTATCCTTCTCTCAACAATCCATCCTTTTAGCTTTTTTTTTTAAACCTAATCTGTATCATACTGAACTTTAACAATCTAATTTAACTTCTAAAGCTGGAAGACTATCAAACTTTTTTCCCCCCTTAATTTTTACCTACTTTAAAGCTGTCAGTAGCAATCTTATCCTGTTCAAGAAAAAAAAACCCACCCTCTATTTTAATTCAGTTGACTTGCCACAGTAGAGGGGAAAAATGATGCATCAATATGTCACAAAACTGACTAACAGTGCATAAGTTCATCTAGGTATCTCAAGCATTAATTTAACAAAGTCTTCTTCCCCCGTCTCCAAGATATTCAGATTTTAATCCTTATTTTCTCTCTTCTTTCACATATTTATGCACTTTTCTCCCTTCAGTTAGGGAATCTGGGACAAAATACAGCATTCCTAATTCTTGCAATGCTCACAATACCAAACAGCTGCCAAACACATTTGCAAAAAAAAAAAAAATTACTTCTTAGTGTAATGACTGGCTGAAATAGGTAGCTCATGTGTCAGGGATTTTTATTTATTTTAAACCGTGGATCTGAAGGATCCAATTATGTTTCTAAAACATAGGAAAGCCACTACGTTCACAGCTTGCTATGCTGGTATGTCCCCCTCCACCACCACAAAGTTTGTTTAAAAACCCTAGGAAATCATATTTATTTATTAAAATAGAGACGCAAAATTAATCTTACAAAACTTTACCTGTTACTAAATTGGTTTTAATGTTTTATCAAAAAACTTATTATGTTTTATCATGCTTTGGCTACATCTGGACTACCATTTGAATATGAGACAAGCTATTTTTAATGGCAAAGGGGGCAAATGACAAAAAGCAGAAAAACAACATCACCCCTGATCAATTCCTAGATCTACCAACTACACATCTTGTCTATTAGCAACACAAGTTACACAGGAATGGTCTTAATACATTTCTAGCATACAATATTGCTGAGTACGTTAGAAATGTGTAGTATAGGCAAGTAATATGCCTCCAGCAGAGCAAATTTCTGATCTTTGCTGAAAGTTAGGCAAGATTACACATAACTAGTAAAGTCTATCACTTGATAATAAAATCATCTTCCTATAACATCAGTAATAGTATAAAATTCCCTAAGTGATATATCCATCATTGGTAGGAGGGGGGACCACTATAATTGAGACAGGAACTGAGTAGAATAAGTTTTCCCTTCATATATATACGATTTTTCTAAATTGGTATTTTTAATGTGTGCGCATGGGGAGGGGTGGAGAGATAGTTGCACAATTTTGTCTTTATATTAAGACAAAATGGCCTAGAAAATGGTATTTCTGGTTAATATCCAAAGATGTACTTGTTCCAATGCTATTTGGAACAACATTGACATTTGCTATAATGTCAAAATTAGAAATCAAAGTAGGAAATACTGATGCTAACAAGGAAAAGGAGTTTTCCAGTAAATAGTAAATATTCCAACAGACTTTACATAAAAGGGCAGTAACTCTTATTTGACCTGTCTGCCAAAAATAAGAGCGGAGAATCTGCCTCCAATTGTTGAAATATGCTGTATTTGACTTTTGACAGATCTTGCCTAGACTTTCTCAAAAATAAAAGCTCATCTCAAAATGATGACTGAATTGTGGTCACTTGCAAGTTTAGCCATTTATGGGAAAAAAACCCCTGAATTTATCAGAAGTCAGCACTTAAAAAAAATCTAGTGGACAACAAGGAAATCAATTTTCACTGACATGGAAGGCTAGCTATTACGACTCATGAGCACATGACTTTGCTCTTCAGCAGGTGTACCAATAATAATAACAATAATCTACATTTGAAGTTCTACCTCCTTATGCCTCTTTTACTTATATGTGTCAAGGACAAGTAACAAGATTTTACTTATCCATGAAGTGGGGGGGGGAGGGAGGGAATTGTAAATCCCGCAGAGAGTGACAGTGGCAGATTGTTTCTACACTAGCATCACTCCTTTTGAAGGAGGTTTCCTACCTGTATGATTCAGGAGAAAAAAAAGCCTCATAACTATGACTTTGGAAGCAGATGCTGTATATACATCGGGGGAAAAAACCCATACATATATACATATACACACACACAAAAAAAACCCGTTTTAGATAGGTAAAATCCCACACCATCATGCTTAGAAGTAGCTAAAATGCCTTCTTTGAAGAAAAAAACAAACAAACAAACAAAAAAACCCAAAAAACAAACATAGGAACTTCCCCATCCAAGAGGATATTTCAACTTTTAAGAGCCCTGTTACATCAATTCAAGGCCTCTCTCAACCAGAACAGTAAAAAACTTCTGAACATTATATCATCAGCATCCTTCTCAAACACATGCAGAGGGCTTACAACTTTCCATTTGATTCCTGACTCCACAAATAACCTTCCGTTACCAGCTGAATACAAGTATTGGTTTCCCTCATGCATTAGCACTCAGCAGAACTTAGCAAAATAATGTAATACGCAAAGCTTTTTGTTAAGTTTTATGCCTACAAGAGAGAAGAGAAGCAAATAACATCAGATCCCTTGTATTTCAAAACATACAGCAAGACTGCTAGTGTCATCTTTGACTTTGAGGCAGTAGTATTAACTGTCAAGTAGTTAATTAAGTAAAAAAAGTTTGAATGTCTCAATAACATTACAGGCGATGATAACAACTGGATACTGTGGAAAGATTTTTCACTGCATTTTAAAAATATGGTATGATTAAAAAAAGGAAGAGTAGCTAAAATCTGAGGAAAGTATGTTTAAAATTAAATCTTTTATCTTGCATAAGTCAGCTCTAGAAAAAGAATTAATCTGCAGCCTAAAGAATAGCAAGTCCAGATGACTGAACACTAAAACAAACAAATTATTCAGGAATCAGTATTTTTCTGTATCACTAGCTGCAAAATGCTTTTTAAAAATTAATCAAGACTCAAAATCTCTCCTCAAAAGTAGATACACAGTATTACTCTTTCAGTTCAACCATTATTATATTCCCCAAACTTCCTATACAAAAGGCATACTTCTCCTTTTAGACAAAAAACAAAGAGTAGGAGAGCTGTGAAAAAAGTGCTCTTCTGTTTGCACCTACTACATTTTTTTTCATGAAGTAACACAAGATCTTATTCATACCTTGGTTATGCTAAGTATCTGTAAGTGTGAGAAAGTAAAAGAAAACTCAATATCTCTCCCAATATAAAAGAGGAAATTTCAAAGTTTTTTCATGAGTGCTTCACCCTATTCCATTAGCTTACTTCAATGAGCTATGAAATGCAAAATATACATGATTCCACTTTTCTTCAATGCCACATTTCACCACTTATTTAAGCAACTTCAAATAATAGCTATTAATAATGGACACACATCACATTTCTTCAATCTCCCAGTTTCAACAACAGTCAAGATTTGCCAGAAGTACTGGGCTCAGACACAAGAGATGGTCACACTACCTATGACTGTTCCTGACAGCATCATCTCATTTGACTGGTACTTCAATAAGGAAAATAGTTAAGAGTCTTTTTAAAATAACAAAACAAATGCAATATATAAGAGCGTTTTAAAGGTTTCGATTGCTTAATTTGGTCACATTACTACTTGAAATAAGTTGTCTGCTAAACTCAGTATTCCTTATTATGAGAACCCCAAGCTGTGTGCTTTCTGTTCTATATGTTGCTATTTAGAGTCATCAATAATCATTTAAGAATCAGATCTTGTTTTCTGCAGAAAGTTTATGGCTGATCATTCTAAATGAAGATGCATGAAGTATAAACAAAAAAGCTTAATGTTCAGAAACTAGGTAAACTATACCTAGAACACAAAGAAGCTAGACTAGAAAACACACATATTAATTAATAGGTCCAATAATGGAAATCAGAAATTTAACAGAAATTTAGAGTGTTTGGATAGAAGCTCAATTCTAGCAATCTCAGTAAGCTCTTTCCCAAAGAGGATTTTCAATTAATATGCATATTACTATAAGGAATTACTATAACATGCTATAAAGAACATAAATAATTTTATACTCTTTTCTCAAGAAGGCCTATATTTAAGTTTTGTTTTCACCATACTTTCTAGAACAATACTTGAGCTCAAAAATAGATACAAATTGAATAAATTAAGACTGGTTAACATTAAATGGTACATGGCATACATGAAATACTGGACTTGATAAGCTATCTTGTATCATATTGCTGTTCAGTTATGTAGGGAAAAAGAAGTACATAAATTCTTTAAAATGTTTCACACTATTCCATGCAGCACAATATTCTTCAAGAAAAAAAAAAAATGCAATCAACTCTGAAAGGCTTGAGAAAAACTTGGAAACTTGTTTTGGTTTTCTTTAAAGGAGACTTCAGACAACTTTCTCAGATTCGCCTCTGAAACTAGCCAGAAAATTACTATGACAACTTCAGAATTTCAGGCCCGATTACTGCTTTCTCATTTTCTCCATGGATCACTGGCAAGGTGAGAAAGTTATGTCCAGTAAGTCAACCAGAGAGTAAAAGGTAAACAAAACACAGGCCAATACCATTTCAGTGCGCTCTCTTAGTCAAAATGCCCATAATAATTTTCAGTTTAGAAAACAGAAAAAGCTCTCTACTACTCTACTTATCTTCTATAATTGTCTTTAAAAGATTCACATAGGATTTGTGAAAGAAATTCAAATTTTAGCACTTTTGTTTCAATCCAAAAGAACTAGGAGAACCAAGCAATCCTGGAACCTTCTCTCTAACATAGCCACAAGGTTGAGCAGCAGGAATTCACATCTACAGCTGTCCACAGATGCAGGAAGCCTGAAACTCACTACCTTGTTCTTATATTGTTGGACTGTATTTCCATGAAAGAATGGACTAATATTTACTAGAAGAAATAATATTTATTTCAATTGACAGCACAGATTTCTTGCTTGTCAGAGAGAAAAAGTACTCCCTTCCCCAAGAGATGCAAGCGGATTTTTCAAGCCTCATGACAGAAAATCTTCACACCTGCCTCACCTAGGAAACGCACAGAGATCCTTAAACTCAACAGCTGTGCACTTAGTGTTAGGTTACACAAGGAGCATTCCTACTGTTTCTGATGAGATATTTAGATAAGAATTTATAGTTCTCTATGGGCATATCTGCATTTAACATGATAAATAACATTAGATACAAACTTCAACTGCAATTTTAAATAGAGCTTGATGCTGGCATGATGCTGTTTTGAAAGACATTTACTTCCACTTTTGAAAGCAAACATATAAAAAGAATGACACCTAAAATAACAGGAATATATTTTGTTTGCCATGCTTTGCATTAATCAGGCAAGTAACACTTATTTTGCTGCTTTCCTTGACATGAATGCAAAAGTAGACTTCTAACCAAGATGACCTAAGGATATGAGACAAATGAGGTATAGGTAAAGGTACAGCAGATTTTTTGAAAAAATGCCTGTGTTGATAATTCCAATTTAAAGTGTTTACACATAGCTAGATATTAAATCTTTGCACATTCAAAAATATCAAAACACTTAAACAAGTTTAACATGGTCAGAAAGGACTTACTTTTATTGTAGCAGGTGGCTAGTACACCTTTATCTGCAGGACTGGTACTAATGTGCCAAATTTCACCCACTTGATGAAGGAGAACGTTTTTGTTTATAATATTATTTTCATCATCAAAATCTATGATGTGAATCTGCAAATACAATAAAAGAGAACATTAGTGTTTCAAATGTTTTCCTGTGGGTCTTAATTATACACGATGACTGCACAGAACAATTTAATGAGAATTTTACAACAGATATCTACTTTAATTAATTGTTATACTAACAATTTAGTATATCATTGATTTCATGCAGGATATACTTTTCTAGAAAAACACAAGCAATTTCCCTGTTTTGAGGAAATACCATGTTTGTTCTTCTCAATTTTGCAACTTAAAGCTTGAAGGTGATTTTTCATTTTATGGCTAATAGTAAATAAGCCACTCGTATTGCAATTCAACACTTCTTACAGCAATAAATAGATATAACAACATTACAATCCTTAGTCTAAATGTCTGCACCAATTCTGTATCCAAATCATTGAATTTAAACATCCTGCGAAGAAAGAAGGGGAGAGAAGGAAAGGACTCTCATTTGAAACAAATACTGTAAACTCACTAAGAAACTTTTTGAGAGTTCACTTCAGCAGTCACATATCTGTACCAATATATAAACCTGTAATACTTTCTATACTATATGGAAAAATAAAACTTTGAGCTGAAAGATGAAGAAAAACAATAATGTTTAAATATATAGATAAGATTTTTAAAAGGCATACAAGCTAGGTTTGCTTTTTGTGATTTTGTTTATTGTGGGTTTTTTGTTTGTGGTGTTTTGTTTTTTTTTTTTTTTTTTTTAATAGGTCTACGTTACTCTCATTTTTCCTCCCTATTTGTAGTTAGCCGTTTTTCTATAGTTGCCTCAGAAATAGAAGAAATTGAGAAAGATTCTAGCCTGGCACAACATACACAAGTAACTTTACTCATGGGACTAATTCCACTAAGCTCAACAGTGAACAAATAAATTCTAGAAGACTCACAATTTTTAGAGAACTGTATCCTCATTAAAAATTCATTAGCAAAGTTGGGTGAACAATGAAGAGAAAAAACCCAAGAGACATCCTATCATAATGACCGAATTAAGTCTACCAAATTAACTACTGAATCACCGCAAAAATCGTAGCTACAGAGTATTACAGAAAATTTTCTTAAAACACAGAAGCTGCTAAATGGGTCTCAACTTAGTCTGAATTGGTAATATTACACACTATTTTTTTTTTTTAAAGGGCTGAGTTTACATGTTACTTTTTTCCTTCTTGTCCAAACACTGTCATGTGCAACTCCTCCTTCAAATATAATGCTGGACCCTCATCACCTGTATTGTTCTTCCATTCTGTCATCCAAGGCATATAAGCACCTCTGCAGTTGATTAGCTAAAGTTGTCTTTTCAGACTTCATTTGTTGCCCTGAACCTAGAAATCTACCCAGGAATCAGGACACTATCCATCTACCCCAACAACTGCATATCCATCTTCCTGTCCAACTTAGAGTGACCCTCCTGCCTTTCAAAACTCTCCAGAGTAACATCGCTTAGACTTATCTATCATTTCACTTTATTTTGGCTTTCTGTACATCCCCTCTCTGTTCTATTCCCTGGATACCAATTCAAGAGCTTCTGTCTATACAGAAAGCTCTTGTTCATTTCATCATTAAAGATCAGTTTAACCTCATCCCTTGTTTTCTGGGGGTTTTTCTTAAATAAAAATTGAAAGACATCATCTATTCAGCCTTCTATGCTGCTCTTATCAGATACATTTTGATGTTCTGACTAAACTTACAACTCAAACTGTTGACAAGTCAGACAGCTACTTTACAAGCACAGAACTGGAAGGTACAGAATAGCAACATATTCATAACTCTAAGGTAAAACATTTTCAACAGACTCATGGCAAGAAGAGTAACTCCTGTTGTTATTTTCACACAGCAAAATATTGATAATTGGCTTTAGCATAACAGAGAGAAGGGGATCTCTCAATTTGCTGAGTCGGGTATTTAACAGAGAAACAGTGTGAAATATGTGAAGGTCTGTCATAGTTTAAAAAAATTAAAAGTTTTTTTAGTTTCCCATGTAAGGCACAATCAGGTCTGCTAAATGTGTTTGTTCTCAGCTATCTCAAAAAAAGGAAAAGTGGGGGAAGGCAACCTTCCATTGGAGTCACTGGAGTCTCCTTTGGCAGCTTAACTCAAGTCCCTGAAGGTGAACCACAAATCTAAATCCCATTTACTACAGTCACACACATCCTCTACCCACTCTAACCAGGTTAAGAGGGTCACTCAGCACATAAGCTAAGGGAGCGCTCTCTACCCCACCTGAAGCCCTTTGAAGGCACAGATAACCTATTTCTCCTCTGCTGTTATGTTTCTGCTTCAGCTGAGATCATGGATAGCTGGAAACTGCTGGAACACACAGTTAACCAATTAAAGGTCCAGACTGAGACTTTTAGGAAATATGAAGTTTAATTCTTATGCAAGGGTATTGTTCATACCCTTTTAAGTTGAAAAATGACATCTTTCACAGCTATGCCAAACAACACAGTCTACCAGAAAAAGTTGATCAGCTTAACAGAAAGAACTGCAAAAGTTCCCCCAATGTTTTTCTGCTAACAATCTTCTTAATCACGTTGATTTGAATACAGGATAAATTGTATTTACCATATGGAATAGTGACTTCACTAGATACTAAGGACAAAAGAATTTTCATAGAAAATATACTAGTACCAAATACCGTACCAGTGTGATGCCATGAAGACAAATATTTGCAGAAAGAAATATTCACCTGTAATAACTGTCTGACAGAACTGGACAAACTTCAGTTCTGCAGGGTGTTATCTGTCAGTTCTTGAATCATGATCTTTCTAACTTTTCCTGATGGAGTGTAGAAATGAGCTTTACCATGGATTAGTCAGTGCAGCATACGGACACTACAGATGAGGATATAGCTTACTTAGGCTTACTGTTTTCTAAGTCCACACAGAGAACTTTCTCAACGTGACTGTAGTGTAATGGTTAATGATACGTGTAATCATAACTCTAGTGGAACACAATCCTTGTGGAAAACACCTCTTAGAAGTGACTAGTTTTATTACCAATAACTAAACCAATGAGATACTAATATGCTCTAACTACACTGGGAAAAATTCCCACTGAACACAAGTCTAAGTATTGAGGAAAAAGTAGTGAGATTTGAATGAGAACAAATAACTATTTAGTCCTCCTCAAAGTCTGGAGGAATTACTGATTGCTAAGGAAATTACTAAGGAAAGGAAACTAAAACTAACCAATTTCAACACAAAGTATCTCTTTTTCTTCAGTTATGCAGTCTCCATCATTGATTTTCTTTCATCAGGCACTCATGGGCAGCAGAGACTGGAGAATTGTTTTAGTTCGGCCAATGCCCTGCTTTGTGCCTATATAATGTTATGCACTAAGGTAAACCACGAAAATAAGCATTTTGGGTTCTAAAACACAAGACTGAAAATAACTTGGAGAGTTCCAAGAATGAGAGAGATGAGAAAAAAATAAGTAACGTATACTTCCTTCACATGTTTCCAAAGCATACAGTAAATGCATCAAACTAAGAACAGTATAAAAAGCCACAGTTTAGCAACAATGAAAGTATTGAGGATAAAAGCTCCAAAACTACACTGTGTAGAACACAATGCATCAAAGAGAAACTACTTAATTTCCAGCAAGTTATGAGGACCAAATGCCAAGTACTACACACTGTTAATATCTCAAATATTGACAGAATATAAAATCTTACAAACATTTTCCTTTGTTTTGAAATACCAGTGTTAATAGGAAAATATTTTCACCAGATCTCCTATGAATGCCTAAATGGCTTCATACAGCAGTAAACCTCAATGAGGCACAAGTTACCATGCCAGCTGTACAACTACCGCTCTTTCATTTGCACTACACCTGTCCATGACCAGAACGGAAGAAATATTCTACACGTGATGGCACTGCATAAGAAACCTCTCACTGTGCAGTACTTGGTGAAGCACTAGAGGCTGCAAGCCAGCTCCTGAGTTAGGTTAGGTAACTAAAAAAAGTTTTTAAGCAAATCTAGAGAACCTAGTGCTGAATTAAGCAATAATGACTTGAGGCCTAGGGCACTTCTTGGGGATTAGCAACTAGCTGAGAGGAGCCGATGGCCTGAGGCACAGCTAAAGGCCAATAACCCCCAAACATTTGTTAATACCCTAGGAAGTGTCCTGCATTTCTATTATTAATGTTATTCATTGGAAAAAGAAAAGTATACTCAATAAAGTTGAAATATGTGTAAATATTTCTCAAATATGTAGTATATGCCCAATCAACTTACCTAAATCAGAATATTTAAATTATTTAACATCTGCTGGATATCAACTGATAAGTGAGAATGGTTCTCCAACTACAATTTTGTATCAGGATTTAATTAGTTGAAGCAAGAAGTAAAAAACCACATAGAAATCATAGTAGAAAACCACATTATAACTAAATGTCTGAAGAACATCTGAGACAGCACAATCAAAAATATAATTGTGTGTATTTATTTTTAACTAAGTTTGTCTGCCACTTCTTTTGTTACTGGTCTCACAAGTATTACCTGAAATGTAAAGAAACTGAATACTCCAACCCCCTTATGCCTTTGAATATTTTTTTTTTCCCCCTCGAGCCTCATTCAGTATTATCATTGAGTAACAAACTCAAAATCTCACTGGGAATTTACAGCTCACATCTCCCAGAGCTATGGTTCCGAGTTCATTTTGTGCAGTCCATTACAGACCAGTTTCAGAAGAGTTGGTGACTGCATCCATTCTAGGGCCTTCTGTGGTGGTTGTTAGCCTTAGCTAACAGCCAGACTCCCACCCAGACACTTGCTCCCCCCAAGCAGGACAGGTGGAGAAAATAGGAAGAATAGGAATGAGAAAGCTCATGGGCCAAGCTAAAGACAGGGAGATCGCTTACCAATTACTGTTGCGGGCAAAACAGACTTGACTTGGGTAAATTAATTAATATATTGCCAATTAAAATAAAAATGTAATTACTAATTTGGGTAGTGGGAAAGAAAAAGACAAACCTTAAACCAGCAACTTTTCTCCCCCCTTTCCCAGGCTTAACTTCACTCCAGACTCCTCTAACCCCCTCCAAGTGGTGCAGGGGGGTGTAGGGCAGTGGTATGGTATGTATGGTCAGTACATAGCATTTTCTCTCTGACGCTCTCTCCATCTCACTCTTTTCCTCTGCTCCAGCGTGGGGTCTTCACGGGCCACGGTTCCTTCAGGAACATCCACCTGCTCTGGCACAGGTGCTCCACAGGCTGCAGTGGATAACCTGCTCCACCATGGAGCACCTTCTGTTCCTCTTGACCTTGGTCTTATCTCTGTTGTTTCCTCCGCTGTTTCTCAGTCTTTGTTCCCTCCTCCTCTTTCCATCCAGCATTTTCTCCCCTTTCTTAAATGTCTTCACAGAGGTGCCACCAGGCTGACTGTTTCAGCTGTGTCCTGTAGCGAGTTCACTGGAACCAGCCATGTCTGGCATGGGCAACCCCTGGCCTTTTCTCACAGAGGCCACCACAACAGCCCCCCTGCTACCAAAGCCTTGCCACCTGCACTCAGTACAGCCTTCTAATTCTTCTGGCCTCAAGATCTTCTTTCCATATGAAGGCATTTACTGAAATTTAGTCACGAAAATTAAAATTGCTGTACAATTAGAAGTATTGTACTCTTAACCACAGAAGAAACAGCTCAATAGAAATTGAGCCACGAAAGTCACTCAAATTTTAGTTTAAATTGTTGTTAAACTTATGATCAGAAAGGACATAGCTGATTGCCAATAATTAATAATGAAAAATCCATTTTATGAAGCTTCACACACACAGAATTGTGCATGTACCAGGAGTACCATTAGAGCCAATCAAAGCTTAAAGACTTTTGTTTTACTTTGCATCTCTTCTGCGGTTTAAAGATAGCTCCAGAGAATATATAGATTTAAATTAACAAACATATGGCAGTTCCTTTACTAAACCAATCTGATTTAGTCACACTATTTAGAAGAGTAATTTAATATTCAGAAAATACATACAGCTCTCTTTCACCTACATTTCTTACCAATATCTTTACATTCTACTCACAGAAGTCTTCAACTTGACTATCACTTAACGTTCAAATTCAACAAGGGGGAGGAGGCGGAATGATATTGGAACAAAGTTAAAAAAAAAAAAAAAGAGGAAAAAATTACAACGGATATTTGACAGAAAAATTACCTGATTGTCATATCTAAGAGACTGTGTTCCAACCAAAAATCTTATTGCATCTGTTTCTGCTGTCTGAGGTGTTAAAGCTCGTGCCTATGGAAGAAGAAAGCCATTAGAAAAGTCCAATTAATACAATCCATTTCATTTCAGCAAAAATCTTGAAGCTTAAGTATCAATTATCATTTTAAGCATTACGTTCTTACAATCTGCAGACTTTGCTGCCCTTTATGTCTATTTTAGTTAATACATTTTTGTGCAGTTTCTCACATTTGTGAGGTGCGTGGAACATACAGGCGCTAAATACATTATCTGGCCTTCATCATAACAGTGACAATATTCAATATTATAGCAGTTCTTCTAAGCTAATTCTCCTTTATCAACTGAAAAAACTCCAGAGAACAGTGGACAATTTTTAAATAAGTTAGCTACAATATCCAAGAAAGAGGCTGTTCTTGCAGAAGTTTTCAAACCACTCAGACTGAAGATGCCTGCATAAAAATGAATTCTTTTTCTCACCATTAACCACCAACTTTAGAAGAAAGTTAAAAACCAAACCCCTTCTTTTCCACTCCAGGCCACTAAAGAATTGTCTGAACGATAGGAGAAATAATTTGTTATTTACCTATCAAAATTTTGTCATAATCTTATTATTTTGTTGTATTATTGTTAATGAGAATGCTAGACTCTCTGCCTTGTTTCTTCAACTTGCACCAACCACAGTCTTGGAAGAAGCAAAACAAAACAGTTAAGGGCCATGAGAGACACTGAGAAAAAAAGTATAGCTTGAACTAAACCCACAATTGCTAGTTTGCACTAGTCATTAGTAGCGACTTTCTTCGCTATTTTGAGTAAATGGGAGGTAAACTAACACACAAAGGCACTTTTAGCAACCGTAAGTAGACTGTGAGGAATATCCACTACTTCCCTACGCAAAAGATACCCTAATAATATTGTTCAATATAATTTTTTGTCAAAACAGAAAAACAAACCTTTGCAGTTCACATCCTATTTGGCATGAAATAGTTCAGATCTGTTCAGACACTAAAGCCTGTATTGCAAGCAAATACTTCAGAAGGATTCAGCTAACTGTTGAATGGCCCTTCTTAATGCCATGCCGTTGTGCAGCTAGTTAATGATTACATTCTAGATTCAGGAACATTTAGCTACAATATAGTCCTGTTTGAAACTTACTTTTAAATTAATATCAGAAAGATGCTTGGAAGGGAATATTTGAAATACATTATATCACAATACATAAATTTAGAACAATTTAATTCTAGAATAGCAACTTGAAGAGATTTGATTTTTCTTAAATAAGACAAAGCGATCCAAGCCCTTGTCTGGCAGTAACAATAAGAACCAACTCATTTTTCAGAATAACCTCTGAACTCCTACAGAGCAGATACTTCTTATCTTGCATCTGAAATGTGTGACTTAGACAATGCAATATTTTGCTTAAAATTGAGCATAAAAAGTTAAAAAATGCAATGAGCTTAGTAAGTATAGGCTAGTAGCGTAACATTTATATAGAAAAAAGCACTAGAGAACATGATTCAGTGAGTAGCTTGCATTCAAAACATACTTAAATGCAGATCAGAGATCAGTGTGAATCCGTACCGATTTGTTTGTACTCTCCTATTTATGCAGCACTTACCTACAACAAGCCTAGATAGTGTTTCTGATTGACAGAAACAACTAAAGTTCACCAAGAAGATTGCAGAAAAGCTTTTATTTTGTCTTGAACAAAATTTACATTTGCAGATCTTTGGCAAGAGCTCCTTTTCATTTCAGATCTGCTTTCAATTATTTTGAAGAAAACACTAGAAGTAAGCCAACAGCTATGCATCTCTTTCAATCAAGCAAGCTTCTGTTGTTTCTATAAGTCAAATAGAAGAAGAAACCTCGAGGATCTTCAATAAAATAAAGAAATAAAGGGCGTTTTCACCCCTTTTAAAGCCTTTCGAGTAGGTCTTATCATGCTTCTTTCAAAAATGCATCAGGTTAGACACAAAGTGCCCAAAATAAAATTATGTCAATACATGGTAACCTGTATGTCATTATCTTCTCCATCTCTTGTTTAAAGTATTTTTAAATTATTTCCCATTTTGCGGGGGGGGGGGGGGGGGGGGGGGGGGGAATCAAAGGCCTGAGAAAAATATTTAAACACATTTCACAACAAGAAACACACCACTGTTTATTCTGCCATAAAAGACTACAACATCCATAGAATACAAGGTTCAAACTCATCAAGTGTTCATAAATCAGGAAGATCTGATTCATAATAGAAATAACAGTACAATGGACTTTCAGTTGTCTCCTGCACAAAGATATGTCTGCAAAAATTTTGTCTACTTTGAGTTACTTTTAGAAGTTATTTCAACAGATGATGAAGACACTAAGAAACCCTTGTGATTAACAACATAACTGAATTTGGAGTGCTGTCAAGATCAAGAAGAGTGCCTTAAGTTTGTCATCTTGTACTGCAACCTGTCAGAGCAGGTTGCAAATAACATCTTTCACAAAAGCATCCTGCCTCATGACTGCAGCTACTAGATAGAAAATAAACAAAAAGCATAGTATAATGAATATTGATTAATCTAAACCAATAGAGCTTATTATTTTTAGAAAAAGTCAGCATCCATGGAACACTAAACTGCATATAGGTAGTAAACTCTTTTTGGGGCTAAGATATTAAAGTATTATTTACTAAGAAAATTGCCGAGATGCATAGAAAATACCCAGAACACACATCTGAAAGATGTGAACAGTGAGAAAACAAGTCGTCCTTACACACACAGTCACAGCAAAGCCCCACTTAACTGATGCTTCTAGACAATGCAACAACATATATAATTAGATCATTTCATTTTTTAAGAAGGTCGAAGACTAGGAAAAAATTATTAGCAAGCAAAGATTAAAACATCATGAACCACAAAGAACCTTTTGGTCACATGTCCAAATTTCATAATCACCAACAGCTCTATGAGGAAATGTGCATGGTTTAAAGTAGGTAGTTTTACAAAAGAGGGGTGATACAGCAGCAACTTGACTGTGATTGATGCTCTAACCAAATATTTTATTTTAACAGTCTAGAAGGAAGTTTATAAATACGCAGTCAAAATTCCACTCAGCTAACACAAAGGAAATCCTGCCTTTGGAAAGCAAACACCAAAGACTTCTCAATGCCATACAAGTCTGCCAAGGAATCTGAACAAACCACCCCTCCTTAGAGGCTTTTCAAAGTCTATGTATATATTCTGCATGTTAGTCTGTAGCTTCTGCAGTTCTCATTTATTCCACTAAATTAGGGGTTGCACACAATCACAAAACAGAAAACCAAAGGAACGCAACAATTGTCAATTCATCTCCGTTTTCAGGAAAGAAAAATATCTCTATGGATGACAACAGATGCTGAGCAACTGTTGCAGAGATGCTGGAAATAGCATCACCATGCTCCAAATGCATTCCTGACTAGTACTCTGTACATCATAGGGCTAGACACTCTTACCCACTAGACACTCTTACCCACACTGAATCTTTCAAGGTGACAAAATCAATTTGGAGAAAAGTTAAGGCTGAGGTAGAAAGGAGAGGAAAAAAAATATCTTAGGACTCCAGTGTAAGGAATATTGTGTGTACTCAAATACTTAAATACATTTAATGTGTTAATGAGAAATACTAGGTTCCACATGCCATATTCAAGAAAGACTTTTTTAAAAAGAGCACTGTGGCCTGCTATACTACAGTTAAAACTCAAATACTCTTTTTTTTAAACTTTCTAAAACAAGGTGTGAATTCATACTTAAACAGAAATACAAAACTGAACAGCCTATAACAATGGTCAGACTGAAGTTCAGTATGGGTCAGGGAGACAGAATCTAGTCAAGCAAACATAACAAACTGGCATTTTCATTTACTGCATCCTGAAGTACTTTATAGAGCCACAAATTACCTACTTAGAGAAGAATAACCATATGCATGCAAAAATAAAAATTAAAAAAGCATTCACAATGCATCATCTGCTCCTAAGATAGTACAGCTGCCATGCTTTTAGTAGCAGAACCACAAATTCTGCATGAACTTTGAACATGCTATACTTCTACCACAGCAGAAAGGAAGTAAAACTAAACCCATAGCGAAGACCACCACCACCTTGCAGGAACAGAGATCAAAAAGAGAGGGGTGGAGGTGGTAATGAGTCATCTAAAGCTGAGTGTAGGAATTTTTACTAGAAAAGAAAACAAAAGTTATTTATTAGTTTTATACATGATCGAAATCCTATGTTAACATTTCCCACTGGAGATGAAACATCTCAGATTTAAGATTTCATACCACCCCTCCATATGCAAATATGTAAGTAATGAAGGATACAGAAAACTTTTTATCCTGCTACTATTCCCACCATGGAAACTGTAGCTAGTGCACATGTAACTAGAAAGCAAACATCACCTACTCCATTACCAGAAGACCAGTCCTTTCTTTACTGTGTGCATTGAGGGATTAGAGACATGGAAACATGACTGTGCACTGCTGCACAGGTGTGCACACTAATTCTTAGACTGCATCACTTTGGTTAGACATTCTGGGCTTAAATTTCCTTCACTGACCTGAAATGTAAGCATATTTATTTTTGCCTCCAAGTTGGATCTTTGCAGTCAGACCCTTTCCCAACTAGTTATCATTCTAACTCTACCATTAAAGTGAAACATGGAGGACTCCTTTGTTTCACTTGAAAAAAGAAACAACAAGAACAAACAAACAAAAAAATCAGTGGATTAGTTTAAACTATTTAAAGGGAGGGTATAGAAAAGACAGACTCTTCTTTGAGGTGCACAGCAACATGATGAGAGGCAGTGAACATATGTTGCAACATGGGAAAATTCAGAGTAGATATTCGGAAAAAAATTCACAGTGAGGGTAGTCAAACACTGGAGTAGGATGCTCACGTATGTTGTGGAATTCATCAACCATGGAAATACTCAAAACTCAGTTGGACAAGACCCCTAAACAACCTCATCTATTGAATCTACTTTGAGAAGGGTGTTGGAATACATGATCTCCAGAGGTCCCTTCAAACTTAGGTTGTGATCCTATGAAACTCTTGCAAAGTAAACTGAGCTGGTCACGCAATTTGTATGATTATTATCATCAGCAGAGCTGTACAGACTGTCGTGACAGCTCCTTTTGATGGGAGCTGACATAACAGATTTCCGTCCTTATCTCCAACACAGTCAGTTATGCACCCACTAGATGAGTACACCTTACTTCTACAGTGCGCTTGTTTGAATACAGTGGTTTGAGCAGAAACATAGAGCTGACGTATCCTTAATGTTGCTTACTTCACAGAGGTGACTCCACTGTTGAAAGCTTAACATCCCTTTATGCTCTTAGTTGAATCTGTGCCACAGAATGGAGTAATTTGCTTACCCACAACAGAAAAAAAGAGTATCAGATCCCAGAACTGCCACAGATTGATATCTAGTAAGTCTACAAATAAAATTGGCAATTAACAGACTCATGCTAGACTGCATTGCCCTTATCAAAGACAAAGGTGTAGATACATCTCCCTGACAAGACATAGAAAGGATACTCATCTGGGAAGAGAAAAAGGAATATAAAATGGGTTAAAAAATTTTAAAAGGGTTGAATATTGATATCAATAAAGAATTATTGAAGAGTTTGAAAGAGTTCACATAAAGGCTCCAGAAACTTATTCCAATATATTTTTAGAAGACCAAATTCATAACAATATCAAGAAAGTCTTGCTACCTCCATCTGAAATAAGACCAGATTAATATTGCTTATTTGTGGGCAAATGAAAACGAAAGGAATAGCGTATCACCTATCATGAACTGGCTACCAGTTTGTAAGAACACCTGTGAAAATGATTCACAGAAGAAAGGACTGAAAGTTTGTAACCAGTCATGCACCTTTGTGAACCATATTTTGTTGAGCACACTGTGGGCAAAGGACAGAGATCTTGTTAATATGCAGGAGGCTGCCAAATTGCCTGATGAAGATATAGCAAAACATGCTTGAGAGGGAAATCAAAAAGCTGAGACATATTAATGGAAAGAAATTCCAACTGTTTCCTAGAGCAAGCTTGAACTTCCAAAGAAAGCCATTCAGCCTACAGCTAGGAAGATCCAAACCCAACAAGAACATTTAAGATCAATCTAAGGAAGAGAATAAGGCAAATGAGAAAAAAAAGTTGCCCTAAACTGTGGGAAAAATAGTTTAAATTCTACTTTAACATCACATATTATCCTCAAAGGGTAGGCAAAGAGGAAAAAAAAAAAAAACCAAACCCACAAAGAACTATCAAACAAATCCTGACTCACAGGAAGCTAGTACGATGTTCCCAGAAGTTCACAGGTTAGGTAACCAATGATGTAGTCTGGTTTCCACGAGACAAGAAAGAAAAATAACAAGGAACATGACCAAACTTTTTTACCCAGTGATGGTGATGAGGAAACAGGTGCAGCTACACGGCAGGGACAAGTCAACTCGAGAAAAAAAACCTGCCACAAACTGTAAGAAAACAAGGGCAAACTTGAGCAGACTTGATCAAACTCCTACTCCAAAAAAACCCAATGTACTCATCAGGAGAAACCCAGTCCCTCAAAAGTTATTCCTGTCAGGCACACGTGCTTAACAGATCCTACTGCGTACATAGTAATTATGGTCAAAAGAGTAACAGGCTCACGCTGAACTAAGACGCAGCTTTGACACCACATAAGCTAGTTGCTCCCTTGTCTTAGAAACAGGTCCTGAAATGCATCACATGTAAAGGAAAAGGACAACAAAGACTTAAGTGCAAATTCACTGCAAAAACAGACATTTATTTATGCAATGCAAAGGGCACACAAAAACCTAGAATATAAGTGTGACAAACAGCAGTACAAAGGTAAAGCAGAAGAAACAGCAATCATTGTGCCAGAAAGCAGGAAAGACTAACTGGAGACCGGGCATCATGTCCATGCCTAGACCAAGCTCAGTGCGAAGTTGGGCAAAGATCACCTTCTGCCCTACCCTGACAATTTAGATACCTGCAGAATAATAAAAACCTCTGAGAGAAAGAAATAGAACAGAGCCTGCAGAGAGAAGGGACCTTGACAACAGCAAGAGATGATCCAGAGGAACACAATGACAAACCTCAAAAAGATAAAAAAGGTTGGTTTAAACCAAAGTGCATTATGGAACTGTAATGCACTGAATCTCTACACTTTGTTCGTAAGTTCTCCTGAAACTTTCCCTTCTCCACGTCTTTTGAAATACCAGCCAAATATACAAAGTTACTTTTTTAATTAGACTGTTACTATTTAGGGCATTAATAGGCGAAGAAAAAAGGATCAGTACCTCTTCAATACATATTTTGTCTTGCTGATGCATTGCACTGGTTTGGTATCAGCAAACAGGAAAACAGACACTGACCCCAACATTTGAATATTTGTATTACATTTAATACAATCAAAAGAATTTCTGCAACCCATGTATCATTTGAAATTCATACAATCAATCTGTACTAACAAGCAGTGAACTTGCAATACAAAATGTAAAGGGGACAGTATTTGGCTTGCAGTCCCCAAATCTGAATTTAAAGTTATTTGACCATCTGCTTATTGCTGAAAACCAGAAATAGTACACTGCTACTGGGGGGGGAGGAGGGAAGGGGGAAAGAACTGGCTTTGCTGATGCCTCATTCTGGAGGCAAAATACAAGTTCCCCACCCCCCTCAGAGAAGCCCTAGGCTGCTAATGTCATGAATATTATTTTTGCCTTCTGGCATAATTTCAATTTTCAAGTAAGTACACTTTGATTTTTACTTAGGTAGGACTGCCTTGTTTCTCCCACCACAGTAGGAGTCCCTCTATCATTGCCTGTAATAAGCTGCAGTGACTCTATCAATGAAGAGGCTGGCAGCGTACATGCCCAGGTGACCTCCAGTGCTCTCAGACAGCTGCTTTCTCCAAGTCTTTCACAGCACAAGAATTCCCACCACTGACGTATTTATTGCACTGTCCCTATTCCAAAGACTGACAGATTCTGTAAACCCTCACAGCAACAAAAGCAACCCTCACACAGTCTTGCATAGCACAATCATCCTTAGAAATCCTGTTCATTTATCATGAACCACAATGGTAACAATCTTCTTTTAATAGTTCCTTCAAGTTCACATAACTGTATCTTCATACTGTCATTAGTCTGTACCATACCTAATATTAGCAAGATCCTGCTAATTGCTTGAGCGTCCCAAAAGAAATTGTGGCACTGTGCTCCCCCGGCCCAACCTGACCTGTATTTCCCCTAACCCTGCTCAAGTGATAACCACCAGTGGCGGTCATAATGGATGCTTCTGGTCACACGGATTTGGGGGAGACAGATAACAATACAATAGCCAAGGGCTAATTTAAGCAATGCACCCACCTTACCACAGTGCTGGTCAATGTCCGACTCAAGCCAAATTTGGAAGAAACTAAAATCTGTAGTCAGTATGTAAATATGACTATAAGTCAATTATCTTACTCCATAAATAGTGGACAGCCCATGGCCCGTTGAGCTCTCCTGCACAGCAGCAGGCTGCATGCCAGGATCTCCCCTTGAGTAGGGATGCCTCTCAAGGTTACTCCTTGAGGTTGAGAGAATCCTTATTATGTCAGACACTCGGTAAGTGAATTGGGAATAAGCACGCTGAAACTTTCAAATCTTAGCTAAGTGATATAAAGGATGGAGTGTGCACACATAATCCTGTAGACATAAACTGTTGACCAAGTCTGGGTCTAAGTCTATGTGCTGCTGCACCTAAACTCCCCTCTGAGAAGGGGTTTAGAAGACAAGGGGGTCCGTTCTAAACCTCATGACTCAACAGGAGGGTCTCCCTGACAGTTTTGTCCTCTATGCAGTAAATAATCAAGAGTACCTTGCCATCGAATCTTGTTAAACCACTGTTGCATTTACTATCAAACTTTGTCAAATCACCATTTTAGATCAATAAACATATTGCTGCTTCTCTCTTACGAGTCAAGTGCGTCACTCCATCTGTGACAGAAATAGTTTCCACCTGATCCACTTCATGCATTACGAAGATCTTTGGGGGATTAGTTAAGAGAGTTTTGCCACTTATCTACTTTTTTTCCCCTAGTAAAATTTAAACCTAACAGTATGTTAGATTGAAGTTCCACGAGAAGTCCTCCCAGCTGAAATGCTGCCCTCAAGAAGGGTCCTGAAGAGAGAGGCAGATAGGAAAACAAGTAAGAGAACAGACACTGAGCCTGGATTAAAATATACAGGATTGGCACTCATGAGGCAAGTAATCTTAGAAAAGAAAGAGGACTGAGACAAAACCTAGGAATTTCACATTATCATGCAGTTTCTTGAACTGATTCAATTTTCAAAATAAATCCTCCAAAGACATCTCTAAAGCTGTATCAAAATCATTGTTTACATTCTGTTTAGGCCATTCTCTCTCATCCCACAAGAGACCACAAAAGCCCTCCCAGGGAAGAGACCACCACTGCCAATAGGAGCTATAGGCTCCCCATCTGCTCCACTCCCATACTGGGAACACAGTTGAGCCTGAAAGGCAGCACAGGTTTCCCTGGGTACTGCACAAGTGACACACATCTTCCTAAAAAGTCCCTTTTCCCCTCTCCTTCTAATAAATCTACACCTGCCTTCTACTCCATCAAAGGTAGGTCAATTGAGGTATTCTCAATACATACTGATATTATACTTATACACACATTGTACGAGACCTGTGACCAATCTATTTCAGTTGGTATTTTTCATTGCTTTAAGATTCTTATTCTAAGAAGTCACATTTGGCTTTAGGGAAATTAAGTTTCACCTTACTCTTGCAAACAGGCAGGAAAGTCCTAAAAATCAATAGTCTCTGTTCAGATTCATAAAACCTGTTAACAACTAACTGACAATACAACACAGGCCAAGTATTGCTTATTCAAGAAGCACAACAGGACCACAATACAATGCAGTACACAAACTCTGACAAAGTATTAGTGCAGTTTTTTTAAGCCTGCTTCAGCCAGACCCCATCTCAGGGTGCAGCTGGAGTTGCCCTTGTGTAGTACGGCCCTGCGGTCAGCCAGCAGGCTTTCTACTGTCCTTCCCTCCTGCTCATTATGCTTCTCCCTTGCAAGCCTATGTACTTTTGACATGTAACATGCAGTAGGAGGATCTGGCATGCTGAAATTCAGCTCAGTATTGTGGTATTCCCAAAATCCATTAAAAGTGCCAAACACATGCTCCATAATTATCACACTGGCACAAGCAATGTTCCTCCTCCCTCCCCTCGTGATGCTGGCTAGCTTCTGCACACTTTTAAACAAGCAAGATGTAGGCTGTCCCCACAAGAATCACAGTTGGCACTGCAACTGAGCCAAATACCTATACTGGAAAGCAGCCCTCTACACAGCTCATTTCCAGGGGTATAAGCATCATCCAGTCAACCTTAAACTAAGGCCAATACAGTATTTCGAGACATTCAGTAGTACTTATACATCTACTCAAAACATCACTGTTTCAACACTCAAAGAATAGGATGGGAAAAATTGTGAATCCCTGAAAACAAAAGCTGTTCAACACAGGGTAAACATACTGGGTACTCCAAGTTAGATAGTAAACATAGGTCAACTCTACACTGGACAAGAAAGAAGCACATAATTTCACTGACAAAAAAATAGCACTTAGTGATACCCTGGGACCCCATTTACCACATTCTTATAATTCAGGATATTGGTGAAGTCTATCAAGGTTCCTCTTAGAAGAACAACCTTTCAGTATTGAAGTGTTCTGCAACTACTGCTGTTGCCCCATATTCATCATCATGAGCCACAGTCACATCACTCAGTCCTCAATTCAAGAAGCATCTCTCACTACTCACTCAGTAATTTTCTCGTTTTCACTACAGTTGGATGATCAGAGCAACTATGGTGGGATATTGTCTTTAAAAAAGTCACAAAAAGAATCACACACTCTAAAATTCACACATATTTTGTATGTCTGTACAATATTCATATAGCTCACAGACACACTGAAGAGACAAAAAACCCACTCCGGGAAACTGTATTTTTGGGGTTATATGAACATTATAAACAGCACAAAAAGAAAGAGTTGTAGCTGTCTAGTAAAACAGGGGGAACTGATCAGGTGAAAAATTTAACTAATCATGCAGAAAACTGAATTCATCACTAGTTTTAATCTTGTTTTGCTGTTAGATGTTTAGCTTTCCCCCTCCACCCCAGAAAAAAAAAAAACAACCCAAAACAAAACTGTTTCTCACTGTTACTTGGTAAAACTTTTTGCACAGTAGTTACACATGCTAAGTAATTATACACAGTTGTATAAGGGCTCAGGATTTGTATCTTTAATTTCCATTCTCGTGTGTCAGAACTGTGAGTGATGTGGTTCTTCTAAGTAAGACTTCCCTGTTCCACTAAGCCTTTTTTTGATGAAAACTGGATTCAAAAAAGAGAAATATGTATTTGTTCATTATTCTAAGTTACCTTAGTTATGCCGATACATCAAAACATATTTTGCACATAAAAATGAACAGAAATTGTGCAGAAATAATTTTAAGTTAGTTGGTGGATAGCACCCTAGGAGGAATCAGCTTTATGTTCTTATAAACCTGGCCACATTGGATCAGATGAAGGGCATATCTGCACAACTACATTTTCTCCCACAGTGGTCAAAGACAGATTCTTATTGACTGCTGGAGCCATGTGTAGCTTCTTAGTCTGCAATCCCTCATGTAGCTTCTAGATGTCATGGTTTGTGACATACAATTTTTATTCGTAACAAGAGTAAGAAGATCCCTCCCTCTTTTTAAACACTTTGTAATTTCAAATCTCAACTTTGAATAAGCTTGTCATAGAGCTGAAGTAAAGATTGGAAATAACCAAAAACAAAAAAACAGAAACATAAGAAACAACAACAAAATTCTTCAAACCGGGCTGAAAATTTCAGCTGAAGAAATGTTTTCAGTCACAGTGCTTCTGACACACACTGGAAAGAAGCAGTAGTTGTGATGATGTACCTAGCCATTATTGTCTAGCAACACAGAAGAAACCAGCCTTAAAAAGAATAATAATCTTTCTTATTAGAACTGGAGATGCACGTTGGAAAAACCAGACCAGCTTTAGGTTTAAGTCTCTCCATCAGAGCCTTTTTCAGAAAGCACAGAGATGCAATTTGTTTTAAAGCCACACTGGCAGTTAATGGAGATCAGAAATGGAACCTTCATCTCTACGCTCCTTTTCCGACTTAGCCATAAGCCATCTTTCCTTTCCCCACCTTCTTTCTAAATGATCTGTATTAACTGTAATTCCCTTTGATTACAGCCACTTTCTTAGTCCTTTTGCTTTATCCTCCTGCCAGACAACCATGTTACATACTTTGCAAAAGAACAGAAGAGGTCTGTAGGAGATGTGTAATTTGGGGCGGTGGGGGGCACAGCTCCATGGAGGTCCCAGACAACACACAGGCTAGCTGTTCAAAATTTCTGGAAGACTTATTATATATGACTTCCTAGAAAGAAGCTATGAATTTTATTATGGACAGGATATATATTTTATTCTGAAAAACAGATTTAAGTATAAGTTTTATTAATTTTGAAGTACGAGTCACAGCCATCACTAGCCAATCACAAAATGATAGCATATTATCAGACTTCAGTAGATTCAACATTTAGTACAGGTTAGTATTACACACTAGCTCCTATACAAGAGGAAAACCAAACAAAAATACAATTTGTTAAGGAGATCTATTGGTATAGTCAGGATTACAGAACACATAACTCAGTGGCCAGGACACCCAAACCTGTTACAAAGAACCTTCATATATTACTCTCCACAAGCACTTTGGTAAAGGTGCCTAAAAAAAAAAGGTGCATGTGTACATACTTATATTACTACATCTACTGTAGATGGAAAACATTGTTCTGTGAGCTGCAGAAGAAACACAGAGTCTCCTATTACCGCTATAATGGCAACAATGATAAGCCAGCTGTTGTCAAAGAGAACACCTAACAGCTGAGTAAAATTCTTAATGTGGAAAAGAATCATAAATTAGGGTCCCTCTCAGCCATCCAGCTCCCTACCTGTTTATTTTCCCAGAACTTGTAGAAACTTTATTAAACATGAGACCAGTATTCCTCTATGAAAATGAACAATAAGTTCCTAAGTTAGACAGTCCCATTTCCTTATAGACATAAACACTAATATGATGGACAGATTTGTCCTATGGGACAAAGGCACAGACATGGAACCCACAGCAAGAGATCCCACAACATCAAGTAGCTTTACAGTTGGGTATAACCAACTAAAATTTGCAACTTAGCAGAAACAGTTTTGTATCCTCTCCTCACAAAAGCATTTTTATTCTTTTTCAATTTCTGAAAAAGAAGACAAAACTACAAGAATCTCTTTAAGGCTACCGGTATTTTCCTACCACCCCAGAGCCAGACAAAGACTTCCCCAGAGGTGGACCAGGGACTGGTGCCAGAGCAGGAGCCCTACCAGCCAGGCTGTGCAGGACCATGAGGGAACCAACCCCTGCCCTCGGCCCCTGCACCCACACTGGCGCACCTGCCCTGGAAATAGCAAGTTCTGGAGCAGGGACCAACTCCTGCCCCCTGCTCAGCCGCCTTTAAAAACCCCAACGCGACGGGCAGCTGCCAAGAACCACCAAAAGCCAGTGCTGCCGCTGCTACCGGCTCAGGGGGGCGAGGGGACACCGGTCTCCCCTTGAGCGGGCCCCACAGCCCGCCCCGGCACTCCCCTGCCCCACTACGCACACCCAGTCCCGCAGCCACCGCCTTCCCGGAGGCAGGACCGACACCTGCCAGCCCTCCTTCAGCCTCCCCCCGCGCCCACCTGGAACTCCAGCCCGTAAATCACCGGCGCATCGTCCTCCATCGCGGCCTCGCAGCACGGCACACCCCGCTACCCCCCAGCCTTTCTGGCCCTTAGCGCTGCCCGTTGCTCGTTGCTTCCGGGAGGTGCGTTCGCGCATGCCCACTCCCGCCCGCCCCGGCCCGCGGCGCAGGCGCGGTGGGGAGCGGCCCTCGGCGGGGTGGCGGAGCGGGGGTGTCACCGCCGCGGAGCGGAGGTGAGGGGAGGGGAGGCGGCGGCGGCGGCCTGCGCGGCTCGTGTGCTGGCTGAGGGGCGCCCGGGTGGGTGGGTGAGTGCTGAGGCGGCCTTGGGGCCCCGGCCCTGAGGGAGGGCGGCGGGGCCCCCCTGGGCTGTGCCAGGCGGAGGCTGTGGGGGAGGCCGCGCCCACCCCCGCCGTGGGGCGGTCAGGGCCGGGGGGGACCCCGCGGCGGCGCTGGAGGCAGGGCCGATCCCCGGGTGCCCGGGGCCGCGGCTGCGGGGCGGGCGGCGGCTGGGGCCGCGGCGGGAACGGAAGCAGCGCTGCCGCTCCGCACCCTGCGCGGCCGGCCCCGGGCTCGGCAGCCTGCACTGGTGACAGCCGTGAACCCACCCTTTCCTTTTCGTAAATGGAGATCGAGCTAGTCTTTGCGAGCAGAAAAGCAGGTATCGTTTTGTTGGTGTTGAGTGGGAGGCATTTGCTCTTCAATTCCAACATTTTTGCAACTTGCAAAAACGATAAAGAGAGAACCTTTTTCAGAATTAATTTATTCTGTGGGTAGGTGTTAAATGAAAGATGTCAAATAGTGAAATTACTATATTTTTAAAGCAAGAGTTTCAGTATTTGTATGATACTTGGGAGTCTCAGGGTAGCACCTGAGCAATACCAGAGTAACAAAACTAATACTTGTTTTGGTGGGGATTTTTCCCTCTTCAGCTACCATGGAGAATAATGAAAGTAATGCTAAGGATGCGAAGAGCACCTCGGATGAAGATGACAGCGGAGACATAGTTCAACAGAAAACTCAGGAAGAAATTCTCTTTCATGAGGAAACCATTGATCTTGGTGGAGATGAATTTGAGTCTGAAGGGAATGAAACTGTATCAGAAGATTCAAATAATTTTGTAGATAAACTTAATGAACAAATGATGGAGAGTGTCATTATTTCAGATTCTCCAAACAACAGTGAAGATGACACAGGTGAACTTGGTTGTCTCCAGGAGATTGTAGAACAAATGGAAGCTAAAGATAATAAAAAAATACAAGCAGAAGTGGATAAAGAAGAGTTTTTAAGTAATGAGAGTGAAACTGAACATGAAGAAACACCCAAAGACATTTCTGAAATTGGAACAGATGATCAGGCATCATTAAAAGAAGAATCAATTCAGGAAGCAGTGAGGGAGGAACCAAAGATGGGAAACAACATTCCTGTTGAAACAAAACCAAATAGTATTGATGAAAGCAAACCTGAGGACCAGATATCGTCACCCAGTACTAGCAAACCATCTTCTGAGGCTGACCCTATTCCTGTGTGTACCATCTTCAGCCAAGCAAACAATGTTAATACCCAGCCACAGTTGTTCCTACCTGATGGTTTTGAGCCTCAGATGGTAAAATCTCCCAGTTTTAGTAGCATAATTGAGACTCCAGTGAAGTCTAATCCACAGGTGGTTCAACCAAGTCCTAGTCTCAGCAAGTTCTTTGGCGATACCGTTAACACTAATACTTTAGCTTCTGATTTTTTTGATTCATTTACAACATCCAATTTTATTTCTGTTAGTAATCCCAATGCAAGCTCTTCAGTTCCAGAACAAATGTCCTCTCTTCCTAATGGCGGAGACAGTTCTTGTGCTTCATCTAACCCTACTTTCTCTGTGCAAAATGGGGGACCTGAAGCAGGTGGTCCTCCATCATCTCTCGAAATAACTCAATCCCCCAAGCCATTCTCACAAATCCAAGCTGTTTTTGCTGGGAGCGATGACCCGTTTGCCACAGCCTTAAATATGAGTGAGCTAGATAGAAGAAATGATGCTTGGCTGCCTAGTGAAGAAACCAGAAATGTTCTAATTTCAGTTGCCACACAGCAATACAGCACTGTGTTCATAGATAAAGAGAATCTCACCATGCCTGGATTAAAATTTGATAATATCCAGGTAAGAGTCTGTTATTGTATCTTAGTGTATGATTATATTTTAGAAATATTGTATAAGAGCGGTCCAATAATCTGTATATCATAGTGCTTCATATTGTTGCTGATGGTCACCTTGTGTGTATTACTTCAGTCCTTATTAGAAAACTTAATGTTGCTGCCTAGTCATACATGAAGGGGCTAAAACCAGATCTGATTTATTCATAGTGAAATTTGTTGGGTACGTTCAAAACCAGTGTTGACGGTTTCCATAGAATCCAAAGCTGGTTGTATTTTTAAGTAGTTTGTTTCTGGTCCTCCTAGTTAGTGAGATAATGCTCGCATTTGGAATATGTACAAAATCAGTATGCTGTACTACGAGGTCTGAAAGCAGACAGCTTGCTTTGCTTGTGGAATTCGCTGTTGCAACCAAGTGGAAAATAACATTTTTCACTGATGTTCACAGTGCTCCCAATAATGTTAACACTGACTGAAATCACGTCATTTGTATCTTCCCTAAGCAGTGGAAAGGTATAACCTGTAAGAAGGATTGAGTGCCAGAGCAAGCTACTGGGAAGGGATAACCCCAAAATGAAAGGAAAAACTCCAGATGAGATCATGAAGGAAAAAACATAGTAGTGGAAACTCATTTCTTTCTCTTCTGTCAGAGTTCCCAACTGGTGAGAAGGCATAAAGCCTTCTATTTTTTCAGAATATGAGAAATTTCACTCGGATCTATTCTGTATTTCTCATGAAGCAATTTTATCCTGGCTGCTCAGCCAAGGCTAACTATCGTAATGGAATTTTTTTCTTGAAATAGGCTAATCCTACTCTTTCATATCTGGGTCTCTGGATAATGGAATTGTTGTCTAGAGAGACGGTGTTGAGGGTTTGGATACTTTAATCCTTAATTGTAGCATAACAAAGCTTATCAGTCAATAGTCAAATACAAGCAGAGAGCAGTCTGCAGTAACTTCCCAATCCACAGTAACTATCCAAAAAGTTTCTGGAGTGAATCAGGTCCAGATTTGTAGTTGAATTATCTGACAAATCTTAGTTTTCTGTCACAAGCAACAAATGATACCAGCTTTAGGCATATGCCATCCTGCTGCTACTTCTTGGGTTAGCTTTATCTTAAAACATTTGTTTGTTGTCACAAAGCCCAATAATTAGCATGAAAGAAAACACTGTAATAGGAAGCTACTTCTTTTCCACTCCTTCCAAAAAAAATGGAAGGGTCCTTCCCACCTTCCCCAAAAAATCCCTTAGACCTTGATGAGTAATTCAAGAGTGTGTAGTATTTCTCTCCTGACAGGTAATGGGATGGACAGAAGGAATGATCCCTTCCACAGGCCCCAAGGATGAGGGCCTCCTTATTGCAGGCCTCCTTTTTTAAAATAGTTCTCTCACCTTCCTCAGTCCAGTCAAGGATTAAAGGCTTGTTTGTGCTGATGATTCCCTGAATCTGGGCACGTGCATATATGCAGATCTACCGTTTAGTACATAATTGAAAAGAAGACGTTATGGCAATGTCCATGTGATGTATTTCTACAGTAAGACCTGATGTGAAATCATCAATGGAATTAAAGGGCATTCCTGCTGCTTTCTTCATGGATTATAATTTATAAGCAGTCACACAGGCATGTCAGCAGGGACAAGTTTTGAAGTGCTTTATGTTTATACAACTTCCCTCACTTCCAGTTACTGCTTTTCAGTGGCCTGAGTGCATGCCTTGACTGACCTGACATCCCCTAGTTTGGTATCATTGTTCCATACGCTTCTAGTACTGCAAATTGTGTATTTAACTGAAACTATAATTGTAGAGTACTTGAAATGTCGACTGAAACATTGTGGGAGGCATGTTTTCAATGTTAAATCAGCTTCCAACAATGGTCATTAAAGCTTTGGTATGAATAGTTTGCTAATGCTAAATGTTAATGCAAGATGTTAAACCAGGCTGCATGCAGCTGACAAAGAAGTTAGTTGAAAAGTGCATTTACAATGAACTGTAAGTGTGCTTCAGGGAAGGGCTGAAATTTTGTATGACGTGTATTGAAGAGCTCGGTACTTTTTTTTCCCTGCTCACTGAGGAAGTGTTTGTTCTTATGACAAGTGTGTTGTCTTAAAAGTTAAGTTGATAAATCACACCAAGTAAAATACTGAATGTTCTTGATTTCAGCTGCGTGATACTTTTTGCTGATCATTCAAGAAGCATTATTTTTTAAACTATCTTGGATTGGGTATGATACAGATTATCTGTACCTGTGCTCTCTGAGTGTGGGAACAAGTTGGAGTACTGCTTTTTATGCTCTTTCCATTATGCCTTTCTTCACCAGTTACCATCTGTTGTCATTATGTCCTTTGTTTCATTACATTCATTTGTAATGTTTCCTCCTCCAAAGTACAGTTGGGGGGGATTAAAAATTGTTTTGTATTTATGTCATCTTGCACACATTGTCATTTCTTAATCCTTCAGACTCTTCTGTCCAAAAGATGGAAATCTTGTTTATTCATAGGATAAGTGACAGCATTAGAGGTAAAAATTTTCCATGTAGTGAAACAGTAGTTGCAGTCTCATTCCTCAAGAAACTAGACAGAAAACACAAACATATTTCCCATCACTGTCCATGGGGAAAGTGCAAACATTTAATATCAATTATCTTTATTATAGCTAAGCTTTACTGTATTTTGTGCAGCTCACCTTTTTTAGGCAAAAGGCTTTGTGGCTTGGTTCCTGCTCTCTGTGCTAACAGCTTCCAACCTCAGTTCTTCAAGTAAATGTTTTCATGTTCCTTTAGAGGGATTTTTGCAAATATTCCTTTGTATGCTTACCTTTTTACATAGTCACTTTCTGCTTTACCATCTTAAATATTGGAAGCCGTTCTAGTTACCACAGATCTGAAAAGATATAATGGAATTGAAACAAATTGCAGAGAGAGGAGGGATGGTGAGGAGTGCAGAGGTTCTCTCTTGTGAGTGGTAGCTAAAGGGAAGAGGACCTTTTGGTTTACAAGAGCAATAATGATCTAAAATTCATAAAAGAATTAAGGTAAATAGAGGATTATGATTTGCTAGTTTTTATGGCAAAGGAACTGTTCAGTAATAAGCATAACAGAAAGAGTTACTGTTCTGCAGCCCATGTAACTTTTTAAGTTGTAGAATTCATTGCCCTCGGATGGTAACTGTTTTTAAGTTGTAGAGTTCATTGCCCTCAAACGTACTTTTGTTCAGAAAAAACCAGACTGAAAAATGAGCAAGACAAATGTCATGGGAGGTATGTCTATCAGTGAGTCTTTAAAAATGGTAGGCAAATATGTCCCCTGGCACAGGTGGACCATAAAGTTCTGGCTGCTTTAAGTTAGGAAAGACCAGTATGAGCTTACCCTGTTTCTTACACAGTTTCTGTGAACAACTGCTATTCACTGATGGGATGGTGAACCAGACACGTCTTTACTGTGGCTGAATGTGGGTTATAAATTGCTTTCTGTTTAAAAACATAAATATAAGTATATTGTTAATATATTGCTGATAATTTTCCTTATTTTCAGATGTTTGCTTTTCTAGATTAAAAATGCATAAAAACATAAGATTGGCAAAAATCTTACAGAAGTAATTTCTGTTACCTGCTTTTGGCACGTGGTGACTTCTGACACCATAGGGGATTCTCTTAAATACAGTAATGTGTACGGTCCCAGCAAGACTAGGACCTGCCCCGCACCCTGTCCTACAGTCTATATTGGCAGACATGGTACCTGAAGAGTTTGCAGACAGTAGTAGCACGGTTTTCAACATCTGCCAGTGTGTGGTCCACAGTTTTTCAATAGCTGCTTGACGTTAAGCTTGAATTTCTTGATTACCTGTTGAAAATCTCTAGTACACAGAGCCACAAGGATGTCAGCCAACAGATGGGAAGGCACAGAATTCGATAGTTGAACAAAGATTAGAAGGGGAAATGGAGGCACAGAGGGTGCCATATACAGAGTTATTCAGTTAATTGCTATCAAAGTTGGAAATAGAACCTGGATTTGGACACTCTTCCTCTTAGCTGCTCCATGTTGAAAAATGTAGAATTAATCTTGTCTAACTTTAGAAATCTGTTTCAAATATCTATGTCTCAGCTAGTCTCAAGTCTTCAAATTACTGAGCTCAGATAACCCAATTTGTCTGACTGATTCCTGCAGTTAATTCTTTTGAAATTAAGAATACTTGTTGAAGGGTTGCTGTTTACTTGGTTTTATGAGCTCTCAAAGTTTATTTTCTGTGGATACTTAAGGCTAGCTGATCATGGGCACGTTTATCTTCAGTCAGTAGATTGCACCTTTCAACATTAATATCCATTATGAAAACCTGTAAAACTTACTGTGTTTTGTAAGATCTTTGAGGAGTATTTTCGAAGGACAATAATAAGCAAATAAGCCTGAATGTTTCTATGCTAACTGAAACCTAAACATTGAAAAAAAAGAGTATAGCAAATAATGTGGAGTAAATCTAGAAGTTTTCATTAACATGCTGTAAATATATATGCATTTATATTCATTTCGCACAAAAAGTAGTGGAAAATAAGCATTTTTCAAGGGGAAAAAACTATGTTGCTCAGCTTTAATTCAATATTGTATTTTGCTAAAATAATGTTTAAAAGTGTCTTGTTACGTTTCTTCTTTTTCTGTTCCATGAACGCCAAGGGAGATGCAGTAAAAGACTTAATGCTTCGCTTCTTGGGGGAGCAGGCTGCAGTGAAGAGACAAGTTTTAAACGCCAACTCTGTAGAACAGTCATTTGTAGGCTTGAAACAGCTAATTGTAAGTAACAATCTTCGTAATTCAATATATATTAAATACTGTGCTTCCCTCAAGATAATTGGGAGCTACTGACTTTGAGGAGAAACTGAAAAAAAAATCTATGTATCAGTCTATTCAGGATCCTGCCAAAGTACAGTAGTTTTTAGTGGGAATCACGCTGGGGTTTAAGTATTTGGTTTTAAACAACGTGGTAAACTTTTTTTTTTATATGCAAAAGTTAGAAAAAAGGTAATTTTAAGTTGCTGTGAATTTTATCAGCTGTTAATTTTTATGTAATGTGAAGGTTGCAAAACAGATTTTAATTGCTTTTTTATATATCTGCATATATATTATTTAGGTTTTCACCTTAGTGTTTTGCAAAAGGTAATATACACCAGTTGTTGTAAATGGTAAGCAAAGCTGATGTGATAATTTCAGCTGCTTTAATTTTTTATTTCAGTGCAGGAAAACTAAACTAAATTACTTCCAAATGAAAGCTTAATTTTCTGTAAGTTAACATCCTTTCCCTAATGTAAATATTTTGGACCTGGAAATAGTTGCATCTAGCAGCCTTGTGAACCTTGCCTTGTTCTTTCAGCCATTGTGTTCCTGTATGAAGCTCGTTACTATTACATGACTGAGCCTTACTTAATCTGTTGAAATGTCAAAATATTTTAGGCTTATTTTATTTTTGAAAAAATGGGTAAAAAATTATTGAGGAAAAACAGTGAGGAATTATAAGTGTTAGGACAGTCTGTATTTAGTATTTAACATTTTTTAATTTAGTTGTGTTAAGTTACATGTAAAGCTCCAAAAGAGACTTTTTTGTCACGTTAGGAAAACTCTAGGTGGTCTCTGCAAGTGTTGTTAAAGGAATTCAGAGGTAGTTTTGGAAACTAAACCTGAAAAACCAAATTGTGATCTCCATCCTGGAGATAGGTCTGTTTGTCTCAATGTTTTGCTTAACTTGAGAGTTTGGAGGGGAAAAAAAATCTTACTAAGAAATCTAGTCCCCATCAGTGTCTAAGTAGGAAAAGCCTTTTTCCACACTTCCTTTCCCTCTTCCAAAAGAGGAGTTTTGATGTATGGGAAATGTTTTTCTGTTTGACCTGGTAGCTGTGTCCATGCAAAATGTTCTTCTATGCTGCAGACCATCTTGTACCTTAAATACAGTGCTGCCACTGATACTGTTTTAGCTTTGAGTGTGCTCTTAAGCTCCAGAAGAGCAGTGTTAAGGCTTTTAGGATCAAAGCAGAGAAGATGGGAGGCAATCTGCAGCTGTCAGATTTTTTGCTACCTGTAGCAGTTTTTTTTTAAAACTTGTCTTATTAGAAGGGTTTTTTTGATAAAATTGCAGCCATTCAGCTAGAAGTCAGGATGTTCTTCAGTTTTCAAGGCTTCCAGTCGTTAGCTGTTGGTTGTTCTTGAGTATGCCATATAACTATTTGTCAGTTTTGTTTGCAGAACTGTTTCTTTTTATTATAAGAATTAGTTTTATTATTTTTTTTTTCCTTGCAAACATTGCTGTTTTTTCTGAAATTCTTAATGTGGAATATTTATTTCTAATTGGCAACAGTCTTAAAGGTAAAAGGTATTTCAGACTTAGAAACATTAAAATCCCATGCTAGATGGTATTAATTAAATAGATGTATGCTTTTTACATACACAATAGGCCAGAATGACACATAAGAAGTGCTCTGTTACCAACCACCAATTTTACTTTCTTTATGTGTGAATTCCTGACCAAATATGTTCAATTAATATATCTTTTCATGCAAAGGACCACTTACAGGGAATATTTTCACTAACATCTGGATAAAAACTGGTGAAAGTTGGGAATGTTGCTATGCAGTTTCCATAAAGTTAAGACTTTTTTCCTTAGCTGTTTGTTTGGTATCCATCTGAACTACACATGAACATGAGAATTAATGAGATCGTTTCAGTCACCCAATTCAATCCCTTGCAGCAATGGACAGCAACTTAAAAGAGTCTATTTCAAAGGGCTCCACAGTACAGAAGAGAAATGCATAGAATTAGGATAGACTTCAGCTTCAGACTGATACCTGTTATTTAGGTGTTTACATGTGAGCTGATGTCTGAACTCTTAAGTCAAAAGAGATCTAATCAGTACAGTTACTGATCGCATCTAAATTTAGATTTGTAAACTTGGGATCCCATCTAAAAGTGTCAAGAACCGTCACATGCTGTAGGAAGACACCAGTGGCAGCTGAAACCAACAGTGAATGTTAAGTCTTGTTATGAAGAAATTTGTTAGGTTAAAATTGTCAGATGATCTTGGGTGAAGTCCATCTTAAAATGGGAAGGAAAGAAAAGAAAAAATAAATAAACAAAAGCAGTATTCCAAGGCTGTCTGCTCCAGAGGAAAATGCTTCATTTGTATCTGGTTACTGTTTTAATCCTGTGTGGATAGGAAAAGCACACTAAATGGCTCATCAGTATCCCAAATCTTCATACCACAGGTCTTCAGCTACAGCTCCTCTATTCTACCATACAATTGCTTCTGTTCTTTTATTTGGCTGTTTTAACAAATACAGATACATTGCTATTACTTTCAAAGGCTATTCCAGAACTTCGTTCCTTTGGTGGTTAATCAAAGGAATTCTAATCAATCCTCTCTCAAAATCTTTTTTCTAATCAAAGATAAAGTTATTTACAACAATTTAAGTGTTTTGATCTCATGTTGCTTTTTAAGTCATTTTCTCTTCTCAATATTTGCTTCCTCTCCCCTGCTACTTTGTATGGGTAGACAGCAGTGACATTTCCACTTCTCAGATTTTCTTTTTAAAGGCAAAAATAACTCTTCTCTAGTCATCTCATCATGGATGTCTTCATAATCATCCTAGGAGCTCTTCTCAGAATCTCTTCCAATTGAAGCTAACATCTTTTTATTATCACTGTCCAGAACTCAACACATTATATTGTAAGTTATGTGACTTTCCATGTTAATGATTGTGTTTTACATTTTCTATTATTCTGATATTGTAAATGATTTGATCTTTGTTTAATGGTGTGGTCCTTACATATATTGACAATGCTTCCTAGATTACATCTGCAAATGCAGATACCAGCTCTGTTCACCAGGGTCACAAAAGAATATCTTAAATTGGGTTGATTCCAGTGTACATCCTCGAGTAGTAACTTCTCACCTTCCTTATAAAAGTTCCAGTAAAAAACATTTACTTGTACAAGTTAAAAAACAATTCTGTGGGTAAGATGAAGTTAGTGCTCACAGCAAAGAATGTTGGAGACTGAAGTCCTTTTTGGGGGATCATAGTGCAAACAGTCTGCAAAAGTTTCCTCAAGTACAATTAGTTGTCAGAAAACAGATGTTATCAAGAAGGTAGTAAGCTGAACTTCCAAAGGTGCACCTTTTCTGATGAGACCACCAATAGCCGCATCATTTCTAAGGCAAATAGTTGTTCACCAGGAACTGAGCTCAGATTGTTAAACTCAGCTAACAAAATTGTTTGTTCAGCATGAATTTGGTCTCTAGTTGATTTGAGTGAGATTTGTACCAGTAACCCAAAGATGGATAGTTGGTTTATTGAACAACTGTACTTTCACATTTTAAATTTCTGCTATGGAATGGGTAACAGTGAATTGGAAATGCTTTACTGGTAGGGTAACGGTACAGAGATTGTGCAGTTGAACTAGTTTTACAACTTTGAGGCTTGTAGGAGATACAGCAGTGCTGCAGCAGTTCAGCAATTATGTGCTTATCATTGAGGTGATAACGTGTAAATAGAGTTACACATCTGTAGAGGCTAAGTGTTTATATTTTTCAACTGAAAACAGAAAATCAGAGTTTTCAGTTTCTGAAAAGTTTTATTAATCTGGCATAGGAACATGCATTTACCTCTAGAGCAAATAACGTAAGCAAGAGCTTGTCTTCATAGTGTTGCTTTGTTTTACAGCAGCAAATAAAAATTACACATACAAGGTGCAAGCTGCAATTATGTTAGTTCCTGTTATTCCATACTGTAGATTGTTTACCCTCATTTGAACAAATAGCACAGTATTTCTTACTAGAGACCTTTCTGATATTTTGAGTTGTAAGATGTTTGCAGCCATAGGGAAATTATGCCTTTGATAGTTATCATACCTAAAAAAAGACTACTGTATGTTGCCACTATAAATATGCAATGTTTGCTCTAAGTATGCAATCATTTCTTCAACCCACTAGACCAGGAAAGGGTTACTAACTACATTTTCTTAACTGATGTGAAAGTGCTCTACCAATGTAATTTACAGGGGAGAAGAATGTCATAGCTAGTGGAGGAGGACATTTTAATCACTTTAATGGTGTTACATGTAGAGTTAATGACTCCCTTTGAGTCTATTTAAAAAAAAAAATCATATACTGTTACTTTTGCACGTGATTAATGTTGTGCTCTTACATATATTTTCAAATATAACAAACTTGGATACAGTGGCATGGCATACATATTCACTTTAATAAGTTAGAAATGATCCTTAAAAATATGGGGGGAGGTCCTTTATTTCTAAATCAGTGAGCAATTTCCAACATTTTTGTAGCTGATTTGAGAGAAGATGGGAGACACAAGTAGCACAAACAGTACTTGTGGACAGGAGACAAGTACAACAGAGGTTGCATTTCTACACTAAAAAGCATCAATTTATTGGATAAAATTTCAGTGGCTTACCTCTGAGTCAAAATTGTTTTCCTGAGAGACTGAATAATGTTATAAATTATCTTCATGTATCAGGTGAGTTCCCTTTTCATTGAACATGTTTTCTGTAGATGTCCAGTCTGCATGACTCTCTTTGCTTGACAGAAGAATTCCACCTGGATATTAGCTGTATTTGTTACATCACCTGAGCTTCACTGCTTTCATTCAGGAAAACAATAGACGGTATTGTATACAAAGGAGAAATATGAATACTTCTGCAATCATATGTCTAAGATCTTTGTTCAGCCGTAACTAAAAAAATCAAGCAAAATTGACCTGCATGAGGAGACTTCCAAGTAACAGTTCTGTATGTGAGACAGTGGTATTCAGCTAGTCGGTGGTATATTTTTCAGTCCAAATCAGTGAATATCTTCACAATAGAATGAAAACACAGTCTTTCAGATGTAGTGAAAACTCTGATAATTAAAGTTCTTATGACACTTCATTAGAAAAGGAAGAAATGTAAAAAATGTTTTTCCAGACAGACTACAATTTTGGCTTGTATTGGGTCGTTTTACTCAATTGGAAGTTTTCTTCATTTCTGAATCTAAAAAATGTAACATCTTAAGTGCTATTCTTGTATTTGAACTAATAACATTCTAGTTTTAGTCACTGGAATTCTTTTCTACCCTACTTCTACCCTACTCCTACCCATTCCTTCATCCGTCTTTGTAGAAAAGAGGCTTATTGAAGGCATTGGGATGTACAGAATATCTCAGTTACTTTTAACTTTGACCAAATGGACTAGAAGTATTACCAGATCTTTAGATGTGGATTTATCAGAATGTATAACTCATATTGTTGACTCCATTTCAGATGGTTTTTAGGCTGTTTCCTTTTATTGCATTTAATAAAAGGGGATCATAATAGCCTTATTTGGGTTCTTATTTTGAAAATGGTGAAATGTGAGTCAGTAAAATGAGAAGTTGAGAGTTGATCACCTCACACTGTAATTTTTATCTCTTAAAGCTGCACATACAGTATTTGATTAGGTTAGAGGTATGGTCAAAAGAAGCAGTAAGATAATAAACATACTGTATTTGTTCCAGAAAAGGCATGTCAGATTTGTGTGCAGGGTAAGCTCTCACTGAAGAGAGGGGAAAAAAAAGGGGGGGGGATGGGGGGGTGGAGCTCTGTAACACGAAAGTCTATCACCTCAGGCTACTTAGGAACTTTTAGTTCCTACCTCTACGAGGTAATAGCCTGACAAAATCCTGGCACTACTGTCTACTTTTTTGGTTTATACCTAAAGTCATCATATTCAAATCTCAGAGAGCTTAAGAAGTTCAATGAAAAGATAAAAAAATATTGGGCTGGTTCTGTCTTTCTTAAATATAAATCCTTTTTATTTGAAACGTGTTTTGCTATGCAGTTTCCCCATCTGTATGTAAACCTCCCCCAGGACCTCTTCTGATTTTGTGAAGAACAGAGAAGTTCTGCAAGGAACAATGCAATCGCATTGTCTATTGGGTGACTAATCTGCTTGTCCTAGCTTTGGTGTGCGTACAGCAGTCAGTACTAAAATGTTTTGTTTTGTTTTTCTTTTTTTAATTTTTGGTTATGTCACATGGACCAAAAAAATCCCTTCACAAGTTAAACAACTGGACTAGTAGTGTGTAAAAAGCACAGAAATCATACAAGATGGTGGCTTTCATTAAAAGAACAGTTCCATAGTTTTTGTGAAAAAAAAGATTTGCTAATGTCATGTGTGGAGAGAAGTTCTCTTCTGCCAGGCTGGTACTGTGTTAGTGAACTATTTGGCAATAATATTTGGTTGACAGTATTTTCTCTAGGAGAAGATAATGTTTTCACACAATTGCTGCTGGACGACCATGTCCTGATCGTCCTAGAATAATTATTTTATTGTTTGAGAATATTCTTCAGTATTTTTGATGCTATATCTGAAGCTGTAGTATCCATATTTGCTTTGAGCCTCTGTTTATGACTTACAAACAAAATTCATCTCTATGACTTTCAGGAACAAGAGACCCAGGTTGTTAGGACTCTGTGGCTGTAGACCACAGGAAATGTGAAAGTAACTGACCTGCAAGGTTTTGTGGGGTGTTTGAAATAACTGCATAAAGGTTTCTGGTGGACTGGCAACTCTGGCAATTGTAAGTCTGGTACAATTCGCCGGAGACAATAATGTGTCCTGCTAATTTCAAATTAAGTTATACCACCAGCAGCCTTCTATTAAGCTTCCACAGAGAATTATGCTCCATGACCAGCAGGCAGCTCTAATTTTGAAATCATAATGAATATTATGTTTCATTTTCCAGCAAAGGCTGTTTTTACGATGGTTGTCAGACTTGCTTCTCCTGGCTGTCTTGTTCTATAAAGAGAAAGTGTTTTTTGTGCATGCCTGAAACAGAATTTTTAAAATTGCAGCACCTAAGTTTGTCATAAATGTTCCATTATTATTTTTGGATCCTAACTCTCACTTGGGAAGAAAAGTTGAGCGGTTTTAGAGTCTGTGTCTGCTTCTATTCTAAGGATAATAAGAAATTAATTTGTCTCTGCAGAAGAGGAATAAATTTCAGGTAATCCATGTCAGTGTCTTTCTGCTTTTCTAAGTTGATACAGATATATGTTGAAGGATGTTATAAATGCATTATCAATTCCTGCTCTTCCATAAGAGCGTAGATGTCTCAGAAGCCGTTATGCTGCTTCATGGTCTTGCTGTCAGCCGACTTCTGCATTTCCAGTGGAACTCAAATTTTTATCTGGGATTTGACAATGCAAGGGAGAGAGATGAGGTGGTCAGGACATGGTGATCTCTGTAGTGGCCCTTTGAACTATATGGCTGCAAAATGGGGGCCAGAGAGTATGAAAACTCTTCAGCTGTTACTACTAGTTTTTCTATGTAATTGTTTTTTGTATTGAAATGTTTTCTAAACTCTAAACATTGGAGAGAATTTAATAAAATACCAATTCAAGGTCAGTACCTGAACTTTGCAAGCACCAATATAAATATATTCTATTCCTTTACGTTTCATCAGACAACATGACAGTTTTCTATTACATTTATAATTATTTTTTTATGTATTTAAGAAAGTATTTGAAAAAATATTATTTTCAGGAACAAGATGTATTTGTTTTATAATGACCTGCTGGATACATGTCTCTTGAAAAACTCTTCTGTGTGATAGAAAAGTATGAAAGCTTAAAACCTGTGAAGCATTAGTCTGTGTTTTAAGTTTTTGGTAGTGTTAACTATTTACATGGCTACATTAGCATATACAAGGCAGAAGTATTAATAGGATGACAGTGTGACAAGACAGTTTGACCTATCTAACTAGGAATGATTTTGGTTTATGAATAAAAAAATATATTTAAGAATATTTTGAAGTTAGCCATGCAATGGAAATTCGGATGTGTACATTTTATAGGTGAAACAATTGTTACTGTTCTGAATTTATGATTTTATGCATTGTAATATTTCTTGTCCTTTGTTCTTAATTGATAGGAATTCTGTGTTCTGGGCAATGTTAGGAAAGTCTGTTTTCATTAAATGAACTGCCCTAGGGGTTATAATCTGAAATACTGAAGTTAGTGAGATAGGAATAGTTGTTAAATACTTTATAACAGTAGAGTAACTTGGATGTCATTATTGAAATATGTCTGGCAATTTTTTTTCTCCTTTTGAGGAGAAAACAAAATTGTGAATATTATAGTATATTCAAGCATATTAGCAAACATGATATAGCTTTAAGTTTAGAATCCCATATGGTGTTGTATATTCTTTCATTTTAGTGATCTGATAATATTAATGCTTGATTTCACTTTTTGCCTAATTAGACGTGCAGCTTTGACAAATGACATTCTGCTGTTCACCGGCCAGCTCTCCTGACCTTGTCTTTATTACTGATGAGTACATGTAGCTCCTTCAGCCAAATAAGCAGTTGTGCATTTTAGGGACTTTATGATTTTGCTACTTACTCTTTTCTTCTTCCCAGAGCAGTAAAAACTGGAGGGCAGCAGTTGACTTGTGTGGGCGGCTTCTAACTGCACATGGTCAAGGCTATAAAAAAAGTGGACTACCTACTAACCATACAACAGATTCTTTACAGGTGTGTTTTTAAAGATACACTCTTGTCACTTTTTTCCAACATTTTGGAAACAGTGGCATTTTTTTTAACATGATCAAACTTCTTTTCCTAATTGTTACCTGAAAACTGAGCTTATTAAAGCATTGTAGCAAGTCACTTTTTCTGTTTGCTTATGTAAAGTAGGTCTTCATTTAAAACAAAGTAGTTTTTTTTAAGTAAAATTCTATCTCGATTGTATGTTTTTAAAGGTAATCACACTAATAAAAAGGAATATGTTTTGCTGTCTTGGAGGACTCACTGTGCTAAGGTTCACGGACACTATCTGGACTGTGAACTTTGTAGTAAGATTTCAAATGTTAGAAGTATGTTTCATGATGATAAGAAAATAAGAACCCAGATTAATTCATGATGATAAGAAAATAAGAACCCAGATTAATTCATGAAACATTACAAGTGTTTTACTGAACAGAATGTGACCAGATGACAACACATGGTTCTGGCCCTAGTAACTATAAAGCTCATGGAGTTTCACCAAAATCATAACAGATTCTAAGAATTGCATAAAATTGGAAAAACGATTAAAAATCAGATTGATAATTCTTACATGCTAACTCAATTTAAAGAGAGATGTTCTAATTTTGAAGCAGGTTAGTTTTTAAACTTCATCTTCAAAATCTCAATACCTTTACAATTAAAACATCAGTCCTCTGTGTTTTGTCTTAATGCTCTTATGAAAAGTATTCTGTGAAAGAGCATGTAAATGTAAATCCTCATTCTTATCAGTAAGTAACATAGAAACTCTTTACTCAACTTTATCAGAAAAACTTAGAAAGCTGAAATTATATTTGGATGTGGCTTGTGATTGAAGCTTGTAACAGACCTTGTCTTTTCCTTTTTTTTAATATGTATTAATTTTTAGCTGTGGTTTGTGAGACTAGCATTGCTGGTAAAACTGAATCTATTCCAAAATGCAGAAGTGGAATTTGAACCATTTGGAAATTTAGACCAGCCTGATCTTTATTATGAATATTACCCTCATGTATACCCCGGACGAAAAGGTAAGATACTGGATTTACAAAATGCTTTTTATTTTTGCCATTTTTACCAGTGATTATAAAATAATGGATTCAGGTTTTTTTTATTCTAAAGCATTGGTGAACTTTGGATTATTTCTTTTTTTTTTTCCCCTAGAAAAACCTGATTAGCTGCTATGTTAAAGTCTTGTTTGCGTTATGGAGGTAGTGGTAAGGAGTAACAATAAGGGGTAAAACTATTCCATCACAGTGTAGGTGGGCAATGTATTTCATGATGCTGATACAGCATTGATTTGAAAGAGGAATGTTTTTAACAAATAAATATAATAAAGTAGTATAGTTCTAGGGTATTGAAATTAAAAAACCCAAACTTTAATAGTTCATTTTAGCTAGAAACAGGCTGTGAAAGGTGATGAGAGAGTTTGTGGAAACAGAATCTATAAGCTTTTCCTCTTAAATTCGTCCAGGTACTATCAATATGCTATTTTTAACACTCGCATGTCCATGCACACTTGCTAATGAAGGTGTTATTTTCTTAGGTTTCCTGGTTTCTAGGATTTTTTTTTTTTAAATTAAATTTAGAGCTAATTTGATAATTTTCCTTAATTAAAAAAATACTGATTAAATGTAATATTATTTGCTTAGTAATTGAAACAAAATAAAGATCAATAATTTACTATGTATCCCATTATTGAAGAGGAAAAAAGACACCACCAGCCTCAATTCTTTATAAGCGGTTTATCTCAAGTTGTAAATGCACTACTTCCCACTGCTCCCAATAGCCCATAGGTTGACCAAATAGTTCCGCTACCCAGGGTATTCTAGTCCTCCAGGAGTCTGGATTTGAAAAATTGCTATTTTTAAGAGCAACTTCACTCCTGTTCAGGCTATTTTGAAATTTTATTTTTTCTAAATCTGTTATTTAGAAATAAATAACTCTCTGATGCAAGTACACTGAGTGATCTTACTGTTCTTTGGCTTTCATATTTGAACCACAATGTATAATAAAATGTGTGTAAGTAACAGTTGTAATAGGCAGCGGCACTCTGAAAAAATATAGGCCATTTTACATAAGATGCTGGTAGTCTCAATGGGGTAACCAAGAAAGATACTGAGATTTTGAGGTTGCTGAGGAAGGGAAGTTGGTGTCAAGAAAGTTAAGGATCTTTTGCAGGAGATTGTTTCATCTGTTTAGTGATGCAAAGGATCAGTTGTAGCCCAGCAAGGCCAATGTGGACTGCCTAGAAAAAGTCCCTCTGACCTTGCTCATCATCTTTCAGGGAATCACAGGCAAAAATTTCCTGTTTTTCCTTGAATATATTCAATCCACTGAGAAGGAACTGTGTTATTTTTACGAGTGAGAGAGGTTTTGGTCATCAGGTTGGACAGCTCTTTGGATCTGGTTATATTTTGGCAGCGTTGCACATGATGCAGTGCTGCACAGGAGAAGTAGTCTTCCCCAGGCAGTATGTATGTTTCCACATCTTTTTCAGTATTAAAAATAAGTTATTTTGCTGAAGAAAAGAATCCTTGCAGGTCCTGTCAATATTTGAGGCATTTCAGTCCTCATGCCACAGAGCATACAGGTAGCAACAGTTCTGGACAGTCTGGCCAGCTGTTGGCAGGCACCCATAATGTGCCGGAACTTTGGATCCAAACTGTCTTTGCAGCAACCACTCAACCACTGCAACTATTTTGTACAAATTATGAGGGTATGTGTGGTAAGAAGGTGAGCATAAGGAAAATATTCTATTTCATGATTATATGCCTCAGTTCATTTTTAACAGTTGAACATACCAACCGGGACCATAATCTGATCATCTGTAAAGAAAATAAGATCAAGGTTGGATGGAGCTGACCTGCTGGTTGTAGATATCTCATATAAATACAAAGTGATTAAGATGTGGGAACAGCTATCAAACCTTCCTTATGTAGTTTTGAGGAGAGAGAGAGATGCTATTTGCAGGGATGTAGGAGAGAAGAAGCAATTCTCTTCTGGCTAGCATTAAACTACGCAGTGCTGGATTATGGATAAAGAAATTTAGTATACGTGCATCATTAACCAGCTAATTTAAATAATAAAATTTAAATAATCATTCATATATTTTGGTTGAAACGTATGAATCCACAATCTACTGCTGTTGGATAATTATACATATCATTTTGTGGTGTAACAAGCATAAAAGGAAGAGTTTTGTTTCAACATTTTAATTTTGATTCATGGTATATAAATGGAGTAATCACTTAAAAATCAATTTAAGAAATCAGAGTATAGATATAAATAATGTACACATTAATTGTAATACATATAATATTTTGCATAATTTCTTTGTATTCAAGATATTCATAATAAGAAATGTAATAAATTAGAAAGTTTTCTGTGTTTTCTGTGCTTGAAGTAAGGAAAGTTTATATACCTGAGCTTCTTACAGCAGTGAGAATAGTCCCTAATCCATTAATCTCTGAGAAATATACCTCAAAGAATTTAAATTCCAAGCAAATGTATGAGGAGTGGAAGATGGTTTTTCCATTAATTTAACTTAACATGGCCAACAAGGTCCTCTTAATTTTCCTCTGAAGCTCTCCCAAGGCTCTTTCCCTTTTGGCAACGCTACTAATCCCTGTTTTGTCCTGAGATTTTGTATGGCATTTGCAGCCATGCTGTGCATGGATCCCATTACTGTTGTCTTCATCATGGCTGTAAGATCTAATCTTTCTGAAATCTTCCTTTCCTGGTTTCTACGGTCTCTTTCTTCGGTCATCTCCCTTGCCTGTAGGTGTGCACCATCTGGGGGGGTGGAATCTGCTGGGATCCTTGTATCAGCCAGTGAAATTTATTAAGTCACTCTTTGATCATTCCTGTTTGATACGGGGCAGAGAGCAAACCATTCTCGTTTTCTAGTAAACCCCTAAAATTATTCAGTTATAGATTTGTTTCTTCTAAATTAATCTGTGGAGAGAAGCCAAAAAGTCCGATTTTATATATAATTTTTTTGTTTTGTAATAGGTAGGTACTTAGGTCAGGAACTCTGTTCCAGGTTGTTTCATGCACATCTCCATTGTACTCTGGGGGGTATATAAGGCTGAATTTTTGTCATCATTCTCATGACTAATGGATTTCAGGATTTTTTTTTTTTTTTAGGGTTTTGTCTTTATATTTACACAGTCTGACCCACTTCTGTTCATGTTGTTTGTTTCCGTGTTCCTCATGATACATCATAAACTCTTTCGTATGATAGATGGGCTAACCTGAGATATCCTTTCCATTGGTAATCCCTATGTGTTTCTGAAAAAGTGAGAGCCAACAATTAAAATGGAACATTAAAATGCTATTTCATTCTTTTATGAGATAATTTGGTCTTGTTTCTGGTTAATAGACCAGTAAGTTACAAAAAAGTTAATGCTACCAAAATCAGTGTTCTAAAGCTACAATAACTGAGAATAATTTATTTTGAATTACGAAGGAAAAAAAAACCCTGTACACAAGTAAAAATAGGACTTTTATTCCCCTGACCAGAGGTTTTTATGTATAGGGGTGTTTTTTTTCCTTTCCACTCTTCATTCTCCTTGTGATGGTACAGCATCATCTGTATTGCTTTAACATGAAATCAGTCTTCTGTTGTCTGGTGGAAAGTGCCTAAATAAGGAACATATTGTTAAACATTTAGTTGTATGTGCTCTAGAAACTGATTTCATACTGTACACCTTCCCGTGAACTCTGCTACTAATTCCAGCACAAGGTTTTTTTAAAGTGTGGCTGTGTTGCAACCATAGGGATACTCTAGTGTGTGCTGCAATAGGCTGACACTTTCAGATGCATAGTGACAGTTAAAAAAAAAAAAAAAATATATCTCATATATATATATATTTCTCTCAAAGTAGTGTGAGTCTAGACATCACAACTATTGCTTTAGCATATTTCACTAGGTCTCTATTACTTTTATGACTTTACTAATGTCCACTGTAGTTAGTTTTAGCAGAAATACATGAAAAAATTGATACAAAAAATAGTTGGCTGTGTGAGATTTCATTTTTTATGTGTACTTATTTACTTAAGTAGTGCTCTTAATTTGTTTCGTATATTCAGTTTTGAAACTCAGATCCCCCTAAAGGAGTCCTATCATACGTGGTCTAGAACTGTCATTCAAACCCATGTTGTAAACAAGTTTTCAGTGCTGATGTCTAAGGTGAAATGTAATAAATTGTTATTATTATTACATTTAATAATCTTATAAAATAGCAAAAGATGTAAGAGGAAACTTGTCATATGTCTGTTGATGCAGAGACACTGCGCTTACTGTGAAAACACTCATCTAGAATTTGTCTCTAATACCCGCAGAAGGCATTTTACAGACATCTGGACCGTGTGTAGTGCAGAGGACTGTGTACAGCCTCAAGGTCTACCTGCTCTCTGAAGCTTGGTCCTGCTTCTGAATGTCAGCCTATGCCATAAGGAAGGACAAGCATGGATTGGGGAAATTATCTCCTATATGCTTTCACAATAAACGTAGTGATGCCTCTACAGTGACATTTGGCCATTTTGAGTTTCCTGTCTTCCTTTCTTCTTCTCTTCTCTCCTACTTGTCTGTGCTAGTAGGAGGCAGCCTTGCTGAAGCTTCCTCTCCTTTTTTCTCAGCATGGTTTTGGATGATGCTATAAATGAAATGCCCTTGTTTTTTTCATCCTCATCAACTTTTGATTAGTGGGAGAACAGTAGCAGAATGGGAAGTGGTGTGGGGAAAAAAGAAAAATAATTGTGGTGGGTAGGGAGGCAAAAGGGAGTAATCAAGGTAAAAACAGAGATAAGAGAAGAAATGCACAGACTAAAGAAATTGTAGCATATAGAGTGCTCCTATCTGTTAATAAATTTTGCAGGAAAACAGAAGAAAAAAAAGACTCCAATCATTGTTATATGTGGTATTGGTTTTGTCATATGTTACCACAAATACTGCTGTGCCTGAACTTACACTCCCATGTTAGACTGCTTCAGTCTTGGCAGTTGCTCGGAAGAGTTCTTCATTCAAGCTTATGTTGACAGTAAAAAACATATTAAAGCCTCTAGAGGAACTGGTTTGCCAATTATTTTATTTACAGTACTGTGTACATCTCTATTGTCTCATTAAATTCGCTGTCTGTTCTGTTGCTTCAGAGCTACCTTCTGCCTATGAAATCAGCTAATATGACTTGAATAAATACCACTCAAGTGTTGTGGTTCCAGTTGGCTATTCAGAGTAGTCAGACTTGCAAATACAAATTTTTCTGAAATAATATAGATGTTTTAGTTAAGAAATGTATCTGTAATTTTAAGAGGGTAGAGTGCTGCTAAAATATTTAATTGTGCTTTTTTTCCCAAGGCTACATAGTCTCATTGTGGACAGTACCAGCTTTATATGGTATTTCTTAGAAGTGGGCAAGTAACTAATTTCTAAATTCTGCCTTACTACAGTTATCAGTAGGTAAGATTTATGGTGATCTCTTTGTGGTAGGGCAATTGCAGGGTTTTTCTGCATTCTTTCTCTTATGTTTTCCTTGCTTCAGTGCAAATAACTCCAGATTACTGAAAAAGTATTCTTGAAACCTTTCAAAACGAGATCTTAATTCAGAATATGTGTGTTCTTAGGTCACGTGCAATTAAATTGTGAAGTATATGGGAAACATGCAATTTCAGATAAAATTTTCAAAACGTTTTCTTTCAATGGTTACAAACATTTAGGCTCCTATCTCTTCCTCAGTCCATCTGGAATGAAAGTAATAAACAAAAGCTTGGAAACTAGTCTGTTGAATCTAGATTTTTAAGTATACTTTTAATTGACAGTCAGTGAGACTAGGATTCAAAGTTACTACATCATCGCTCTTAAAAATCTCCTTATAAATTTTACAAATATGCTGTTGTAGAAGTATGTAAAAGTGTGTGTGTGCATATAAATGCAAGGATATACATCTCTGTGTGTATACGTATGTATAAAGCAGAATCTTTCTGAAACTCAATTTTCTGTATTTCTCTTTTACCCAGTGAAGGAAGGGTTTGTTTCCTTTTTTTTTTTTTTTTTTAAAACTGTCATAAAATCCCACTTTATACTTTCAGTAAATGATAATTTGCCCTACTGCTGCTTTTTGGTATTTAAGATTTGTTGAATAAGCTGTAGAAGGCACATCAGAAAGCATTTCTGATTACTGATTTTGCAACAAGAAAATACGAAGATAAAATGGCTAGCCATTGGAATCCTCTTTTTTCTGCTCTAAAAGGGCTGCAGATGAGGGCTGCAGTTTGAATTTGATTGACATGAGGTGATGTTTATGTTATGACAGTTATGAAAATGTGCAGCTGTTCATAAAGAAATAGAAATTGAAATCTGTGGTCTTAGAAAATTCTACCTGATCTTACTATTTATTCCATCTGTTCACATGCTTTTGGAGTATCCATTTTCCTTTCAGCAGACCTTTTTGCACTTTTTAGTTTTACCTTTTGTATGCTGATAATATATATATGAATGAGATTTATTCATGCCAAAGTGACAATAAAAATCATATTATTTGAAAAAAATTCTCCACTGTATTTAAAAGTGATAGCTAAGAAAAGAATTGTCTTAAAATTAAACCATTTTTCCGTTATGAATTTTTTATAGATAAAATTATTAAGAAACCCTTACAGAGGAGCAACAGAGGTCAACTGTAAAACATCAAGCTAGAGTAAGACTTATTTAACTTAAAAATAAATTTTCAATACATAGCAGTAATTGTAGGGTATTGCCTTTTGTTGAAATCATCCAAGCTTAGTTGATGTGGTTTTGCTTTGTAAGAGGGCATTACTTCTTTAGAAATCCGAAGCATGAAGTAGAGAGCAAAATCCATTGTCCTGTGCTCTTAAGTAAACATTTTAATTACAAGATATGCTGCTTTATTTTAAATCACATGTTGCCTTGTTAAATTCAGTACTGAGTGAAATATAATAGAGGATATGGGTTTGATTCCAAATAGTTTTGCAAAAGGCAGCACATGCCAAAATCCAGTGTTTATATAAAATTCTCTTATCCCTAGTGGGATATCACAGGAATATATATGCCCACTTGTATAGGAACCTGTTACAAAGAAATGTGTTACACTGTGTGCCTTAAATATGTGGCCTAACAGTAAGCAAGTAGCTGAAACCTTTCAGACAATATAATGTCATTCTTAATCTAACAAGCACATGTATTTCTGTTAGAGCTTAGTGTTAATGTAGCCAATCTTACTTTCTTGTTTTGTTTTTTCCCCAATGTAACTGTGTTTACGGAGGCAAGTATAGTTTGGGTTTTTTTCCCTGCTGTTAATCAGCTTTTTAATTAAATTTTGTACTCTGAATTCTACAACCTGCCTTTCAGACCTTCATAACACTATTATTATTGATCTAATAGAGTCATCAACAAATCCTATTTACCTCTTCCCAATCGTTTTCTTTTTAACCTAGACAATGTAAAATGAAAATTACAGTGTTTTCTTAAATCTCAGACATGCCTTTTTTAGGTCTCAACTCTTTTTCATTTGTCACCATCTTCATATTAAAATGTTATGGAATACTTATCAGAAGGCTAAACTTCTGTGTCTTCTGAGACAGAGTGGAAGCTGTGTTTTTGTAGATTTGTGTGCAGTTTCTTTTTCTGTCATATATTTTTTTAACAACAGGGATGGGCTCCTCCACACAGTTGGTCTTTCAGCAGAAAAAGGCTGAATGACGAGCCTTTGATGCAACATGATATGGTGACATCACAGAACAACAAATCCATGTCCTGTTGTTTGGACCAAACTTCTCAGTGAGCTCAGAGTTAACTGTTCCAAGTCAGCACTTTCTGTGATGCTCTTATTTTTTGCTTTTGACCTTTTTATCAGTGAACTGATGTGGCTTTAATGAAGATTCACAAGAGTCATACTACGGTTTGCCTTTGCCTTTTTCATCTCCCATTCACCCCATGAAGCTCTGCTGGGCTCCATTTCAAACCCATTATGCTCACAATGTTCTCTTCCACCATGGTACGCACACAGGTCACCTTGCTGAGTCCTGTAAGAATAAGGGTTCATAACCATCCACCCTGTGAAAAGATTTTTAGTAACTTGCTGTTGCTTCTCTCAGGCTCGCTCTTGACATTTTTGTTTCAGAGAGGTTCAAAGATGATTGTTCCATTTTCTTAGATTGAGAAAATTATAGATTCAGACTTTGGATGCTGGAGACAATTGAGAAAATTATAGATTCAGACTTTGGATGCTGGAGACAATACAGTAATAGAGAACTTGAGGGGGGGTGGGGGTGTTGTCTGTTTTTACACAACTATTAACGAGGAGTTACAGAATTATTTCGGTGAACAGATCTCTTCACATGCATTTTCTATTACTGCCATGTATTTCTTCCTGAGAAGTGTATGTAAATTGTATTAGCACTTTATATAAGTAGCACTCATCGAAAGCCTTACCACATCTAAAGTAAATTTATGGTCGTTTTTTTTATTAACCAGAAAATCAGTTTATTAATGTAGGAACTGAATTAGATATATTGTCCATACCTCACATCATTTAACTAAAAAGCAGCTTACTTGGAGACAGGAACATATCTGGGAAAATGTACTTAACCAAAAATCTCAGAGTTTCTTTTTTATAAACAGAGTATTTAAGGAATATGTTTGGATGAGTGGCTTGGATAAGTGCTGCATGTTTTTTATGAGCAATTTGCTCATCTGATTTGACTTGAAGTTACAAAATACTGTTTACATGGAGTGGTAAGACAGCCTTACCAGTGGTAAAAGCTCATTTCTTCTCTCTTCTGTTTTCCCCAGTTATCACATTTGTGTGAGAGCACACATACAGTTTTGTGCTTTCTTCAAAAAAAAAAAAAAAATGTTCTGCTATTCGGAAGGATTACAAGGAAACTGAGGAAGAGGGCAGAAATGGTTGGTGTTTGAGATTTTAAAGTTAGCAGCCTGTTTAATAAGCAGTAACAGAAATTCACTAGATGGATTTGCTGGATGCTTACAGTAAAATTTCTTGCAGGATACTAGTTATGTCATGAGTTTCAAAAAGAAAGAGAGGAAACAGATGCTAGAGTTTTAGATCCTCCTGTGTGAAATAGTAATATCAGTTCTGGTTTGAAAAGTCGTTACACTGACAACCCTTACACTATGGGCCAGCTTCCTTCTGGTTTTGTTTGAGATATCTGTAATCACACTTGATGTACCTACTGAGGATCGTACTGGAATGCTTTTTGTTCACGTGCTATGGAGGAAATATTAAGTGGTTGAGAAATAATACATTAATAAAGTACATTTCAAAGTAATATAGTTCTGAATGCCTGTTACAACTGAGGTCTTAGTTGTGATAGGAAATAAATCAGATTGTTATGGAGTCTCATTGGCCTGGAGTCACATTCATTTGTTTTTTTACCTTTGCCTCAGAAATCCTGTTCAGTGCAACAGTAAGTGCATGGTTCCTGTATTAGCAGTAAATTAAGACTACTTTCTCCAAAAGAACAGTACAAAACTAGCTGGTTTTAGGCACTGCTTTTTTTGGCAGGATTACCACTGGATGGTGGAGTTAGGACTTGGTCACCAGAGGGGTGGTAGAGATGGAACCAGCTGCAGGTCACGTTTGCTTCCATAGGTTTGCAGTGCAGGTTCTTAAGTTCTCAACGGGTCTACAAAGCAATTTTTCTATGGTGTTCTGGCACGGAATTTACTCTTAAATTATTTTTGCTTTCCTTTTCATTGTTGTTAACCCCCCACACTCTGACTGCGTATCTTCACTTGGGTCATGCTAGGTACTAGTCAGGATACATATATAAAATATTTCACATCTTTTGTTACTGGTTGAATAACCTTTTACACTTCTCTTAATAGAATTTCAAAGGCAGTATTGTTTTCTTAATCTCTATTCCACATATGATGATGCATGAAACTCGTGTGTACATCCGTTATGGGAACACAGCAGTCACGGAAGCCATGGGGAATAGTTAGCACTGACAAAAGAGAATTTATGTAGATGTAAGTGGCTTACTCTGAAGGTCATAATTAGTGAGTTTTGTGATTAAAATTTTGTCAACCTTTTAAAAAAATGTCTAGAGGCACTGACTCATTGTATATAGCATTTACCTCTTTGACATACAAGCATGTTAAGAACAGGTGCAGAAATCTTTCTAAAAAGCTCCTGAGTCCTATTTTTGAGAAAAGATGAGGCAAGAGGTGACTTGAGAGGGAAATCGCCTTAGAATATGTCTAAAGTAAGCAAATATGTTATATTAAAATATTAGAACTGTAGCACGGTATTTTGCAAGGCCTATTTCCCCATTATGCTAGCTCTGATTTGTTTTTAATAGTAGCATTTAGTTTATGTTCAGTATTATTGTCTGTGTATCAGGATATGCAGTTATCTGAAAGCAAGATGTTGCACACACTAGAATTCCCTAAAGCTCCTGAAACTGCCCTTGAAGTCAGCCAGGATGCTCATAAACTTAGAGGATTGGGTCTTTGGTAAATATTATAATAATAATAAAGATAAAAGTAAACTAATGTGAAAAGGAAGAAATTTCTTTTTCTCCCCAAATATTGCTTAAAATTCTTTCCCTATTCTTTGATTTTTTCAATAAACCAGAAAATACAGAAAATACACCATCTTTATGAAGAGTCCGTCTCACAGTATAGAGTCATTTAGTAACTCTTTGTGGAAGAGCTAACATTAATGAAGTAAAACTCAGACTAAAAATCATCTTTAGGGCAACGGAATGGTCTCTGCTCAGCATAATGAACTCAGACCTTTACACAAACCTATGGATATTAACAGAAAAAAGAAACAAAATATTTTGTAATATATTTTAATTTCCCAGAGGACTTGATATATTTTTAGATTTAATGTGTCTATTATAGTATTATTATTTTTGTTCTTCGTTATACCATTTTTATTTTTTATTTCTTTTGACTCATGTTGATTTTGTGTTCCTATTTTTTGTCTGTAATATAGGGGCCCTTCATATCAGCTTTATTTGGAAAAGGATTACATAGAAGTCATTTTGAATGCCCTGGTTATATAACTTTTCACAAGCATGCTTTTAAGGCCAATAATTTAATCTTATTTCTTCTGCATTGATTGTAAAATATGCATAATTGTTAAATGTTAGGAGTAATGTTGTAGCTGCGACTTAAGTAAACTTCCATTTTTTTAATCCTTCATTTTAATTAGTTTATAAAAATCTTTAGTGAAACATTGTACTTCCATGCACAACTTGTTTTTGAAAATTTGAACTAGGTGCACCTTTTTATTCCCTTCTTGATTATGGTTACATATGTGTTTACCTATTTAAAACATTTTACAATACATCACATGTTATAGCTGAGAAGTTGTTTGCTATTTTCTCATCTTTCACATCTTTCATCAGGAGAAGAAAAAGATATGAAGGTAAAATGGACTTTGTGTCATATACACTAGTGAGAAATACCCTGTGTAATGTAGGCAAATCACAAACTGGTCATTATAGCAAACACATTTAATAAAATTAATTATGTTTCTAGGTTCCATGGTTCCTTTCTCCATGCGGATTTTACATGCCGAACTTCCTCAGTACCTAGGTAATCCTCAGGAATCACTTGACAGACTGCATAGTATGAAGATAATCTGCGCCAAGGTAACAGCTTCTCTATGCACTAACATTTCTTAATGTTTAAGAAATATATTTTATTGTCCTTATAAAGAACATTACATTTCAACGATGACATTTTTTACTCCATCTTGATACAAATAAGGAACTCACTAATAGAAGTAATTAAGTGCCTCTTCCATTTTAGGATACATCCTTCTCTGTGGTAGCGCTGACTAAAATGAGTAGAACAGTGGACATAGTTCTCTTGCTTTCATGCTTTTGCCAGACAAGACACGGAGGACAGTAAGCAGATGTGTTTAAGGGCAAGTAGGAGAGCTTTCTTCCCCTCAGCTGTGTCCAGCTAGCTCAAAACACAGTTGTTAATGATCTTGATCCTTCAGAAGTAGTCTGAATAGCTGGTTTTGGAAACAACAGTCATTTGGGAATATACATGCAACCTGCTGAGTTTGTTTTGGGGTTTTTGTTTTGTTTTGTCAAGTGCTATAGTACAAAATCATGGCCTAAATTGGGCCATGGGATTTGTCGGCGCTGAAATTGGAGTGATGGTGTTATGAGCACTAACCTTATCCACTAAACCCAACACCCAGACTGTTAAGCATTCATCCTTAAATGTTTTTTGCAGAAATCTTTCCCAAGTAGTCTAATGCAACAGTGACTATGAATGTTACGATGTGGTAAACTCTAGAAGAAATGCAGCATTATTGTTTGTTTTATGTGACACTTGAAATTTCAAAACTGTATCTAAGATAAGTACATGTGATTAATTTGTATTTTCAGTATTCCTTGAAAGTTTCCTATATTTACTCCTGAAAATAACTTGAATAACAGAAGGGATTTGATAATTGCCAATTGTATGGCTATAATGGCCTTACGTATATAAAATCAACTTGCTTCTAGCACAGTAGTGACTAGGATAACCAAATGTTTACAGTAAAAAACCCAGTTCTTTGTATTATGAGGGAAAAAGATGAAAGGTTTAGGTCATGAGAGATGAATGTGGCATTTGTTACAGAGTTGGAAAGAATTAATTTGGAAACAGTTGAGAGATATATCTAATTTGGCCAAGAAGTGCTAGTTTTTAGCACTTCACGAATGCTGTTACCTGTTCATGACCATCTCATCTAATAATATTACTGGCAGGCTGTTCTCTCCAGCCTTTTCCTTCATAAACAGTCCTCCTCAATTTGAATTAATTTTTTTGTTCTAGGAAATGCCATACTCCTCTGTTGCAGGAGTTCACAGTGCTTCTACTGACATTTGCCTACCACAGTATGCAACAGATCAGCTGTTTCATATCTTGGTTTTATGCGATCTGGTATTAAGTGCTGCATTGTCTCCCCTCAGTCATGAAGGTGCCACTAGATTCCAAAAACTTAACTGGTTTCTAAGTTCCTTTATCTTGTAACGGAGAGAGAAGATTGTATGAATGTGAATGAGGAAGTGACTGCTGAGCAGGGTGTTCATCAGCCATCTGGCTAACTTTATTGAAATTGCCATATTTCAGTTACAGTGTGATCAGCCATGATTCTCCACAGATTAGAGATTATCGGTCAATAGAGGAATGAAAGAAAAGGAAATTAACTCCCTCCCTTTCTTTACGAGACCTGTAAGTCATCTACAACCTTGAGGTGGCTCTGCCTGTGCTCTTTTCCTTGAAGCACATATCCTTAGAGCATACCCAGTATACCAAGGAAGCTTTTAAACTGTAATACAAGATTTTGTTTGAACATGAACTAGGCTGATTATTTGTTTAAATAAGGGAAACTGGATGTGCTGGAGAAGATGAAATAGAAATAAAGGAGATTTACAAATTAATATACACACATTTCCCTGCCCACTAAGTTCTTGAAGAACAGGTCTATTTACTCATGTTCTCACTCCATCAACTGCTAGTGGCCTAGGTCACTACAAATTCTGTGTGATCCCTTGTGCCCTTGGGGCAAGCTTCTTTGAGGCTGGCTGTATGTCTTCTACTAGCTCTTCTGAGGAGTCCCCTGTTCTCTGCACTTGCTGTTGGTTCACAGATTGCCATCTCTTTCTCTCTGCCTTCCTGTGTCTGAGTTTGCAAAATTTCTCCCGGGTTAGTGTGTTCAATTGTGGTCAGAAAGAGAACAATCTCCCTTTGCTTCTGACAGCTTCCACTAGAGCCAGGATACAGTAGCCAGGACAAGCCATTGTCTGTGCTGATGGATGCTCCTTTTTAAAATACAGTACACAGAAAACTACAAATGAACAAGTAAAACATACCATCCTTCTCAAGGGAATACTTCTGATCAGTTATTCTAGACACTTCATTGCAGATTACTTCATTTGTTTGCATTCAATTAAATACCTTGTTTTTTGGAGCGATTCAAAGACAACTGTAGAAACAAGAGTGTGAAAAAGGACAGCTTGTAAAGATAAATATTGTAAAGTATGTTTTTAAAAGACAGTTGTGAATTGGTGATAATTTAACCATTTGAAGTCAGGGTTGGCTGACAGAAAACATTGTTTAGATATATGTTTTGATTTTTGTATAGAATGCTATTGGTCTAATAATCTCAATCTCACCTGGAATGTTCAAGAATAAAGTTCGTAATACTTATGAAAACCCATGGCATAACCAAGAAAATAACATAAAAGATGTACACTCATTAGTCTTAATATTTGTATATGACACTTCGGAACCATTTGGGTTATAACAGAATTAATTGGGGAGCTTTCAACCAAAAGCCTCTAGTGTTTTACTTCTCTATTTTAAAAAGTGGAAAAATAATCTTTGGTCATCCGTATTTACAGAAGGGCATACGAATAGTCATTATGTAAATGAGATGATCTTGGAGTCATAAAAGCTAGAAGAGAGAAAAGACCTATTAGCTCACCTAGTCTGTCTCTGTGCAACACAAGGTTGTTCTCTAGTTTTTAATGAGCCAGCCTATGGAGCTGAGGCCACATCCCCTGGGAGGCTATTCCAGGCTAATGCTAATGCATTCTTATCATAAGAAAATTTGTATTTCTATTTTGTTTCTCTTCCTTAATGTAATTGTGGGTTTTTTTCCTATCTGATACTTCCTTTAACCGGCTAAATTCCCCCTTGCTTTTTGTTGTACACATTCTACAGACACTTGCCAACTTTGGATTAGCTATTCGACTTAAAGATCTAACCATATTTACTTTGTTATTATTTTGGTAACTCGGTCTCTTCAGCCCCCATCTGCTTACATATTTCTGGTACCTGAAGCAGGATTGGAGGTTGAGTGCAAAAAACATAATTTTCATTTTCCCTGTATAGGCAATAATGGTTTTACCTTTTCCAGTATTCCTGCAAATTTGTAATCAAGATCTGGTTGGATATTTTACATCTCTGTCTACAGGTACAACATTTGGTAAAGAAATAATCTGTAGTGGCAAATGCGTATTATAGCTTGGGGGAGGAATCCAGTGAAATTGTTACTGTCTCTGTGTTACTGCTGGTCTTCCCAATGTGAATTGCCTCAATGAGTTGTTGCCCTTGCCTTGAAATAAATGGTCTCCAAACAGCCAAGCAGTAAGAGTAACAATAGTAATTTAAATCACAAAAGGGTTTGTTCTTTTCAAGTAGTCATTTAAAAACATAGGCGTGATCACTTTAGTGCTAATAATGCTGAGGACATGCTAATAAATGCTTACCTGGAGACCAAAATGTGAAAAGAACAATAGTCAGGCTTAATCTAAACTCCTCCCTTGTTTGTGCCTAAGCTTCCTAGCTGATTGAGGGAGAGCTTCTGGAAGTGTGCACACATGTCATAGTGCATCTGTTTCACTTTTTAACCCTAATCCTTCGAGTGGCAGAGCTGTACTGGGCTCTTCTACCAGGTGGGTGGAGCAGTGGCAAGTGGGTTAGCAGTCTTGCTTCCTAAAAAAGCCTCTGCAAGTGTTACCTCTGCAAAACTTTTCAAAAATACTTTGTGCCATTTGTCCATCAGCCACTCCCTCTGTAGTTCCACCACTCTCCTTCATGAGTAGTTACATTCCTCCCTGGCCCTTCCATACACACTCTTTGTATCTTCTGGTCTTCTGTTTTACTTCCAAATTCATGAACTTTTCAGTCTCTTAGCTACTGATTGTTTTTGGTTTTTATTTTCATTCAACTTCCAGTTCTGGCTCAGTTACTAAGGTCACATAAGTACTCTGTTTCTCATACATTACTTCAGTCCAGGGGGTATTTGTCTTGATGCCTTGTTTGATGAGTTTGTGGAAATGATGATGATCCTGCACCAGGCTGAGTACCCAAAAAGCCACAATTCCAGAAGCACCAAAAAAGGTTATTTTGAGTAAGAAGCTAATGCTGGTGAAAAGTAGTGGAAGAGGGAATAAAGTATTAAAAAGAGATACGTAAGGATAGGAAACTAGGAATGCAAATGATGGTGTGCAAAGGTTAGTAATTACAGTATACAGGTGATTGATAAGGAGCAAAACAGAAGACTCAGTAGTACTAGCCAGTGAAACTAATGAGTGTGCATTTATAAATACTCAAAACAAGAAAATGCGTAGGTCATACGTAAAACTGATGTTTAAAGTAAATGGTAGAAGTGTTCAATAATATTTCTCTTTATAATAGAAACAAGGATGTTTAGAGCTATCCCATGTGATATTGCTAGAATAATCAGTTTACCATCTGTAGAAAAGTGGGATGAGGGGATTTGCTAAAATTAAACATTTGATGTCAACTAACTCAGATAGCTTACACTGAGGAACTACCTGAATCATTAATGTTATTATTAAACAATTCTTGGAAAACTGCGGAAGTGCCCAAATACTGAAAAACTGCAGATGATGTTCCTATACTTAAGAAGGGCAAAAGGAGATAAACCTAGGGAATAGAACAATTAGCCTCAAATCAGCACCAAGTTCTGTTTTTAATTACGTTGAGCTTGAGGTGACAGCTAGATATCCCCAAGTAATGTCACAGAATGGTTAATATAATACTCTAATTGTATGCTAATATCTAATTATTTTTTGATTATGTTAGTAAGCACGTTTTCAGAGAAAACCCTTGTCTTTTTAAACAAGACAACATGTCTCATTGATGAAGGCACCTTGTTACGTTTAGACCATTTCAAGAGTAAGAACTTCAAGCCTTATTGAGAATGAGTAGTGGTCACTAGATGTTTTCCAGGGGAAGAGAAAGATCATGGTTTTTTAGACTGGACAGAAAATAAACAATAAGGTGGTTTTGGTTTGTGGGAGGGAAGAATGTTTTTTTTCTCTGACAAGGTGCCTCATTATACACTAGGCTTTTAACACTGAAATGTGGTACTTTGGTTTCTAAGTGATTTCTAAGTGGCTACACTGCTTTTGAAAGTGGGACTGAGATTCGGTCTTGCAGGCATGCCACTGCAATCTCATAAATTGCCACCTATCAACTAAGCTGTATTATCTACTGGTGTATGCTTATAGGCTCTCAAAATCTGAGGTAAGGCAACTTAGCCTAACCTTCTGTGTATGAGGTTTACACTAAATCATATTACCTTGTATTTATCATGGGCTAACAGTTCTTACTGGGAAAATTACCCTGGCTCAGCTGGCACGTGGTAACTGCTGTCATTTCATCATATGTCTCTCCTTGCTCTTAAGTTCCTTGCAGCTAAATTTATGACACCTAACTTCAAGCTTTCACTCTAGTCTGTGAAAAGAGCTTGGTATCTCATGGGGCAATTCCTTCCACCTTGAGATGTCTAAAATAGGTGGCATGAACTGGCTTCCTGGAGGTACCAGTTGCTCTTCATTGGCTGTAGAAGGCACAAACATGCTGTCTGAGGCCAGATTAATTCTACCTGTCTTTGCTTTGGAGGATTTCCTGTGTTGTTTTTAAGTGTTTGCTTACAAAGCACTGAGCACAATTGGAATGCTTTGCTGGTGTAGGAAAAAACAATTACTGACAGAAACTGAGAGCATTGTGTTCGGAAGTGCACTCAGTCCTTGGAAGAGGCAGCGCCTTGTATTTCCCTAATCGGCTAACCACAGCGGCTGATTAAAGAGCAAGTGGCCTTAATGGTTTTTTTGAAGGAAATCTCAAGCATTGTTCTACCACCAAAGTTATAAATCTGTAACAGGAAAAATGGGGTGATCTGCGAGAATCAGAAAACGAATTTGGAGAAACTGTAATGGGATTAGAAAAAGGAAAGTTGACTTGCATTTCAAATGGAACCTTGCGTACGTATTTTAAAAGTGCTTAAGGCACAAGCTTCATTAAGTGTACATTTTCATTCTTCCAATAAAACAACGTTTCATTCAATTTACATGATTTAAAATCTATAATAAATAAAAAGAAGCAATAAAACCCAAACTTTGAGAAGGAAATTGCAGTAAGAACTAAGAGGAGTACTTCATTAAGGACAGAAGGATGAAACCAGAGCCCATATTTAGGGTGGGGGAGCCAAGAGGCAGTGGTTTTCTATGAAAAATCAGTTTGACTTTCTTTGTGGTCATTAACATTCATTCTCTGGTGAAGCATACATGTTTTGCTTAACAAAATGCGTATGTCCCTAGAATGTGCTGACATTTAATGTTCTGTAAGTATCATAAACTTGAACTCTGACATCCTTCTACTGTACAATGGCTTTCTTTGTGCAATTGATCTAGCTATGGTAATAATCAGTAATTTTGAACTGTACCTAGGTGAAGCATTCCTGCCTGAATTGGTTTACATATAGACTGTCAGTTGTAGATAATTTGCATTAAATATATAGTGCTGTTTAAACTCATGTTGGTTACTTTAAAAAATTTACTACAGATATTAGAAAATTTGGAACAAGGCTTAACTGAAGATGGAAGTATGACTAACATTACACAGGAGAACAGACAAGGTAGGTATACTTTAAACATTTTTTTCACAGGCAGTGTGTTTTTATCGCTTGCCTAAGTATGCCAAAAGTTTTCACAAGACTGCCCCAGAGTTGTTAAAACAGTATTTTTGTAATCTCATAGCCTACTCAGCCTCTGAAATGATATACCTTGTACTTTTATTTGTTGGAATTAATTTCACAGTTTTGCCCTTCATCAAACTGATGCACTAAATCGATTTTTTTTCTACTTAGAAGAAACAAAGAACATGGCTGCTATCCTTTAGTGATGAATATATAAGTGTATTGCTGTCGCAGCTAGATGGATGTTTCATTTTAAGCTTTGGCTGACTGGCTCCTCTCGGTCGTCATGTCTGAAATCCACTACATTTTTTTAGATCAAACTGCCATCATACAAGGGCTGCACTGGCCTAGGATGCTGCTACATAGGTGGCTGAGTCTCACTGTAGCTGCATGGTACTTAGACTCCTGAAGCACCTAAGTCACTTTTTAGAATAAGGTTTAGATTATATTGATCTACATTATAATTTTCATGATTTTATATGCAATTATGTTTTTTTTCCTGTTCCTTCTTAGTTGTTTAACTTGAATAGTATAGGATACATTACTGCATAAAGAAGGGTCATCAGGACAAATTAATTGTCCAAGCATCTTTTTTTTTTTTTTATGGAATTTATACTAATGAGGTCATTTGAGTACACTTAAGAATTGGACAAGAGGTAACATTTTAGGCATTGTTATGGATTATATGAACCACTCATGGTGCCTAGCAAGTTAAAAACATCATACCAAGAAAACAAAAACCTTTCAGCTTCAGCTAACAGTCTAAGGAATCTTAGCAACTTCTTTCTAGGATAACATTCACCTAGAGCCTGTGGAAAGTACCAGTCTGCCTCTGAGATAGGAAGAGGCCAAGTAGTGTTGTTAGCAGAGTTAAAAAATTATTATAAACAATTCCCTAAAACAGTGTCTATATAGAAGGGTGCAGACCTGTTTGAACTCTTCTGCCTGGTCTTCAAATTGACTGGATGTAAAGCAGCTTTAAGGTGTTACTGTACTTGACTTAGTACACCATCTAGATATGTCCTAAAAAAGTGAACGCACATGTGAGCAGCATATATCATAAAGGCATTTGCAAATATAGTCAAATGAATACATTTACCATGCTTCTCAAAAGGGTTAGGAAAAAGAGAAATAATCTGATATTGAAGATTTATCCACAGCGCTCCAGGAGTTTCTGTTCTTCTCTCCTTGTATCTACTGTTCGTCTTGCTTCTGTTCTCCTACTTACTTTTCCCTGTTATCCCCTTTCTACCGTCATTTTTGTCTTTATTATCCCCACATTCTTTTCCTTTTTACCCCTTTAAAACGAAGACACTGATCCCCCTTTAAGGTACAAGGACTTTTTCCTAGCTGTGTCATAATCCTGTGTCCTGCAGTCTGCCTCACTCGTGAGTTTCTGGCTCCTTGCTTTTCCTCTCTGCTGCTGCCTTAGAGCTGAGATGAGCTCAGGAGGAGGCATAGTTAGAAAAGCAGCAGCTAGTAGTTACCAAGGGACAAGGCTGCTGAAAACTTGGAGAGATCTTCATATGTCTACTGTGCAGCTACGTGTAGGTTTAAGACTGCCAAAAAGCCCATGGGACCTTTGCAGAGACTGTTGACTGCTATTGTCTGTGGAGGTCAGCCAGGTCTGCTCCCTGCCTGGTTCTTTGCTGCATTTGGAGCTCCAGGAGGCTGATAATGGGTTTGGTTTTTTTCGTGTGAGACTAGCTGAAGCAAACCTTATTAACTTTATGTGAAGACAGTCTTAATTCATTATGGGGATTATGCTTAGCATGTAATTTCCTCATTGCTGGTGTAAGAAGGTGCCACACTGATTGAGTTATCATGTACATCTCTAGTCTGGAACAGAGCACCTCATTTGCCTGTTTTTCAACAGGCAGAGAGATTTAGCATTGCACCACTTGCCTGGTAACGCATTCTATAAGATGCCAATTTTGCAACTTCACAGTGCACAGAGCTCCTGTTGAAATGAATAGCAGTGTGGAATATGGAGTCCTTGATAAATAATAAGGAAAAACAAATGCTTAGAGTGGAAGCATGGCTGCATGGACCTGCAGAGCGGGTTTCAGGCGTTTCAGTAATATACAATGATCGGCTGTTGGGTTTTCCATTTTGTTTACTGCTTTGCAGGTTTTCTTTAACCCCTTTCTGCCAGTGCTAAGAAGCTTCATCCCATAGGGCTATGCAATTTCCAGATCAGGTTCCTGTTCAGTTTATAGCACAGATTGAAGACAATCTGGTCTGTCTGCTTTGCAGTCCTTTTTGAGAACCATAGCTGGTGCTATCGGATTGTTAACAGGAAACCTAGGTGTCTCCACTGCAGGAATCAACGTCTAATTTGTTGTCACCTAAGTCCTAAAAAGCTGAACGTGGTTACCAAACTGTGAGGACATGTGAAAAGGAGAGATTAACATAAGTGAAATAATAAAGGAGAGTTATTTAATTATGTCCAGGTTTTACAGACACCCACAAGGAAAGAAAAACAGAAATGTATCATAAAATATTTGCTCATTATTTATATCATCCTCTCCAGTAGGGATGTGCAGTCAAGAGGAATTTCTAAAAGAAAAGCTAGGAGTAATGAATGATTTTAAGGTACGGTGGATGAAATACTGGATTCAGTCTTGGGCCCCACATTATGCCCCTCTTTTGACAAAGATAATTTGGGAATAATCGTGGATTGTTTTTTTTGTTTTGTTGTTGGAGAGGATTGAAGGAGTTTTTGGTTTTAGGAAGGGGAGTAGACATTTCACCAAGCTCTCTTCTTATTTGTAATGGCATTTATGCGTGCTGAAAGAATTATCTATGTGACCTGCCATGCTTTCATCAGAGACTATATTATTGATACAAATGAGTGGTCTCAGTTATCACAATCTCATTGAAATAGCCTCTTCTCCCTTTCCTCCCCCCCTTCTCAAATCATTACGGTGACCTTGACAGCTGATTGACTGAGATACATTTATTTTCCAAATGTACTAAATTAATACTCCTAATGTTTATTTTTGAGGATTAGAGGAGTATTTCTAGCATTGATCTATGGTGCTGTAACACAAGAGAAAATAAGGATCTATGTGAACCATTCTCTTACAACATCAGGAGTCTGTCTGCAAAGCAAGAGAGAGAAATCTGCTGCTGCAGCTTTTAATGCCTGCAAGCTCCAGGAGCATGGGGAAAGCAGACAGGCTTGGCAGATTTTTTCCAGCATATCTCTAAGCCAGAGGCAAGCACAAAGAGTCCCAGACTCAGACAGTTCTCACCCTGCATGTTTTGGCTCTGAAATGACATTTTAGCTGTTTGATTTTTGAATTTTTCACATTTAATGCTGTAGATTACGTGTTTTTAAACTGATGCACATTATCACTTGAATCTTTTTATGCACCTTTTGTTCCGATATTGGAAAATGTGTGGTTTCTTTTGGTGTTTAATATTTGGCCTGAGCTCAAAGCTGAGCGGCTGTCTGTTTGCTCTGCGTTGTTGCATTGTGTATCGTCCCCAGAGCCGCTTGAGCAATTCCCTCCGAGAGATGCAGAATTTTCTGACTGATGGTGCAGGATGACTGAGAATTAAAAATTCTAGGCTAAAACCCAGTGGTGTTAACGAGGGGGATCTTTCAAAATCGTAATTCATAGGACCAATAATTGATGGCAAGAAAGAACCTCTAATTTATTTGTGCAAATTCACAAGCTGCTCTTATTTTGCAGCCTCTGTTCAGCTGTGGAGGTCACGTCTGGGCCGGGTGATGTACTCCATGGCAAACTGTCTGCTAATGATGAAGGTACGTGGGTGGCAGCAACTGCAGAGGTACCGTATATTCCAGAATAGCACGTCAGAGAAAGTGCAAGAGAATTACTGGTGCATAGATAAGGGAAGACTACCTGACTGTACATGGAGCTTTTGCTTAGTGAAGAATTAATTAGACTTAATAATGTCTTATTTAATAGATTACCATTTGCAGTAATGTTCTTTGGGAACATATCTGTACTTATTTCTCCCCAAATCATCCTGGAGAACATGCAATAACAATACAGAATTTGCATTTTTAAATTGAATTTTTCAAACACTTAACTAAATGCTGTAATTAAAAGCAATTATGTGCTGTGTCTTTTTCTAACTGTGCACTAGGAATGTTGCTCTGTTTGTGAGGATTAATAATACTGTAGCCTTTGTATATGATGAAGATCCAGAACATCTAAATACATCCTCCCTTGTCAACCTATCTCAACTGTAAGGTATCTTCTTTCAAGTTTAAATCCTCACTAGTGTGTAGGGGTGGAAGAGAAAGGAATAAAAGCAAAAGTAACTAGCTTCCACTGTTGGGTTTTTTTTCCCTTGATTCCTCCTTACTTTTTTAAGCAATCCTATTCCATTTGGTGGAACACTCTTAGCTTCTCCCTGTGTTCAGGAAGTAGAAATAAAACTTCTGCTGTTCACCTCATGGTCAGGGAAACAGGCATATCACCATTCTGAGCTTGCAGCAAACTGCTGTTATCCTTAGCTTAACTGTACTTCACAAATCAATTAGCAGGAGCAGCCTCAGAGCGAGCTGTCAGCAGTATGATCTTCAGAGGCCAAGATTTGCACTCCTTGCTCCCTGCTCTTTGATTGCCCAAGGTCATGACAAACCTGACCCTCTGATGTTTACTAAGCTAATTCCCAAATGGGGCTCCATTCTTAATATTACAATTCCTCAAAAAGCATGCATTTTTTAGATACGATCCAGTTATCCAAATGCTGCTTTACATGAAATGGAATGTCCTTTTTATGAGAATTAGGGAAAACAAAAATTTGTATTCATAATGATATTGTGATCAGAACATTTCTGTCTTGAATAGAAATAATTGTCTATTAAACCATGAGGTATTTTTAAGAATTAGTAAGCATTTGTGTTTTGAAGTAGGTACTTGACATAGGCTCAGTTTTTAAGGAACTTACTTTTTCAAAAAGCAAGTGGAGAAAAGCATGAGTTGCCATCCCAAACAAAGTAGAATATATGAATAAGAAAATGCTGGTAATGTATTTTTTCAAGAAGTTCACATTACTTTTGACTGTGAATTGTTTTTAACACTTTCAGTGTTTTTGCTCATGTACACACAAATCCACGTGCATGCCCGGTTCATGCCTTTCTTCTGGTTTGGTCCTGTTAGTGCTATTTTCTTCCAGTAATAGAAATATATTTGTGAATACCGATTATCACCTTTTTGGAAATGGTATTTCAAAAATACTGCAGCTCAGATACTTCTTCAGACCAATTGTATTTAGGGCCTATCTCACAGCTGTTAAGTTAGACATTTGTGGTTCCACAGTAACTTCCAGATTACCCACAACTGCATGTTAATGCATAATTACTTCCATCTGAAATTTGCATTTCAGTGCATTGGCTATGGAGTAGTTGTGAGTCTCTCAGTTTTCAGAAATATCCCTGTATGGAGTAGTAGAGAGTTTTTAAGAAAGATTTTTCAAACATAGCCATGTTGCAGTTAAAATCAGAGTAGTACATGAAGTTAGTTTTTCCGCTTATGTGACAGATCCTCTGTCAGATAATTATTTCGGTTATTTATAAATGTAATAATTTTTAAGACAATTCTAACATGCAGGAATGCTACAATCGTTTTTTCCACCTTCTAGAGTATTCAGTATGAAACTTTCTCAAATCATTTTTAAACATACTTTTGTTAATTCTCCCATGAACAATTATATTAATTGAACAGAGTTCCACATATTTATAATTTCTTTGCTGTTGTGTAATACACTTTAAAAACTGCATTTGTTTTTATTCAAGTATTTCAAGTGTATGTAATTTAAAAAAAAAAACAAACCTGATTTCATTCTCCAAGTCAGTGCCATCTATTGCCATCTAGTGAACATTTACAATATTGCAATATGGTTATATTTGATCCCCAAGTCCTATTAGGTGAATGGAATGTCTTATGCTATTAGTAGATTAATAATAATCATTTATTAAAGTAAAATTATGTGACATCAGTATAAAAAAAGAAAAATTGATTATCGTATTTTTAGTAGCCTCTCTCTATGGCCAGAAAACTTCAGTAGTATTTAATAGGGAACAATCTTGTCAGGATTGACTCTTGAAAATAAAAAAAAGACTTTGATTAAATGTTGAGCCTATAACTATTTAAATCTGTTTCAGTTATCCTCAACTCTAATTAGGTTTATTTCCTGTCATCTCTCTTCTACATTACTTAACTGACTCAAGGAATTCTGTTTATGTAGCACAATGATTTTTGTCTTTTTTAAATATGGCCTCATTAGTTTCATAGCTAAATATCTCATTAAATTATTGAGATGGAGGGTTATATTGTTGTGGAGGTACTGAGTGAGGTGCAAAGAAGTGATTCACCCAGACTTGTGCAGGAAGCCTATAGTGGAACAGGAAATTAATCACACATCTTCTTTACCCTGGGACCATCTTTCCTAGGTACTGAACTCTGCCTGCTGTGTCCCTTTATCTGTGTGACCAATGATACAGTTCAGTAGCAGTTTAAGGCAGTCTTACTATACGTTTTTTTCCAGTTCATCCCCTTTTCTTTGTACAACCTTTCTTAAATGTATTCTAGCTTCCTTCCATGCACCACTCTTGGACTTAAACAAGTGACAAAAGCAAAGAAATGGTGGATCTCAGTCATATCAACTGAATCGGCTTTTACCGTTTCATGTGAACAAGGGGCAGCTTAAGGGAGGAGGTGGATACACAGCAGGAAGGGAAGGGGAGACCACGTAACATGTCACTGTAGACTTCATTTACAAGAACTGTGGGCTTAAGTCACTATGAAAACATACCCTGAATATAGCAACATGAGGGAATATTCATTTAAAATGCAACTGATGATGTGCATTGCTTCATTTCAACAATCTAATTGCAAAACGTCTGTCACTTTACTAAATCACCATGGAAGTGTCTTGAAAACTTTTAAGTTCTTTTCATCTGAGCTAAAATCGCTTTTGACATTATCTTACCAGACTTTTACCTCTCTGAGGAATAAACACTTAAGTACTTTCCATATATATTGTAAGTGCACTCTAATTAAAGGCACATTTTGCACTTTTTAGATTTTTTTCAGTGTTGTCTTAGCTTTTGTAGGACTTGCCCTTCGTAAAAACAAAAGCATTAGAATTGATTTTAATTTGGGTCTAATACAATTAAAACTGTACAAAGAAGGAGGTAACAGCTTGTACTAGTGACGCAAGGGACTGATGCCTAAGGAGTTTGGTTCCTCTGTGATTTAAAGGAGAAAGACTGCATGAATCATCATGTCTTTTGCCTAACTGTGCTGCAGTACTGCTCTTTGGATTCATAACACTGTGAATCTCTGCTTTCATAACCCCTCCACAAGTGCACTAGATAGAGAGGAAGGATAAGTTATCCCTGTCCTCTCTTCCCAAAATATGGTATTTATGAACTATACACTTTGTATAACTAAAGCTGATTTTTAGTCTAGGGTTTATTGAACCTACTCTCAGCATTCTACACATCAGGGTCATTTATGCTTATTTCTAAATATATCATAATTAATATTTTAAGTACTTAAGGTGGTGGTGAGGGAAACATGAAAATGTATAATGCAGTGACCATGAAGGGGAAGTACAGTTATACTGCAGTGCATTAAAGGAAAAACAAACCCCACTTGCCATTTTTGTGCAAGTAGATCCAATGGCTTACTAGAACTATTTTGAATGAGTATATTTAATGCTAGCTCGAAATTTTCATCATTAAAGAGATATTGAATTATAAAACAATAGGCCAACTCTCATTCATATCCTGAATTGTGTAACTTCAGTCCTTCTTTGGGGATTTTTTTATGAAGGTGTGGAAAATCTGAAGGCTCATAGTCTTTAGAAATTAAAGACCATGACAATACATCAGCCCCATCTTTAAGTCTTAAGATCACAAGCTGTAGTCACTGGGTTTTTTACTGGCAGTACTTAATATGTCTTACTCCTCACAACCACAACTTGTATCAACCAAGACTTCGCTCCTCTGAGAGGATGCCTATTTATCATTCTCTCAGACAATTTTTCTTGTACCGTGTCACGTTAGCAAAGCTGGGAATGAAAACAAAGTCTTTAGTAAATGAGACCAAATCTCATCTCGTTTACAATATGCTCCTTCAGCAGGAACTGTCAGATAAGATGCTTGTATAACTTACCATGGAATAGTATCATTCTGTATCACATGTAGGATACTCTAGAAATCTACTACTGCTTCCATGGTAGTGTTGGGGGAAGAGTAAATGCATATAAAACTCGCTGTGGGATCCTGGAGTAACTACAAAATGAGGTTGTATTTAGAAGTGAGCCTCGATATTGTGATAATGTTTTACAGTTTCATCCTGGGGCCATCCTTGCCTATGCTTAGGGGTGGCTTTGGACATATATAACTGAGTCTCTTGCCATCTCCTGGAAGAAATGGGTCCCATTCCTGTGATAGGTACTGCAGGGCATGGCGTACATAGACGCAGATGCTATGTGCTGTGCTGTCATATGGAAACAGGGTGCCATATCCACGAATACAGTGCATAGACTCTTAATGCTTCACCTCCACTCTCACATTTTAGGAGGTGTGAATGTTTATGTACTCCTAGTTATAATATATATGGTGATGTACAGTCACTTGATAGGGAATGCAAAAGGGGAAGAGGGTTTCTTTGCCTGACTAGGCCAAGTCCATGAAGCCTCCGCAGCGTGGGCCTCCAAGATATTACTTGGCTGCTTGATCCTACCAAGGCTGGCTACTACCTACGCTAGGGAGCCTGTGGTGCTATAATTGTGCAGACAGTGCCCCCTCGCGCAGCTGCTTCTGGCCAGGACTTTTTCTGCAGTCAGTTGTACTGCAGCACTTTTCTGTCAGCTTAACTGCATGATCTCCTGGGAGTTGTTTCTACATCAGTTTGGGGATGTGACTGTAAAGCCCCCATCCCTCATGGTTGTGCTATGCATCTTTGTTGTGTAGCCTAAGCCTTAGAGTATCAGACTGAGTGCTGGGTAAGGGGCAGCTTTAGACCACACAGAATGGAAGACATTGAGCACAAAAGCTAGAATTAGATATAATAAAATTATTTCTCCAGTGAGCACATTTTATGCTTGAAGGGATAAAATTCACAGTCATAGACAATCCTTCAGATTTTATAAATGATGCTCTTGCAGGTATTAATAGCTAATACAAGCGTGGCTGGGGTTCCTCTAAGGAGCCAGTTCAGAGGGTCCCTATTCCAAGTTCTTTATGCCTACCTAAACAGTGGGACTCCATGATCAATGAAGTCCTTTAGTGAGAGCTGTTACAGTGAAAACTGAGTTTTTCCGAAGTCATAGATTTATGAAAAATGTTGGTAGCATAAATTTCATCACGTTTGAGTTCTGAATGCTAAATAAATCAGAATTTGAATAAATACATTTTTGTGTATATGGCCAGTTGTCTTTTCTCTGAACTCTTTCCATTACCAATAATAAGCATGAACATGGCATGGCACACTAGAATTGAAATAAACTCTAAATGTTAATAATTAGCTGTTCAGAATTAATCATTATACCCACAATATAGAAGTTGTTTGCAAAAGAAAGGTCCTGCAGAGTGCCTCCTGGGCTGTTTAAGTCAGCCTCTACTATTATAGGACATGTAATTTCTCTCATATACAGATCAGACTCCAAAGACTTCTCCTGATTTTTTGTGTGTATGAAACAAGTAGTATGTTCCAAATGGTGACCTGGTGCACAGGTCAAGTAGAATCATAGAATAGTTTGGGTTGGAAGGGACCTTTAAAGGTCATCTAGTCCAACCCCCCTGCAATGAGCAGGGACATCTTCAACTAGATCAGGTTGCTCAGAGCCCTGTCCAACCTGACCTTGAACGTTTCCAGGGATGGGGCATCTACCACCTCTCTGGGCAACCTGTTCTAGTGTTTCACCACCCTCATTGTAAAAAATTTCTTCCTTATATCTAGTCTGAATCTCCCCTCTTTTAGTTGAAAACCATTACCCTTTGTCCTATCGCAACAGGCCTGCTAAAAAGTTTGTCCCTATCTTTCTTATACCCCCCTTTAAGTACTGAAAGGCCGCAAAAAGGTGTCCCCAGAGCCTTCTCTTCTCCAGACTGAACAACCCCAACTCTCTCAGCCTTTCTTCATAGGAGAGGTGTTCCATCCTTCTGATCATCTTCGTGGCCCTCCACTGGACCTGCTCCAACAGGCCCATGTCTTTCCTGTGCTGAGAACTCCAGAGCTGGATGCAGGGTTCAATCCTTTTTAAGTACGACCTCGGGAAAAGAAATTCATTACACCTGGGGCACATTGCCTCCTCAGACTAAGCAGGAGATGAAGAAAAAGTACCTTTAACAGTAGCTGTGATCACATTAGGGACAAGTTAAATGAGTACTGTAATTTGACCAAGAAAAATGGTAGGGTAGAGAGTATCCCAAGATGTCTGTGCAGTTTTGAAAGATTATTCTTTGATGTCTTTTGCTTCGTAACACCCACCACAAATTCTTGTATTAAGTTGAAGGGCAGGACTGTCAGGAAGCACGAAATTAGTACAGCACAGAGTCTTCTGTCTTTGCATATGCCTGGCTTTTGTAAGCAAAGGCAGGCTTTCTCTGCCTCTGCTCAGGATTTCTCCAAGAAACTATAGCTGAGGCTAGTGCAACCCTGTGCCCCGTGAATGTACCTCCTACGTGTCTTCCAGTCAGCATAGAGCACACGCAGAGTTTCTCATGTATGCCTGCCAAAGACCGTGTAGCCAGGCTCTAAAAGTCATTTACTGCCCAGGTGATTGAATTACTGTGGTTTAACCATGAAACAGCTGGACTGCAGTAACCAGTCACATGGGCATTTCTTTCCTGTGGGAAATGGGACCATGATTTTGTTTAATCTTCTGTCACTGGTCATTATCTGGAGGGTGCAGTTGCACTGTATCTTGAGGAGGCAGATCTCAGAGCTGCCACTTGCCAGCACGGTCTTTGTGCAGGCACCGGGGGGGGCGGCACTTGCAAAGCTCTCTGGAGTTCAGAACCAGCCCACCCCTCACTTAGCTTTAGCCCAAATCAGTTTTCTATTTAGATTACCTGCTCATTTTCCTTTTACACGGTATGGTAGAAGGGAACAAGGGTTTGGGTGGAGGGATAGAGAAGGTCTTGTTTCCCTTGGCTGTAGTGCTAGTTTGTCACCTGAAAATGTGCATGAATTGCAGCTTCTGTCACATTATATTTTTCACAAGTTAAGAGCATGTGCACAAGCAGTTCCCAAAGCTTCAGAACATAGTTTGTTAAACCATGTAAATTACACAATATATTTGAAACGTGAGACACTTCTCAAATATGTATACCCCAGTCACACAGAAGGCTTTTGACTTTCATCCTAAATTATAATCTAAGCTGAAGAGTAAATGTTCAGATTTTTTGTTCTTGGCATTTAGCTACAAACAGAATATGATCCAGTTGAGGGGAAAAAAAAAGGAAGATCCCCTATGTATGCAGTTCCAGTATAACTGAGAAAAGACCAATATAGTCAACTACTAGTGCCTGCAGTGACAGGTGGAAATTCTGTCCCACTGACAAGTTGCAATTACTTTCATTCTGTTTGAATATGTCTTTAAAAAGAAGGCGACATAAAGGCTGATGAATGCTGAGCTTAAATATCTGGTTGTGTGCTTTTCACCCCTTAGGACTACGTGCTTGCTGTAGATGCTTATCACACCGTCATCAAATATTACCCACAGCAAGAGCCTCAGCTGTTGAGTGGAATTGGAAGGATTTTCCTTCAGGTATGCGTTTTATTCTAAGTCTGCTAGGTAATACTGCTGTTGACAGCTATGTAGTGAATAATTGTTGCATTTAAAACTATAGCTATTTTTATAGGGCATGTATCAAATTGTAGAGGCAGTGGTCAGAACAAAAAAAACTTCTACCATGTGATACTAGATAGAGTTAGGAATTATAAAGCACCTATAATATTAAAAGTACATGCAGGTACATTAGCGAACAAAGGCAATGCTGTAGAAAACTATGCTAATAGTTTAATCAGAGCAACATTCTGCTTCCCCTAAAACTAATGGTAAAGCTCCCATTGACTTCAGTGAGCCAGAATTTCACTAAAAATCTAATTTCTCACTGCCTCAGACTGCATGCAGCTCTCAGTCACACTGTATAACTGCCATCTTCATCTAGAAAAAATTTGAGCGTTTCCTTCTTTTGTCCAGGTTATGTCCCTGAGAAGACAGGGGAGGGCACATTAAAAGAAAAAACAGGACTGCACAAGTATAATAAATTTCCATGTAGCTATGTACTTACCATAATAAGTAAAAAAAGATGTAACTACAGTAGTACTTTTTTGTTTATCAGAAAATGATGCATCTAAATAATTAGTATCTGATTGTTTTAATTTTTAGTATCTTACAAGTTCTTTGCAGTTCTTTCATATTTCTGATACTGATATTTCAAACTTTTCCTTTTTTATCTGCTTCCTTTTATTATTGATTATAAATCTAATTTTGAGTTGTCGCATATTTACAAACAATCTTATTTGTGGCATTCATGTTATAAAATTATATTGAAATGGAATAATTTACTCTTGATAGATAATTAAATCATTAATATTGTTTGCTTGAAATCATACATTGTCATTCAAACTCAGTTATGGATTTTCGGTTCTCAGCAGAAACATGTTTTCACAGTGTGGTAGACATGTTTGTCTTTAAAAGTCTCTGGTTTAAAGTGGATCTCCATCACTATAGAACAATTTTATGATGTTGGCTGTGTGCATTAATTATTACCTAAATAGTCAACCTAGTAATTATGCATATCAAAGAATGGTACTGTAAATATGCATCACACTATTGGAAACACAAGTTATTAATAGTTCTGGTCTTACTGGGAAAACGACTGGGTATGTTACTGGTACTGCCTTGCTGACAAGAGTGTCTGCCCTAGTGTCACGCTCTCCAGTCTGTTAGTAGCTTGGTTTGCCGTAGAAAAATTTTCCCTCTTAGGAGGAAAGCATCTCCTAACTTTGGAAAGAATTAGTCCGTCCAATTTCAAAAGTGATGTTTGCAGGCTCCGTACAGAGTCATTTGAAGTCATTGACCTCCGTGATGTTAGCTGTGACAACAGGCCTTTAGTATTTAGTGGTTTTACTGTCAGAACTGGACATAGCAAGAGGAAGTATGAGGAGCCCTTGATATTTTCATGTGATCCTAGATGGTAGTTAATAAAAAGCATCACTTCTAAATTCAAATGTTTTCCTTTCTTCTAGCACCTTAAGGAGATAAATTTTTATTGTTTGGCACATTGTCTTTTTTTGTGACAAAATCTTCGGCTCTGTCTGGAGGGTACTGTTGCAACAGATGCAAGATTTTGATGTATTAAGAGAAATAAGCAGTATGCAGGTAAACAAAACCAAGAAGTTCAAATTAAAGAAAGATAAATGTGTTGCAGGCCTGGACACCATCATTTTGGTAAGATCACTGTGCGGTATGTGTGCACCGTTGACAAGGCACTCTGTGAAAAAAATGTGAAAAAAAATAAAATGTCTTGCAGGTAAAATAGGAAAGCAATTTTCTCATGTTCAAATGTCACAGCTTCTCAAAAACAGGTAGTGATTCCCAAATAACCTCAGACTGTTCTGTTAACTTTGAACATTATCCAAGAAAGGCACAAGGGAGCCAGATTTTAGTTGCTTATCAGTCACAGATACTGTTTGACAATAGACATCACACATGTGAAACAAAGCAATAATGTAGACTGAAGCGTAAGTCAGGAGTTAAACAGAAAAAAAAGGTAACCTTTTTTCAATATATAAAACCTTCCTTTGTGTGTGATTTTTTTTTTTCTTAATTAAATTGAGCTTACTAGTTTAAGGCACCGTGCCTTCTTTATATTCATATGTAGTGGGACATAAAGAGGCCTAGATCTGATGTACGGCCTTTAGCTGTTGCCTTAACGTAAGTGGGAAATGAAGATGAGAGAAGTGGAGAATGCAGGAAAAGACAGAGGCTATCGCAGAGAAATTTTCAGAAGCACTGTAATTCTGTCAGCAATCACCTGACCTGTAAAACAGAAATTCACATGAAATGGGGAAACAGTGAATACATTTTAGTCTCTAGGATTATATTGTGTGTTGCTAATAGGCTCTGCTTGCTGCTGACCTATCCAAAATTTCCATTTAAATAACTACATTAAAGAATTTAGAAAGTGGAACACTGCCTGACCTTACCCTCTGCAATAGATTGCTGCAAAACAGAGTTAAAAGCAACCAATAAATCCTAGGAGTACTTAAGAAAAATAATCGTGGTTTCCAGACAAACAACAAACTTAAGCGCATAGTATATTGGAGGCTCCTTGTTAGAGGATGTGATTATTTGAGGTTAGCAGAGGAATTTTTGTTTTTATTCGAAGTCCTAATTATTATTAGATACTGAAGTCACATTTTCTGAACTAAGTTAAATAAAATTAAGTGATGAAGACCACTTTAAACTTTAACATTTTAATGAATAATTAAAATTAAATCTTTCTTTTAAATGTTCTGCCAAAAAAAAAAAAAGCAAACTGTTTCCCCTCAGTGGGAAAAATGAGAATTAAAAGTTTGCTATGTTTGCTGAGAAGATACAAGATGCTGCTAAGAAGTGAGAACTCTTCATGATCACAAATAAGGTGTGATTAGTCTCAAAGCATATTAGATTTGGACTCATCAAGCTCCCAGTCGAGCAAACTGGTAGCTTGCTGTAGAAATTGATTACTCCCATGGTTAGGGGCTTCCTTCTAATGTCCAGGCTAAAAACATTCAAGGATGGATTCATCTACACTTGTGCCAGCTTTACTTAAATGTAATTATTTTCTTGGTGGTTTACACCTTTAGTGGTATTTATAGAGAGAAATTGTATCCTTTGTCATTATAACTGAATGTAAAAGTTTTTAGCATGAATAATATTTGGGTTGTTTGAGTCCAGTTATGTAACATCTGGGAGAAATGCATCTGTTTCATTAGATAGACTATTAATGGGTATTCCATAAATGCTCTGGTAGATGGACAGTTGCATCTTTGAGTGCAATGTTCAATTGGATCATCCCCTAAATGTAAAGAATAATAATTTCTTTATGTTGCCAAGGGAGAAGTCTTGCGGTTAGAGGTGAAGCAGTATCTGTTATATTAGTGATGTTAGTAGGGCTTTGGATACTGCCACTATGATATTCCCATAAGCGAATTGGGAAGAAATCTAGGTGAAACCTTAAGATGGATGTTTGCTGTGTCTGAAAAGTGTACTTGGAAAGTCGTTCACTGGTAGACTAGAAGGACTTGCTAGATGATCTTTTCCACAAGGATCTCTTTAGGGTTTGCAGTGTTTGTATTTTTTGGTTAGGTGCTTGTATGATGAAATTAGAAGCATGCTTGTAAAACATACAGATGATACCAATCTGGGAGTGGTACAGACACTGTGAAGGGCAGGATCAGAATGCAAAATAATCTTGACAAGTTGAGAAACTGAAATGTTAAATTGGCTGTGATTCAAACAGCAAAGGCAAAATACTAACGACGACTGGGAGTAATACACAAATACAAAATGGGAAACAACAAGAAGGCACTGTTCTGTAGAAGGGAATTAGGCTAAGGGTAAGCAAACTACACATGGGTAAACAAATTGGACTTCCAAAATACTGTGGCATAAAAGGAAACTTCATATTCACATGTGAAACATAAAGTAATTCTTCCATTCTCACTGCTGGTGAGAGATCAGTTGGAGTGTTGTGACCTCTTACACAGGCACTCGGGGAGGATGTGAAGTAACAGGAGAGAGTTCAGAGAAGAACAGCAAGAATGATCAGAGAATCCAGAAAGCACTATCTATGAGAAGGGGGTGAACACTGATTTGCTTGAAAATTGATTCTCTTACTAGAAGAAGAATCATAGAAGAAAGTGCAATAAAAATTTTCAAGTATGTAAAAGGCTGTTAAAAAAGAGGATTTGTACTATTCTCCCTGACCACTATGGACAGGATAAAAAGTTGAGGTAAAAAGTGCAGCAAGATAGACTTAGAGGGTTTTAGTAGTATAGTATTTTCTAATACTAAGGCTATTTAAGGATTCTGGAATAAGTTTCCTAGGGAGGCTGTGTAGTATTCACCATCTGAGAGCTTTAAGGAGACTTCAACACAATTGCCGCAAACATTTTTGGTAATGTCCTGTTCTGGAACAAACAGGTGATCCCTGGAGGGCCCCTTGAGTCTCCCTACCTGAGGGCTGCCTGGTTTCCATGGCTTTATGCTTCTGAACTAGTTCAGTTTTACTCCTTTTGATAGATTTATTTTACCCAGTACTAAGTTTTCTTCTCCTTCCATCTCTCCAGCCCAAAATTAGACACTGTAGTGTGAAACCTTACCAAAAGTATGAGTGTATCGTTCTATGAAACGTACATTGCTAACTTACTTACCAAAGGGGCCTTCTTCAAATATTTTTCTTTTTCCATCTCAAACAGCAATGTATGTGACATAACCTTAGGTGAAATACCCCTTCCTTTCCAGGAATCCCCTTCCCCATCCCCCCTCCCATAAAATCTGTTCCTCTTTATGCCAGCTTTCAAATCCCTCATTCCTTCAGCCTGCACGATCCACTCACCGGTATTTTTTAATCTGCAAATGGACTGTCTCCCCGACACCCTCAGTGGCCCATTGCCTTGGAGTTGTTTTCTGACACGTTTCGGTCTCAGGCACTGAAGTCATCCTGTGGTCCCTGGCTACGGCCCATAAGCTGTGGGTAAACCGAGTATGGGTCCTACGCTAGCTACCAGGCTACTGTATTCCAGTTCTCTTGCCTTGCTGACAGCTCCTGCCTGTGGGCAGTGTCTGTCTTCACTTCCTGCAGAGGAACGCCCGGTCTCACTGGAAGTAATTCTGACCTTTTCTCATTTTCAGCTAATTTTACAAACTCTGGAGTTAGTTACAACAAAAGAGCCAAATGAGGAGGTGGGGCACCCCTGCCACACGGTCCGTGAATGCTCCACAACCCACAGCTGAGAAACACTGCCTTAGATAAAACTGCACGTGCTTTTGGTGTTCTTTTCATGACCTTAATGTGGCTCTTCAAATACCTTGTTTGGTAACAGATGTTACCCAGTCAGCATGGTGCCAAACAATTAGATAATGGACTTCGATATGTTCTCATGTTCTTATCCTTTGTAAAAGATATAATCAGGCTGGATGTCTTTTCTTCTTATTGTGGTAACTTTCTTACGATTTTACTGTCTAGATTGGAGACATAAAAACTGCAGAAAAATATTTTCAAGACGTTGAGAAAGTGACTCACAAATTGGATGGACTACAGAGCCAAATTATGGTTTTAATGAACAGGTAGATAATTTAATAGCTAAATGAAACTTTAAAATACAGTTTTGCAAAGTATGCATTGTGAGCATTAAACTACCCTTGAGACAATCCCGTTCTCTTTCTTTCTTTTTTGTAACTACATCTGTCATAAGTGAGACTGAATGGCATATAGACCCAGGAGATCTGTATTACTCGGTACAGTCATATTATCCTGGATTGAAATTGTGATCCTTCAGTTGATTTTACAAAGCTTTTTCTCATTCTTCCAGGCATTGCATATTTTCACTCTGCTTTTTCAATATACATTTGCATAAATAACTCTTAGGAGAGGAGAAGCTATTTGGGGCCCTTATCCTACAATCAGATCTGCTAGTAAGGTTACCGCCTGGTAGTTTCAAAGAATGCTGGAATACATTGTAGTAAATCGAGCTGCATGATGGGGGACTCAGTTTGTAATGGTTAGCACATTGGCTTAATATATTTAGAAAATACTATTCAAAAGTGCTCTGAAAATTATATAGCATGGCTAATTTCATAAAGAGAAATAATTCCAGGAAGAGAGTATCTGCATTTAAATTAATAAAAACACAATGAAGACTGTTGCTGTGGTAGGCAGAATATATAATAGCCAAATGATCCAAGTTGTCATTCCATTTGTCTGTAAATCAGTGTCTTCTTGCTGGTTGTAATTACAGCGTGAAGAGCAAATGTCAGAAACTCTCACATCTATAACAGGAAAAATAAAAAATGGTGTCCATTCTTTTTAAAATATATTATCACCTTGGGTTTTTGAGGAGAACTCATTCATATGTCACTTACTTTCTAGAGCATTTCTCCACCTTGGTCAGAATAATTTTGCAGAAGCTCATCGATTTTTCACAGAAATTTTAAGGATCGACTCATCAAATGCTGTGGTAAATCTCCAAATTGCTACATTTATAATGAACACCTAAATTATTCTCGTAATGCTTCATGCGTGGATTTAATTAGTACCCAGAGTATGCTCAGAGCTTTATAGAAAAATTGGATGTGGCATGTGTGCCAAAGGGTTTTTAGTATACATAAGGATAAGGTGCAAAATGGGATGGGAAATGAAGAACCAGTCTATATGAAGGGCATGAATACTTAGGCATGCATGTAGAAATTCTGAGACATTATGTTTTACGAGATCTTTGCAAAAGCACTTTTTTTTTGCATGCACTTTTTTTAGCGTAGACATGCATGTCAGAAAAAGAAGTGGCACCTGCCAACGTATATAAGATTAACTTGATTTCACACAACATTGAAGGGATATTGTAATTTTAAACATGACATTTTTAACACGTTGCATATCAGAGCCTTGGATTCCCACCACAAGAGGAGATCAAAGAAGAGCTGTTTATTTACTTTTGGGTTTTCTACATTTGGCAGCTTTCAGTGCATGATCACGTAAGAGTGTTCCTAAGAACTGAGACAGCTTACCCCCACTAGCCTGATCCAAGGCCGTTTAAAGACTGAGGGGACTGAGTTTAAGCAGCACATGAATTGCATCATTTTGCAGGCTGTAAAATAGTAAATAATATAAATCGCACGAGATCAGTAAGGTTTCCTGAAGAGAGAGAAAAAGAATTTTTTAAAAAAGGCTATGTTCTTCCTTTATCTGCAGCTTTCAGAAAGTGTGAAAATTTCTGCTGCTGAACATGTTATATGACTTTGTACTGTTGGAATCTTTTGGTAACTCATAAAACCTGTTTTGTGTGGAAAAGAAAATGGAACCTGACTTGATCATTTATGATGTATTTAGACTGCCCTATCTGCTGAATTTACTTGAAGTCAGTTGTAGATGCCTTTGTGATAATTTCTTCCTGTTGCCTGTGTGGATCTTCTATATGTAAGCCAGAGAGAAAAACACTTCTGAAGATATAGTGAAGTCATTAAAAGAAAACCCTATGAAACTGACAGCATGCAGAGGCTCATGTAGTTTCTGAAATCTGTTTCAATTGACTTTCAAAATTAACTGACTAATGTCCTATACTATTTATATTTCGGTTTAGACTCTGTCTTTTAGAGTTTCAGCTCTTGGAAGTCAGCAGGTCCTACTGGCACAGGATAAATCTTGAGAATAACAAGAAGAAAAGGATTGGATTGTATGATTGATAATATATTTTAGTTACTTGCACGCGCACGCACACACAAAAAATAGTAATGCTTAGCACATAGTACATCTGTTGTAACTCCAGATGTTGGACTTTTTTTCCTTCTCTCTCATCACTTGTAAATACTTACGTACATATATATACACTTATTTATTTACAATATATTTTTCTCTAGGCTAATAACAATGCTGCTGTTTGTCTTCTTTATCTGGGAAAACTGAAGGATTCCCTCCGGCAATTGGAAGGAATGGTTCAGCAGGACCCTAAACACTACCTGCATGAGAGTGTTCTCTTCAACTTGACAACTATGTATGAACTGGAGTCATCTCGCAGCATGCAGAAGAAGCAGGCACTTTTGGAGGCTGTAGCTATCAAAGAGGGCGATAGCTTTAATACTCAGTGTCTCAAGTTAGGATAAATCATTTCCAACTAATTTTTTCCAGCAGGGTTGATTTTTTAAATTGTATATACTCTTGCTAATGTGTAAATGTGAAATAAAATATATTCAATTGTGAACGTTCAGTGGCATTGCTACAGAATCTGTTGTCTCTAACAGTCCTATCATTGTGAAGACTTTGTGCTGACCTAGAGCCAGCTTCATCCCTACAAGTCTATAACTGTTTAGTTATTCTTCATTACAGTGTACTGTATATCTATACAGTCAACTACTCAGATTCTTTTTATAAGAAAAACTGAACTTGACCTTATATTGTCTTGATGATTGTTACAGTTTTTCAGTAATTAGTGAGCAAATCACATGAGCTAATTTCATCAGGCAAGAGGTATTGACAGAATATCAGTATGCATATTATAGAAATGAAATTCTACATGCACTTCTCTTCACTTGCTTCTGCTGTGTCTCATTTTGCCCTACATCATACTATTGCCATACATCAAACTATTGAGTATTATACCTTTGTATGTCCACTGCTCTCAGAGGAGGTTGCTTGATAACCACCACACAGAATCACAGCATGGTTGAGGTTGGAAGGGACCGCTGGAGGTCATCCGGTCCAAGCCCCCAAGTCAGGCAGGGCCACCTAAAGCAGGTTGCCCAGGACCATGTCCGGACGGCACGTGAGGGATCATACAGTCCCCCGCAGTACGAATTTCCCACAGTATGAGGGACTGTATCATCGGAATGACACTAAGTGGTCTCCCTATACTTTCTTGGGTTTGTGATACCATTAAATCTTTCAGATTAAAGCATTTGGATTCTGGGAAGCTGTGGGTGGGAGTCGGGGATTTCTCTATTCCCAAACTAATGCTTGCTTCAATACTTTTTTCCTCTCTCCCACTCTCTGGCCAACATCTGTACTTGGATGCCACCAGCAGATGCCACAAGGTTGTTCTAGGAACCCCTTAACTTGTGCATGTGTATTTCAGCTCTTATTACACTACAGCTGTCTTCCTCATGCCTACCCTAGAGCCTGTGGATTCCTCTCAGTGTAAACTGGTATAGCTGCTCCACTCTGGCATTCTGCTGGGTGGAGAAAGGAGCGCTGCCAGTTAGGCAGAGCGGAAAGGCGACCCATTTCAGCTCAGTTCCTCTCCTTTCCTGTTACCAAGTGAAAACGCCGTGCAGAAAGTATTTCCCAGGGAAAAGGATGGAGCGACTGAGGCAGAGGTATCTAAGGGTTAGGCCACACAGAGTGGAAGCAAATGGGGTGATGCAGCACAGGACACAAGGCAGCCATCACTGGTGCGGCAGTACCAGCATACGGTGATTTTGGCATCCCTTGGAACACAAGATTTTTGGAATCGCAGTACCACTGTGGTATCGGTGTATTTCACATCTCTGCCCACATTTCTCCCTTCATCTGTATTGTAAAGATTCAACCCAGATACTCCCATTCCTGGTACATAATGCAATATATACAGCTGTTCATTGGTTTTTTTATTGTTTTGAGATTTAATGTTTCACAAATGGAGTAGCTTTTTGTCATAAATCACTGCCATGGGACAATTCTGTAACTGTATTTGTTACATTTTTTATACCACATCCATCAATTAATTCTCACCGTCTTTAAATACCCCCACCTGTATTTTTAAGTAACTAATAACTCATTTTTATGCTTCTCCAACTGGACATACTGTACTGGGGCCAAACAGTTGTCCTCAAAAATCAGGTGGTGTGAAAACTGCTGCAAGCTGGACATGCCAAAAAATGAGGATGCCTAAAAATCACCAGTCACCTCAAAAGACGTAAGCCTACAGCTTATACAGAGACAGTATTTGTTCCATTTTTACAGAATACCTATGTTATACGGGTCATACTTGCATACTGAAGCAATGGCTAGTTACGTACCAATCAACTGAAAAAAATCAAATCAGTGGGTATTTCTGTTTCTGGCTTGGCCTCTAGGTTCCACGGCTGGATCTGAATTAAACTTGGGCAGCACCTGGGTAGACTTGTCCTAAGGTACCACTACTAAACTCAAAAATGAAAGATGCAGCAGCACCTGCTTCAGTTGGGTTTAAACACCATTTACACATCTTTAGTGAGTATTAAAATACAGCAAAATAAAAGTAGTTACTTTTGCATTACTCTTTATGAGGTTTTGCATTTGTTTTAAATATTGCTATGATTTTAGACAAGATGTAACAGTAATTGGACAGATTCTCAGTTTACTTTGTCATAACTTGAGTTGAAATCTGTGTAGTTTTCAGTTTGTCACAACTATTAATCTGATCTGGTATGTTACTCCCTGTACTCATTATAAGTAATTTTAGTAGTATGTTTTCTCCAGCACAGGTCACTTTTCTTGGGCTTGGGGTTTCTTAGGAGACAGACAGAAATCCTGGTACGTAACCACCATTGTGCTCAAAGACTTCGAGATTACTGAACAATTTACCAGGGCATGTGGTGACAGGACAAGGGGCAACGGTTTTAAACTGAAAGAGGGTAGATTTAGATTGGACATAAGGAAGAAGTTATTTACGGTACGGGTGGTAGACATTGGAACAGGTTGCCCAGAGAAGTTGTGGATGCCCCATCACTGGAAGTGTTCAAGGCCAGGTTGGATGGGGCTTTGAGCAACCTGATGTAGTGGAAGGTGTCCCTGCCTGTGGCAGGGCAGGTGGACTAGATGATCTTCAAAGGTCCCTTCCAACCCAAACCATTCTATGATTCCAGTTAAAAAATTTTACAATTGTATGTAAATTAATATCCTATAACAGAGATTCCCATGCATTTAGCTGAAGGCCAGGTGTCACGTTGTATTGTTATACTGTCATCTACGCTTTCAGGAAGCTTGATTTGTCCTTTCCAGTTCTAAGGGAAAGTAGCATGATCCACCGTCACCCAGCATGCTGAAGCCACTTGCCTCTTTACAATCGAGGAGTAACATGCTTCCTTTTTTGATTCCGTAGCGCCTTATACTCACTGCACGTGTAAATGACAGCCTGTGTGCTGATCGGCAGAGAATAAAAATTTATGATCCTAGTCAGAGTCAAATAACCATTAAAAAAGAAACACCCTGAAAACATAATCCCCTGTTCTCCAAGTTTCTCTAAATTCTAATTCATATGTATTACTACAGAGGTCTCACTTCAGTATGTTTGCTGTGTTCTTATTAGTAGAAGCTTTTACTCGGATAAAAACACCAGCAGAGAGACTTGGACTGGGTGACCTCTAAGCTCAGTGAGCCATTAAACAAGTGACATCGTGGTAGACTTGCAGAATAATTAAAATTTAAATGCAAAGGCATATTATCACTGCTGGATGTATGCAAATTGTTAACTTTATAAAATGCAAGAAAGAATGTCAATGTCACTTTATGGTTTGGATTTAACATATATACAAGTTAAGTGTTTGAATTTCTTTTATTCAGCCAGTTACACATCTGAATGCTGTATATGGTGTTAAAGTATTAAAGCTAAGGACAAAATTTGTCCTCAAAACATTAATTACACCAGGCAATCCTGTTAAATTCAATTAATTCAGCTGAATTTAATGAGGGTTCCTGGTGTAAATGAGGGCAGAGCTCGGTCCTAAAACACAGCATGCATGTGTCATCTGGCTAAGTGAGAAAAGCTGTGGAAAGTACAGCCTGAATGAGCTGATTGTTGTATTCAAGTCTTAAAGCTTAATGTGCCTTAACAGAAGTTTTGCATTTAAATTTCCTCTTTTATTAAAAGAAGAGCAAAGAAGCTGTACTTCAGACATGCAGATAATTACATTATGCACAGAGACCCTGATCCTCAGAAGGACTTAAGCATCTATCTGCCATTCTAGTACCTAGCTGCAGTTCAGGTGATAATGGCAGCCCCTAACCAGCTGGTCATTTACATTTTCCTGGTGCCTTAGTTTTTGGACTGGACCCGTTAAATGTTCCCCAAAAGGCATGTGCAGACGTGCCTGAGACTGCACAATGGACTTCAGCCAGTGTACCGGAAAGGATCATCGTTCCTCCACCGACCTCATCCTTCATGTCAGCAAGAGCACTTGTGCAGCCGTGAACAAGCTGGATGAGCTCACTGACCCGGCGGAAAAACTCACCAAGCCAGCAAACACCCTCTTCAGATTCATCTTCATCCCGAGGCTTTCAACACAAGGATGTGCTGGGAATTACCACCCCGCCTGGGCAGGCTGCCAGGTTTTCTGCACTACAGCGGCCTAAGAAGCGGTAGACAGACAATCCTTTTCTGAAGCCTTTGCTGCAGGTGTCTTGTAGATCAAATTGGAGAGGGGAATAAGCGGGGTACAGTCTGCATGCATAGCTAAGTTGTGTCTGTCCTATTTGTGTATCATCAGCTGATGCCCTTAATCAACCACATGCATTGGAGCCGTCCAACAAAAGATTGCAAGATGTGTGGTACCCCCATCTCCAGTCGTATTTAGCCGTAGTGAGAAACATACATTCCCTCTCCGCTTCAAGTTGCAATCAAGAAATGTGTGAAAATAGGACTGAAGCATCAAATACAGATTTAAATTTATTCCAAATAGGTAGAACCACAGCAGCCAGAGTCAACCTCTCTGAGGTTGCTCAGGTAGCAACCTAGATTGCTGCTATCCTGAGCCAAGGCCAGGGAAGCTAAAGATGTTAGAACAAGGTGGATTTTGTCCGTTAGCTCATACCTATAACATGAGCTCAAAGGAAGATGCCATACACCCCTTCCACCATGCTTTCTACCCACTTAATAAAACATTGGGGAAAAAATGTATTTTACCAGTGAGGTACTTTACGTTGTAGGAACCTGCACAGAGTTTTTAGCATTTGAACAGCAGCTCAGTAGCACTGAATGCAAACAAGCTCCAGCACTAACTTTCAGGCAATGACAGTGGAAAGCTGCTTTCCTGCTTAGTTCTCCTAGTCAGCTTGGGAATTACAAATTTAGAGATTCTCATCTCCAAGAGGTGCGTGAGATGGTCACAATCCCAGTGTTAGGGAGGAACAGAAAGGTGCGGGTGGGGAGGAGGAGCCAGGTGCCGCCTTATCCAAGCTGTTCTGGATCAACACCTCATCCTGTCCTAGCTTTGGGCAGTCATCTGCAGATGTTTATTATGTATGAGAGTCATTAAAATGAATCCATCTGAAAGCCAGCAACAATGGCTTGTAATTTGCCCACAAAGAGGGAGAAAATGGGATGTGACTTGCTTGAGGCAGGGAAGGAAGGAGGGAGAAGGTTCCTCTCTGGCTTTGAAAAATTGTCAAAACTGTCAGTGCTAAACTGAAAATACTGAAGTAAAAAGCTGCAGAATAGAATTACTAGAGCTGTTTATAAAAAAAAAAAAATCCACTATTTGCAGCACAGGGTGTGAGCAAGTACTTCAGATGCTGGCACCCACGCCAGTGGCAGGCAGCAGGATTGAGCCCCAGCCCAGCCCGGGGCTGGGGTAGCAGGCTGGGCGTAACCCAGACGCCACTTTGTGTCCCCTTGCTACAGCATCACCAGGAACAGCTTCCCTCTTTCCCACGAACAGTGGGTCAGCTTTAAGTTGCCTGAATTATTTGGAAAAATCAATAAGCCTGAAGGTGGACCCGAATCAACTTCTCCTGGCTCAAATGCCTGTGATCACAGGGGAAACCAGAGCCCAGAGCTTGGCTTTGCTGCTCAGGGCCGTGCCAATGAACAAAGGCAATCCCGGAGCACCACGGAGGCACAGGGCATACCCAGCCCAATTTTCTACCAGCCAGTGTGGCTCATTGACAGGCACAACAGTTACTAATCAGTACCCTGAGAAGCAGCATAGAAGGCAATGAAATGGAGGGGCACTTTTCAAAATTAGTGCAGGTATGCCGGAGAGAACTGCAGCGGGGGAAGCCAGCATTGAAAGAGATCCACAGCCCTTTAACTGCTGAATCTTTCCCCAAGCATTTTGGTTTTCAAAATTTTGCTTCTTTGTCTTATCTGGGTATTTATACAGTTAATAAAAATGAGAGCTAGTGACTCAGTCACATTAAAAAAATAGGTTTTTCAAATTGCAGGTATAGCAGAGTACCTTTTTGCAAACACACAAAATGTTTTGGGAATCAAGCTGTAAAATCACAATGAGTGCAGCAAATCAGATCAAATCTGGATCTTTGAGCCAGGAATATTTAAGTTGTAACACTAATTCATCCCCCAATGAGTTGGTAAGTTTATTTGGCTCCAGGAAATAGAAGACAACTGGCAGTGACCCTATTTTGGGGAGAGAGGAGGGAATCTGAGAATTTCTATCATTTTCACAAGGAAGACTCCCAAACAGATGATGTAATTTTTGAGCACAGCACAGGTCAGGTCCAGAGCCTCTGCCTGGCCAAACATCTAAATCCATTATTTGGCTACTAGGGATATTCTTCAAAGCAGTGCTCAGCTGCCACCTCAGTCTTTATGTGCAGCGGTGTCTGCCGGCTGATATTAAATGATTGCCTTTGTCAGGAGACCGTCCCTTCTCTAAGTTCCTAGTTCAAGCTAAATCCTGGAGTCAGAAACCAGGCAGGACAGTGCCTCTTCTGCCAGTAGGGCCCGATCCTGAGTGCAAGAAGATTTTATACTTGTCAAGTTCAGCAACCAGGACAGGCAGCTACTGGCTCCTGCAGCTGCCAGGAAGACACCCCTCGCCATCAGCATTGCCCTTCACCCATTTGTAGGCACCCCTAAGTGCCTGGTGTGGATGTTACTAGTTAACTACTAACTGGCTGTGAAATGTCTTTGCATTAAGATATCCAGCCAAAGACACTTGCCCCAGGACACATAACAAGGGAGGGCAGCATCACAGATTTTGGAGCCATATGGTTGCCCACCTAATGTATTAAAAAGCCCACTGACCATCAACAACTTGCTCTGAGTCCACTCGCAGAAAACGAGACCACTGCTCTCTTAAGCTGGTCATGAGAAACTGAGGTCAACTGTACTTTGGAAAAGTTTGGATTAAAGTGGAAAATAATACATAGGTACCAAAAAAGCTATCTTCAAACGCCTCAATTCAGTACCATTTCTCCTACCTTTTTTTTTTTTTAAACTCTAATCCTGGAGGAGTTGAAATATTCCCCTTGCCTGAGTTAATGCTGCCAACGTGATGTTGCTGGAACCACTTATATAAATTTTCATACTACATCAATGCACCAAGATTTTCCACTAGCTGCAGTAAAACAGACTCATGTTTTTGGACCAAAAATCAATTTCACTTTGCACCTTTAGATATGTTGTACGTGGAGAAAAAAAAAAAAAGAAGAAAACAACCAAACACAAAAAATGGCCATGAAAATAAACTGCATTTTTCATCTGAAGGAACAGTATGTTCTCCCTCCGTCCTCTGCACTCTCTGGAGTGTTTTCTATTAATATTAACATTTTTTTCTGCCCAGCTGTTTCCTCCTAGTGTAATCTCCCATGTAATCTCTTCACAGGTGTGGAATCTTTATACCAGCCCCAAATTGCTTTTTTCCTGGCTGACAACACTTTCAGAGAGCAAAGCTTTCACCCTTTCAAAGACACCTATAGCACTAAAGGGCATGGACTCAAAAGCGTTGACAGTAAGACCCCCACAGCCCCCGCCACCTCTCAGCAGCAGAATGCATTGTGCTATGAAAATGATGAACGTTCTTCAGCAGGGTGATCGTGTGTTATTCTTGACAGCCGGGAGATGGGAGCTGTACCAGGTGTATACATTGCTCCAGAGAGGCAACAAAACAAGGTGGTTCAGTCCTGCTTCCCAGGTCACATCCTACATCAGCGAGCTGTTGAAAGCAATTGCTGCAGGCAGCCGCTTTGCTGTCCATCCCTCATCACTGCCTCCAAACTGTAAATCTCTCCCGAGGAGACTGCATTACCCGCTCTCTCTTCCCAGTCGCTCCCCCAGTCTGTTATGGGATGGCTGTGCTGTAAACGGGGGGTCCTGAGAGCCCATGCTGCTGCCTCCACTTCTCCTTTTGCAGACAGATCAAAACAGAAAGGCCCATAGGAGGAATGAACAGTCTCATGACAACTTCTGTTAAAAAAACAGAAAACAAAGGCAGAAAGAGGGTGAATTAGATGATTGGATACCAGGAACCAATACCAGCACCACGAGTCATTTTACTTTACATTTGGAAACACAATTTTCTGTGGCATAGAAGTCAAAGTAGTAAAACTTGCCGCCGGCAGTCACTGTCATTTATTCCTGTAGCTGTACCTTGAAAAAATCCCCAAAGTTTATTCTGGGACCAGGATGCCCCAAGTGTGCTGTACAAGAGGACTCTCAAGTGCTCCTTCCATACAAGTGGCACACAAATCCTTGAGCTGACGAGGCACATGACACAGCACAGCGCCTGTGCAAGCCTACCCGATGTGCGCCTGACTATAGTTAAACTTCGTATTTGCTACTAACACTGATTTTTCAGCCAGGCTTATGAACCACTGCACAAAAGCCAGTACAGGCTGAACGGAGCACTGGGTGGGCTTGCATTTTGCAAGCATGGGTCATGCCTGCACCCCCTCCCACAAATCGAGCCCCCACTGGCAGAACGAAGGGTCAGCTGTGTCCCTGCATCTCATCTAGCTTGCAACCCAAGACCCTAAGGCAGGAAACACATGCCTTTTTTAGTCACCCTTTCCAACATTTAAGATAAAAGCTAATACAATTTCACTTCAAAATTGCAACTTCGTTTTCAAAACACTTAAATAAAGCACCGAGAAATGGTTAAAAGTAATGCTGCTACAAAGTGAGTAACACATTGTTGCCTGCTGAAGAAGGGCTGTGTGCACACCCATAGGGAAGAACAGCGGGAAAGTTCAATTATCTACTTCTGCTACATTTGGGAAATTCAGGTAAGCCCAGGTTTCAACTTCTCACGTTTATTCGGGAAACTGTAAGGCAGGAGCTTGTATTGCATCTGCCTGAAATCGGCACACAGGCTGCAGCCAGCGCACAGCCCCCGCTCATCATCCATTGAGAGCTGGAGCAAGCAGTACATCTGCCCAGCTGACATAATTCGTCATTGTAAAGAGCAAATTCATACCAAAATGCTTCAGTGCCCATTGCTGAGGAGCTACGTGTCCTGCGTAACCGCAAGGCATTTACTGAAAACTGGACCAGCGTGTCTAAGTCTACTCTTCTCCATCTCACAGCTAAAGAAACTGAGGCACACAGTTAATGATTTGTCCCATGTTACAGAACAAGTCAGTAGCAGCACAAGGAGTAAAAGCTGATTAACAATTACAGTAACACTGTTGTTCAATGTGTCCTTAATGTCAGCACAAGAAAAAAAAAAAAAAAAGCAAAAACACCCATACCCAAGTCAAAGTAATTTTATTAATAACTCCCAAGAGCAAATGGCTACATTTTACCGAGAGAAAACCACAGCTTTATGTACCAGGGCAGAACCTGGGAAGCTGCATACTAAAATGCCGATTATGCAAATTTATCTTAGGAACATTTTTAGACAAGAATGAAGCAGGGTTTATTTTCTTTAATTAAAACCAGAATCCTACGTAGTTCATTAGCATGGATTCAGAGCAGAATGAATATTAATGTAGCCCACCTTTCCCAATTCTACCTGCCAGAAATATCAAGGAAAAAGAGGTTAGAAAATGGATTCCTGAGCAACTGTAAATGCAACTAGCTAACGTCACTGCAAGGCTGCTGGCATCTTTGAAAGGTCACAGAGATCAGGAAAACCTTTTTGACTGGAAAAAGGCAAATGATACTGCCACCTTCAAAAAGGTGAGAAAGAAGATCTGGGGAACTACAGGCTGGTCAGCCTTACTTCAGTCCCCGGGAAAATTACAGAATAAGCCGTTACAGAAGCCGTTCCAGGCACATGAAATACCAGGTGATGGGGAGCAACCAGTCAACACCAATTATTTACCAAGGGCGCATTCTGCCTGCCCATCCTGACTGCCATCCAAGAGGCAATGACTGGCTCTGTGGTGGAGGGGAAACAGCAGATGTCATTCGTCTTGACCACAGCGAGGCTTTCAGCAGCGTGCCCCACAGTAGCCTTGTAGCCAGACTGAGGAGATGAACTACAAGGTGGGTGAAAAACTTCAGGACCATCGGGCTCAAAACAGTCAGTGGTTCAAGTCTAACTGTCAGGTGGTTACAAGTGACATTCCTCAGTAGTCAAAACTAGGGCAACATGTGTTGAACATCTTCCTTAACAGAAGAGTGCCAGCTAAGGACACTGGTTTGTCTAGCCTGGAGAAGAGAAGGCTGAGAGGAGACCTAACTACAGTTTCCCACTAGAGAAGGGACTACAGAGAAGACAGAGCCAGACTCTTCTCAGGCATTCAATGAAAGGGCAAGAGACAACAATTGCAAGCTGCGACCAGGGAGTTGGCCACGAAGAACAAATGCTTGCCCACGAGAGCAGCTAAGTGCTGGAATGGGCGCCCAGACAGGCTGTGGAACCTCCACCACTGGAGGTTTCCAAACCTCAAGGTCTTGAGCAACTTGGTCTAGCTTTAAAGTTGGCCTGGTGCTTCGCGGGGGGTTGGACTAGATGACCTCCAAATGACCTTTCAACCTAAATTTTTCTACGATTCTGCGACTCCAACTGTATATGCAAATAGAAGAAGTCTAATCAGTGAAAAGCCACCAGCCGCATTTATTCTGACAGGGCTTCAGGCTGTTCCACCTGTCAGGTCTCAGACACCATTACTGTGCTTCTTCAGCCAAAAACTTCATATACTGTTTCCGAGCAGGAAAATCATCAGCCGGCCTGTTATATGCTGTCCAGACGGGTTCGCCAACGAATAGCCTCATTGCCTTCACATAATTCTGTCAAAGAACAAGAAGTGACAAGTAATTTAAGAGCTCCTTTCCATGGGATCTTCATTCTGAAGTTAATGTTTCATTCGCACTTCTGCAGAAATTTTTGAAACCATTTCAAGATGCACTGAAAGCTTCACGTGTTCCAGAAAATTACACCACTACGCTGCTGTTCCTGCTCCCAGCTACTGCAGTGGGAGATTTTGCACCTATGCAGTGGTATACTGTGTCACCACCAGTGCCTCGCGTCAGGCAAAGACAGTACTTCTCCCTGTATCAAAGAAACCAAAAGAATCCTGTCTTATGCAAACCTTTTGCACTGGATCCACAATACTGAGCAATGCAGCATCTAAATCCTACTTGCTTAGTTAAATAACAGCAATCAGAATACCCAAGATGGCTACATAAAAGCTGAATGGGAAGTGCATAAGCTAGCCAAAAAATAATGCTATGGGAAGTGAAAAGTCTCCAGATTCCAACAGGAAAAGCAACAGCCCCTGCCACCAGCTAACCAAAAGTACGCCAGGTGCGAGGTACAGCGGTGGCAGCAGAACATGGGATTTTACGTCCTGCAGAAGTGCTCCAACCACTGACTTATGGGGAACTCTCCTCTTCTGTCCACTACGCTACCGATTTAGACCCTACCTATTTTGTAAACACTGCTAAGTGCTTATCTTGCACCCAGGTGCTCAGCACTGTCAAGAATAAAATTAGATCCCTAAAGAACTTAGCTGCAAAATGCAAGGGTCTAGAAGCACCTAAAGAATTTACTTTGAAGATGGCACTTCTGGACTAAAGTTCCTGAAGTAGACAAACATTTAAGACTTCTTCTGGATTCAACCCATAACCCCTGACGTTTTGTCTATGTAAAGAAAAAGCCTTAAACTAGCAATTGTAGCTGATTCACTGTGGATGAAAATGCAAAGATGTGAAAAGTCGGGTTTTTCACCACAGCAGCATCTCCCTTTTTTACATATATGATAACCGCTAACTGGACAGCTGATTCAAAATTATACCATTCTCAAGACTATACCAGAGATGGGATTTTGCCACACAGGAGACAGCACGCATTTCCCCGTTTTCCAGGAGTAATGCTGAGGTTACAAACATATTTATAAAAGCCCACAAGGACAGACACATAGATCAGGACTACATGTGCCAATCTCACAGCCTCATAGCCAAAAATACCCTCTGAAAGCAGGTCACCTCCTGTGAAGCCAGCATCCAGTCTAGCACACGCTAGCTGCAAGTAGTGGCTCTGGAGCTTTAAAATCCTTCTTTCCCTGAAGGTGAATTTAACACTCATGAAAAATGCCACTGCTGGACACAGATATGCTCTGTCTATCCCCACGAAGATATACAACAAGGCAACACAAAGGATCCGTCTACATGATCTCCACCTCAACCGACAGCACGGGCAATTGCGGGAGGGACAGCCGCAGGGCTTGGCTCTCACACCGCTTCACATAAGATATGCTACGGATATCATGTGGCAATGACTTGCAGTTACAGCTGACGAGAGGAAGCTGGATTTGTGACCTGGAGATGAAAGGTTCAGATGCTGTGAATTATTTAGTATTTTTCATATTCCTACTTCATATTTAATATGTTTTGCTAATGAACTGCAAGTCTCAGGGCATGTAGTTACTAATGGGATATATACTCACATGGATTTGTCATCAAAATTTACAGTAATCTATAACAACTTACATTCTCATCCAGTGTAAATCGGTGATATATGCCGGCAGGGAGGGTTATCATGTCTCCTTTTTCCATGGAAATCCGGATCCATTTGTCATCCTTGTCTCGAACATCAAAATAGCCAGATCCATCTAAGATGTAGCGAATCTCATCATCTAGGTGCAAATGTTCTTCATAAAATGTTTTTATCTAGGAATAGCAAGTATCTCTTAAAACTACTGAACACAGAAAAACTGCAAAGAAATCTGGTAGAAACATGTGGCAAAGCAGAAAAAGGCTTTCAAACGGTAATTGCGCAGTGGTTTAACTAACAGATGAGACCAACATGGTTAAAATGGCCAATCCAGCCAGGCAGACCCTGTCTCAGGACACTTCTAAGCAGGCTGCTACATTTCCTTTGGAAAACAGGAATTTCTGTGGCACGAAACAGCAGTTATAGCTGCACATAATCAGTCTCTGAATAACAGTAATGCTTACACCCGTTTGAAAGAGAGGCAGGATTTAAAACCGCAGGATTTAGTCCTCGCAGTTGTTCAGTTTGATCATGTTGTGCCTTTTTTTCCCTGGCATGCAAAAATAAAGGAGCTACAGTTTATCCCTACTCTTTTACACTGGTGTAGGGCTGAATTAGCCACACAGACTACTACAACTGTATGTGAAAATGCAGTTATTGCCAAACATGGCCCATCTACGGCAATCTGATGTAAACAGCATGTCATGCCTGCCCCCACACAGTGAGCCCCAGCTCCAGGCCCTCTCCTCCCAGGCACCAGCAGCAACATTCTCATTTTTTCCAGAATGGTGAATTCTTTGTACATTTCACAGCACAGAACAAAACAGGCTTTAAAGGTTCAATTAACAGAGATCTGAGCAGGTTAGTGCACAGAGAGCAGTGCAATGCCAGGTACCATCACCGGCTCAGGTCTGGATGCTTTTAGCCACACTACTGCAGGTGTCCCTGAGCCAGTACTGATCCAGCATGGCAAGACAAGCAGAAGTCCATATGCCCTGTCATTAACGGCCCATCATTGTGTCAGGTAGAGGCCACCCAGGCAACCTGAGTTACTACCTAATTCACCTTCTCATCAATTTAAAACCAGTATAACACAATAGGCTTAAAACAAACTGGTGTATTGGGTCTGCGCAGCAAGGTTTTGGTAGCAGGGGGGCTACAGGGGTGGCTTCTGTGAGAAGCTGCTAGAAGATTCCCCTTTGTCCGATATAGCCAATGCCAGCCAGCTCCAAGACGGACCCGCCGCTGGCCAAGGCCGAGCCCATCAGCGACGGTGGTAGTACCTCTGCGATAAAATATTTAAGGGGGAAAAGTTACTGCACAGCAGCAATTGCAGCCAGAGAGAGGAGTGAGAAGATGTGAGAGGAACAACTCTGCAGACACCAAGGTCAGGGAAGAAGGAGGGGGAGGAGGTACTCCAGGCGCCAGAGCAGAGATTCCCCTGCAGCCTGTGGTGAAGACCATGGTGAGGCAGGCTGTCCCCCTGCAGCCCATGGAGGTGAATGGTGGAGCAGATATCCACCTGCAGCCCGTGGAGGACCCCACGCTGGAGCAGGTGGAGGCCCAAGAGGCTATGACCCCATGCAAAGCCCGCGCTGGAGCAGGTTTGCTGGCAGGACTTGTGACCCCGTGGGGGACCCACGCTGGAGCAGTCTGTTCCTGAAGGACTGCACCCTGTGGAAAGGACCCACACTGCAGCCCACGGGAAGGACTCACGTTGGAGAAGTTCATGGAGGACTGTCTCCCGTGGGAGGCACCCCACGCTGGAGCAGGGGAAGAGTGTGAGGAGTCCTCCCCCTGAGCAGGAAGGAGCAGCAGAGACAACGTGTGATGAACTGACCGCAACCCCCATTCCCCAGCCCCCTGTGCTGCTGCAGGGGGAGGAGGTAGAGAATTCAGGAGTAAAGTTGAGCCCAGGAAGAAGGGAGGGGTGGGGGGAAGGTGTTTTAAGATTTAGTTTTTATTTTCTCATTATCCTACTCTGATTTGATTGATAATAAATTAAACTAATTTCCCCAAGTCGAGTCTGTTTTGCCCGTGACGGTAACTGCTGAGTGATCTCCCTGTCCTTATCTCAACCCACGAGCCTTTCGTTATATTTTCTCTCCCCTGTCCAGCTGAGGAGGGGAGTGACAGAGCAGTTCTGGTGGGCACCTGGTGTCCAGCCAGGGTCAACCCACCACAACTGGTAAATGGAAGTTTACTGAAAATATGGAAGTGCCACTGCGTTGCTGTCCTCACGTCAGAGCAGCACGCCAGCACCTGGAAGCCGGGAGGAGAAAGCTCCTTCTAGGAGGCTCATCTGAGAGCCTGGCACCATTCACATTCAGCTGTTAACGAAATAGCCAAGGTACCAGATTCTCGGGGGGGGGGGGGGGGGGGGGGGGGGGGGGGGGGGGGGAGGGCAGGGAGGGGGAAATCATCTTGTACAGGGAATGTATCCCTCCAATTCCATGAGGTTAACATTCACTTTGAAAAGACATATTTTGCAAGCAGCCATTAGGATGTTTCAGCCTTCAAAGCCCATGCCCAGCTGGCAACAACCTCCCTTCATCCCAGGGAGGCTCTCTGAGGACAGGTCAGCATTGGCAGGGCTCCGCTGGTAGGAATCTTAGTTTAGAAATGACACGGTGATGGAAACTATCCTTAAAACCTTTGAAGGAAATCTACAGAAGCAAGAGGCCTCTGCTATTTTTAAAGTAATATCAAAACTGCTCTTTTTAATGTTAAGGACTTCAGTACAGGATGTATTTTACACCTGGAAATCTCATCTCTGCACCCGGGCTCAGGGTGTCCAGGTGTTAAGAAGCCGGCTGCACACTCTAGCGGTAGACTTCAGCGCACTCATCTTCACTGAAAGCAAACTCGCATACCTTTTCCTCATAATTTGGAAGCTTGTCTTTATGTATGGTTATTATATCCATCCAAGAATAATTTTCTGCTCTCCGAATCTCTTTCAGACACGGATCGGTCTCATAGTTATCAGCATCCAGCTAAAAAATAGGCAGGGGGAAAAAAAAGCATTCAGACACAATTGCTTAAGACGCAATTCAGGGCGCTAACGTGGAAAAACTTGAGTTGTCAAGAGCATCAGTAGTGGAGGGGCAGGTCGCTCCAGGGGTAGCCAAGTTAGCTGCCACAGGTACACAAGGTGTGCCAGCTTCGGTATATTTACCTGCACCCACCCCACCCCCGCACAGGCACCGCCTGGGACCCCTCCTGCTGCCTCCGCCTTTCCTGGGCTCGGCAGCGCCGGCAGGCCCGGACATGGCCGCTACCGGCTGCCACGCTCCGTGGCCGAGCACCGCTCCGGGTCTGCCCACCGCCCCCGCAGGCCTCTCGCCGTCCCGGCGGGTGTCGGGGCAGGCCTGAGGCGCCGCCACCGCCTCCAGGCCCCGCACGGCCCCCGTCAGCGCCGGGCCCTGCCGAGCGGCGAGGCCTGCCGCAGCGCCGGGCCGCCCGTGGCGGCTCTCCCCCCCCCGCACTTACTTTGCGGTAGGCGACGCCGAGGCGGCGGAGCTGCTCCAGGCTGACGGCGCGGTTGGGCCGCAGGCGGTGGGGCGCCCGCTGGTCCTCCTCGGACTCGTCCATGTACCAGGCCTCCACCATCCCGCCGCCGGGCGCTCCGCTGGGCCGGGCTGGGCGGGAGCGGCCCGCCCCGGCGGGGCTGAAAGGGCCGCGGCAGGGACCGGGCTCGGCTCCGCACTGCCAGCCTATGGGGAGAGCCTTAAAAGGGCACGATTTGCAACTCAAAATATGCTGAACGGGGTGTATTGTGTAGCAGAGACAGCTTTCATTTCAGTGCATAGCTTTAGGCTCAACGGCACAGGGAAGAGCAGTCGCCCTCAAAGAGATCTGCTAGGGTAAGGGGCTTCTCACCTGCACAAGCCCTCTTGGGTAACGTGCTGGTTACAGCATGCCTAACTTCAACAGAAATTGTGTTTACATCTAGTCTGCCCTGGCAGCAATGCTCCGACTGAATTTACCGATAAGTCTCAGCCTCAAAAGACCTGCATTGCAACCCCACAATATGGAGAAATAAAAAATAAGTTAGGAAAACAAAAGGAAAGCAGAGTGGTAAGACCTGCTGCCCAGAAAGCTTGTCTTGTCCCCATCCATGGAGATACTCGCATCCTGAGCGACCTGCTCCAGGTGAACTGCTTCAGCTGGGGTGGGCAATTCGCACTCCGTGGTCCCCTCCAGCCTCCATGGTTCTGCAATTCTATACGGTTCTATGATTCTATACAGTAGATAAACCAACAGCCAGCTAAACACAATGTCAGGATGGAGAAAACTGAAAAAAAACAATCCCTCCTTAAACATTTTTCTTCCTAAAAAGAGAGTTTTATACTTACCAAAGTGTCTTGTCTTAATCACCATTTCTCAGATTCTTAGAAATGTTACCAGTTCCTTTAATGTATAGTATTCAATGTATAAGCACTACTGGTTATCGATTCTGGATAAAATTTAATTGCAAATCCCATAACATCACAGGTAAGCTGGTCTAATGCTGGTATTGTCCACGTTTTTAGAACCACATACAAATCCTGCCAGAAGTTCAATGCCTATCCACTGAACGTCATGGCTGCTAAATGCCAATACCCTCCTGAAGTTTCAGTTCCCTGAAAAGAATGACTCGAACAGTCAACATCTGTGGGTCCTCGAGCCCCTGTTAAGAAGTACTATTTGCTTTCCATCCTTTAATCAGCCTTAATCTTGTAACTTTCCTCTCAGCTTTCTTTTGTCCTGAATTTGCAGAGTAAGAATGATAAACATTGGTACCCAATTAACATGAAACTCTTTCCTATTGGATTTCGTCTTATAATCTACCTATTAGATGCAGGCAGTGAAGCTGCTTAACATCAGTGTAATGCTGAATTTATGATTTACACACCATTATCTACACTTTTTTCCAAAGCTGTTGCTTCAAAAATACAGATTTCCATACGGTAAATAGGATCTACGTGTTTAACTGGAGATGTACAGTAAGCAGATTATTAGATGCTACCTCTTCAGTACGTTGTTTGTCACACTGTTCTGCCTCAACTAGAGATGTGATGTGGGATGATGGGGTGTTTTCCATCAAGCCAAACATCTAAAATAAACAGATGGATAATTGTGTGCATATATAGAAAAGAAGCAGAGGGGCAAATCTAATCAGTGCCCTACCTTACCCCTAGATGAGCTTTACTCATGCAGTTTTGGATGAGAGAAACCAAAAAAACCTCACTCATCTATTAACTACTAGCTAGCCAGTTTCCTCATTCTATCACAATTCACATGACACTAAATACGTTAAGAGCTCATACTTTGCCTCAGTAAAGATATTATAATGCATGAGAACTATTAAGAAGTCAAGCTTCAGCAGCTCTACCATTCTGTATAGCAATTAAATAAAAAAAAAATTCAGTGACTTCTAGCTTAAGCCTACTATTCAATGGTAAGAAGGTTCCTTACAAAGAAGTTGACAAAGGTAACATACCAAACCTGTTTGCTCTTCCCGTATACATGCATAGAAAATAAAACTATGTTGATTACTGGTAATTACTCCCTAATTCAAGTGCACATTAGCCATTCCGTTAATCTCATCATTGACTGGAAAAAATGAAGTCAAACACTTGACATCCGGAAGATCTGGAGAAGCTGATCATCTTCTAGTTCCATTTCAGATAAAATGGCCAATTATTACCTTTGGAACAACACTGAAGAGGAACTAACAATGCTAATGAGAACCAGTATGCATAAAAAAATTATAATAAAAAATTACTTAATGGAAACAAGAAGCCAGAAACAAAGAGCTTGGACATTTGCAGCCAGAGACAAGAGAACAGTAAAAATTCATCGTTCAAGTTTTCTTGTGACTTGGCTCTTCAGTTTGTTCATGCTACCTTGCAAAGTGAGCAACATTATAAGAAATCTACAGATGCTGGAACTAATGATACTGTGGGGCTTGTAACACTCACCTGTGCCTATGTGGAGAGCAGTTATTGCTAGTACCAGAAGGCAAAGTATATTAATGGACATCTCCGTGTTAGGTCACTGACCTCTTACCAAACCAACCAACCAACCCCAAAGTCCCTCTGCCTCTAACTATTTTGGGCTGTTAATATATACCTCTATACAAAAAATTAATTTATTTCACTAAGAGGAAAATACAGAACACTTAGAATAAAGATTTAATATTACTTCTTCAGAAGTCTGTCTTTACGGTGAATTCAGAAGTCTACAAGACAGCTAAAAAACACTGACCGCGGCCCCTCAGTAAGATGGAGAAAAAGCAAACACTCTATATCATCAACTAAATAGACTTGCTTGTAAAACAAATGCTATAGAAGAAAACGTAAGTTTTTTCTCCCCAGAAGTTGGTATATGTTTAACACTTCAGGCCAGAAAGAAGTACATTTCAAAGTTCAACTCTGAAACATTTATAGCAGTTCAAGTTGTCACCATGGTATCAGTCCTTTTCCTCTCACTGCAATAGTCTCTAGTCCCAGTACGTCAGGACTTTTGTTTACTAGCTCCTTCTCTTGCTAGTCTATCAGCTTCTTCATTTCCTTGGAAGCCAGCATGACCGGGAACATGCATCTGTTAGGACAAAAGTATAGGAGCATTAGATATGCAAGAAATCAAGAGAAAAGTACATACATGAAATTTGATCGCACAACACCCTTTCATTCATAGTACACCAGCACCTCTTTGGAGGCCCCCTCCTCACATTTATTAAGTGTTCTTCCCAGGAATAGTCAGTCTCCCTTCCTCTAGGAAAGTCTTGCCAAATTGTGAAAAACATCTTTATGGGAAGTAGTGAACTGGATAAGGACCACCTAACCTAGCCTTTAAGAAATGCAGACAACACCTCCAACTCAAAATTCCCACTTTCAAAGAGAGGAAAACCTATCTGCATTCAGTGCTTAAACCAAGTTAACCTTTTCCCAGAAAGCCACAGACCTCTATGCCACTAACAGCCTTGGTGGTCATAGTACTCACTTAGGATACAGAAACAGGGTATGAAAAGAATCTCTCATTTTCAGATGTCTTAACTGTCCATCCTTCAATTAGGAACTGAAAACACTTTTAACCCTAAGCCCATCCTTGTCAGAAGTAAGGGTGGAGGAGTGTGGGGGAGGAAGGAGAGGAAGAAAATCAAGCTTGCTATTTGACAAGATCTGAGAGGGGACAAGCAAGATGTGTGTGCGAGATGGTATTAAGTTTACATGGTAAGATTTTGCTACCAGGTGGGGGGCTGCAGGGGTGGCCTCTGTGAGAAGACACCAGGGGCTGCCCCCACATCGGAGAGAGCTAGTTCCAGCCAGCTCCAAAATGGACCGACTGCAGAACACAGCTGAGCCCATCAGCAAAGCTGGTGGCTCCTCTGTGATAACATATTTAAGACAGGATAAAAATGCTGCGCAGCAGCCAGAGAGAGGAGTGAGAACATGTGAGAGGAACAACTCCGCAGACACCAAGGTCAGGGAAGAAGGAGGGGGAGGAGGTGCTCCAGGCGCCGGAGCAGAGATTCCCCTGCAGCCCGTGGTGAAGACCATGGTGAGGCAGGCTGTCCCCCTGCAGCCCATGGAGGTCCACAGTGGAGCAGATATCCACCTGCAGACCATGGAGGACCCCACGCCGGAGCAGGCGGATTACCGTAATAAAGTGTATACATACAGTGCTCCTCCTGAAATAAAAATCTTGCCAAGTTTAAGAGATTCAGGTGTAAGAAGTGTGCATAAAGCAACAGTATTTTTTTTTAATTATGTAAAATACTCTAAGGACAGCTGAACTTTGGTCTTAGTTTTAAATTTTTACACTTTCTTCTCCTCAACAGACAATAGGAGTAGTTATATAAAATCTAGTCAGCCTTTAAATTGGAGTCACCAACTCTGGAACACAGAACAACATGCATGGAAGAATATCTGCAATAATAGATTTCCCATAGGAAAAGCGCACATTAAAGATCTACGTCATCCCGTTTTCTACAGAGTAAAGACAGAAGCCCAATAAATATGCCATTAGCAGCCACGAAGTCAATGGTACAGAGATTTATTTCTAGAATCAGTAGTCTTATACCACAATTAGAGTAAAATTTAGAAGGAGGGGAGGGAAGATATCCCCTACAATGTTTAGCACTGATGTTAGAGGTTACACAAAAAATACCTTTTACCAGGAATACCTGCATAGAAGTTGTCTTACTTCTTTACTGGAGAGCAAAACAATTTAAAACTTAAAAATGGGTATTTTAAACACCTTTCTGTGCCCAGTTTTCTTGGAAAAAAACACAGTTAAGGTACAGAAAACTAGAGTTAGTTTATTTGGGGTTATACTCTCTTAGTTTTCCCAGTTTAAAGACAGTCATGTGATTGAGTTACACCAATGAACCAGCATCTGAAAAGCAAATCCAGAAATTCAGCTATGACTCAAAAAGACACAGTTGTGTTTTAAGCTTAGATTTCCAGGAACAAAAATTTCATCTACTAACAGTACTAACAAACTAAAAATAATTATTGCAGGCATTTTCTAAGTAGTAACAAGAGACAGAAAACAAATATAAACATGCATTCTAATAAATGAAACACTGGTTCCAAGAGCCTAGGTTATGTTGCTTATTTGCTTTAAATAAAACAAGCAGCTTCTCTGTATTTATGGTTTTACTTATGGATGTACAATATTATGCTCTATGAAATTCTTAGTTATGGTCATACTTGTAAGTTTTTACAAGAAGCATGTTTAAGATGTCATTAAAAAATGAGGTGCTTACCCACTGAATTTCTATGCCTTTTGATAGATTATCAAGTCTTTCAAAATCCTCTTTATTTATTACACTTCCTCCTGAACTTGTTCTCCAGCCATTTGTTTTCCAGTTGTCAACCCAGCTCGTAATACCTATGCAAAGGGAGCATTACCATAAAAATGGTATTAAAGAAGCCAGCAAGGATAAGATGGAGCAAACAGCCTTTTAACAAGACATTAACTCCATACAAAGTCTCAGGCAAAGACACTGGAGATAGAAGATATTGTTTGGTTCTCTACTACTGTCTTTCAGGATTGTATTTTTCCATTATTAGTTGAATTACCCAGCCATTTTTTCCCCAAACAGGTATTTAATTTAAAGACTACAATCTTATATACGCACTACACACAAAATTATGACATGAACTTCAATAAACTGAAGCTAAGGATTTGCTTGATGGTACAGTAAGCTAGAACAAATCTACATCTTTATTTGTTTTGGAAAATTGAGGAGACACACATGCATAGAGGAAAAACAGACAGCCACCTGTCTTACGGCTTCTGCACACTACACAGAATCCTCCAGAGAAGGACCACATAAGCAGATTTCTACAGAATAAAATTTAACATTCTGGCCATCCCTTGCTGGCCAGAAAATTTACTGTATTACTCCTTAAATAAGAATCTTTTTTTTTTTTTTTTTTTAAATATCTTTGCTGGTCTCGACAATGTGAGACATCCTTACTGCCTTCATGACAAACAGACCTGAACCAGACAGAGAATCACCAATCTTGCACACAAAACTTCCTAAAAACCAAACCACACCACATCCATTTGTACTTAACCGCAAGCTTCGTTCTCTGGTATTTTAAAAAATAACTCCTAGACACATTTACAAAATAACTTTGATTAAACAAGAGCGGAACCTGCACCTCAGTGACCCAAAATGCAAGAGCAAACTGCAAGCAAAACCAGAGACTAAGACATCACACCTAAAAATTCTTCTTTTCCTCCCTCATACTTAAGTCTCAGACCTAAATTTAACAGGAATTTTATCTGACACAGCAACTTTTCCTCCTTCATAACACCAGTTTCACAGAGAAGATAGCGTAGACTTTTCTCCCACAAAACAAAAAATTGCAAAGATGTTTCTTACTGCTTAATGCTTTGAATAACTTGCTTCTTGCAACAAATTATGCACTTGGATTCTATTGATAAGCATGTAACACCCAGTCCTGAAGGGTAGAGACTCTTCCTTTTACTCTTCCCTTTTTCAGAATGTTTCTAGCAGAGACTAAAAAAAACCTCACCAACAAGAAAAAAAAAAACAAACAAAAACCCCCCAAACCCACCACACACATTCTGCTCCTATAGGAAATGCTACACCTAAATCTTTTAGGGAAAATAAGCTACTCAAATGACAGATTTAAGAGATGATCCTTAGGGAGAAGCAATGGAAAATTCCTTTAAGTTGTTTCTTAGCATTTACTGTCCCTTCCTCAACTTATGAACTAGAATCAGGAGGACAGAGCACAAGTCCTTGACACTTTTCACTTCTGGACAGAACCTCTTTCACGTACATGCAAGCTAACAGAATTTGAAACAAGCAGCAAGTGACAGCTCCAGCAACTCCTTCCTTTACTAGCAGTCACTTGTTCCTACTCAGTAGCCTTCTGTCCTTTCTAGGGTATCGCTACTCAAGGTGACAGAGTTTTTCAAGGTAAATTTTGCTTTACTTCTAAACATGAGCCACCTGAAAAAGGAAAAAAATGATGCTCTTCTTTCATACTCCTCCACTTCCAGAAATCAGGGGGGGCTTCTGGAAAGCAGAATGACTTACTTGGAGGAAAAGATATACAGATTTTTAACATACAAACCATTTATTTGCTTTGTTAATAACAAGCAATGAAACAGATAATTACTTGCAGTGTTAGTGCTCAAATATAGGAAGTTATGGTAAGAACAAGATACTCACATTGCCCCCATCCCCTCCCTTCCCAAAAAACTAAAGTGTGAAAGCCCAACATTTAATTTTCAATCAAAAGTTGCAGTAAGTTTTTGATTAATGTTATTTAAAAAAAAAAAAAAACAAAAACAAACCAACCTCCAAAGTGATCTGGAAACAGCAAACACATGTACCCTCTTTGTAAAAATGTGAAATACAAAGAAAAAATACTTATACAGGTCCAAAATATCATGAGAGTAAAATCTGAAGATCTCAGGGAAAGAGGAAAAAGTTTTATTCAGAAATTAAATCTTACTGGCTGCTTCATATGGTATTTATAGGGAATAAAATTAAATTTTCCAAATCTTTGGATGAAGGTGAAACTTTGAATACGTACTCTGAGCACATATCATCTCTGGCTAGTCTTCTAGTGTAGCCTGAAAGCTTGGAAGTGTAGTCTACATGTAAACAGCAAGGAAACTTGAATGTACTTCACATGTGTGTTAAGACAGCCTCTCCAATCCAAGCAAAACAAAACACCTACAGGTTTACTACACCAAAGTCAGAGTACTTTCCTGAGTACATCCTTAACAGAGTATACGCGAACAACATTTTTTCTAGACTGTGTGTCACACTGAATGCCTTAAGACAAAAATCCTGTAGTTACGTCTGTCAACCTTTACTGTTACAGGCACTTTGTCTCTACTTGTATTTCATGCAGTTAGCAGGTGATCCCTGTAACATTGTGAAGTTTTTCCCCAAGCAGTCATGAGCACTGAAGTAAGTTATGTATTCTCTTCCTTATATCCCTCTCCCCAGGACTCAGTATGTTCTGTCGGCCTTATGTAATGAAATAGCATGCAGTGTGGCTTTAAGAATCAGGAAAACTAAAATAGTTAACTTACCATTAATAGTGAACTTGCTATCAGTGTAGATAATAAGTTTCTTGATGTTTTGACTCTTTGCTTGCTCTATTGCTTTGCAGGCTGCCTTAAGAACATTTCAATACAATCACAGTTCAGAACAGGATTTTGAACACATGCAATTAAAATACCAGCGAAGTACCTGATGCTAACACTGAACTACAAAGAATATTACTGTAATCTCCCCATCAGTGAGTATCAACATGCTTTAGAGCAGAGGTTTCCAAAATTATGCATGCAGACGACCACTTAATGAATCAGGCAAACAGGGAGCCACTTAAGTTTCACTGGCAAAAACCACCAAAAACATTCTGACGTTCAGCTCTGTACCGAAGGAGTAGCTCTCTGCCCAATTTTCTAACTATCAAAGCCTCAATCAACTGCACACCAAGTTTTAAGCATTTTCTTCATAACTTTGAGGAGGAAGGATTCATACCAGTTCCAACAGTCTGGAACCCCTAAAAGGGTTTTTTTTGTTGCATTTCTTTGGTGCTATGAAATATAATGAGGGAGAAGTGGCTGGGTCTGGATGTAGAGCTGAAAAGCTCTTTAGTGACAAGTTTGACCCCTGGCACACCACCATCACCTCTGCTTGTCCCTCACTAAAATGAACTTCCTGTAGTTTTTAAGCAGATCAGTTCCTCATTTCAGTTCATCTCCAACACACACTGCAGGACAGCAGCAGTTCAAGAATTAAGATGAGGTGAGAAGTGAAGATTAAACTTACTGTTGCCAACAGAAGTTTACTTCAGAAGTAACAGAAGTTACTCCTGAGAGCCTAGAATTGTTTATTTATCTAATGAATATGATACTCTGATCCTATCAAAATAAGAAGCCGATTCTCCTCTTAACTGCTACTCAGCAGCCCGCACTCCAAGGTCTGAGAGATACACATTAAAAATGCAAAGGATACTATACAGATTTGAGAAGCAGGCTTTCCTAATGCAAGGCTGTTTTAAATAGCTGTGCTTGGCCTGATGATATTTGGGAATTCTCAAGGTGAATTACCTTGTTCAAAACCAATAAAGATCAATAAAACTTAAAGAGAATGATATGATCCAAGTCATAACTCCTAATATTTTGTGTACTTCCCTCACAGCTCCACAACCGGTTTCTGAAGGCCAGAGCTGAAATAGTCATGAGTGTGCTACTGCAGTCTAACATGCAGAAGCATTTTAGGACATTTACTACTTACATGTATTTCTGCTCTTTGATTGGTCTGCCGTCCAGGAAGTCTTTCGCTGGTATTTCTGTGTCCAAGGAATGAATAGTAGATTAGTTACCCCAAATATTCAGAATAGTGCATAACGGCTACACATTAGAAAAATAAATACAAGAGAGCTTCTTTTCTTTTTATAAAGGAGGATGAATATATATTCTAGCTCTAACTTCCACCTGCATAGTGCAACCTGCATATTTGGACCTGCCATCAATATGTAATTACATTTGTTATCTTCTGTGCACACCTACACCTATTTTAAAACTTTCTGCATCACTTGAATGATGCAGAACTGCTTCAGCCCCTAAAAATATTATTTCCAGTTGATTTTCTCCACATTCTTACCTCCCAGACAAGCTGATTTCTTTTTTCCCCTCAGTAACTCACTAGTCTCATAGCACTGCCATTATGAGTCTCAACAGCAGGGTTTTATATTCAAAAGGAGAATGGTATTATCACACACAAAACAAACAGTACCATATTAAAAAAAAAAAAAAATTCATCCAGCTACTTACAAAGGGTGGCCTGGTCCCCAGTAGACACCTATTCCAGCACGTGCCCTATTACGTCCATTACCCGAGCAACAACCATCTGTATAAACAACTGCAAAGTCACCTACAAAAGAATTACCAAACACAGAAGTTCAAGCGCTCCTCCAAGGATGTAGACTCTAAGCAAAAAGAAGTGTCTGCCAGCAGATTAATCCCCAAAACTTCCCTCCCCAGAGAGCCCTTCAAAAAGTTAACTACAGAAGCTGTGAAAATTAGTAATGCAGAACACCAGAAGTCACACTGCAGCTTTACACCCCCACTGGTGTCAAATTAGTCAGCCTCAAGAAGCACCTCTGCCCCAAGTTCCGTATTCTCACTACAGTTCCTGTCTTCTTCAGTCAACTTTAAAACTTGCCAGCTACATCTGTATATTTAAATATAATCCAGACACACATAAAATCACACCTATAACGATCAGATTAAGCTATATGTTGATACCAGTTAAAGTCAATCAAAATTACACTGAAAGACAATGTGAACAAATATATCATGGTTCACATTTCCATTTTAAAAAGAAACACTGTTACGCTGGGCTTGATGCTGCCATACACAAACCTCCCTAAGTGCTTTCTAATAATTACACTTGTTACTTATGAAAGAGTGCAGAGAACTGAAAAGAATTACAGGAATAATGAAAGACCTCACCCATATATGAAAATTTATCTTCACTGACTGTTGGCGCTGAGTATACTTCATCATGTTTTACACGCTTTGCAATGTGTTCTTCATTTGTAGACTGTTCATACGGCCTTTTGCATGTATTGCAACACAAGACATTTATTTCTGGTTCCTCTCTTCGGCTACCATTTTCCTGTGTTACAGCTGGAGGACTGTGTGTCCCTTCAAAAAAAAAAAAACAACAGAAAAAAAAACCCGAAAAAGTTCAACTCTATACAAGATCAAATTTTATTTGAAATGACTGCTTCTAAAGACAACAGTTGTTATCACCTATTAGCAATGCTAGTCTGTTAACTGACACCACCCCAAGCTATTATGCAGAAAATACCATAGTATACACCAGTCGTTCTTGATCCTAGATCAAACTGAAGAGGAAACACACACATAACAGCCCTTAAAACAGACACAGTACAAGCAACGCTCTCCAAGCACCTACAGAAGTACTTTCATTGCACAGACACATCCATCGCTGTGTCCGGAGGGCAGGGCCACCGCTGCACTTACCACCACGGCATTCCGCCAGTTACAAGGCGTCCACCGGAGCACAAACAGAAGCTGCTACCCACGTTTAGCCAGAAGCCGCACAGTTCACACAGACGCCACGCAGCAGCCAGGCGGGCTGTGCCAGTGCGCAGTGCAGTGCAGCGCAGCGCTGCCTCGCCTCCCTCCCCTCCCTTCCCGGCGGGCCGCCCTCCTCTCCCGCCCGGGCGGGCGGAGGTGAGGCGGGAGGCGAGGGGAGGATGAGCTACCTGCCGGCTCGGGCTGCTGCTGCCCCGGAAGGCCGGCGCGCACGAAGGCCCAGGCGTCTTTCTCGGTGGCGAACTTCTTGAAGCTGGCGGAGGGGAACTTGTTGACCTGCTCCTGACACTCCGCCCTGCAACACAGGGGGCGGGGGTGAGGCGGGCCCGGAGCGGCCCGGCGGCGGCTCCCCGCGCTGCCCCGGCCGCGGCCCTTACCAGGTGCGGTAGACGCCCGTCCGCCGGCCCTTGCGCACCGCGTAGAACATGCTGTCGCCCTTGGAGACAAAACAGGAGTGACTGAGCACCGCGACGAGCCACCGCAACATGGCGCAGCCCCGCCGCCATCCGCGCCCCCGCCCCGCGGCCCACCCCCGGCCACCACACCCCGCCGCCGCCGCCGCAGCCGCTCGCCGCCGCTCATGCGCCCCGCCCCCCCCCCGCCGCGGCCCCTTCCTGCGCATGCGTGGCGGCCAGCGAGGTAACGGAAGAGAGGGCGCGCTGAGGGCTTCCCTACGAGCCGCGAGAGAGGCCACAATTACTGGAAAAGCCCAGGGTTTGGGGTTTCAGGGGGTTTTTGTTTGTTTAGGTCCCCCCCGCCCCATAATAATTATATTTTAAAAGCCATCTAAATCAGCTTTTGTTTTGGGGGGGCACGAGATGTATGAGATCACAGCAGTTTACACAAACTCCTTGTTCTGAAAGCCCCAGTTATTAAAAGACGAATGACATCTCACAGGTGCCCTCAGCTGAAGTTCTCCCCTGCCAGCCCAAATAACGGCCCGGTCCTGCGATCAGCTCCGGCGGCCTCTTGGTCCCTAACGAGTCATTAAAATGGATGGCGCACCAGCCGGGGGTGAACGTACCCCACAACCTGCTGCATAGTCCCCACTTGCCCTTCTCGGCTTGACAAGCACCCGAGGAAGGATTGTCACTGAGAGATGGTACAAGCGTCAACACATTTACTACGTCCAAAAGTCTAGAGCTGAAGAAGGTCATTAGACTGGTTCTCATCCTGCTATTTAAGTCAAGAGCTCCTGGTTAGCATGTTCCAGCTGAGCCCCGTACCGTGATGGCCTCTGAAGTAATGAAAACCACCTTGTCCAGGCAGGCTGAAGTTCACACTGCTGCCAGCTGCAACCTGCTGTCACATATCCTTGTATCTGGAGCGTCATGTACTTGGAGACCAAAGCCAGGAGGCCTGGGGATGCGCCGAATTCAGTGCCTCAGCTGAGCTTCTCATCAGATCAAATTACAGAAGATGGGGGGACAGGTATGACTGACTCCAGAAACAGCCCAACGTATATATGCTGCGGCGTTTTCAGCTGCTGGATTTCCCTTGTAGCTCTAATATGGATGTATTGCGACAAAGCCAACCTCAAGATGCCGGAGCCGTAGAGCGTTGTATTCAGATTTACAAGGGTGGCCTAGTAAAATGCCAAGAATGTGAAACACCGATGCTAATTTTGCAGCAAATGGGTTCAACATTACTGTGAATATCAGCTGGATGACACCTCTCTTAAAAAAAAAAAAGACACGGAGCTTATGCATTTGACAGGCCTTGGTGGAATACAGAAACAATTTGGTCAGGGTTGTATCAGAATATAATTACTGCATTTTTCTTGCTTCTTCCAAGATATTAATGAGACTTCATATTACTCTTACTTACAAAATCCTTAAGTCTGATTTTCTCAGATCAAGATTATTTACATTAATTATCTCTGTAAAGGTTTCCACTGAGACTCTTGGGCTTTTCACTACTTCCTGCCTGTGATATTTTTATTTTATTGCTCTTGGTTAGCTTTTCTTTTAATTATGGTTTTCTATAGCAGATGGATTTCTTATTCCTTACAGGTTTACACATTTATATTACTTGTAGTCTTCTTTGGGCAACACATACTAAAGGAGCAACGAGCAGTAAGTGATGGGGAAAGAAAAGACCTTCTGTTACACTCATTAATTCTCTGGTTGAACAGATTCATACATCCAATTTACATGCAAAGACTGAACAGTAACTCTCCTGCTGTCATGACCAACATGCAGAGCTCAGATTCAAACAAAAAAAAAAAAAAAAAAAAAAGATTTTTGAAGTCCACTGAGTACCATACACATTACTTTCATTGCTTTTTCTCCCGGTTGGTAAAACTGAGGCTGCATATGATCAGCCAGCCCTACCTTTACCGCTGCATCTCTGTTGCTGATTTTTCCTTGCTGTTGTGCTGCAGTGGCAGGAGAGATGGATCCCTTTCCTCATGTGACAGCTGGCATTTTTACTACTGTGGCATTTAGCACCACTAGGCTAAGCGATACCTGTGCTTGCGTCATGGTACTTGCTCTCTGGTTGCTGTAGCACTAGTGGATTTGTGGGGTTTTTCAGTCAGCCCAGGGCAGAGAGGATGTTTCAGGCTCTGTAACTCACAGTTTTGTGAAGTGAGTGCAAAGACTCACCAAGAAGTGAACCATTTAGTCCCCACCTGCAAAGCTGAAGGGTCCAGTCACAAAAGCTCTCCTCATCTGAATACAGAAGAATGTAAATATATACGTGGATAGGCCTTTAAGTGGGTTTCATAAATGATTTAGCACTTGTAATCGATGCCACCGTTACACACGGTAACCCTGTGTAGCCACCGTAGAATAAGCTGATCCGGTATACAAATCTAGCCAATTTTTGCCAAATCAAAGCTTGCACGAGCACTTGTGCTACTGCAGCTGAGGTACTGGCAATGAGTGGCCAAGGGAAAAGAGTAAGTCTCCCTGTTTTGGTGGAAACACGGTGGCACTGTGTTGAATGAGAGTGGTCACTGAGCCATGGCCTGATAGTGAGCGCTCCTCTCAACACATTGCACTATAAATTCGGCTGTGTTTTACTGCCCCCCTTACTCAGCTTATAAGGGATCCTGTGTTTCCCCCTCCCACTAGAACCAAAACTTGTTTATGAATTTATTAACATATTTCCTTGGCAGCCATTTCTGTATTTATAACAGACAGTCTGCAGAAAAACACAGGACTTAATATATGTACACAAAAAATACACTTATCACTTAAGTAAGGGCATGTGTCTGTAGGACATTTTTACTTAAACTCACTGTAAATGTTAGCTGATTACTTTGTCCCACATTAATGCATGTAATGTACACATTAGCTAAGCATTTTAATCTTCTTGATAAATATTTTAGCTTGAAACATGTTTAACCATAATGCGCTGCATTGGGTTTGCATAGCAAGGTTTTGGTAGCGGGGGGCAGGGCTACAGAGGTGGTTTCTGTGAGAAGCTGCTAGAAGCTTCCCCTATGTCTGACAGAGCCAGTGCCAGCCGGCTCCAAGATGGACCCGCCGCTGGCAAAGGCCGAGCCCATCAGCGATGGTGGTAGTGCCTCTGGGATAACATATTTAAGAAAGGGGAAAAACCTGCGCAACACCAGCAGCAGCCACAGAGAGAGGAGTGAGAAGATGTGAGAGGAACAACTCTGCAGACACCAAGGTCAGGGAAGAAGGAGGGGGAGGAGGTGCTCCAGGTGCCGGAGCAGAGATTCCCCTGCAGCCCGTGGGGAAGACCATGGGAGGCAGGCTGTCCCCCTGCAGCCCATGGAGGTGAATGGCGGAGCAGATATCCACCTGCAGCCCGTGGAGGACCCCACGCCGGAGCAGGTGGATGCCCGAAGGAGGCTGTGACCCCGTGGGAAGCCCGTGCTGGAGCAGGCTCCTGGCAGGACCTGTGGCCCCGTGGAGAGAGAGGAGCCCATGCTGGAGCAGGTTTGCTGGCAGGACTTGTGACCCCATGGGGGACCCACGCTGGAGCAGTCTGTTCCTGAAGGACTGCACCCTGTGGAAAGGACCCATGCTGGAGCAGTTCGTGAAGACCTGCAGCCCATGGGAAGGACTCATGTTGGAGAAGTTCATGGAGGACTGTCTCCTGTGGGAGGGACCCCACGCTGGAGCAGGGGAAGAGTGTGAGAAGTCCTCCCCCTGAGGAGGAAGGAGCGGCAGAGACAACATGTGATGAAATGACCGCAACGCCCATTCCCTGTCCCCCTGTGCCGCTCAGGGGAGGAGGTAGAGAAAATTGAGAGTGAAGTTAAGCCTGGGAAGAAGGGAGGGGTGGGGGGAAGGTGTTTTTAAGATTTGTTTTATTTCTCATTATCCTACTCTGATTTGATTGGTAATAAATTAAACTAATTTCCCCAAGTCGAGTCTGTTTTGCCCGTGACGGTAATTGGTGAATGATCTCCCTGTCCTTATCTCGACCCATGAGCCTTTCATTATATTTTTTCTCCCCTGTCCAGTTGAGAAGAGGAGTGATAGAGCGGTTTTGGTGGGCACCTGGTGTTCAGCCAGGGTCAACCCCCCACATGTGGTTCCCCACATAAGCTTTTAAAGCAAAATTTGATGTGACTTGAATCAAGTGTTTCCTATTTAAAACTGAGCTTTTAGGTAGGTAGGTGTCTAGGTAGTCACTTTATCTAGCACACCCTGCAAGTGTAAGTTATATTGCCATCTCATTACCTTGATTAAAAATATAAGACAGGAAAAGAAGGTGTTTTATCTTCCTTCTCAGAAGTGAGATCTTGCAGAACAAAAAACTTGCCCGTACTTCAGTGTAAAACTATGTGTCAGTGAAGCTGCAAAGTCGTAATCCCCTAGCATCATCACAATCTCCAGTCAACCCTTAGAGGAACAGCCTACCCATGAGCTTTGAAACTTTGGTGTGGTTATACAAGCCTCTTTCAGAGAAGTGAACTAGTAATAGACTCAGTTTTGCTTCCAATTTGAGAGTTAGCTATGACCCTGACAAGTCTTGCCCTCTGTCTGTTTCTTCCACTTACATTAAATCATGTTATTCATAGCATCATGAGACCTTGTCCTATTGCTGTTCAGATACTTTTGTAACACACCTGACTAATTTATTCCTTCCACTTCTTCAACCTGCCCATTCTGAGTCTGCATGGCATAAGAACGTTATTAATTATATTACTTTGTAATGACATAACTTCGTTTAAAGGTCACACGTCCACAGTGATTCTTGAAAACCTGTCAGCTGCTTTGGATACCAGGCGTTATCGACTGGGTAAAGCGCACATAGATCTCGACACTCTGCATCCTTCCCCTAATGCACAGTTGGTGTCAGAAAGGAAACATCTCTCGACACCTTCTTCTCTCCTTGCTCTTACGTAGCATCCTGGTCTATTCAGTAGCACTAATAGCATGGAGATGGGAAGCTGTAGATAGTCACATCGCATCTTTATTTCTTCATTAGCGCACTGAACAGTCGCATTTTGATGCATCTGCACACCACCTATTCTTTCTCCCTCTCGTAAAGGACTTCACAGTATAAACTGAATGCGGACTACTGGACTGCTGAGATGACTGCTTGTTATATTTCTTTTTTTTTACCCTTCAATCAGATCCTCATCACTGTTGTTTAGATAATTTGAAATATCTATAAATACTAATCCTGGCCATCAGTATGAGCTGGGCAGTTTTTCCCATTCGTTGAATTCATGCAAGGAAAGAAGAGTGACTTGGGAGAAAAATGGGAACTGAACCATCTGCTTTTCTGACTATCATAAATTTAGCAAAAAGCCCACAAATGTTAGAAAACATGATGGGCTGCCTTCTGCAGATGCTAAGGTTGTTTAGGTTGGGGGTGGTGGTGTCCTTGTCAGTTTTTTGTTGACAACAGGAGCTTATTACTCCACTATTGGATTTTTTTTAAGCAACAGACTTTACACACACTATTACATAGTAATAGTGAATGTGGTATTACAAGCTAAAGTTGGCTGCTCTTAGGGTTTTTCAGGGAATCTAAGCACAGAACCAGTGCTCTGAACCGCATTCCTGTGTCTAACCTCTCTGGACAGTGTGTGCCAAGAGCTGCACACCTGCCTCTGAGTGGGACTTTCCCTTGAGCAGGGGACCCGTCTAAATTAGCCAACAGGGAAATGTCAAGGCGGGGATTTTTTGTCAAGGCAAGGTTTTAGCTCCACTTTAGACGCACAGCCAGGCACTTTCACCTGAATCAACATGCAAGTCACTTCTTTCAAAACTAGCGTACAGCTTGTTCTTTTATCAGCGTGCAACTGAAGTGTTAATAGTGCCTTCTTTGTTAGATAATAACACAATATATAATAAAAAGTGCTTCCAGTGATGAGAGAATACGTGGAGCCCAGGACTCTCATATCTTGAGTTAGTACCTGAACACAGCTGAAGACTCGTGTGTTATTTCTAGTCTAATGACCGTTTAGTAACTCTGATCGCTGTGACATTGTCTCAGCAGAAGCAACTGAGAGGTCATGTTTATAGAGGTACACAAAACAAAGCCCAGGCACGGATCTGAGTTGGTGCGCGATTGCCCGTCTTCTCTGGTTGTCAGCACGGTCCCTGGCGTGGTTTGGCCTTGTCTCTCTGGCACGATGCCTTGCCGCAGGTCAGGGGTGACTGTGTGCCAAGACTGCTCCAGCAGGTCTCTTCTTCCTTGAAAGGGCTGAATAGCATGGGTCAACGCTTGGCCCACTAAATTGACATGGAGAGATGAAACAGAGAGGGGAGGAAAAAGACCATCCACTGTCCTATTGCTTTTAAAGCTGGTGGCTGCTGCTGTTTTGCACAGCACTTGACGTGGGTGAGGGAGCTCCGCCAGAAAAAGAGGTGGACACATGCTTTGTCTAAGGGCCGTGCCATTGCTGGAGCAAACGGAGCCGCACCACACTGCCAAGCCTGAGATCCTGGTGACTATTTACGGAAGAAGCATTTCGACACCAGAGCCAAAGAACTTCAGTCTGTGAGGGGAGCAGTCGGGAGCTCCTGAGGCGAGTCGGGTGGCGGGGGCCGCCTCACGCCACCCGGGCCTGTTACCAAAAGACTTAGACAATTTGATGAAGAGCCCCACGGAGAAGCAAGTGGCGGCGAAAGCTTGGCATAACAGCGAGGGACAGAGCGGAGCAGGCTTTTCTTTCTCCTTCTTCCCTCACTGTCGCAGGGCGAGCGCCCTTGGGAGAGGGAGAGAGGCGGGAAGGAATCCCACGTCCCGCAGGCAGCGGGGCGGGCGAGAGCTGCCCTCACCCGCTGCCACCGGTACTGCGCATGTGCTACACCGCGGCGCGGCGCCCAGCAGCTGGTGATGACTTCATCCACGGGCGCCGCGCCAGGACTTCCGGCGTCCGCTCGGGCTTCGCTCTGGCGGAAGCTGCCGTCGGCTGGCGGCGCAGGCGGGTATCCGTTCTGCCCTTCTTCCTGGTCCGGCTTCACCCCTGCGTGGGCGGGGCGAGCGCCTTCCCGGGCCGCGATCTGAGCCGCGCTCGCGAGAGCTCTCCCTTTTCCTAGGCCGGCGCTGAGAGAGGTGGGTGCCCGGGCCCTGCGTGGGCCTCGGTGGCGGCGCCGTCTTTTCCCCCGCCGCCGCCGCAATACGCAGCCGGGCGCCGAGCGGCCCTCCCCGCGGCAGCCCCGGGGTGGAGATGCCCCCGATTACCGCCTGCCCGAGGCCCGATGGTCGCCGGGGCGCCCGGTGCTGGGGGAGGGGAGCCGGCGGGGTTTTCCTCCGCCCTCCCCCGGCGGCGCCCCGAGGGAGGCCGCCGCGGCGGGGCAGCAGGCGGCCGGGCGGGAGGAGGGGGTCGGCGCCCGGCGCGGAGCTGGGAAGGGCTGCCCGCCCGCCCGGCGGCACGTGGGGCTCCGTGAGCGGCCGGGCGGCCTCCCCGGTGCTCCTGGGGCCTCGCAGCTGCCGGCGCCTTAGCGCACACGCGGGGCGTCGAGGTGGGCCGGCCCCTCGTTCCCCAGGAGGGTTTTCCCGTGCTGTGGTCGGCGTCCCCGGGAGCGACGTGCTGGGCCTTGCTCTGGCTTCGCTTTGAAGCATGTGGCTGAGTAGCTGGATAGCAGAGTCTTGCTGTGTTTGTAGCAGAAGACGCGTTCCTGGTGACAACTGAGATGTTCTTTTGCGTTGCAGAAAGGCCATGTTCAGCTCTAGTGCAAAGATTGTGAAGCCTAATGGCGAGAAGCCAGATGAGTTCGAGTCTGGTATATCCCAGGTACGTGTCTCTTCATTCTGCTGTTTGGTAACTGACTGCAAGTTACGGAGACAGTGTTGTGACAGTTGCGTAGAGCTTAAACGTCGAGGGTGATGCTGTCTAAATGTGTACTTTTAGTTTTAGTTAGGAACTGGGGCAGTCAGCCTGTGTTCCCTCCAGCTGAACTTGTTGCATGTCAGTGTGACTTACAGGAAGTTAAATCTTTGATATAGATTGTGGTAAACAGTATATAGCTGCTCTCTGGCACTGCGGACAGACTTTGGTCTCAAGGGTTCTTAGGAATTGAACTGTATGTAATGGATTATTCTGCAACTTCACTTTTCTAGGCTCTGCTGGAGTTGGAAATGAACTCTGACTTAAAGGCTCAGCTGCGGGAGTTGAACATCACAGCAGCTAAGGTAGGCTAGACCTTCTCCACAAAGAATTGCTTGGTGACTTCCTCTGTGTGTGTTTAATTTTTGTGAGTGTTAAAGTACTGGGTGAGTGGTGTCTTTAGCTGTTTCTTGTGGCCTGTGATTGTTTTACTATATGCTGTTGTGGTTTATCTTCTGGTGGTTGCTGTTAACACATAGGATTTTGTAATAGTTATTTTTTTAAGAACTGGTCTTAAAAGTCATTGTAAAAACTCAAATAGCAGTTTAGTGGTTTAAATAAACGTGTTTAAAAATGGTAGTTCTACTTTCTGTGTCTGCAAACTGGGCTTGAGGTCTGAAACTGACTTTTTGTGTGTGGATATTGTTCTGGCAACGTAGGCATTGCAGAATCTTTGTCAGGAACGTAAACTGTAATACTGTTTGTAAAATCAGATTGTTGTAAATCCTCTTTTATGTACCAAGTAATAGGTAGGAGGTGGATCGAGGTAATAAACTGGCTTGATCATGTAGGTTAGCCTGTTTGTAAATTTTAGTTTTAGTTTATAAAGGCAACTGAAACCTTAAGGGAGAAAAGGAGCGAGAGAATTAGTGTTAGAATTTGTCAGCCTTGGAGACTGGATGGAACTTCTGAAGCTGGTTGCTGCAACCAAAAACTTAAGTGGCTTGCTTTTTGGTTCTTGTCCAGGCCCACCAATGCAGACATGGATGCATGGCTGCTTAGAGTTAAGTTAAAGAATCTGGAAATGCAGAAGTCAGCTTGGTATATGAGTTCAGGGGCCTTCAGAAGAACTGCTTCGCTGCTGAAGTACAGCAGTGTGTACTGTCTTCAATGAGGAGTTTTTAAAAATGTCTTTGTTGTTTACTTAGCTACTTGGTTTTATTTGTGAGAAATCTCCTGTGGGCATCTGAGTTAGCTCATGTGGGAGCGTAGCTGGTGAAAAACAATTCAGCTTTCCACTTCATTGGAGAACAAGGATGTCTCTGCAGTTAGGTTCTTGGGAGAAGCGCCTTGTAAGCCCATACAAACTTCTTCGGTTTTGATGAACTGTTGGAGAAACAAACCAGGGGAAAAGTAATCCATGTTGATGTGATGTAAACCTGCTGGCATTTGGAGGGGAAGGAAGAGTTCTGTTTGAGTAGTGACGCAGGCCTTGGGCAAGTGGTGGACGGAAGATGATTTCCATGTAGTGGCACAAAAATAAGAGATTTATTACTGTACACTTTGTCTAGAGTCTGCATTAGAGGCAAATAATTTTTGAAACTTTGTATCAGCATGGAAGTACCACTGCAGGTGTGATGATAAGCATTCAGTATAGTTGGGATTCTAGCATCTGAGTCCCATCTTGCAGAAAGAATGAGCTTTGCGATTCAGAGGATGTGACTCTGAAAGGAGTGGTGGGATTTATTGGTCAATCGCTCCTTTACAGCAAAACAAGTGCTCTGAAAGAGGTGTTTCTGTTTAATGCTTGCTCTTAAATGCATTAAAACAGGTACTGGTGTCTGATGCTCTCCCCCCCCGCCCCCAAAGTTGTAAGCAAGACTATGGAATATCTGTGTTCAGAGGATTCACAATCAAATCAAACATTGCGTCTCGATCTCTAGGTAATGTTTACTTTCTACTTCTGTTTCAGGAAATTGAAGTGGGTGGTGGCAGAAAAGCCATCATTATCTTCGTACCAGTTCCTCAGCTGAAATCCTTCCAGAAGATTCAGGTGCGGCTAGTTCGTGAGCTGGAGAAGAAATTCAGTGGAAAGCATGTGGTGTTCATTGCTCAGGTAAAACACTGAGAATCATAAAAATGTTGATTTGAAGGGATCCCTGGAGGTCATCTAGTCCAGCCTCACACATGAAGCGGGACTATTGCCAACATTAGATCAGGTCAGCCATGGTTTTGTCTAGCTGAGTCTTGAAAACATCCAAGGATGGAGATTCCACAGCCTCTCTGGATAACCTGTTCCAGTGCTGCACTACCCTTCTTGTCTTGTCCATTCAAGGTAACAGTGATATAATGCATATGTTTGTACCAGCAGGAAATGTAATGAATGTCCTTCTGTGGATGTAAGCTAAAAGGATTTCAGCTAGCAGCCAAGGCTATGCAAACTTGGTGAGATGTGAAGCTTTTTGGAGGAGGATATAACTTTCTTGTTCTGGCCTCTCTTACTCCTTCAGAAGTTTGAGAAGCAAAGCTTGAAAGTCAAAAGGAGCAAATATTAATAGGAGCTTTACTACACTACACTTACATAATCTAAGCACTTAAAATTAAAGTTAGTAGGAGAGGAAGAAAAAACCTGACTCAAGTTCGGAATTTATGGAAGGGGCTAAGCCATGAAAAGGTGATAGAGGGCTCTCTGGGCAGTACTAAGGGATGGACAAACTCTGGAGATCTGTCTGCAGAGTAGACAGTTAGTTGTTAGACCGAAGCTCTTAGAGAAAATTCTTTTTAACATAATTTTAAGAGCCAGAGCACCTTACCCTGAATCTTTATGTGGCCAAGAAGACTTCTTTTAATGAAGTGATTCTGGCTCACTTAAGTGCTTGAGAGTTCCCTGTCAGTTTAGTAATCCGTATTTTAGAAGGAAATGTGTGCAGTTCTTCTGCTGTAGGTGAAATGTTGTTGCTTTTGAATATGACATGACCCAGTTTGGATTACAGTAACTCCATCATGAGTACAGTCATGGAGAAGCTGTGATGTGTTGGTAGAAAATACTGCAGGTGGCTACAACTACATCTAAAACTCCATGTTTTAAAACATCTATCCTTGCAGATAGGGAAGTAGAAAATAAATTTACTGATCCAAGCTGGTATATATACCTTTAAATGCTGCTTTTGGAACAGATTACATTTAAGCCAGGGTTTGATCTGGATTGTGTAATACATCTCATTATTCAAACTAGCGTTTCAATCTCAGATGTCACCTTAGCTGTCTGTGGGACTGAGATGGCTTACTACTTTGCTTTGCACCAGAGGCTCAGTCTATCACAAATTGTAAAATTCTTTGAGATTTCTGTTCACAAAGAAGTGTGTTCATATTGCTAATATGACATGGTAAACTGCCTTGGTTGTATTCATGGCATGGCATGGCATGAAATACAAACCTTTTATTTCAGTGCACTGAATACAGGATCAGTAGATAAGAAATAAAGCAATACCAGTACTTCAGCTTCTGCAAGTAATATCAGGTTGTTGTGATTTAACCCCAGCCAGCAACTGAGCCCCACACAGCTGCTCGCTCACTCCCCCTCTGGTGGGGTAGGGGAGAGAATCAGAAAGGTAGAAGTGAGAAAACTCGTGGGTTGAGATAAAGACAGTTTAATAGACAAAGCAAAAGCCGTGCACGCAAGCAAAGCAAAACAAGGAATTCATTCACTACTTCCCATTGGCAGGCAGATGTTCAGCAATCTCCAGGAAGACAGGGCTCCATCACGTGTAATGGTTACTTGGGAAGACAAACACCATCACTCCAAATGTCCCCCCCTTCCTCCTTCTTCCCCCAGCTTTATATGCTGAGCATGACATCATATGGTATGGAATATCCCTTTGGTCAGTTGGGGTCAGCTGTCCCGGCTGTGTCCCCTCCCAGCTTCTTGTGCCTACTCGCTGGTGGGGTGGTGTGAGAATCAGAAAAGGCCTTGACTGTGTGTAAGCACTGCTCAGCAGTAACTAAAACATCCCTGTGTTATCAACACTGTTTCCAGCACAAATCCAAAACACGGCCCCATACTAGCTACTATGAAGAAAATTAACTCTATCCCAGCCAAAACCAGCACACAGGTTCTAATGCTGGTGTAGCTTTGGGCATACTTAAGTTTCCCTGTTCGGCGTTTCATGCATTTGTTTCTAGTGGGGGAAAAAAAAAAGCATGTGTTGTTTTGGGGTTGGTTTTTTTTTTTTTGAGTTGATTGTAAACACTAGATACTGAGAAATGCCTTTTTTTTTTTTTTTTTTTTTTTTTTTTTTTGGCCTTAACAGAGAAGGATTCTGCCCAAGCCAACAAGAAAAAGCCGCACAAAAAACAAGCAAAAGCGTCCCAGGAGGTAAGTAAATAATATTGATTCAATATGACAGCCTTCTTTTGTAACTTGGTAGTTTAGTCGAGTAATGTTTCGTTGAGTTTTTGAGAAGTCATTCAAGTGATTGGGTGGTCTTGTCCTTTCTGTTACTGCTTGAAATAGTATCTGCCATTTGACTTCTAAAGGGTGCAGTAAAAAGCTTGTCTTTGGGCACTGTGTTGCATTTCTTAGAACTCCATCTGTATTTCCAGCTACAGCTGTAGCCAATTTTTAGCCAGCAATACTGGCTTAAGAAACCCCAATCTGCTGTCTCTGTTACCACAGCATGCTGACAAGAATTATTTTTTTTTAAGCTGTAGGAAGAGCCATATCCACATCACATGTCAGACTGTACAGAAGGCAGGGGTGGCACGCTGAAGGGGTGCAATGAGGGAGAGAGTGGCTGAGGAGGGGTGTAGGTATGAGTAGTCCCTCTGGATATGAATTTAACAGCAGTAGTATAGTCATTTGTGTTGCACGGCCTCCCTGCTCTCATCTAGTCTCTTTATTGCAAGACATGGAACACTGCTATGTCTAGGTGGATGTCAGTGCCTCTTCTATACTTCTATACTGTTCTCTATCTTACTATCATTATGTAGTCCATGTCTTCAAAGTTTGTCCTCTTTATGACATGTGGCATGTTCCTGTAACTTCTCCCAGCCCCAGTATTATACCAGTGTCATATCTATTACTGTGTTTTGAAATCTTCAGGCATGGATTTTAAAAGTGCAGTTTTGTAGTACTCATCTAGCTGCAGTCCTGCCTTTGGAGGACTCTGTCTGTGTTGTATTAAAACTGGTATTGCACAGTGGCTAGAGAAGTTGGCATCTGTGTCTGTGATTAGCATGCTGCCACTTTTAGCATGAGGGAAGGGGAGTGCTCAGGACTGTCCCTTTCTCAGCCTGAGACTAGATCAGGCTAGTGGTGGTGTAAAACTGATATGTATATTGCGAAGCACAGAAATGCGATTGATTGTCTCCCTTAGCTATCCAAATCTTTGCAAGTTTGAAATGCTGCTGTAGACACAGGTCTTAGTTACTAGTGATACTGCCTTGAAACTGCAGATAGGGAAGCTGGAAATCTTACTAGTCGTCTAGACTCATACACAACCTGGATTAATTTTTCTCATTTTGGCTCACTTCCAGACAGTCTCTGGCAAAATTGCAGATGGGACAACTTGGTTCTGATTTAAATAAAATCTTCCTTAAATGTGTAGAAATAAAAGAACGTTTCAGGGGTGTTGCTGCAAAGCAACATGTGATCTAAAAGGTCAGAAATCTGGTTACTGGCTTTTTCCCCTCATGCAGTCATTAAGTTTCTGCACTTAGTGTAGAATTTAGCTTTTATTTTTGCATGACCTGTGAAAAAGTGTGGTATTGTCACACTGCAGTGTTAAAAAAAAAACCAAACCGAAACACCACTGAGTTTTGAGCTAAAGCATGCTTGGCAAACTGGAAAATTTGACAAGAGGACGTGTTTTAATGATACAAATGTGGCATTTCAGCCGTACACTTACTGCAGTGCACGATGCCATTCTTGAAGACCTGGTCTTCCCAAGTGAAATCGTGGGCAAGAGAATCCGCGTAAAACTGGACGGCAGCAGGCTCATAAAAGTCCATTTGGATAAAGCACAACAGAACAATGTTGAACACAAGGTAAATGAAAAAACTTTACTTTCTTGTGCAGGATGGGGTGGCATTCTGACATACCTAGGAGGCTGCTTATGTGATATAGCAAAAGACTGCCTTTTGGCTTGTGGCAAAGGAGATGCTTCTGTTTGTATTTGGAGTAAGATACTGAAGATGAGGCAAGACAGTTTTGAACTAAAGCACTAGTTCAACTTGCCAAAACCCCTGGATTGTAAAGTAGCTATATGGGTTCCCTCATGGGAACAGGCAGTGTTTTGTTGGGGTTTTTTGTTTGTTTTGGGGATTGGGTTTTTGTTTGTCTTAGTGTGTTTTTTTTGTTTTTGTTTGAAGTGAAACACTTAGTTTTGACCTTAAACAGATGTACTTGGTACAGCTTGAAGTCCCCCATCACTTTGCTTTGTTTTTTTCTGTGGGGACATGTTTAGGCCCACTCAGCTCTCTGGGTCTCCTATGGTTGCAAATGAAAGAGGTTCCAGACATTCTCCAGAAAACATGTCTTTTGTGTAAATGCTCGGCTACCTTAATCTAGAAGAAGAAAATCGGACTCAGAGTGAAGATGCAGTGGGAAATAGTGTAGTACCTAAAGTGTGTTAACATAGATTTTACTTCCTTACACAGCATGTATAAACAAGATTGTTTGTCTTCACAGGTGGAAACATTTTCTGGTGTCTACAAGAAGCTCACAGGCAAAGATGTGGTGTTTGAATTTCCAGAATTCCAGCTGTAAAGTGCAAAAAATGGCTGAATAAACAACTGTTCATATAACAGAGTAATCTCATTTAAAATTTGAATTCCATAAACATAGATGGGGATTAACTGGTTCATGGGACTTCTCTACTGTCCGGATGAGTGACACTTGTGTATCAAAGTGTTAAGTCACCAGCGTTTTAACAGTAGCCCTCTTAGGTTGTTCTTGGCACTGTCACAACACAGCTCTGGACAAAAGAGTCCAGGGTCTGCAAAAAGAATTGGCATTGAAAAATAAGCTGAGTATGTTGAGACTTACCTTTTGGGGAGAATTACTGTAGAGCAGTGGAACTCCCGAGTTTTGCACACAAGAATACCAGCTGAAGACCTACATGTTCCTGACACTGGAATAAGTCTGCATAGCAGGTGGTGTGACCTCTGAAACATGGAGCAATGACATCTGAAAAAGGGATTTGAATTTTTGGGAAATATGTTGCGGGGGTACAGTTTGAATTTGAGGTAACTTTCTTGCTCTTTAAGTGGCAAAATTACATACCAGTTCCTACCTAAAAGCAGGTCCTGCAGCCTCTCACCTTTATCAGAATGAAATGGGGAGACATATTCACTTCTGAGTGTGTGACTACCTTGCTGGACAAAACCTACAGCTTTTTAGGTGTTGATCTTGCTTTCAGAAATCATGGATTTTTGTATCTCCATATATTAGCAGTATGTATGGCTGTGTATCAGTGTTGAGGTAACCTTTCTCATGGCTAATAACTTGAAGGCAGGGATAGATATGCCAGGGTGAAGCAATGACTGCTGGAATGTTTGGGGGTTTTTTGGATGGTGTTTTAACATAGTTCAGTACATGCTTGGCAATGCGGGGAGAGGTGGGGAAGGACTAGCTGTGTCACAGCAGCCAAAGGCTGCATGATAGTGTCCTGAAAACACTACATTTTTGACTTGGGTATCTATGTTTAGAAACACTTTCAGCAAGTAACATTTTTTCCAGCTCAGGGGGGAGCGTGGAGTTGGGCATGTAAATGTTCTGAGCAATTTATATGAATTTAGTACTTCGCTGTACTGAACAGGCTATCCTGTTAGGAGTAAGTGCTTAATACAGTAAAACACACCTCATTATGGAGACAACCTATTAGGTGGAGAGTTAAGTAGGTAACAGCCTGTGTAGCAGGAGCTCTTAATAACTTGCATCTTCCTACCTGAGAGTAGATGGAGGACAAGTGCCACTTACTGAGGGTCTTTGTACCTTTACTTCCTTTTCCCATTTACTGTGGTTTTGGTTGCTTCCCATTTGATACCTCTCTTCAATTGTGAAGAACTAAAAACAAGTTCTGTGTTGTTTTTGCATTGAAAAAGTGAAGGTTTTCAAGTCATGCCATAACTTCTGTTTAGTAGGGCAGGACAGATAGCCATAGGCTGTAACTTTTGATGCAGACAGTGCAAAGAGAACAAGGAAAACATGTGCCCTGTTGCAATTAGTAGTTAATTTCCTGCTACTTACTGACAAGGCTTGAATGTTTGCACAAAAAAGCAGGCTGTATCTTTGAAGAAGCTGGCTTACCTTAAGGCCTGTTTCTCTCTCCTTTTCCAACTTCTGTCTCTGGAGTATAACTTCATTCCTTATTTATTCCTTGACTATTTATTGTTCATCTTGAATTCACTTCTGCTGAATCATCCATCAACTTCCCTTAGAATTAGATGAGGGGAGCTGTAGGTATATAATAACCCTGAATCCTGGCTGCTTGCGTGGAGAGTAGTCACAAAAGATCTTATAGCAGGAGTGCCAGAACTTTAGAATTCAAGTTTTCATTGTTAAAATGGGTACTGCTCAGGTTGGAAACACCACCCCCCCAGTACCCCCAAAATAATTCTAGTCTCGAGTCAGACATGTTACTAAGCTTCCTGCTACAACAATCACAGATGGTAGCCTGTGCAAACAGCTATTTGCTGGTGTGGGTTGGAAGAAGCAGTCTGGGGAGTATTTGGAGACTTACCAGATGTTAACTACCTTTAGTTAGAGGTTGGTGAGTCTGCTGGGGCTGTGTAACATCTGCAAGAGGTGATGCTCAGACAGCAGGCTTCAGGAGACAGCGTTTCCTGTTTCACGGTGAAATGTAACTCAGGTTTGATCTCTTCATAGTAATAAAAATGTCAGTAGCATTTCTAGTTTTGAAGCACTGGGAGGGGGTAAGCGGGGGAGGAGGACTCTAGTAAACTGAATGTAAAGATTGCAAATGTTCCCAGGCATTGCCAGCTGGCTATAGATTTTTCTTGGCTCTTGTTGCAAGCCCTTTGAACTATATGAAATGCAAAGGCCCGTGATGGCCCCATAAGCAAATTCTTTGAGTGAAAGGATAACGCTGTCAAACCCTTTTATGATTCTTACATCAACTAAGCTGCAAGTAAAGGTGGATTTTTGTGGCATAAAAATACCAGGCTGTGTGCTTTGCAAAAGACTTTAGTCCTAGTTTACCTTTATTCACGGACTCCCTTGTGTGTAAGTGTCAGTGATACAGTCAGACAACTCCCTCTGTCCCTTGACAAGCATATCAAGTGAATGCCTGCAATCTGGAAAGTCAGTTGATGCCATCTGGTCAAGTGCTAATGAGGCTGCTGGAATACTGGTGTCAAATGTTACCTTAACCTAAACAGATTCCATATGAGATGATGCTAGACTTTTCCTATACCTTTCATGTGCTGGCGCAGTTGAACTCTGAACGCGCGATTCCTCAGGAGTTTATCAGCTGGTCTGTGTGAAAAAGCGATGGGGCATTCTGTACCAAGACCCTGTGCAGCAGCAGTACATGGGTAGTGTCAATGTGAAGAGACAGTCACGTACTGAAGAGTATAAAAAGACCGATTCTTTCCTGTAGTAGCCCAAAATGAGAAGCAAGGGCTTTACATCTGTTAGGTGCTCTTGAGACTTGCACCTGATATTAGAGCTTTCATTGTTTATTCCAAATGTCTTCAAATATTTTTGTTTGTGAGGAAGGCTGCTCCCTGTTGATTTCCCTTTGAAAAGGTGTGCAGATGTGTCACAACTCTAGTGTGGCAGAACTTGCTTGAAGTTTTGGGTGGTGCTTGACCTGTCTTTTATTAATATGATAATTTGATGCATGATAACACCATGCCTCATTAGCCCCTCTTGAGTGTAAGTGGGAGCATCTGGCAGGTTTAATGTGATCCTCACACCAAGCAGTGTTAAAAGGAAATCCTATCACTTCTGCATAGTGGACTGAAATAATCTTTCCTATGCCTTTGTTTTTCCTAATTTTTCCTGAATTTTCTAAGTGGGAGGCCCGAGTTTGATTCTCTGTCTAAAAGCCAGAGCAATGCCAAAAAGCTAGACCTTTTCCTCCTTGTGGGATGTGCTTTCTAGGTCTCTAGAAGTGTATCAGAATGACAGAAAAAAAGATATTGATTACAGAAAGTCATGAAGTCTCATAAAAAGTCTTGAGGTTAGGCTGAGGGAGTGTGAGTTTTCCTGTCCTCCATACAGGCCTGACTGCGGTATTGATCAGTGCGAATGGTTGACCCCTTTGTAACGAAGTGGCTTTCCTGTGCATCTTACTGCCTGCCTTAAGAGTGCTCGTGTGAAAAACCTGCGTTCTGCTGAGAGCAAGAGAAAGTGACATGAACATCTCTTTGTACTACTGCTCTGTTCCCTACAGAGAGCTACATGTAAAGGATCTTATTTATGTCTTGTGATCAAGAAGAGAAAGTTTGTTGGATTTGTTACAGTCTGCAAGTTCAGGTATCCCCTCCTCTACCCTGCAGTTACTCTTTTTTCAGGAAAATCATTCTTAAGCTTAGCGACAAGCAGTTGCTGCTAGGTGTTGCTAAATGATTAATAGCTAATGTTTTTCATTATTGGATATTGTGCTGACATGCCTGGCTCAGTTTTGATTGCCCCTGGAGCAGCAAAGATAGAATTAAAGCCAGACACTGAAGAGATTATTCCAATTTTAGAGATGAGGAGTAACAGAAAAAGCACTACTGCTGCAGTGAATGCTGCTCAGAAATTTTCTGCAAAAAACGTTAGTGCACCACCACTAATGAAGTTGAAGGCCAGATTTTACACAGCTGCAAACAAAACCCGTGTTGCTGTTTCTGCACTGACCTTTCCCACCGTACAGCTTGTGTATTGCACAGAAGAGGTGGTAAGGATAGCTTCTGGTGTCTCCTTGCCCGCAGAGGTGCAGTGGTGCTGTCTGCCCTCTGGGGCTGCGCCAAGGGAATGAGGTTCAGATGGGTGTCTTCAAGGGGGCAGCTCTACAGACCGGTTTTTACCAGAGTAGAAAAATTTGCCTGAAGGCTCCTAAAATTTATAAACATATTCTTTCCTGTTTTCTAACAGAAGACTTGTTCTTGCCATTTTACAACCAATTTGCTTTTGTCTACGTGGTTTTGGTTGGTTTCAATCCAAGACTTCTACCTATAGTTGTGTAGACATGGTGTTTAACCTCAGCTTAAAGGCTGGGTGAATGTTGGGTTGTGGGTCAGGCCAAGGTACCTGGTCTAGCTGGTGTGCCTTGCTGTATACCCTAGCCTCTGAAGGCTGTCCCTCTCCATCTGGTAAGGGTGGCTAAAAGACTTGTGAATCGGCTCTTGAAGTGCTACAGTTTGTCAGGCATATTAACATAATGACAATCTTTAGCTTAATAGCCAACAGCTATTGTGACCTGGTGATGGCTTAAGCTGCTCCCGTGTAGTCCATGCATCAGTACCCCAGTTTGCACGTAGTAGCCCGATGTAGATGATGCACCAATGTGGCTACACAGCTTCTAGTTGGCTTTCTGGGTGGGCGAAGGATGCTTATGCCTTTCTGTAAGGGGACTGCACCCTTTTCTCTCTCTTAGGTGGAAGAAAACCATGTACTTGCTCATTTTCCCCTTTCCTAGAGAAAAAACTTTCACTGCATTTATAGTGTTTGCCCTTTCCTTTTGAACTCTAGTCATTTATGTTTATTTATATAACACTTCTGTTTCCCCAGTGTTTAATCCTACCTTTTCTACTAACTTTCCCTGAAATGACTCTATTTCTCACTTGAATTCTCTTTCTGGCCTCAAAGTTACTTGCCTGTGTTTACAGGGAGAGTAGATATGTATGTAAATGGTTGCCTTTGCCATTGTAATATGATCTTCAAAGGCTTGGACTGCAGTCACTTTGCTGCATTCTTTACATCAAACATTTCTCTTGGCAATTCGCTGCCAACAGGGTGCTGCAAGGGCCCAATCCTGCTAATTGCTTTCTGCTCCCACTGAACTAACGGGGCTTGTATGCATAAAACTGAACTTTCAAATTAGAGTTGTGTGGTCCTTACACAGTTATGTTCATGTTCTACCATTTTGCCCTTTTTTTACTGATGTAATCTGGAAATGATCGCCAGTTCTTAACTTTTCATGACCATTTGGTGTGTGTTAAAATACAGGAGTTTATAGTAATGCAAGAGGGTAGCTAGGTTCCAGCCCAACATGGAAACAGAGTGGTGTAGGAGAGGTCTGCCTTTATGAAGGTAGCCCACAGTGAGTCCTGAGTAGGAGGCACCAGTGTATCTGCAGTGCTGTGATACCTGCAGTACCTGTTTTTGTCGTCTTCGCCACCAAAGCTGCTCAGCATGTGGGCTGGCGAAGCGGGAGCTGTAGTGGGGAAGGAGGTTGCACGCCCCAGGGCTGGGGAGGGGTTTGCTGGGAGATAGGAAATGATATGTCGTGAGCAAAGCAGGAAAAGAGTGCATCAGTACCGTGTGTCATCAACTTGTATTGCAGTCCCCACCACAGCATGAAATCCTCAGCGGAGTGGACTTACACCTCCTGCGAGAGTGGATCAGAAGGGTGGTAAAGAAGTGAACACACACATACGTGATCCTATTACAGCTTTCTCTAGTCCCTCAGTCTAAAACCTTTTTGGTGTTCTGAGGCTTTTCTGGTCTTGGGACTGTGGAAGATGGAAAGGAACCTCCTGCTACTGCCCTAGCTGCCATCCTGGTCTTCCAGTAAGAGGTTGCATACTGGGAGTTACCACGGTGCCTGTCCTGCTGGGTGCTTGCTTACAGCATGACCCCTCAAACCCTAGCTGGAGAAGCTGGGAGGGGGGAACAGTGGCATGAGCAGGGGTGGGGGCAGATGGTTCGCAAGCCTTTTTAGTTGAAGAAGCTTATCAAGAGCTACAGCCTTACAAATATAGCAGCTATTCATTAGAGGTATTAATTGGTATAGTCATAAGCGGTACTCTCTATTTGCCTTGGAAGTTGAGAGTGAAGCCAGTAATATCTGTTGAAGTATAAACTGCTGTAACAGAGGGAGGTGTTCTCAAAATCCCACTTCCCACAATCAGCTGGCCCCATTTTTTTCCTGCCCAAATGTATGTGCAGTACTGCGGTTTACCCAGGGCTCAAACTAGTCCAGCTGTTTAAGATGAAAACCAGAATTGTACAACTATTTGGAAGCTATAGTGAAGGATTTCTGTCTCCTTTTTTCCCTTCCCATTGACACAGAAAGTGATATCAAAAGGTGTTTTTAAAAAAACAGACCAAAATTGAATAAACCAAACCCCAAAGTTTTGTGAAGAAGCCTGCCATGTGGATAATTTAGCATTTACATTATTGTGGAGTGTTAAGACTCAGCTCTGACATAGTTGCATGTTTTACTCAAGAATGCTACAGCCAATTGCAAGAATGGAGAGAATTTCTGTAAGGGGAGAGTGTGTTAATTATCCAGCTAAGATGCTCACATTTGGTGCTGCATTTCATGTGTTTTCATGTCCGCTGAAGCAAAGCAAGAAAGTGCTATGCTGGGGCAGTGTGCATGCATGGCTTAGAGCTGAATAGATGTAAATGGTTAAAAAGGGGTTCTCTGCTGGAGAGGAGGAGGGGAGAGTAAGAGTGCATTCCCAAAAAAGTACATTCCCAAAATAAGAAGCTTACATCATGGACCTCTTCAGCTTTCCCACACTTCTTTCCTAATTATTGTCCTGCAGGACAGCTGATCTATTTCAAACAGGAAGCTGTTTACAGATAACACTTGCAACTGTTTTGTCTGATTTGTTGAACTGTCGAAAAGCAAAAGACAACCTCTTTTCAAATTAAAAACTGTCAGACTTCTGTAAACAGCAGCAATGAGGTTCATCTGTGCAGTGTCCCTGCAGGCACAGAGCGTTCTGCAGTTCCCATTTTCTCAGCAACCATAAGGTAAGAGACTTCTATACTTTCACTCTTTAGAAGCACGTAGAGAAAAAAGCCTGGATGTTTGTTAGGGGGCTGCCTTGTAAGTGGCAGAATATGACTGATGATCCCCAAATAGTAGGGGAAGGTAAGGGAAATAAGAGCTCGCTCGATTCGATCAGATAACGTTGGACCTTTCTGTTGAGAAGCACCCATGTGGGTTAGATCACTGAATTCCTGTTTAGTGGGGGGTTTGTATTTAAAATGTACAAATGCCATTGGAAGAGCTCGCTTTCCTTTGAGCAGGGAAGGACAAAACAGTATATGAATTTTAACTTTTCCTACAATTGAAACTTACTGCAGTTCATTAACGGGTTGTAATTCCTGGTAACAGATAATATCAGTTTAATTCTGGAAATGCTAAGAGCTTTTATCAATCCTTCTACTTTTATTCCTAAGTGGCTGGCTGTTTTCTACTTTAAAAAGTGAGCTTTTAATACAGCTGCAAAACAGGGAATGAAGACTGACATTGCAGAAGTGAAGCAGATGACAGAAGATCCAGTAAGGGCTGGAATTACACCACTGGATTGTTAAGAGGAAACTCGGTGAAAACCAAATCAAGTTGGAAGTAGTAGTATACAGGAATGCTTAATGAAATTTAAGCATGTGTGAAGATATAAAATCTTGGTCTAAATGAGCTGGCATATGAGAGTAAGCCCCACTTCAGTAACCAGAAGGCCACATGCCTGCTTTTCAGTCATCAGGTATGAAAAACAGGATTCATAAAGGGACTTGTGAGTTTCCATGCTGACCTCTGTGCATACATACATATGTGCTCAATATAGGCAGTGAAATTTAGGAGGGGTATTGTCTTCTAGCAAAATCAAATCACTGTGGAGAACTAAAATACTCCACTTGCTGTACAGTGAAACACAAAGAGCCTCTGGACTGGAAGTACTACAACTTTGATCCTTGGGTATTGAAAGATTTTAAAAATGTAGCAAATGTTTACATGATCATGAACGTTTAAGGCATTATAGTGATCAGAGAATATAAAACAAACACTGATTTAAAGGTCTCACTTGTAACAATGATATTAGGATCTTTTAATCTGTGACAACTCATTACACATATCCCTAAAATTTTATTATGCTACTGATGCAGCATAAATAAGGTATGCAGATGTTGTAGACAAGAAGTAATACTTCCAAGTTGAGTATTCCTTTTAAAAATGTTTGGACTGTCTTTCAGAAAATTCTTAGATGTGTCTGTTAAAATGAAATTATTGTTTTAATTAAATCATGAAAGAGAATATGTAACTTAAATTCATAGTCAAAATGGCATTTTAAACATGGCGTAGTCCTAAAGCCAGCAGAGAATTGCACTGTGAAAGCAGCAGAAATCTGTGTAATTCATAAATTGTACATTATGTTGAAGGCTATTTCTTCTGATTACTTTTGAGTGATTTTACACTGTTTCTAAAGTTCTTATTTAGTCATCTTTAGGGCTGTCCAAAAACTCTTGAGCCAGAATCCTTTTGAAGTAGGAAGGCTTTTGGCAAAGTAGCTTTTTAAAGAAAAGTGTCAGTTTTCCGGGGTAGTTTAGTTCTTTTGTCAAAGTATTTTGGCTGAAAACCAGAAGAGTTTAGCCAAAAATATTCTCATGGTGTCTCCTGGGAAGTGTAGTTTGTGCTTTGCGTTGCATTTCACTACTGGCTGGACTTCACAGCTGAACCACGTTTCCCGTAAGGCCGTGTGGTCAGGGTCTCGCTATTTTCGTTTCCCTTGATGAGAGGAACATTAGGATATATTTTGGGAAAGGTAGTCTAGTGAAAGAGGCACAGACTGGGCTTGTAAGGCATCAACTGTAGGCAAAGCCCCTCGGATTACTGGTTGATAACTAGCTGGCAGCTTCTTAAAATTTGAGCACTTCCTTCTGGTTTGCATATGAGCCACAGACCATCCTGTTTGTGGGCCACGAGAGTAGGACCCTTCAAGAGGGTTTGATATGTCAGTAGAAGGCTTAAAGCCTTTTGATGTTTTTAGCCCCGCAAACACCTGTACAAGGGAAAGAACATCTAAAAATGTTTCTAAGGCTTTGTTAGTGCTTCTGCCAACTTTTGCCCTGAAAGTGCTCCATTTTATATATTTGGAACTGAAAGCGGCAAGGGAGTACGGCTGGATTTTAAGAGCTAGGTAAACTCTTAAGTCAAGAGGAAAGCAACCTACTAGGAGCCTGATGCTTTAGAAAGAGGTGGTTTTGAAAATCCAACAAGGTCTCATCTCACCCATCTAAGTGCCTCTTCAGAAAAATCTAATCCTGGATGATTTGTCTATAGTTGTATAAGATGTCTGTAGGCAAGAAGAGAATGCAAGTTGGTCTGCTTGAGTTCTTCATCACTGGACCAGTCTCTTACTTGTTTATTAGGATCCAAGGATCCTTAGCTGCTGTGACTGTTTGGATGCTGCTTCCTCAAAACTGTATCAGAAGATTGATTAGGAGGTCCATAGCGTGTCCTGGAGGCCAGAACAGAGCAATAAGACAGATGATGAAGAGTTTTAGGGTTTACACTGGTTTCCTTCTACACTGAATCATAGAATGGTTTGGGTTGGAAGGGACCTTTAAAGATCATCTAGTCCAACAATAAAGCACGTGAATGAAACATAGACGTGAATAAACAGTTTCACAGTGCTGCAAGTTAGATACCTGGATCCAGACCAAGAATCCACAATGTTTACGTGCTATATGGAGCGAGTGGAGGAGAGCTGAGTGCTGAAGAAAGTGACTCACCACAGCCAGCAAAGTGTGTGATGGCCACAGCAGCTGTCTGGAAAATGCTTGTGAACGAGATGCTCCGGGATTCCCTCTGCTGGATGTGGGAGTGGATAAATTCACCACCTTTAGTGCCAAGTGCATGCAGGATCTTCAGTTCCAGAAGCTGGAACCTCGCCTTGAATGTGCGTGCCCAGTTGTCCTTCAGGCATGGAAACTTTGAAAACTGGCTCTGAAAAAAGCAGGTTTCTACAGTTCTCTTTGAAAAATGGACTGCTGCTACCCAGCTGTCATCTAATAATCTACTGGCCAGGAGCACTTACCTGGGAAGCAGGAGATCTGCATGCAGGTCATTGCACTGCTTCAAAGCCCCACCTCCCATCTGCTGGAAAGGTGCCCTTGTCACTAACTGACACAGTAATTTGGAAGTGGGACCACTGAACATCCAAGATTGTGTCCACCGCTCCCAAGACAGTTTCTGATGTTGATATTGCTTTGATTTTAGAAAAGAAAAAAAAGAAAGCCTAAACAGTCCAGGGAAGTCTATTCCTTTGGCATAAGCACTCCCGTAAGAAGCTAGTCTGCAAGAGAGAGGCATCTCCCCACCATGTTTTGGAAGGGAATGGCAGTGTTTTCTGTTAACCTTCCTGCTTACAGTGTGCTTAGAGGAGACGGAAGGAGTTTGGATGCGTTTCCTTGATTGGCATAAATGGGCTAGGTGGGAGAATAGTGTCTTGTTACTCTCTTCAGGCAAGATGTTGGCCATCTCTGGTCTGTGCAGTAAGAAAAGCTTAGGCACCCAAGTAAGTTTTCCGACAAAACCACAGGCACCTCCGGCCTCTTAAGGTGGCTGAATTGTTAGGAGGTGGTTTTGGATGCTTTGTTTGGACTTGAGAAGAGGCTACAGATTCAGTGGTAGTGTTGCCAGTGTTGACTTAAGCAGCTCCTATCTGGAGGTTTAAGGGTGAAGAATGGGGGCAAAGGATGGAGAGTGGAAAGAGAAACTGCTTCAACTCTGGCTGGTTTTTGAGTGGGGACCTTGAAGAATGAAGCTGTGTCCGTAGCTGTGCTCAGGTTCCTGGTGCCTGTCTTTGTCTGGTCTTAAGCATGGCTCACTCTGTGATTTTTTTTTTTTTTTTTTTTTTTTTTTTTGGTCCTGTTAGTATGATTCACTAACTGTGGAATAAGCATAAATAATAAAAACAAGAAATCCTACAGATAGCACTCTAAGATTTTTCAGTTTAATTTGAGTGATTTTCAGGCTTAGTTGTGGATCGCTCCAAATTCTCCTGTGATGGTGCTGATGATTTTAGCACATATTGAACCTTGCTGTTAATAAGCATGCATTTATTCATCTTTAGTGGACTCCTTAGAAATAGTCTGTGGGCCTCCAAGAGACTACGGATGAGGGGTTTATTTGATCTCCATCTGGTCTGAATGCTGGCAGCAGTTGCTGGTTTCTGTGCTGCGAAGGCTGGACAACGAAGCTTACATGAAGTAGTGCTTGGCTGGCTAAAGAATGCACTGTGCAGAGACTGAAGGGTTCATAAATCATTCACCTTCGCTAAAGAAGGCACCAAAATAACTCGCATCCATTTTAAAAGGCTTCACAAGCACGTCTTTCTTTAAATGAACCTTGTACACCAAAGGCTGTTGATTATATCTGAATTAAGGGGAGACGAGAAAGCATGGAAGTTTTTGTAAGGACATTATTTAATATAAGTAGGATTTTATTATTATCATCAGAGAAGGATTTATAAGAGATCATCTAATTTTGGGGAATTAAAACAAAGAGCTTTAAAAAAAAATTAAAATGTGAAGGATCTGGCAATGTTAGATGGCATGGTAATTATGGCCAGTCAAAATAAAAACATCAGACAAGAACGTAATGAAGGCCTAGCACAGGAAGCAGCAAAAAATGTCTCTGTGAGCTCTCTCCTCAGAATGGTGTTAATGAGAAAACAGGTCTCTGATGGCTGACTGGTTAGTGGAGTTACGTATGAGAAATGTTAAGGAAACGGATACTGAGAAAGTGGCAGAGCAAGAGACGTGCCGCTCGTGCGTGCTGCGGAGACTCCAGGGTGGTGGATCTGTAAGCAGCATCCACAGATGCATTTGCAATGTTTCTAGTTGTGCAATGAACTTGCAGTTTAAGGCCAATGCAGAGATGAGGTGAGATGACATAACGAGAGCTATGTTATGAGCTGCAGCTGAAAAACCTCTTTATTGGAGGTTTTCTACCTTTGTCAGAATTGCCTTTCATGTAATTATGGAGTGCCAAAAACTCTATAGTCACTCTCTAATTTCCTTTCGTTTTTATGAATGTTATATAAAACTTTCATGAATGCATGAACATACAACTTATAATTTATAATTAAATAGTTCAAAATTAGTTTACAATCACTCGGCAACATACACAGCTATTTCCTTATGTCTGCTCCATTTAAATAATTCTGAACATAATCCTAAATCTTAAATCTTCAAGGGAGAATTACAGATTTTTCAGTACCATCTTTCTTTTGAATTTTCAAGGGCAGTCCTTGAAAGGACAAGGCATATTTCTTCACAGAGCATTCACAGATAATCTTTGCTTGTTGTGTTGAGGAAATAGCGAAGAGGAACCTAATTTGTCTAAAGAAGTCCTTGTGACATTCTTCGGTAGAATGTGAGAATTTCTACCAGTTTCCAAGTATCTTCATGTCTTGAGTATCATGTCTCCAGAATCATTCAGGTTGGACTACTTAAGTTTAAACTGTCATATGTGGAGGCAACTGTATTACCTTCGCAAGTTTTGTGGAGATAGGTAAATAGGTTATATACCAGAAGTGCTTTAAATGACCACTGATTTTTACGCAGATGGTGCCCGCTGCTACATGTGCTTCTGCAGTGCTATGGGTATGATGGGAACTTAGTACACTGTTGAAAAAGAGTGCTCTCTCTAGATGCTGGGGCAGTTTTACTGTCAACTTGAAACCCTCCCATCTGAAAAGAGACCAGTTGGGCATCCGATGTCTTGCAAATCCTGAGTTCAGTTGCTGGATGGTGTGTGTCAAGCTTGTGTAAGCAACGCCAACTTGATACACCCAGGGAAGTTGTTGTATCAGCTACAACAACGTGTGTGCGTCCTTTCATGTAAAACAAATCTGTTGGCACTTGATGCCAGGGTCTGTCAGGTGCTTTGTTAATGGTCTTGGTCATAATAGTTTTTACTCTGTCTTCTAAGCAACTCTGTATTTAAACATGCATTTACCCATTTAGACTTAGTTTGCATGTGATTGCATTTACATTGTTCCTTGATTTTAGGGAAGATGATGTTAAATGTTGCAACTACAGTGTTGGATACATGGAGTTTCTGATATGTTTAGAGTTGATTCCTTCGTACCTTTTTGGCAGCACTGAGTAACTGTGGCAAGTCTCATTTTTGTTGTCGTTCGTTCTTCCTTTGCTTAAGTCAACTGGCAGATGCTGGGATTTCAGCCAGGGCAAGATCAGTGTAGTCTTTAACATCTCTGAAGCCTTTTCTTTTACTGGTAGCTGCATAATCAGAGCAGTAGCATTAGGTTTTGTTCCTGTAAGTGCCCTATAAATGCGGAACAGATACACGCCGAGGTTCAAGTGATCACTGCTTAGCTGATGTGCAGCTTCTTAATTTGTGTACGACTGGCCTCCAGTCATGTTCTAGCTGTGTGAAAGATGGATCTGCTGCCATTGTTAGAGAATTTGCTGAGTACCAAAGCAGGTGGAGATGCCAGTACTTATCACTTACTTAACATAGCTTGTTATATTATTCCCTAGAAATGTACATTATTAAAATAATGAAATCTCTCAGGGCAGTTGGCGAGATGGAAGGACTTTAATGAAAAATTCCTTAAGGGAGTTGTCATCCTCAGGAATCTTTTGGTAGAAGAAGCATCGTGGTATACAGATAAGGGAAGCAACACCTTCAGTTTATATGAATTCAGATAAACACCCTTGTTTGCAAACTGTGTTCTACACATTCTATCTGTTTCTTTCTGAAGTCACATTGCTTTTTCCAAATGATATGAGATTGTCAAAAGCATCTCAAACCTGCATGCAATCACTTGTACTCTCTCAATTTTTTAAAATATTTGTAGACCAGTACGTTGTATGTGGCAAAAGATCTCAAATGCACGTGTTGTGGTATATATAAGAGCTGCTCTGGGAAATGTTTTGCCACTGAAAGGTATTCTTTCAGCTGGCTTCCATTTGGCATACCTTATAAGTAGGATCATGACTATGACCAACGATATAGACTGATTAATGAAAGTCTGCTGTAGCATAGTAGTGTAGTGTAAGAATACTTTGACTTCTAAGAACTTCGTTCATGTCTAGTCATCTGCAGGAATCGCGTATCTTTGTGTGTGCTTTTACTAAGTCACATCAGACCCATAGAAACCTGGGTTTTTTTTCCACTGTGTTTTGCTTCTACAACCATTTCTATGTACCAACCATATATTTTTTCTTAATCTGGGGAGCTGCTTTGGTAGGTTCCCCTTCCTTTCGTCTTCTTTCCCTTATCTGCACTTGGAAAGGTGTTTCAGGGCTCTAAGAGTGAAAGGACATTGAATAGTACTCTTGCTATCAAGTTCACCCTTCACTTGTCCAGTGAAGATATGTGGCTGTATTTCCTGTGACGCTTGCTTTTTGCTCTGATGCTCTTAATTTTTCTCTTGCTTTGAGGCTTGGCCATTTTACTGAAGGTATTGTTGGTCTTTGTATCACCAGTATAACTTATTTCCCTCCTTTTCCCAGGCTCATGGGAGCTGATATGAAAGGTTCAGCATAGGATCACAGGTAGAGTGTTATTTGGTCTCTGCAGATCCCCAGCCTGAGAATAAAAATAACTTTTTGTTGAAATTGCATTGACACTGCCCCTGTTCAAATGCAAGATTTTGATCATACATGCTTATGTACCAGGGTGTTTTGTTATGTTGAGGATATCATTTCGAGAAGAATGTCCTTGTCATTTGAGGATAACACTCTTGGATCATTTCCATGACTCTTGGTGGCTTGCATGCTCTTGCAAAATGCCTCATGTTGTTGTATCTCTTACGCTCTGTATCTTTTGCTGGATGTTATTTTCCACTGCAGCATGGTATTTTACTATATCTTTCCTCCTTTTAAAATGTTCCCACTCTAATTATGTGCTGGTTTTGGGGTTGGTTTTTTTTTTGGTGAATTTAGTCCCTTTAATTCTTTCACTTATGCATCTTTCTGTTTTCTGTATGCTGCTGGCATGTGAGGGCACAGTTTTGTAACGCACTGAAGGCCATCTCAGCTGCTGCCAAGGGCATTTATTTCCCTGGCTGGCAACATTTTTCACAGGAATGATGGCCATTTTACCCTCACCAGGAACCAAGGAACTAAATCAACTGAAAAATAACATTACAAAAAGAAGAATAGCTTTCTGCTGGCGTAGCAGCCTGTGCGAGCTCATGATGGGATCAGCTGGTGGTTGGTGACAGTACAGAGAAGGGGAGGGTAACGTGTGACTGCAGCAGGGGAGCCAGGCTGCTGCGAGCCCGCCCAGAGATTGACTTAGCTAATTAGCGATGGTGGGACTCCCCGCACCTAACTTTACATACCTACAAGGCCGAGCTAGTCATACTGGGCAATGAATAGGTACCTCCAGAGTCAATTATCTGTCTTGTTTTAGGATGAAATGAATTCCCACGCCAAGGTGCCTTTCTCTGACTTGATTATACAGGGAGCTCAGGGCAATTTTCTCAGACTGAGCACCTAAGCCAGAATGGTTAAATCCCACCCAAAGGTCTGCTTATAACTTCTGCTAGCTCGAGATCTGGACCTAAGCAAAGTTGTCCTGATAAATAGGCATCTCCTAATGCCAGCTGTGCTCTGTCTTGTGGCTCACTTTTTGAGGTGTCATACTTGCAGCATTGGGAAGGACTGGACAGTAGCCAAGTGGCTTCCCTTTATTCTTAGAACCTCCTTTAAATGTAGCTGTCGCATATCTAATGTGTGAGAAAATGGGGGCAAAAGCTGTTTCTGCTCTGTTGTGTTTGTTCTCCTCAGTGAGGAGTAGGATGCTGGGGCAATCAAAAGCAAACCTTCCTCCCATCCACTTGCACTCTGGGATGGTGCCTTCTCTCCCTCTGTCCTTTCTCTGCCACTCTCCCCTGGTCAGGCCTCTCTGGTTTTTCACGTTTGCTTTGTTTTCTCCCACTAGTAGTCTACCTCCTATGTCTCTTCTCTTGTCTTTACTCTTCCTCTAGCTTCATAAACTGCTTTGCTTTGATTTTTGTCTTCTGTCTGGGCATTCCTGACCTGTCCATGTGTTTATATGTGAGTCAATTGTGGGACATAAAAACAGAAAGCAGGGAAGGGAAGAACATTTGTTTTGCCCCTTTTTAGTCTAGTGTCCCACCACTAGGCTTGAGCTGGCTTCTTTACCAGGCTTCTTCCCTGCTTGCTTTCCATCCTTTAATGTGGCATGCCCAAGTGTAGTATAATATCACCTACTGCGTCCATCCAATGGGAGCAATTACTCTCCTGGGGAACTGGAGCTGTGGGTTGAAATCCTTTTAAGTTCACGATGTTCCATAGCTGCTACTTCTCACCTTTCGGATCAATACTTGAGTGGCATTTCTGTTGTGCAAAAGGCATGCACCACTGCTGACATATCTGGGGTGGTTGGATGGGGCCTTGATAGACCTTTCTGCCTCTTCTCAGCATCTCCAAGAATGTAGCTGCGGCACTGGGACCACCCTCCCTCAGGTTAAGTTTGCCTTTTGAGCCTGTCCAGTGCCCTCAAGAAGACAACTGTCAGGCCCACCTGGAAAACTTCTAAGTACCTGAAGGGTGAGAACATGTTGGAAAGCATAAGTTGGTTGAATGGGCATTAAGCACTGAAATATTGCACAAATATCCCAACTTCTGCAGCCAGTCCTAAGCCTCTGTGGATGTGGAGGGCTGAAAAGCAATGCCTTAAAGCTTCAGAAATAAGATGACAAATGCATATGTAAATAATATGTATTTATATATGTAAATAAATGTACCCTGCAGCATTCTCCACATCATTCACTGATTCTTGGTGAATCTTTGGTGTTTTAGTTCCGACAGATAGGTGTGTGGGGATAGCATCAGGTTCTCATGTGGATGCTTTATAGGAATGGGGCTGAACTGAGACAATGGGGCTGACAACTCAGACACAGGTTTTAGAAGAATTGACCCCTATATTTGAAACCTGTATTTTTTTTTTATTTTGGGGTGGTTAAGAATACTGAAAATTTGGTCTGACATATATCAAGGATGGTACCCAAAATCACAAACTATTTCTGTAAATTATAGCTCCAAATGAGGCTAGAGCAGAGATCTTGTCACCTAAGGGACTTTGATTAAAACATTGCAGGAGAAATTTTGTTTAGCATTTCTAGTTATCTCCGACAGATACACAGACGAAGATAAAATTCTACTTGAGTGTTACTCTCTACCATCTAAAAAACCATACAGAGCTATTGTGAGAGATTTGGCACTCAGGGCAAGAAATCATGTGGGTCCCATCTCCCTCTAGTTACAGGTTTTGAAAACATACCTACCCCCTTCTGGCACTATTGTCATCTCACCCTTGCTGAAGCTCTGATTTTGTATTTTCAGCACAGATGACAGTAGGATAATTCCGACATAAACTCATTGACTTCAGCAGAACTACATCAGGAAGAAATTTGTCTCAATTTTTAGAAACATTCTTCTCAATGAGAAGTGAGGCTACTGTTCCTACGTATGACAAGGGCACCTACATTGTACAATCAGAACTAATAGTCCCTTACACCTCACAAACATCGGCTGAGGAAATAGCTCTACTGAGCCAGAATTAAGTGTACTTTGGGGAGTAACCAATGACTTCCTATCAGTTAGGCTTTTAGGTAATGTTAGCTTCCCATCAGCTTAGACTCACTCTTTTGTCCTCTGCAGCAAACCTCGCTGTTCTCCAGCATCATCAGAACCTGGAATGTGTTATGTCTCTGCTTTATGCTACTCCATGCTCCATAGATTTCACAGAGACTTCATAGTCATGGCAGTTATGGTCCTTATTTTTGCAATTCTACGGTATTAACATTTAGGGATTTTTTTTAGTCTTTCAAGCCGGTTGCTTTAACCTTTAAATCAACACATAGAGTTTAGCTTCAGAGTGTTGCAATGTTATGAAAATGATCACCCATTGTTTAAGCAGCTTTATCATTGATTCTGATTTTTATATTCCAGCTAAATGGTGAACTCTTGATTACCTAAGGTAATGCACGAGGGAGCTGGGAGGACAAATGAGAAAACGCTTAGATAAAGTAAAAGCATAGCTACACAAAACATCCGTAGGTTAGGATGATCAGCAAGGCTGTAATGGAGAAAGAAGAGGTCAGTGACACAGGTTTCATCTCCAGTGTGAAAGACATCTTCTCCAGGGAATGATCCGCAGCCCTTGGGCCAAGGGGTGAAAAGCAGCTTGCATGCACAGCGCTGGAGGCTTGTCCCTTCTGCCTCTCCCCGCTTCCCCCAGAAATGTATCCCTGATCTGTGCTGGGCCCTGGTGTTACCCTTGTAGCCCTGGGACTTAATTACTTTTTTTTTTTTGTTTTGGCTTTTATCTGTTCAAAATGTTTGAAATAGTGAGGTCTGTGTCACAGCCTGACAGCCTGGCATTTCACTGGCATGATTTTGTGGGCATGTGTTGCATCCGTTAGGATGCGGCTCAGGGCCTGCTGGGGCATCTGAGGATACACAGGCTGCCAGATAGTTCTGGGAGGTGTTGGGATGTCGATGACGAGGACTTGAAAAGTCAGGGGAGTGAAAACTGTTGAAAGCTGTTGATGTGTCTGTAGTGCTGACTCAAACCTACTTGGAAAAATCACTCACCAAATGTGGCTGTGGCTCTGCAGATTTGCGTGCCTGTCTGTACCAGGAACATACTCAATTCAGAATACTGATAATTCAGCTCAGATCCCTGAGAATGAAGTATAGTTTTAAAAATAATAATAAAAAAATCATAATAAGAGTGAGAACAACTCAGTAATAGTGAAATAAGAACAGCTCAAAGAGGAGTCCCATAGGATTATACAGAGGATTACAGCCACTCCGTCGCTGTTGGCTGGCTGAGCGTTAATGCCAGCGAGCATCACTTTGCTTCTGCATTTCTCAGCCATTTGGATTCAACTAGGCAGATCATCTATGTTGTTGCTTCTAGGGCCAAAATAACGGCATGCAATAAGCCACCGGCCCTACTCACTTGTGGAGTAGCCGCTGGCAGATACAGGGTCTTCATGCAGGAGGCATTTGCTGGCTGAAGTGATCTCCAAGCTTTCCATCCACAGCTGAGGGGGAAGCGGGGGAGCTCAAGGAGTGCTGGGTGTGAGCTGGCCTGGCCAGTCCCGCAGCGGTTTTGAGTGAGCCTGTGGTGCCTCAGGGATTCTCCGATGACCTCTCAAGGACTTGTCACTTGAAGCCTGGCTTAATAAACCTCTTCTCTCTTGGCAACTGAGGCAGATTCTCTAAAGCTGACAGGTCTCAAAAGTCGTTTTCAAATTATTGTGCTGGTTGCATTGGTATGTTTCCATTCCTAATGGGAATAGAGGCATTTGCTAAATTTTTTTTTTTAAAGGAAAGGCCGTGTAAATGCTGCCTTTTCCTCCTCTCATTTTTTTCAAAGCTTTCAGCTTACACTGATTTAATGGCCACCATTATAAGTGCTGCAAATTGGACTCCTGACCCCTGCGTAGACAGTGAGAAAACATTCATACTCTTACAAGTGCTGAACATCTCTAGGTTTCTCTCTGGCATTGGTTTTACCAGCGCTGAAGATATTCCAAATACCAGGACTAAGATAGTGTTTGAAAAAACAGGCTGGCACCTTTTTCTGAAGACCAATTTCAGTGGGATTTAGTTTTCTAAATGCCTTTATGAATCTGGGTCTGAAAAGACTTGAAGGTAGGTCAGAAAGGCAAGGAATTTTCCAGGCTTTTAAAATGAAAGGTACTGCTATAGCACATACCCAGAGATCAAACTCTTATCTCAATCATATAAGGCAATTTTAGCTGCAGAAGAGAAGGTTTCTTTTTAAAGCAGGAAAAGGTGGAGAAAGTGATATCCAAAGTGCTTTTGGTTTGATTTCTACTACTAATGTGTCCCTTTACTGCAGCTGCAGACTCTATAAAGTATTTAATCTGCAACCTCTTCAGAGGTTTCCTCTGTTAGTGGCTCTTCTCAGACCAAAGTAATTTCCTGAGTATTCATACGGGTCCGGGTGTTGTGACCTGACTGAATCTAAGAAGCTCTGTTTTCTAGAATGAGTCCATTTTCTGTGCGAGTCGAGCTGTCACGAGGTAGGGTGAGGTGTATCCCCTGTGTCTCTGAGGCTTGTAAGCCCTGCAGCAGCAGCAGGAGGCAGTGGGGACTGTAATGAAGCTTCATTGGAGGTTTTGTTTTCCCCAGAAAATCCTTTGTATCTGGCTGCTGAGCAGAGCCACCAAGCAGCCTTGACAGTTCTCTGCTGCTCGATGCCTGTCTTATCTCTGAGCTGTGTAGGAGTTTGCAAAGGCAGATTAATATTTAATGTACCTGGAGGCTTTGATCTTTCAGTTGTGGTCTGGATACATCTAAAACCTCATAAAATGCAACCAGAGGAGGTGGTGCTGCCTTTTTATTCACTAATGCAGAGACTGGAGCACCCTCCTGATTTCAATTCCTTCTTCTGTCTCAGGCCGTTTCATTCCCTTCTCCGACTTGTCTGTCGAGAATCCTTATCACCAATCCTTAGCACCTGCTGGGTGCTCATGCTGAAACTGCCCAATTTCCAGGCTTTCAGCTGTGTATCTGAACCACTTGCTCGAAAGCCTCTTTGTTTGATCTTCTTCTGGACCCTGAAGTGCCCCTCCTACAAAGAAAAGGTGGGAGGCCCTGCCTAGGATGTCCTGTAGGCTGGTGGCCAGGTGCTCTCCTGGGCTATGGGGTGGGAGCTGCAGGCTAAGGCAGGCAGGACCCATGTCCTCTCTTTGCTCAGCCCACAGAGCATCAATGTGGCTGTTGTCCAGGATGGTCCCACTCCCTGTCCCTCAAAGGTTGTCGATGCTGAGGATTAAACACCTACATTCAGGTGTCAGGAAGAGACTTCCAGGCACGAGTCTCTGCCACATCCTCCTGGCTGGCTGAGGCAACGACAACTCACTGCTTTCCCACGTAGGGAGCGTTGGTCCCTAACTTGGCATTGCAAAGCCTGTCTTGCCATGGACCCCCTCACTTTCCAGTCTACCAGCACTGACTATTCAAGTGCCAAGACTGGCCCTAGAAGCCTTTGGAGGGAAGATCTGGAGAAACACCCTTCTCCTCAGCCTTTTCTCTTGGCTAGTTTTTGTTGCTCCCTCTTTTGCTTGCTGACTGTTGTGAATCACGGACTTGGCAAAAAGAGGCAGGACCGTCCACTGTGGATACTGTGAGCTCCTCTAGGCCACAAAGTACACCAAGACGCAGTGCCTTGTACCGTGGCGTTAGGAATCTCCTTTTGGGGAGGTGTGGCCAGATTCAAGCTTAATGTATGCAAAGTAATTTGTTTGGTACACACATGAGGATATTTGGGAGAAGAGTGCTATCACAGAGATCTGATAGTTCAAAACTATATCAAGACTGTGGTCAAATAGTTTTTATAACCTTAGAAAATAGTTGTAAAGTGGCGAGTGGCCTGACCTGGTTTCTAGTGGTTTGGGCTGGCTCTGTGCATAGGCAAAAGAGGCAGTAGCCCAAGACAGGAGAGGACAGCAACACAGCAAATGTTTTCCTGCTGGTTTTGTCTGTTAGAGCCCTGGGGAGCTGGGCTGGTTGCTGCTTCTCCATGGCAGTAGAAGCTTTACATCCAAATTTCCATTACTCTTCCCTTTCCCCCCGCAACTATTGCTGTTCTCTGTGTCCACCTTTATGATGTGCCTTCTCCTCAAGCTCTGGTTCCTCATCCTTGGGTGGCAAAATTCAATTTTGCCTGCACTCTTGAGAACCCTTGAATGATGTTGCTGCAATTGTGACAAAACTTAATGTGGCCTAAATTTTGAGCAGCCAAGGTTTGTACTTATGTGGGTTTCTGTGCTCCTAGCAATACCTGAGCTAGATATTTTAAAGCTGATTCAGACATGTATATGAGCCGCAGTCATCTTAGTTCTGGTAGCATAAGCAAAATTTTGGGAACTGAGCACTCTTGAAAGGGGAAAAAAAAATACTGTAAGCATCTGTATATGAGTGAGTGTTGTTCCTCCAGAACCTGCACCCGAAGCTATGAGAGGAGACTTTGTAAATGACATTAGTACTTAGTAGTCTGACAGGAGTGTTGGTGAGGGTACAAAATGCATCTCTAGTAAGATTGTCTATATTGTCATCTGCTGGACTAAAAGATAATAGGAAATTGAAACAGAGGCCTTGAAAATAAAATTGGTACATTACAGCTTAGTGGATACTTCCTTTTTTTTTGGTCCACACTCTCCTGGGTCTTCTTTCTGGTTGGCAAAGGTTGTCTATGAAGTAGTTCATGCCTGTCCTGTTACAAGAGCATGGCGTGTTGGGGCTGTGAAAATCTCCAGATAGTCCCTGTTCCTCCCTTGTTCCATGGGAGGATTACCCAGCACCAGTGACTTTTTACCTACGGTTTCCTGCCCCAGTGTAGCCCATTAGACTATGACTGTATTGAGATCCCTTGACCCAGGAGCTCTTCCCAGGTCCAAACATAGACCCCACCTTTTTCAGGGATGGTCCTCCTGCTGTACCTTGCTCTCCTTTGGAAGGAAAGCTGGGGAAGAGATTTGGGTCAAAAGGGGCTCACAGCATACACCAGTCTGTGCCCCAAATCTGGATGATCAGTGAGAACTGGGGGGTGTATTGTGGAGCACTCCTGCCCTGCAGTGTGGACGTAGCATCAGATGGTGTAGCAAGGGCGTTGTGAGGCAGAGCAACCTCTCCTGTAACTCATGCCGTGCCCTCCCCACATGAGGAGGGAGACAAAATCTGCTCCCATCTGACCCCCCTGCTGCAGTCTACTCATTTTATCTCCTAGAGAATGATGGAAGCACAAACTGGACAGCAATTCAGAGTGATAATTTATTCCCCCAACTCCAAAGTCATCTACTTAGTCTTGCTGCTAAGATATTTATTAAAGATATCAGAGTTGATGGTGGAATTTAAAATTAGAGCAAGGCTTTTTAATAGTATAGGTAAAACTGAACTTTGCTGCATGTGGAGGGCAGTCTGCCTTCCTTTTGCTCCATCCCTTAAGTTTTGGTATCTGTTTAACCAGCTCATTCTCACCCTGAAACTCCTTATTATCCTGTCCCTGCTGAAGGGCAGATATGCCTTCAGGCCATCCCCAAAATAACAGATCCACCCTTGTAGACCCCCAGCATGTTGAGACACACAGACCCACGTACTGGCCCCACACCTGTGCCTAATCCTACCTGGCTTATTTTTGAAGGGAATCAGGGAGTGGAGAGTAATATAGCCCAATCTTCTTGCTCTAGATATAAAATGCACACGTCTGTATTGTGGCTATAAAAGATGATATACAGGTACTTTCTCTTGAAACCCAGATATGACTTTCAGCTTGTTTGTGTAGTACAGAGCCTTGGTGAAAGAAGGACTGGAAAAACATATCAGAAGAACATAAATAACGCCTTTGTCAAAGGGTATTTCTACAGACCCCCTAAATATCGGCTTTTGATGGTCCTTTCACACGAACTCCATTTCTGTACTGCTGTTTTCTGAGAGATCTCTTCACAGCCTAATATCAGGCAAGCCATTTCACTCGTAGGCTTAAACAAGGGTATGTTTCAGAGGTGAATTTTTTTAGGATTTATTGAAGACTGTGATGTAACTTCATTGCATGATATAGTGAAATATTACGTGCCTTCCACCCTCAATGAGTTACGTGAGGACTATTGTATCAGACAATTTGCTGGGCACAATTTCAGTGCTCGGGTAGATGGGAAGTGAAATTTCAGGCCTTTAGGTTGGTCTCATCGTCTACTGAATTGCCTCTTTAGAGCAGTATGCACTCTTTCTAAGTGGCAACTTAGTACTAACATCTTTCAGTGCAAGCCCGTGTACTATATTTTCTCCTTTGACCTTTCCAGCTCCCTGCCTCCAATGACGAATCTTGAACACAGAATTGCCTATTATTAGCATTGCTTAATCTCCTACTTCTTAACTGAATTTCTTCTGAGCTTTATCTTACCCAGTCTAACACCAAAACAAGCTGCTGAATGTGCTGCTGCATGTTTCATGTACGTCTGTGGAACATACAACCTGCTCGGAAGACCTGCACACGTTCTTCTCATGCTGTGTGGGTTATGGCATGCAAAAGTACATTGTATTTGTAGTAGGATGCTGCATATGTTCAGAAACTGTTGAAAGTCTTTGGAATTCTTATAACTGTTTATTCATTCTTTTGTTTAGGAGTCAGTGACCTGTAAGTGCTCATTATGAAGAGAGATCTGGTTTTCTTGGTGACTCTAATTAGCCTTGCCTTCCTGTCACTGCTAAGGTCTGGTTATCCTCAACATATTGCAGAGGAGTCCTGCTCTGTTCAAATTCTTGTTCCAGGCCTCAAAGGTAATGTGGAAGCCTACTCCATCATTCAAATACTAATCCTTTCTTTCTAACAGGCTCATTTGCACCACTGACAGTTTCTAATAGAGACAAAGAAGGTGCCTTTCAGTTGTCCTCTTATTTGTCCCATTTGTAGCCTCCTTAAAAATGGAGTTTTAAGGTCCGTAAGATTAACTTAAGTAAGTCTGTTAAAATAAACCCGGTTCAGAGAATGCATGCCAAAGTTTCCCAGACTTGCTCCTGATCAGTAGTGCTTGTTACTCTGATACACTGCCTGGTTGCTTTCTCTGTGTTTATGCTTGAGAGTGGTACGCATACCCGAAGACTGTAAAATCAGGCCCTACTTTATACCTGGAGAGGTTTTCATTGCTATTTTGCAATGTAATGGGAAGTATTTTGTATGTTCTAGTCTTATGTTTGTCTTCCCTTGATTTTTAAATGTTCTAGTGCCTTTTAGAAGAAATAAAAAATTAGTTAGGTTTTTGGCATTTCTATAGTTTCTGTGGACAAAAGCAACACTTTTACAAAGTATGCCCCCAAACTATTGCCCAAAAAAGAAGGCATAATAAATTATTGCTCTTTTTATAGCAAACAGTGTACCTTAGATAGGAAATCAACAACTGGGAAGAATTAGTATTTTAAAGCAACAGCATGCATTATGGTGTGAAATCCCAGCCCTGTTTAGTCAATAACAGTAATTCCCATTATGGAGGCTATGGTATTTCTACTGGAGTGTAACACCTGTGAGCATGGGGAAATACCTGTTAACTAAGGACAAAAAAACCCCATGAAAACCACCAGTTTACCATTAACAATAAAAAAAAAGAAATGCATTGTTTAAGAACTGCACAACTAACCTTCCAGGTTTTCTGGTAGTTATGCATTGTAGTATCACAAAACTCACCTAACACTATTGATGCCGCTAATGTTATCTAGTACAAACCTGGGCTTTACCCCGTTGCCTGAGGACCACAGTATGGACTGCAGGCGCTGTCTGTGCTGGTTAATTGATTGGTGAGGGCAAGGCTCAGTTCTGTCCTGCAATTGTTCATACAGTTCCATTGTGAGCACAGCCTGGCCAGAGGTTTGGCTGTGGTGTAAACTGCCCTCTCCAGACATTGCCCAGTTTGGATGTGGCTGCCCTGTGCTGGAAGCAAGAGAATTGGGCTGTAGGGATGTGGGTTGTGCTTGGCCAATTGGCTTCAGGACCAAATAAGCTCTCCTGTTTTGTTTATTATTATTATAGATGCAGCTTTGGATGCCTGAATTGAACCAAAATCTATATATATTTTTATTTTACTTCAGGAAGTGGCCTTTGAAGTCTTAATAATATTTACACCTTCTGCAGATGTTCCAGTTAGAAAGAACAACACTATATCCAGGTCTTCTGAGGTTTGACTAAGCCTTGAGTAAAGTTGTTTCATTTGTTTGATATATTTGCTGTGAAATAGGCATAAGATAGTGCTGTTGATGTGACTCACAGAGAAGAACACAATCAAGTTAAATATATGTTGTCTAAAGTTACATGGAAGATCAGTCAAAGGGTCAGACTCCACAGCACTGGGGACTGAAGCTTTGAAATGATTTTTCATTTCAAAGAAGTTGACAGGCTTTGACAAGTTTTCTAACTTCTTTGCCTTAGTTTCCTGATTTGTGTAATCAGTCAAAATTAACATCTGTGATTACCGTTTTTGTAAGGACCGTTGTTATTATTATTATTATATGCAGCAGAGTTTTTTAAAAGTTATAAACAGTGCAGGACCCTGGCCCTTTGTCAGAAGGCAATCCTGAGCCAGGAAACAACAGAGAGGCCTGAAAACCATCATGTGTTAATGATTTCATTCCGCTTCATGAGATGTAAGCCTTGCAAAAGTGAGAAAGATTGATGTACAAATTCAGTGAAGCACAAAATGGCCTGATACAGCCCTAGTTAATGTGAAATCCCTAAAAAGCTATCAATGCTCCAGCTACGCTGTCAGGGGGACTGGCTCAGAGAATTGGTAATGAGATACTGCTGTCCCCCACTGGCACAATTCCAACCCATTTCGGTGGCCAAGGCTTCCTTCAAACTGAGCATATATGTGGCTGCGTGCCTAAATTTCGGCTCCCACGCAGTGGGATTTGCTCACTGCGGCTTTTAGATCTGCCCCATCTCCTCTGCTGGGCTGCCAGCAACATCTCCAACGATGGAGGAACAGAGCCTCACACCGCTGCTGGGTACAAGCCTGTCGGGATTTGGGAAAAATAGATGCAGGGAAGAAGTGGAAGAAATGAGGGAGACCATGGGATGTCTGAAAGGGACAAAATAGGAGGAGAGGGTTAAGCCTAAGAGGTGGTGCAGAAAGTGGAGCCCAAATGGGGTGGTGAAGGAGAAAGACACCAGGGAAAAGTTACCCAAAAGTGGGGGAGCGTAATGGAGAAATTTTAGAAGAACAGGAAGGGATAAAGGAAAAAGAGAAAAGAAGGGCACAAAGAATGAGACTGAGTGGAGAGACTGGAAACTAAAAAAAAAAAAAAAAAAAAAAAAAAGACACAAAGCCAATTAGGACCCCACAGAATAAAAGGGGGAATCGGAAGGGGGATGAGATGAGAATGAAGGTGGAAATGGAAGATGAAGAAAGCCAGTAAAGACACCAAGAATAGAAAAAGGCACAAATGAGTTTAAGGTCAACAGCTTAGGTCTTAGGGACTGATTTTTTTTTTTTTTTTTTTTTTTGTAACCTCAATAGTATAAAGGAGTAAGATGAAATGTGGGAGGGAAAAATACCGTGGCTCTGAGAATCCAGACAGCAGACTGATCCGTGTTTTAGAAAGACGACAATATTAATAATGGGAAAAGTGTGTTGTGTGAAGAAGGGATGGATGATGAAGCCTTACTACGTTGCTCACTCCTATTCTTCCTAAAGTCTGGTTCCTTTTGATAGGCCCATGAGATTGAAGTTACTACTATTGTAGAGAAAAAAATAACATGGAACAATCCTTCAAAGCTTAAATTCTCAGTTTGCCACCTTGTTTTGTCTCCCTTCTAGAATCTAAAGCAGGAATTGTCTTAATAGTGTCAATAGCATACAATACATACAAAAGTTGATGCTACATAAATAAAATAAAACTAATTTTTTTACGCCCACACTTGATGCATCTACTCACACAGGGAATATGAGTAATGGAAGAAAGTTATCACCAGCCAAGGAATGCTTAATAGCTCACATCATAGTTAATATTTGGCATGCTATTTTCATTACAGTAGATGGTACAGCTCAAGGTAGGCAGGATGCAAACATAATGAGAGACAAATCCTGTCCCAAAGAATTCACAAAAGGAGGCAAATCGACAGCAATGGTAAGATATATCATCTGAATTATGAAGGATCTCTCTCAGAGATGATGGGGGAAGAAGCTTGTAGTAGTGTCAGGATTGTGCCTGATACCTGCGATCCTGCTGCAGCTCAGTTTGGTCTGAGGGCTAAATTTCTTTTGGGGGTGTGGGGCATCACAACACTGTGGAGCACTGCTGGGCACATCTTGCCCTGTCTCAGCTGCGTGGGCAAGAGCTGCATTGTACTGAGGAAGAAGGTACTCTTTCAAGCAGTAGAGCTGGACGAAGAGCCATCGGGAAGAGATGGAGAGGAAACTGAGCAGGAGGTACGACTGCAAAGGGACTGTGGCCGGCAGAGGAGGCCACGCCGGAGCAACTGGGTAGGGACCACAATGCACTGATCCCAACCTCCCACTCCGAAGTGACTGGGTGTAATGTGCAGCACAGGGGCTGGAGACCAGAAGGGGGGTGCAGAGGTGTCTTGCTCTAAGTTCATTTGTTTGGTTTTTTCCTAATTCAGGAATCAAAAGACAAAAGTTAGTGTTAATTGGTGATAAATTAAATTAATTGAAATTCCTTGACAGAAAACTGTTTTGTTGCCCACGGCGCTTGCACAGGCTTTGTTTCCTCAGCTTGCACAGTGCTCAGGGTACATACAGCAAAAATGGGGACTTAAACACATCAAAGCTGAACTGGACCACTGATCAGTCCCTCTTGGCCAAGGTCTTGCTGCTTAAAACAGCTGATAACAAAAAATGCGGAGTGGTCTGTAGCTGGGCCTGTAATGGGGTAATCTCCTCCCAGGGAAAGTTTCTTAAACACCCACACTAAGTAATGCAGTGTCATCTTATTATAGAAATAAATGCAGGCAAGTGTAATGGCCTGAAGCAAGAGTGATCTATTTTATTGATCCCTAATGCACAGCTTTCACTCTGAAGAACGTGTAAAGCAATAGGCTGTAATAGCCTGCTCTCAGCCTCCAGAGAGCAGGGAAAAGTCATTGTCAGGATTTATCTTTGGGAAGCAAAGAACTCATAACCAGCCCTGAGGGGGGAAAGGCAATCATACAAAGCCTATTGGTTACCTGATAATAAAAAAAGTGACGTTCCCAAATGTGCCAAATAATAGCCTGTTTCATACTAACAATATTATTCACTGGGGATTATGTGAAGTTTGTCCTCATTAAGGTCAGAGAATGGCCTATTTTTGCATGTCTGAAGGCAGAGAAGATGGTCTGGAGCCTGCTGGCAGCCTGAAGAAGGAGAATATAACAGATGGAGGGCAGCGTTCAGCTCACAGCCACCTATCTCTACAATAAGGGGAGAGAGAGAGAGAGCTGGAGGCTGCATAATTGAAACGTGCCGTGTTGTGGCTTGCTTTTACATGTCATCTCTGTGGTCCCTCTCTGAACCATAGCTGCCAGCTATGCCAGAGAGCAGAGCTTGAGGGGTGCGTGATAACCATTGACTTCCCTGCTGTGGTGCTCCCTTCAGCTTCCTGGAGAGCAGCTAATGCTTGCTCTCCTCTGTAGAAATACAGCGTTGGGGCATCAGGTGTGCTGTGCTAGCTCTACCTTTTAGATCCTGGCATTTTCTTTTCTGTCGAAGCCATAGAACTTTCTTCTCCTTCATATAAATCTTTTTTGTAAAGGTGGCTATGTAAATCATTCTTTAAACTTCTATTTGTTTAAGAGATTTTAATTTTATGTCAATGGCAAGCTACAATAGTAGTACAATAGTAGGGGGCAAAACAAGCTAAGCATCCCTAAATTTCCAGTGAAAGGCTCCAGGGAGGCAAACATTTACAGAAACTGATGTTTAAATATGCTGAATATAATAATGCGCCATGAGCCATGTGCATGTAAGTACAATGCGCAGTGGTTCGTACCACAGAGATTAAAAGGCACAGTACAAAACTGAGAATATGGATTAGGAGTTACTCTTTCATGCTTAAAAATGATCCTTTAAATGACGGATGTAGCAATGCCTTCCTATAGGCCTCCATAAATGGCATAAACTTTTTTCTTTTTTTTTTTAATTTGAGGTTATAGTTAAGCCATTTTCACTTGAAACTTAAGCATGTCCTTAGCAGATACTCAGGAAGTGTTTGGTGAACACAGATCCAGAAGTTTATGTGCGAAATTGGGGCCTAATTCTGACGCTTCTACTTCAGTGAATTGTGATGTTGGGCTTTTTGGAGGTTGATGATATGAGTAACATCCACAAAACTAGACCCATTGTATGAGACTTCATTAATGTATTGACTTCGGTTTTGTCACTATCTACACCAATTGCAGGAAACTCTGTTCTCCATGCTTCCAGTAAAGCTGTTAAGTCAGATCGCATCTGCTTTTATTTTTTTCCCCTCTTGTTATAGTAGGTTTTTATTTTCACTGGGGAGAATGGCATTCTTGTCACTGCCACCAACAGAAAATAGTCCTGGTTTAATATGATTCTTCTTTCTGTTTCCTTTTGTATCAACAGGGGAGGCTGGAGAAAAGGGGGAGAAAGGTGCCCCAGGTCGTCCAGGCAGAGTTGGGCCTCCAGGAGAAAAAGGTAACTTTGTTAAAGAAGATGTTTTGAAAGTCATTCGTGACCAAATGCTGCCTTTTCTTGTGAGGTGATGATGATGGGGATCCTCTCTCCCTTTGCTGAATGACTAAATTATCCTTGGGCATTTTTGTGTACTGTTGTTGTGTTTTAACCCTGGTAGGCAGCTCAACCCCACCCAGCCACTCGCTCACTCCCCCGGTGGGATAGGGGAGAGAATCGGAAAGGTAGAAGTGAGAAAACTTGTGGGTTGAGACAAAGACAGTTTAATGGGTAAAGCAAAAGCTGCGCACGCAAGCAAAGCAAAACAAGGAATTCATTCACTGCTTCCCATCGGCAGGCAGGTGTTCAGCCATCTCCAGGAAAGCAGGGCTCCATCATGCGTAACGGTTACTTGGGAAGACAAACGCCATCACTCTGAACATCCTCCCTTCCTCCTCCTTTCTCAAGCTTTTATTGCTGAGCATGACATCATATGGTATGGAATACCCCTTTGGTCAGTTGGGGTCAGCTGTCCTGGCTGTGTCCCCTCCCAGCTCCTTGTGCACCCCCAGCCTACTCACTGGTGGGGTGGTGTGAGAAGCAGAAAAGGCCTTGACTGTGTGTAAGCGCTGCTCAGCAGTAACTAAAACATCTCCGTGTTATCAACATTGTTTTGGTCACAAATCCAAAATATAGCACCCTGCCAGCTACTATGAAGAAAATTAACTCTATCGTAGCCAAAACCAGTACAACTGTATTCACTCATTTGTAGACTAACTATTGCTTTCTGGTCAAAAAGATTCATTTTGGAAAAAAAAAAATCTTGATTTTTTAGAAAGGTCTCTGTGAAGAAAGGCATCATAATGTCTTCTTCATAATTTGCCTTCTGCAAATGAAAACCTCATATTAGATCAGAGGGAAAAAATCATGAGGCTCAATTTTCTTGTTTCCTTTTGTTTGTAAATGTGAACACTCACAATACCTTAATTAAAACCATTGAGGGAAGGCAGTAAGTCATAACAGGCAGAGATGGGCATGAGTGATTTCACATTTTTTGGATCACAGTTCAGTAATATTTATGGAAAGATGGTGGTAACGCTGTTTGCATTGTAGTTCAAAAATATCTGGAGCCCTTGAGAGGAATGGTGCTCAATAGTATTCAGTTATACAGCTGAAAGAAACATGGCATTTCTGTCTTGCAGGAAATTCTGTCTTTTCACATTTGTTTTTCTCCTCAAGCAAGGAGGAAATTTGACCTTCATAAGTTTTCCAGGAGATGCACATTCTGAAAAATTCACACTAGGAGTAGTCAAAACCTTTTATTTCAATATTGAAATTAAACATTTGACATTCCTGTCATCAGAATGATGGAGTTAGTTAGTTTTTACTGAACTGAATTTACAAGCTTCCTTTCAAAGCAATCGTGGTGGTAATTTATACTTCCTTATGATGATGCATGATCCATTATGTAGTTCTTTTGGGCAATTACGGGAGTCTGATACCTGCGGTTTTCCCTGGGACCAAAATCCATAGCTAGAGCTCTTCCCCCTACAATGCACTGAAAAATTTATAACTCCCATGAGGGGTGTGTGTGTTCAGTCAGTGTATTTCCCTTATGGAGATGTACCCTTCAAGGACAACTCTTATAAAAAATATTGGAAACTAAAATTTCAACTCTTGCAAGGTAAGTTAAAGTACCACAGAATAATTTAGGTTAAAAGGTCATAAAGAGCTCATCTAGTCCAATCTCCTGCTTAAAACAGGGCAGACTTCAATTTTAGATCAGGTTGCTCAGGGTCTTGTCCAGTAGACTTCTGAAAAACTCCAAGGATGGAGATTCCACATCCTTTTTGATCTGTCTGTTCACTGGTGTCATTGTGAAAGACCTTTTCCTTAGGGTCAACTGAAATTTTTCTTGTTGTAACTTGTGATCATTGCTCCTTGTCCTTTCGCTGTGTGTCTTTGAGAAGAGAAGGCTGCACCTTCTCTACAAACCACTTGTAGGTAGTGGAAGACTGCAATTAGGTCCCCCCTTACCTTTCTGTACTCCAAGCTAAATAAAACTGTCTTCCTCTGCTGGACTCCAGTTTGCTTCTCTTGCATGAGGGCCCAAAAAACTCTGGGTCCCTTTATGCAAAGGAGTTTTTTAGCCAGCCATTGGCCAGCCTTCATCAATGCATCACAGGTGAAGAACTTAGCATCTGGCTGAACTCATGATATTCTTTGTCAGCTTGTTGAGCTCCTCCTGACTGGCAGCGCTGCCCTCCAGCACACCAAGCACTCCTGCCAATATGGGGTTTCTTGCAGACTCACAGAGGATCCTTCCACTTCTTCCTCCCTGTCACTGATGAAGGACTGGTTCTTGAGGAATGGCACTCATTATCAGCTGCTGATTAGACTTTGGCAGCCTTGCAACAGCATCAGCTAGCCCTCTCAGCACCCTTGAATGCCTTCTGGCCAGTGCCATGGACCTGTGTACATCCAGGTGAAGTAGTTGCTAACTCAGTTGTCCTCTACCATGAGTTGCATGTCCTCCCCAAATCTTTGCTACCAGACATGAAGAACTGGGAGGCCAGAGAGCAGACCTTGCCAGTACAGACCAAGGCAAAGAAAGCACTAAGTACCTTAGCCTTTCCTGTGTCCTTTGTCACTAGGTTGCCTTCCTCCTGAGCAGAGCACCCATGTTATCCTTGGTCTCTTTTTTACTGCTGCCTTGCCTGTACTGGCTTTCATGTTGTGCTTCATACACCCAGCTGAGTTCAACTCCAGCTGAACTTTGGCCTTCCTCACTTCATCTCTGCATGCCCAGAGAGTACTTCTATATTACCCTTCGGTAGCCTGTCCTGGTGTCCCACCTCCTGCATGCTTCCTTTCTGCATTTGGTCTCAGTCAGCAGTTCCCTGTTCAGCCAAGCTGGCCTTCTGCCATATCTGCTCATTTTCCTGCACATTGCAATGGATAGTTCTTATGCTTTAAGGAAATTATTCCTTAAGACTGAGAAGCTCTTTCTGGGCCCCTTTGCACTTCATAGCAGCCTCCAGTAGGATCCTGCCTACAAGTTCACAGAACAAGCCAAAGTCCAGAAGTTCAGGGCTTTTATCCTGCTGCTTGCCTTCCTCACTTGCCTCAGAATCTTGAAAGCTGTCATCTCATGCAGTCATGGTCACTGCAGCCAAGGCTGCTGTTGACTATCATATCCACAACCAGAGGGTATGTGAATAACAGGTCTAGGAGACCTAGGTCCTTATGGTGCTGCTCCAGAAGATGCTGAAGTAGCTAGTCTCCAATTATGGAGCTTCTTACAGTTGTTAAAAGAACTCTTCACATCCAGTCCCACTTCTTGACAAGACAGTCTGTAATGAATGCCCACCATGACGTTCCCCTTGCTGGCCTCCCCTCTAAATCTGACTTACATGCTTTCAACAGACCAGTCGCTCCATGCATTCAAGGTGCCCACTGTGCAGAGCATAACCCTTGCCTTGTCTTCCCTGCCTGTCCTTGCTAAAGAGCCAATATCCATCCACTGCAGCACTCCTGTTGTTCTGGCTGTCCCATCATAGCTGGGTGACTGATGTCACTAAATGGACTCTCAGTTCCTCCTGTTTGTTTCTCAGGCTGTGATCATTTTTGTACAAGTGTTTGAGACGGGCACCTGGTCATACTGCTTTCTCATGGGGAGCTTGAGAGCCTCTCCCATCATGCTGTCTTGCATATTTCTCTAGCTTGGCATTTTGTCAAATCAATTCAAAATGTTTTGGACCATCTGAGAAGTGGAAGTACTCTTTTTCAGTCATGCCAATCCATGATGTAACATTTCATTTACATATTTTATACTGCAAAATTGCATTTATTTGGAAAATCATTCTCACAAGGAATGCTTGATTAACTCTAATAATAATGATAATTTTCCAGTTTTCCGTACCTCCAAAAATCCAAAATTCTGATGAAACTGAAAGAATAAACACTGAAGTGAAAATTCACTGCAACAAAACATACTTGAAACAGAAAAGAGATGAAAGAAAATTGAATATTAATGCATACTATATCAGTATTTTTCCAGGCAGTGCTTTCACGTTAAACACAGGCAAAATTTCGTACTGCTTCTGTAGCAACATATTTTTTCCGCTTTCCTTTGTGCATCCAGATTTGACTTGACACATGTATGTTCTTGGAATATTTGGTATATTTAGCATAGTAAGAAATTTCTACAAACAAGCTCCTGTTTAAAACGGATTCTAATTAGCTAATCTTTTCGTTAATGCTGTACATTTTGTAGATATTTGTCTTCATCAACTTCTTTCCACAAATGCTTCTTTAAAGAAAAATAAATTGTTACTTTACAAACAATTTGAACTATATGGTGCCAGATTTCATCATGGTACTATATCCAATGTATTATCTGAGTGTCACAGTGTTGACTGGATAAGCAAACAGACTTCACAGATGTAACTTCTACCATATGGAAAGGACACAGAAGGATATCCAGCCTTGACCTAGAAAAACCTTTCAGTCTCCTGACCTTTCAGTCTCTGGTTAACCTCCACAAACAGTGTGTAGTGCCCAGACCTGAAGTTAAGCTCATGCATAAATACTTTTCTAGACTCTCAAGCTGAATGAGAGTGACTCAACTGTATATTCTCTTCCAGCAGTCCAAGGGTTTTCCCGTTTGTTATATAGAAGCTGGAACTTTGAGGCAAAAATAAAATATAACAATATTTTTCGGAAAAATCATGTGAGCCGCTAACACTGAAATATCCCAACACACTGACATCTTTTTCATATTTGGTTGTTCATCTTATTTATGGAGGAGTAAGAAGTGAGCATCATTTGGAGGTTGATAATTTGTTCACGATGTTCTTCTCAGAAATAACCAGTTCATCACCTTTTTCCTGGACACATTACCTAATATCCAATCATGACCTGCTATTGGCTTCGCTTTTTTGCTCTGTTTTTGATCTATTGATGGGCACACATCACTGATGTCCTTTGTAGTGCTGGCGAAGATTTTAAAATCTCAGTTGGTGTAAAGCCTAGACCTGTGATCATAGAATCATAGAATCATAGAATGGTTTGGGTTGGAAGGGACCTTAAAGATCATCTAGTTCCAACCCCCCAGCTATGAGCAGGGACACCTTCCACTAGACCAGCTTGCTCAAAGCTCCATCCAACCTGGCCTTGAACACTGCCAGGGATGGGGCATCTACAACCTCTCTGGGCAACCTGTTCCAGTGCCTCACCAGCCTCGCAGTGAAGAATTTCTTCCTTACATCTAAACTAAATCTACCCTCTTTCAGTTTAAAACCGTTACCCCTTGTCCTGTCACTGCATGCCCTTGTAAAAAGTCCCTCTCTGGCTTTCTTGTAGGCCCCCTTTAGGTACTGGAAGGCTGCTATAAGGTCTCCCTGGAGCTTTCTCTTCTCCAGGCTGAACAACCCCAGCTCTCTCAGCCTGTCTTCATAGGAGAGGGGCTCCAGCCCTGTGATCATCTTCGTGGCCCTCCTCTGTACTCACTCCAACAGGTCCATGTCTTTCTTATGTTGGGGGCCCCAGAGCTGAATGCAGTACTCCAGGTGGGGTCTCACGAGAGTGGAGTAGAGGGGGAGAATCACCTCCCTCGACCTACTGGTCATGCTTCTTTTGATGCAGCCCAGGATATGGTTGGCTTTCTGGGCTGCAAGCACACATTGCCAGACCTGTGCACCTTCAGGTTCCTTAGATGGTCTCAAACATGATCTTCTCCTACTGTGGGCGGTTCTTCATTCTCCCAGTCCCTGCCTTTGCCTTCTGTGACTTGGGCGGTGTGGCTGGAGCACTTGCTGGTGAAGACTGAGGCAAAAAAGTCATTGAGTACCTCAGCCTTCTCCATCTCCCAGGTAACCAGGTCTCCCATTTCCTTCCAGAGAGGGCCCACATTTTCCCTAGTCTTCCTTTTATCACTGACTTACCTATAGAAGCTTTTCTTGTTGCCCTTGACATCCCTGACCAGATTTAATTCTATCAGGGCTTTAGCTTTCCTAACCTGATCCCTGGCTGCTCGGACAGTTTCTCTGTATTCCTCCCAGGCTACCTGTCCTTGCTTCCACCCTCTGTAGGCTTCCTTTTCATTTGAGTTTGTCCAGGAGCTCCTTGTTCATCCACGCAGGCCTCCTGGCATTTTTGCCTGACTTCCTCTTTGTTGGGATGCATCACTCCTGAGCTTGGAGGAGGTGATCCCTGAATATTAGCCAGCTTTCTTGGGCTCCTCTTCCCTCCAGGGCTTGATCCCACGGTGCTCCACCAAGCAGATCCCTGAAGAGGCCAAAGTCTGCTCTCCTGAAGTCCAGGGTAGTGAGCTTGCTGTGCGCCCTCCTCGCTGCCCTAAGGATCTTGAACTCCACCATTTCATGGTCACTGCAGCCAAGGCTGCCCTTGAGCTTCACATTCCCCACCAGCCCCTCCTTGTTGGTGAGAACAAGGTCCAGCATAGCACCTCTCCTCGTTGTCTCCTCTATCACTTGGAGAAGGAAGTTGTCATCAATGCATTCCAGGAACCTCCTGGATTGCTTATGCCCTGCTGTGCTGTCCCTCCAACAGATACTGGGGTGGTAAGTCCCCCCATGAGGACAAGGGCTTGTGAAGGAGAGGCTGTTCCTATCTGTCTAGAGGGGGCCTCATCCACTCGGTCTTCCTGGTCGGGTGGCTAGTAGCAGACCCCCACTATAATGTGTCACCTGTCCCTGCCCTCCCTTTAATCCTGACCCATAGGCTCACAGTCAGCTCCTCTTCCATCCCCAGGCAGAGCTCCATGCACTCCAGCTGGCTATTGACATATAGAGGGCTACACCCCCTCCTCGTCTCCTCTGCCTGTCCTTCCTAAAGAGCCTGTGTCCTTCCATTCCAACACTCTAGTCACAGGAGCCATCCCACTGTATCTCCACGATGCCAATAAGATCATAGCCCTGCAGGCGTGTGCACACCTCTACCTCCTCTTGTTTATTCCCCATGATACATGTGTTTGCATAGAGGCATTTAAGTTGGGCCCCCGATGAAGCTGACTTACCGGCTGCAGGGGCTCGAGTTCCTTTGTGCTGCTGTTCAGGTGCTCTCCTGCTGACCTGTGATCCCTCTCCAGGCTCCGGGCATCTGTTGCTGGCACTGGCATCAAACTGGTAGGAGTGGGATAGATTGAGGTTCCCCTCCTCCGGCAACTTTAGTTTAAAGCCCTCTTCACCAGCTTGGCAAGCCTATGCCTGAAGATGCTCTTCCCCTTCTCTGACAGATGGACCCCATCAGCCCCCAGCAGACCAGGTTTCTCAAAGCGAGTCCCATGGTCTAAGTAGCCCAGCCCCTGGCTGTGGCACCAGTCCCGTAACCATTTGTTGATTCGCCAGATTTGACTGGCCCTTTCAGACCCCTTCCTTTTGACCAGGAGGATTGATGAAAAAACTACCTGCGCTCCAGAGTCCCTTACTGCCGCTCCCAGGGCTCTGTAGTCCTTCTTGATACTCCTCAGACTGCTCCTGGCTGCATCACTGGGGTCCAAGTGAAACAACAGCAGCAGATAATAGTCAGTGGACTGCATGAGGCTTGGCAGTCTCTCGGTGACATCCCTGATGCGAGCCCCCGGTAAGCAGCACAGCTCTCTAGAGAGTGCGTCAGGTCAGCAGTGGGTGCCTCCATACTTCTCAGAAGAGAGTCGCCTGCTACTATCACCCGTCGCCTTTTCTTAGTTGTGCTGGTTGTTATACAGGGAGCAGATCAGGCTGTGCCTTACTCAGCTCCAGCGTCTCTCCTGATGTGATGGGTCTTTCCTCTTCAGTCTGCAGAGCTGTGAAGCGGTTCTGCAAGGGCACCTCAGGCTCCGGGGGAAGTCTCTTCCTCCTGCAGGTCCTTGCTGTTACAAGCTTCCATTCTTCTGCACTATTGGCCCCCCTCCCTTCTGTGTGTGCTGGTGGGGGAGTTCTTGGCTGTTTGGCCATGATGCAGGTACTTAACACATAGCTTAGTGAATAATGAAAGATGGATAAAATTGTTGCCTCACTTTGCATTTGCCCCTTTCTAAGAGCACACATGGATGATCACAGCAGCCCTCTTTCTGTGCAGTAGCTGATTAAACTGCAGTCACTGTGTTAACATGTGTTTGACCCCCTGTATTTCTATTGAAGCCTGATTGTTGTCTTGTTGGGCTAATATTTGGCTCCTTCTGTTGATGGAAACTGCTTAATTTCATTGTATTTTTCTGCTATTCGAGTAAGTGATGGTTTACGTGAGGGAGAAACTGTAATTCTTCTGCAACATTTGTAGAGTTTTCTACTCTTGGTATTAATTTACATTATCAGAATCACAGTAATCTTTTTTTTTCTTTTCCCTTTCTTTGTCTCATTTCTCAAGCAAGTTCATCCAAAGAAAATGTGCTTAGTTTCTTTGAACTCCTTAGGTATATAATAATCAGTGAATAAATAACTTACTTACAAAAGAAATGGTTTTCTTATGGTATATTTGACCTGAAATGAACACTTCAAGATTAGAAAGAGCTGCAAATGTTTTTATCATATCCTTTCCTCATGATATTTTCAGATTTTGGTAGTTCAGAAACTGATAAACATTAAAACTTTCTGGTGCTTACCTGAAATAAATCTGGTTCTGAGTGTCCTCATCTTTCAGGGTGACATCAGACATCCTGATGTCTTTGGGCACTGATTAAGGTTAAATTCCACTTACTTTCCTCATTGCTTTTAATTAATTGTATAGGTCAATTATGATGCATAGCGTGTCAGTAGAACATAAAACTGTGTTGGCCTTATGTAAAGCATAAAGCACTGGATCAAGTACAGTGGCTGATTCAGATGAAAGTAGCGCGCACTGCAGTGCAAGTTTTGGGGTGTGAAGTTAATAGAACTTTCCCCACTTGCACTGATTGTTGTACTGCACACTCCCATGTTGGGAGTGAACTCAATTATTTAACTGAGTCATGATCCAATCTGTGAGGCCATAACTTCCATGTATACAAATTCCACACAGATATTTCAATAACAATACAATACTGTGAATATTCCCAGAGCAGCATGGATTCTGCTTATGGCAATCAAAATAAGGAGGAGAGGGTGAATTTACTGTTGGAATGCATAATCAAAGGAACAGCACATTAAAAATGTGTTTTTCAAGACATTTTAATTTTCTTAGACCCATAACCATTTGAAAATATATTATTTTAGTATTTTAATTTCAGCCTTTATACATCGTACTTCATTTATACTTAATTATAATGGTATGTGAAGTAGACTCACATACTATTCTTAGGCTTGGAACTCAACTGTCTCTACCTTTGCAGTGTTAGCACAATGATTTTGGCTTTTGCCAGCTAACACTTTCCCAGGCAATTCTTGGGCACATTTTGGGAGCTAACACAATGAGCAGCTTGAAAGTGATTATCCTGTCTTGAAGAGTAAGACAATTTAATATCGTGGAGCGTACCATTCTCGGCCACCTGGTTCCCACTGCCAGGGAACAGTCCCAGGCATTTAGTTTACGAGTACAGGCATAGCCTCTTAAGTAGGAGAGAAGACTCATTAATTTAATTGGATTGGAGCCAGAGTGCTCAGTCATTTGTATAATCAAATTCTAAATAGAGGTAATAATATCTTAATTTATATTTTAGTATTACTGATTGCTCATTAATATGTAATCAATCAATCCTTTACATTTCTGAGTCAACTTTTACATGAATTTATTGCTCGCTAAGGAGTGCTGCAGGCAGGATTCCATATAAAAGTCCTGACATTGACAGTTGTGGATTCACAAAGTGGGTATCTGGTTCAAAACTGTCTTTCAGTTCCACCTGAACTCAACAGGATTTTGAGAAAATCCGTGCTAAACTGAGTGGACAAAAAAATGGCAGATGGGCTTCAGTGTAAATAAATATATTGCCTAGGGACATTAGGGATGCATAATTTAATCCATACTTACACGATGCCAAAAACCAGAACTATCACTTAAAACTCAAGAACTGCTCTGAAGTCATTAGCAGCACCCCCAAAGCCAACAAAACGCTGCCCATCATCAGAAAAGATACCAAGGACAAAACAGGAGGCTCATTTTTGCGGCTGATTTTGCTCTGTATAAAAGCCTGACATGCACTGTCTCAAGTAATGAGTGTGGTTCTGGCCTCTGTCTCTCAAGAAGGACATGAGAGGTTAGAGAGGGGCACCAGAAATGTGAAGAAGCTGGAGCAGCTGCCTCGTAAGGAGAAACTGGACAGGTTGAGACTCTTGCATCTGTACAGAGTAGTCTGAGGAGGGTATGATCGAGGTTACAGAATCACCAGATCCCATCATACCTGAACGAGGAGGCACTCGCTGAAACTGCTGGGGGACTGATTCAGCAACTCCATCTGCAATGGACTGCAGATAGTGGCTGGGCTTGCGTGATCTCCCTGTATTGCACCTTCTGCTGCCACTGTGGGAGTCAAAGTCTTGGGCTAGAAGGACCACTGATCTGAACAAGCTTGGTATTATGTTGTTAACATAATTCTGGCAAGATATGTGTTTCATAAGGGCAGTTATTTGTGTTTTGTGTGCATCTGAATATAAACTCCCCCATTCAGAAATGGACCATACCATTTCCATTTCTTTTGTTTTGAATGTACTTTAAAATCCTTTAAACTTTTCTGCTGCCTTCCTAGGTTGGATTTTTTCTTACTCTCTTTAGTTTCCTTTGCAAATTTTCTAGCCTTTCTGATTTCTAGTCAGTATGGATTGATAATAGTTTCCTCTTTTTCTTTTCCTGTTTGTTATGCAAAGCTTTTAAAGTTTCACTTTGTCATTAAGATACCTGTCTAACATGAGCGGGATGGATCACTACTGAGAAGTGTTTATTTCTCCATTGCCTACCAAGGGAGCTTAGATAAACAGTTTAGACTAAAACCCTAACTTTCAGGTGGCTAATGCTGGGTGAAATTAATTTGCCCCAGCTACATAAAATGCCACCTGGGATTATCCACTGTTTGTTCATATGAGATGTAACTGTGTTGTAACCACTGTTCGCTAGCCAGTCACCAACCTTCAGTGGTGTGGATAATTCAGATTATTTAGCGTAAAGCAGTACCGTAGTCCATTGGTGTATTCAGAATTTTCTGATTTCCAGTTGCCAATAGTTTTAAAAAGTTAAGTGTCCTGAATGTAGGTTACTACCATACCACAACATCATTATATCCTTTAAAAATACTGTTCTCATCCAAGTCAGGCTAAATATTTGCACTGGGATACTGACTGCTGCAAGACTAAGGAGGAACACTGGGCGAAAGACATTGTAATCTTGGTCTATATCTTACATTCTTTTTCTAAGTATCCTCTGCAGATTGCTGTCAAAGATGGCACTAGAGTCAAGAGGCCTTTGGTCTGTTTTGGTATACTTCTACTTTCATTGTTAGGTAGGTGTCCGTGATGTCCGCTATGTCAAATCATGAAGAATTTCTATCTATCTGATTTGTCTTCAAATCCTTAAGTTTGGGAAGTAAACTACCAATTTGTCTGTGACATGGTGAATTTGTGTTTCTGCTGGATTTGTCTTTTTGACACCTTTTTCTTTTTTTAAGTAGTTTTATACCTTCTTGTCTGTTCCAATTAATCCTGTCTGAAGAGATTGGCCATACTGTATGAAGACCCCCATTTATAGTGTTGCACAGAGCCAAAGCTCTCATTTTTTCACTGGTTGTGCAGCCCACCATTCATCTCTGGTATTTTATTTCTTCCCTTGTTTGTGGGCCTGAAAAGGCCACCAAGAAGATGATTTAGTTTCCTTCTCTTCAGTTCCTTCCAAAATCCTTTAAGTCTTCTATAATTGGTTCCAGTGTATACCACCTTCATCTGAGAGATGACAGATGACTTGCTTCATATTCTCCATTCAAACTTTCTGTTAGATTTCCTACTTTTGGTCTATGGAGACTTAATTTCTTTCATTGTCCTCATTTCTTTCCAGCTCTCACTTCCTGATTTCATTAAGACTCTTTAGACTGCATTTTTGGCAATCATAGGGCCACTAAAAAGGACTTTACAAAAGGTATTAAAACTTTTGAAACCCTCAAGGCATATGGGTCTCTCTTGAAACCTTGTGATTTATTCTGCAGAAGAAGCAGAATAAGCAAGCCCCTGGAGTAGAAGCAGGGGTTAGTCACTGTACGAGAAAACCAAATCCAAACAGTTCTTTTAATGAGCACAGGAGACTTAATGTATGTCTTCATTGTTTGAGATAACACACTTAAACTTCTGAGCAGATCACGTAGCTTCTACTGGCTACTACTGAGAAGTGGTTCATTTTCTGGGCAGTATTTATGAGAAAGAAAGTGAAGTCATTTTATGTATTATATTTTATTTATGCATTAGATCTATGTGTTTATTTAATTTCAGGTGTAGCAGCCTGAAAAGAGAAAGCATTCAAACATCTGACAATCTGTTACAGTAATCCCAACTCTTAAATATCCAAAGCAAGAAAGGTCACTTTCAGAGCAACTTGATAAACTCATTACATGCTGATACTTTATAGATTTTCAAGGAAATACTCTCTCAATATACTATCTATATTGGATAAATATCCAATGGTAGCATCAGTACCTTTATAACCTGCGCAGCCAATGGATTGCATCTTTAAGGCAAGCCATGAATCTGTTCTGAAAATGAAGCTACATTCCAGAAAGTAGACCTTCAGCTGGCTGAGTGGATTACTTCCATTCTTCCAGTAGGAATATATAGCATAAGAGGAAAAATATTTTTGGTTTCTGGTAGAATTTCCTAATTGAGTCCATGTCCAGTCGTGATTGAATTTGATCCTTGTTGGAAACAAAGGAAAATCTTTGATTGTAGGACTTGCCAGTAATTAGTTAGACCAGCAAGCCATCCACATTCAGCTTCTCTCAGTTCAGAGGAAATTATTTCTTCCTGACTCATGCCATCAAGTGACAGTTGCTTGAGACTTCATGGAGCAATACAGAGGACATCTCTCAGTTTATATTCTGAAACTTGGTACTGATTACACTTTTAAGTTAAAGGTAATGATGAAACGGGTCATAAAATTATCCAGCTTTTAAAAATATATAGAGGAAATATGTGACTGTCTGTCCAGTTGCAGTAGCAACAGACGGCAACAGATCTTCAGTTGTCATAGATCCACAACTGAGGCTGAGCTGTGACAATTTACACAAGTTCAGTTGCTGGATCCCTATGGTAGATTTTCCTCCTAACTTGTCTCATTGATTGCTGGCTTCTGTGTAGCCAAACAGTACACAACAGATGTTGCTTTGAGCAAAGAAACAGTCTTTTCAACAATCATTGAAAAAAACGCATCAGTATTTCCTAAAGCAGTCTCGGTCTTGGGTTTCTGCAGAATGGGAGTCTCAGAAGTCTCCATTAATACTGTGTGGTACAGTGGGAAACCTATCTCAGATGACATAGCTGTGCTGCCTCCAGACCACGTTTCTCCTTGAAATCATGATAGAGAGAGGCCTAAATCTGATGGCAGAGCATTGATTCGCTCAAGTGTTGCACCCAGGAAAGGGTATCACCAACGTACACTGAGATGCAGTAGTATTTCCTGAGGCTCCTCGGGCCATAGGAACTGCAGTATCAGGCAAACTCTGCCCCATTCACTGCATAGTGAGTGTAACAAAATGACAGGTCTCATTTCATAGGTCTCGGAAAGTCTACCTAAAACAAATCAGGGAATCCTCTCTAAACCTATGCCAGAACCAAAGTATCATTTCGAAATAATAACCTGACAAGCTTAGAATATGTAGTTTATTGACTATAAATGGCTTGGTTTAAGCCAAAACCTTCAGTTGTGTAAGCCTGCTGTATTTACTCTATTAGGTGACTAGTGCTTATTAATTTCAACTGCTGATCCCCTAAACTTGTAAATGAGCTCTGTAGACATGGGGTTGAATAAGGCTTTGCTATTACAGGCTGAAGTTCTTCTCTCAGATTCACACCATTAAGATAATTATTTTTCATAATGTTTGAGAAATGCCATCCAGAAGAATCATATGACGTCACAGACATGTTTTATCTGTTTTATTATTTGAGCTCTGGAGGAGCTCAGATCAATGACATCAATACTTGGACTGTGGCACACGTTTTATTAGTAACAGTGTTTCAGCTTGGTTTGTGAAGACAGTGATGGCAAAGAAACTGCCTGTTCCAGTGCAAATTCTGTTTCCCCTGAAGCCATTCTAATATTCACTTTATATCACACAGGAAAGTACAACTAATAGAAAAGAGGTCAAAGTCAGACAAAGTAAGTGAATCAAGCTGTCTTACATTAGATTTCTGGGTATGCCTCATGGACACAGATAGGTGACAGTGGCTGGTTCATGCAGATTTGTTGACAATTTCAATTGACTTTAAGAGGTGGATAGTTGCCTTTTATTTGTAAAAACACAGCTGACAAAAATGATTTTTAGCAGCTCCTTTGCTACAACTGCACTTTGAAGTATTCTGTAGAACTGTCTTTAAAATTAGTAACATTCAACATTGCTGGTTTGAGTCAGACTTTGTATGAACACGTGCACGTGTCTGTATATATATATGTCTATGTAAGATTTCCATTAATTTTCATTTTTCATTAATGTAATCTTCAAATGCAAGAGCAAACAATGAAGATGTGACTGCTTCCACATTTTTATATTGTATAAATACGCCATTAAGCCCAAATTCAGCCCTCAGTTACAGTGGAGCTACTGTATTAGATGAAACCGACAGTTGTGCTTGGATCCTTCAGGTCTTCTCAACTCCATGATAGTTTTAATCCACTGATCCATGTTTGAATGCAATCCCCCCTCATTTTCAACATAATTCTGGCATGATCATCTGAGAGAAGTTTGCGAAAGCTTTTCCAGGGGCTCTCAGACAAGATCTGTTTTCACGTACACCTGTACGCCTCGTTAATGTCAATTGCTTTGCAAAGATTAAATCACTGTCTAGGTTGTTATACGTAAATTCGTCACAAGGAGTGAGCTGAACCTCTGGAGTTGAATGAATACTCGGGATATAGCGTGTTTTTGCTCATTGTAAAAACTGATATTGCAAGCATGCTAGAATCTGAATGAATCAGACTACATGGCTACCTTGTGTCTTTCCTCTTTCTGTTACGTATAGGAGAAATGGGGGACAAAGGACAGAAAGGCAGCATGGGACGGCATGGAAAAATTGGTCCTATTGGTTCAAAAGGTATGCTTAGCTCAATTGTTTCTCCATTCGTGTTTCAGATTAAAAATCTGTGATCATTTATGTTTGAGAAAAGTTCAGTGGCTTGAAAAATGATTAACAAGTCTCAGAGTTTACCATAATAGGGAATTTCTCACACTGTCGTCAGCCAGATGACTGAGATCTCTCAGCCAGTTACCTTTTGCTCTGACAGAAGTATATTTAGCCTTAAAGCAGGGTGAGAATCCTGGTTTAAGGCTAAATAAAGAACTTAGTGCACCATCACACAAGTGTGGACAGTTAAGAGAAGCAGATGGGAAGATGCACTGTATTTTGGCAGACTTTTAAGAGCCAGAAGACTTGAATTCTAATCTTGCCTACCCCATAGGCTTCCTATGTGGAAGTTATTTGGTTAAGTCATTTGGACCAATGTTTACTTAAGCATCTAGGTTATGAATCTAGATTTAGGCACCAGCGTAGCATTTCCAGTCCTTTTCCCTCTACAGCTTCTGAACTTACTGGTTCTGTGAAGTTCATGAATGTCAAAAAATGGATATTGGTACATATTCTTTGTGTTCAAGTTTCATAGCTTTGGCTGGCCTTTGTTGTGGAACAACTAGGACAGAAAAATCTTTATTTTTGCTTGGGCATATTTCTACTTTCCACATTTGAATGTTACTAGAGAAAAAATAAACAAGTGCTAAATGAACTGTTGACCAAAAAAGCTGCCTTAAATTTATATTCTTTTTGATGTCTTTAGGTGAAAAAGGAGATAATGGTGACATAGGACTACCAGGTCCTAATGGTGACCCAGGTAATCCATGACACACCTTGTGTATGTGAAGGATTTTACAAGATGCATGCATCATCACCAAAAAAACATGTCTGTTTACATACTAGGGGAAATAATGAAAAATTAAATATTTGCGTAGGCACTGTAATATTTCACTGTAATATTTTCAAGTTACTTAAAATTATTGAGGCTGCAGTGGTTGCTGGACTTGTAGTGTATTTGTCGAAACAATGTCTCAGAGCTCTTCAGAGGTGTGATCACTCCAGAAGACTAGTGGGAACTGAAGTGCAACTGTCCGTATCATTCATCGCCAGTGCAAAGGGACATCTCTGCATATCCCACTCTGGCTTCCAGCCAACACAAAGGAGCAGGTTGGAAGCGCCTGCTCCTCGATGGATTGTTGTTACAGGAGCAGGAGATTGCCAGGAATACAGATCATCCAGAGAAAAACGTGAAAGCCTGGCATAAGAAGTGTAAGCCTTACAAAAGTGGCAGATTCAGATTTTACCCAATTTGTCCCTTCCTGGCAGGGTGCACTACAGGGGCACCAATTAGTTTTCTCATGAGAACATAATTTGTCACTCTAATTCTTGAGCCAGAGTACCATATACCTACTCATCAAGCACGGTTTTGCAGTGTAAGTACCCTGTGCTTAGACTGACTTAGACACCTAAGCTGAGTAATTGGGTAGTCAAATGCAGATTTGAATAATTACACACAGAACTGGAAACTGTAATTGATCCTCGTTTTGAGATTTGAGCTCATAGATGCAGCAATTATCCTTTTAGTATTCTCATTCAGGTTATCTTTGTCAAACCAATATCAGTTTGGGTTAATAGATGGTTTTCTATCATCTTATTTTATTGGAAGTACTGTAAATTCTGTACTTTCGAAAGTATAGAACTACATTTTGCAGGTAATTATGTGCATTACATGGTTGGAACATCAGCCTGTTGGATCTGCTGTGTTATGTTCCTCGTGAGGAACAGGCGAACAATGCGCTGTGCAGATTTTTGCTGTGGAAAAAGCGCTCTTTGGAGAAGACTGAAGAGAACAATTCTACTCAAAATGGGAAATTTTGATAAATGTTTTTAGTTAAAAAAAAAAATCTGTATTTTTTTTGCAGGGAATATTTGTGTTTAGGTTAGCACTAATCATGCAGGGCTGAAGCTTCATGTGAAGTCAATTGAGCTGTTCTGGATAGGCCCAGACACCCGTGAGAACCATATGATGTTACAGGGTAGTGAAGGCTCTAGGTTTCTGTCTGTTATTTGCAAGACAGCCCTCTGCAGGGCTGCCAGGCTGGGCCTTTTCATAAAATTGTTTAGATAATTATTGAAATTAGACAGCTTTTTGATTTTGATGTATCTGTATCATTTCACAGGCATCCCCTGTGAGTGCAGCCAGTTAAGGAAGGCTATTGGTGAAATGGATATCCAAGTGGCCCAGCTGACAACGGAACTAAAATTCATAAAAAATGGTAGGTTAATTTTATATAAATATTTTCCTTTCTTGTTGCCTCATTTTACTGGTCTAATTGCTCGTAGAGAGCGTCACCGTTCCACATCTGATTTGTGAAGCTATTTTGGGGTGTACAGTAACTTGGTTTATAGAAATGCGAGTGCTCACTTTTCAGCACTGCCCTCCCCCGCAGCTGTTGCTGGTGTGCGTGAGACAGATAATAAGATATATCTGCTGGTGAAGGAAGAGAAGAGATACAAGGAAGCCCAGCTCTACTGCCACGGAAGAGGAGGGACGCTGAGCATGCCCAAGGATGAGACTGCCAACAATCTGATCGCCTCGTACATCAACCAAGCCGGGCTCACCAGAGTTTTCATAGGGATTAACGACCTAGAGAAAGAGGGAAATTTTGTCTATTCTGACCGATCGCCCATGCAGACCTTCAACAAATGGCGCAGTGGGGAGCCCAACAACGCTTATGACGAGGAGGACTGTGTGGAGATGGTGGCATCTGGAGGGTGGAATGATGTTGCGTGTCATATTACCATGTATTTTGTGTGTGAATTTGACAAAGAAAATGTCTAAGCTTGTCTGCTCACTCTTGATTTTAAGAAAAGTTTTTAAGCCGATTGTACAAGTTACCCCATGTTTATAGAGTACAAGTGGTATTTTGCAAGTATGTGGCATCAGTGTTGTACAGCTGTAAATACAATTTAGGTATTTCAAATATCAGTATTTACCCTTCAGAAGGGAAGAGCAGTGATAAGACATAGCTTGTTTTTTCTGTAGGAAAATATATGTATTTAGATAAAGATGTGGTTTGGGGCTAACTTCTGCCCTCACAACAGTTAACAAATGCAACTGCTTGACTGTAAGGGAAGGCAGAGTTTGGCCTCTAGCTGTTAGAATGATTATTTCTGAAGAAGTAGATTCCTGATATTCTTTTATCTTAGCAAAATTTGTAGTTATAAATGTTAATTGCTTGTAGTGCTACAGGGTTATTTCAGCAACAAGGCAAATATTTTGTATACTCCAGTTAACAAGTACAGATATTACTGTAAGTTTTTTGGATGTGAAGATGTTACAACTTTTTTTTGAAAAACAGCCAAAGCAAACCAACAAATCAGGAGTCCTACCAATTTTGTAATGTTTCTTTGTTAAACTGTTCACAGATGTATGACAAGGAGGCACTTAAGTAAGCTGAATTTTAGTGCTGAGGGAGGACAAAGTTCTTATAATTTACTACTGAAAGAGGGATCCTAGCCAGATGGGTGCTTTAGGGTTGGCTAAAGGTAAAAGTAAGATTTTGGTTTTCTGCATTCTTTAGTTGAGAATGATTCAGTGCATGAACTATTTCAGGCCCCAGAGAATTTCTTAAAGTAAACGTGTTTCACATTTGTGTAAGATGATCTTGGTGCATCTTCTACAAAACAAAATACCAGCCCTCCACAATTTAAGGCAGACTTCATAAATAGACAATGAATCTCATAAAAATGGTTTTGCTAGTAGTTCCTTTTGGTAGGAAAACAGCTTACCTGTGTACTCAGGTTGTAAGGATGACCCCCTGAAAAGCAGCAAAAGTTTCCAAAATTTTCCTGATTATGTATATAGCAGTAATAAGTAATTTTGCACAAAAAATTTATGTACCCAATTTACAATTGCATGTGTTGGAAAATGTGATGTATATTTAAAAAAAACAACAACATAATTTCACAAAGAAAATTATGAATTACTTTGGATCTTCCTAGGAGCCAGCTGCATGACATGTTATCTTGCTGTTAGGCACAGAAAGATGACTGCAAAATTTCTGTGTTTTTTTCAGGAATACCTTGCACAGTGTTTTAAAATTATTTTTAAGGACAAATGATCCTTTGTATAACATAGTAATCAAAATATGTATCTGATCATTGTGGGAGATTGGTCTACAGGATATCCACAGTGGATGTGGCATGTGGTCCCAGAGATTTCCCTACAGCAAGGCAAGACCAACTCATATCAACTCTACAGTGCCATGGTATATAAACAATCAATGACCATACAATTCTGTTCATATCCACAGAGTCTGACATTATTTGATGCGATGCTATTATTATATACCTAAGAAAACAAACCATTTTGCTTGCTATATTTACTCTGTGAATTTGAATCTATTTTTTATATATATATATGTTTGCTATTAATTTTGAAGATCAGTAGCAAATTCCTATAGTATTTGAATATCAGCCCAGCTCCAGAGCGATCACTCTAAGAAATGAACGGTCCTTTGATTGCTTTACTTTCTTTCTAATAAAGGTAGGTACGATTCCTATATGTTAGGCATTCTTCCAACTGTGTATTGCAATCTATTAAATAATGTGAATATGCTTCTACACTAATATTCAAAGACTCTTTACAGAATTTGCAGGGACCTAACAATTCCAGTGGAGCAATTCGTTTGTTTAAATAGTGCCTTTTGAATATCATGATTGTTTCCTGCCTGCTATAGAAATCCTCAGAAACCGTTTAAATCTCCAACATACTTTTGTTGAATCATTGTAGCTATATTAAAACAGTCCAAACCTGAGTTACAGATATCTGGAGCTCCCTCATTATCTATGTGCTGAAGCTGCTGTTTATTTTTCAGCCAGGTTTTGAAAGTCTCTGTTGTAATGTTTGATTTCCTCAGAAACATGAAAAGAGGCCTTTTCAGGAGGTGGCAAGCTTTTTCAGATGCCAAATGCTCCTATTTTAGCTGGAAGTCACACCACGTTTATAAAGATTGCCTTCATGTGTAGAGCATTTAAGCAGTCTTAATTTCTATTAAAATTTAAGAAAAATAAAGGCAATGAAAAAAACATTTATTTCCCCCAGTTTTCATGTTCTTCAGGATGTATTTTAGCATCTCTTGATATTTGAGATAGCAAGGAAATTAGTTGTATTGTCAGAGCCCTGCACGTTGGCTGCAACTGTCTTTATTTCACCATTTGGGCAAGGGGAACAAGGCTAGTGTGTAAGGTCTCTAGCTGTCCTGCTTTGTCCAACAAAGACTGCACATCTGGTATTTACCCCTGCGAGGAACTGGGCAAGAAATGATGGAGGGATTGGAAATGAATGAGCCCTTCATCATTTCTTTCACCCTCCAGTTGCTGACCCCGATAGGTGGACCCTTGCTGGAGACAGAAATCAATGTTGCATGTAGCGCTCAGCCTGCACGAAGCCTGCTGACGTGCATGGTAAGATTTCCATTTCCATTACTCTCAGTGGAATTCGGAGTTATTGTTTTAGGAAAAAATCAAATGATAAGCTAGTTTTATTTGGGGTATTTTCCATGTGCATTAAAACCTGCTGTAGTATCATTACTCATTTTGTGTGGCTCTGTGGAAGCCTTTGGAACACGTCTGTCTGGCAAGCATGCACTGAGGTTTCCCAGACTGTTCTTATATGCTTTACTTTTGACGGATGACTTTTCTCTCATGAATATTTCCCCATAGCCCTTATTTATTTTATTCTTAATTAAGGGGCATGTTGGTGCATTTTACAAGGCAACAATAACAGGGTTTTTTTTTTATATAGTCACCCATTCATGCTCTTGAATGACTTCTTCACATAAAATGCGTATTTCATTCAACTCTATTCTGCACCTTTAGTTGCTAAGGCTGTGTTGTTGTACTACTGATGTCACGGCCAGACGTGCATCCCCCTTCTAGGGTATGACTTGGCAAAGGTAAAGCATTTAGCTGGCCAAGTCCAAGAGGAGCTCCGTTGCCGGTGAGAGCCCTGCGTCGCTGTGGACGTCCCGGGAGAGCACTGGACGATGTCTGACCCTGACTGCCACCCAGATTTGCCACTCCGCATCCTGGCTCCTTGGTGGAAGGTGCTGTTCCCACCTGCCTTGTTATCCTGCTCGGCTCCTGGTTTGCCATCCCTCGTGGACCAGCTGGTCCTCGCTGTGCCCTGACAGCTGACATGATTATCCCTGAAAATATGGTTTTGTGACAGGTTGCAGGTTAGCAGCAGAACTTCTCCCTGGCTGTGAGTTTTAAACTGTCTTATGTCACAGAGAAGAACTGTAAAAAATTAATATTTATACATGAGATATAGAGCATCCTTATTCATATAAGTAAAATGGAGTGCTTCGTTTTTCATAAGCTCAGGAAATGCCAGTTCAAATATGCATTACAAAATAGCAGCTGGTTGGACTTTTTTTGTTACAATTTTTGATGAAAAGTGAAATAAGATGAAATTAAAACAATTTTTATTGTAAAATATGATGAAGGTTCAGAATGGACAAAGAAGTTTTGAAGCAGACGTTTTTCAAGATGTTTCCTTTTGGAATTTTTCAGAATTTCATTTCTGAGTTCCGAAGCTTCATTTTGACCCATAAAGGGATTTGATTTTTATATTGTTAATATGTTTTACGCCATGTCAGTAACAGTGTTCAGTATAGTGCTTGAAATATTTGACTTTATTCTTTATGTCTTAAATTTCCTATGGGAACAAGTTATCTTTTTGAGAGTTCTGTTGTTTGCTATACTGAAAGAGTTTGACACTTGAATCGGTTTCTCTTTCTGGAACTGCTATGACACTGTAAACCCTATGAATACAAAGCAATAGATAGTTCAACGAACATTAAGTAGAAGATATTCTTACTGATTATGAAAATGATTCATTTAAGTATTACACCATACAACTAGCAGTTTATGCACTATTACAAATGTCCAATCATTAAAAAAGATCAAATACAAGCATTTTTAAATATGAAAATATTACAAATCTACTTTCATCCTGAATTAAAAGAAAAAGCTGTCAAAGTAACCAAATTTTCAGTACAGTGGAAATTCAAGGTTTCCCCTAGGTCTATATCCAGATCTAGTTTTTATGGGAAACTCAGTGACTTGTGATGCTGGTGGCTGAATCAAATCCTAGAGTAGAAAATTAGCCTACAATGCAAACACTGATTATATACGACTCCACTCCTTGCATTTTCTGGACTGCTTCCCCTTAGCCTTTATTTTTAAGCATCCTGCTCGCTTAGCTCTGTATATAAATGTGTGCATGCGTTTGTCCCAAGGGTCAATCTCTTTTCACTGGAGATTCTGGTTTTCCATTTTTGGCTTGCCCTGTGGTGCCAACAGGTCCGTGTCACTCAACCTGTCTGCCACAGATCACGCAGCAAGAGATGGGGTTTTTGTCCACCGGGGGGAGCTGGAAATGCTCCGTGAAATGAAAGTGTGTCCGTGAAACCGCCTGTGATGTGAGAGGTGTTGTGCAGGCCTGGAGATGGCCACTCACCCATTCCCTGGGCTGCATATTCCTGGTTGGGGAGAGGCAGTCTAGCCTACTGAGAGGAGAACTGACTTTGTTATTGTGGGTAAAAAGAAACCAGAGTCTTAAGATTTACTTAGGGAAAAAAACGTGCCGTGGAGGGTTTTGACTATTTACTTTACAGAGTAGCTGAGAGAAAGAAGCGTTTGTTTTTAATTTTGCTGTGTTAGGAGAGTACAAACTATGTGAATTGGGAGAGAAAGGATTTGTGGAGAGGATGATAGCTGTGTGCTCAAGGTGTTTTTCTGGATGCGTGTCTCCTCCTAGCCGGGAGCTTTTCAATTGGATGAGGAGGGGAGTCCTCTCAAGAGGCAGAGCATGAAACGGAAAAGGTGGGAGAAGCGGCAAGTGGATGTGCAGAACCAGCAGTGAGTGGGATGCCCATGAGGTGGAATGTAAATGTTACCTCCAGCCATTCTCCTGCTTCCTGCTAGGGAGATGTAATTATCTTGCCCTTTCCGTCAAAACATCTCACTATAGCTCTGGGTGGGTAGCTACAAAAATAGAGGGAGGAGACCAATTTAGCATAATGTCTGTATCTAAATAAAGCCCAGTTTGGGTCTATGGCCAAATAATAGCATCCACTACTCTTTGGGTATATTAATGTATGAAATCACTGGGGATATAATTAAGCAGTGCTATTCAAAGGCTAGCTATGTAGTATTGATGAGTTTCTGTACATTCTTTACATACAAAAGTGTGAATACTGCCAAGAATTCAGCAATGGAAGGTCTGGTGTGCAGCTGAACGATACGTGCGTTACCATACTATCATCTAGTGGCAGTACGAGGCAAAATGAAGGAGCTGAGCAGTAGTTTGCTTCTGCTTGCATCAGAGTTACCATGTTATTGAGTGCAACCACTGATGTGGTATTGAACAACTGATTTCCCAGCTCTGAAGTCTTTAGTCAGCTTTCTTCTCTTCTTTGTGAAAAGATTATTTTGATTTATAACAAAGAGACGTGCACTGATTTTAAGTCCAATGCCCAGGTGGGAGTATTGACTAAGAAGTCAGAAGTGTGCCCAAATGAGTTCAATTATCATGCCTTGGAGTTAAGAAAAAGAAAACAAGTCAAGCTGTGCTCTGCAGGCCAGCATCTAAATTGCAGGTGCAGATCTTCACCTGGCATCAATCAACTTCAGTGAAGCCAAATTGATTTATACCTGCTGAGGATTTGGCACAGTGTCTTCATAAATTCTAGATTTATGCTTATTTCAGAAAGAGAGAGGTATTTTGATTTTTATAATTTATTCTAACCACTGTTATTCAAAGTCTGAGCCATTGTAACGGATACACCTCTCATGCAAATTTCTGGGCTATAATCAGTTGTGACACAAATATTGAACATAAAATAGTTGAAGTAGATGTGTGCTGTGAAACTTTACCCGTGAAAGTACACAAGGGGTATGATGCAGAACACAACGAAGCAGTAAAAGCATTCAACATAAAGAATAAGTCCTCTATCATTTTATATTCTTCTATGAAAATTAAACCTTTGCTTTTTGCCATACTCAACATTGATTCATAGGAGTAGACGGGTGCCATCTAGTGAAGAAAAGATTTGTTGCATATCTAAAGAGCCACAAATCCAACTTTGTTCCTGCTTCATTCTTTAGTACGATTGGAATGATAAGGACAGACAAACATTCTGCAAGAGGGAAATTGAGCAATATGTTCAGTTCACTGTGTTTGTAGCACACACTGAAATAAAAGAAGGTATAAAAATGCAAAATACTAAGTTCCTTATTACAAAGTGCCCTGTACATATACATATCAGCTTGTTTTATTTAATTCTATTCCCTACTTCCTCCCCAGCATCACTTCCCTTCTCCTCCAGATAAAAAAATCTAATATAATAACTTGTGACTTATTTAGGTGAAGTTCAATATCTCTTCTAAATATCCCCAGCTGGATTAGCAGAAAACTTTATAGTTGACCTTGATGTAGGCAATTGCTTTTTTGTGCTGATTTTTGGCTACGTCTTACCATTCAGAAGCTTCTGAAAGTGGAAGACAAATTCTGGATCCTTGCACTGCAAAAGCATAAATGCATTACAGCTGATGTGTTGGCACCATGCCTAACACTTACTGATAACATCTTTTTTTAAAAAATACTCTTTGAGACTACTGTCCTGGTCTCCACAGTGTCCTCAGTTTTCTTCTTAAAGTTTCTTTTCCTTTTGCATCTTGTCAGACCCACACGGGGAGTTAATTACATACTTTTATTGCATATTCCATACTGTATTATCTTGGAAATTGATTTGCCTGTGCAGTTGTTTTGAATCATAAGCAATTTAAAATGGATTCTTTGAAAATATGGCTTATACTATTAACTAAGACAAATCTCCTTTAAGTCTAGACAGTTTTTCTTTACAGTAAATAGAAGATCAACAAATCTAACCCATGAGACAAATCCGCTTCATGATTTTAAATTAAACCAAAATGGGCTGGTTGCTAACAGATGAGAAGTCAGTGTCCATTGACCTTATAGTTCAGATAAAGCAGGGCCCGAGTCTGCTGACACCAGGCTGTACTGTGGCATGTCCACCATTAGCTGACACCAGGGATACCTGCTCTGGTGCTTTGTGGGCCTTACATTTGGCCAGTTTTACACGGGCCCAAATCTCTGTTTCTGGTGCCACTTGCAGATCATTATCTAGCAGTGCCTGCCTCAGGTGTTGGCTGCTCCTTCTATCATCAGTGTTAGCCCGGTTTTTGAAGAACAAGGCTAATGCGATTGCATGCCGTATTTCCTTCTAATAACTTTTGAACCTTTTAGCCATTTTCAGCCAGGTGTGACAGAAGGTCTCAGGGATCTGAAGTTTTTAAACATTTTTTGTAAAGACGTAAGTGGGTAATGAACAAAGATTTCCCTCAGTCCCTCCTCAGGAAATGGCTGCAGTGTGAACTCATCTGTTGTTAAACACCAAAGAGTCATCTTGGAGACAGACTATACAAAATCCTAACCACAGGAAAAGATTTGATTAGAAATTGACCTTTTTAGGCACTGAAGACTTGAGATAATACTGGTGGATACTATAGGAAACCAGCCTTTCTCAGTCCGATTGCCCACAGAATAACTCATCTGTTCTATGATGTCCAGTTGACGGTATGCTGGCTGCAGTGAAAAGGGACTATTAGATCACCTCTTATGCCAGAAGAGAACATTTTCCATACATGTCTCTTTGAATCAGCTTCACTGTGATTTGAGTGTAAATGACATTTCATCTTTTTTTTACTTAATCCCACACTAATCCCACGCCTTTTTCCCCCCTTGTTGAGATCACTAACAAGGGATGAAGACAGAGCTTTCAAAACCGCTCAGCATTGTCCTGGCTCTCCTGGGAGCAAGAATGGGCATCGACAGAGCCAAGCAATAGAGTCCTGTGCATCCCACCGTTTCTGCTGGATGCATGCTGCATGCTTTATGTTTGCTTTTATACAATGTTTTATGCTTTTTCCCACTGGCCGTATTTTGCTTCCCTTACTCTTTACCTTGTTTATGCTGAGATGGGATATAAGCAAAAAAAATGGCCTTCTCTGCTGTTCAAACAAGTAATGTATATGTGTGATTGGAGGTTACAGGTAAGTGCCTTAACAGAAATCCATTTTAATAGTGAGCAGACAGGGAAAAATCATTTGTCATAAGATTACAGAGAGGAATATTTAAACCTATTATGAAATTTTTAAAGAACTTAAGGAATATGATAATGATTCTGCAGACTAGGTTTATTGCTAGGTATGTAATGAAAATGGAAAGAAATAAAAGACAAACACACAGTGGAAATCAATATTAACTAAGGTATTATGTATGAAATTAGTCTAGAAAAGAAGAAAGTAATATTTCATGTAAAAAGGATTGAAAGAAAGCAATCATGGGGCATAATTAACTGGGCAGTTCCTGACTTTTGTGGCTTTTGGTGAGCCTATTTTACCCTTAATTACTGATTTTTTAAAAAGGTTTCTTCAAATTAGGTACTGTTTTTTAGCTTATTCTCACAAGTTGCTTTGCATGTTCTCAATCCCTGACTTCATTGCCAATCTCCTAATAGAGGATGGTTCACCTGCTGTAAGTGACAGTGTGTAGGGTTTACTGTACTAGGAGCACCACTACAGGAGACAGCCTAGCCTGGTAGATGTTTTGCCTAGCTAAGGTCAAATTTTTGCATCCCTTGAACAGAGGACAGTGGATAAATTTGCTGAATGTCTTGGATGTCTTGGGGTGCCTCAAGGGGCACTAGGTGCCTCTGTGTGAGGCAGCTGAATTGAGCCCACCATGATGATCAGTTTAGCCTCCTGCTAGTTACCACTGACAGCTTTGACAGGAGATTTCTGCTGGCTGTGAGAGCTTACGCTCCATGCACATAGGCCAACACCTAAATGGAGACTTTCAAATGGAGGTGTCCAGATCTCCTTGCTCCCCTGACTGCTCCTGGTTTGCCAGAACCCTTGGCTCAGGTTTGCTGGATGGGAGTTGTCTCCTCTGGTTTTAAACAACAACACTGTAGATATCTGCATCTGAGCTAGTCACACCGTCTCTCTTTATAGTCTGTGGGGAGAAATAAGTGCATTCAGGGTATGATTCATCTGTCTTATTTTAGATGTCTAAATTGGGATGGGAATGTTCCTTGTTCTGACTCCTCATTTCTTTCCATTGTCCTAAGGTGAGACCAAGGTGACAAGCTAAAATGCAGACATTTCTGTCTGATCAGATGAATCCCACCCATCAAATCTCAGGAGCTTCCACCCCAAAATCCCCGTTATATAGAGCTGCCACTCAGATGTTTCCCTTGCTGACCAGCTGTGCTTGTCATGTAAGGTTATGAAGAGAGGCTATAAGAGGTTGTGAGGGAGGTGTGACCTCCACTAGAATAGCATGACCTGCCACGGGTGACTTTTTGTCACGTGGTGGATCCAGATGTCCCTTCTATCACACAGCCCAGTGTGGTACTGACTCATGAGCCACACTCAGGAAAAATATCAGTGCTCTGCCTGCAGAAAATAACTCTCCTTTCTCCCCTTCCCAAACTGGCAGTTATGATCACTATGTCAGGGGCAAGCTGAATTTCTTCTTACCTCTCTTTCTTGCATGAGAGAGAGAGAATAATGGTCGCCTGGCATTGTTTCTTCCTTCCCTGCCACCTGTGATGTGTGCCTTTCCTAGTCTGTGCTGCAAAGCGATAAATAGCAAGTACAGGAGAGACAATGGGCAGCAGAAAGAAGAAACCACAAGCACAGCCATGGCAGAGACCATTTCAGTGACTTCCATGCACAGAGTGTCCTGCTTGACTAGTTTCAGCAGAAAAAGCTCGACAGAGAAGCACTGTGGGTGTGCTCCGTAACCCAAATGGGAACATACCATATTGAATGTGTTAAAAAGGTTACAGACTTCCTGCTTGTAAATGTAAAATCAAACTTCTTCCAGTAATCCAGCTCTAGCTAGGACTGTACGGGGTTTTTATAAGCTGGTCCTCAACCCTTCATCTAAATCTGTGAGCTAGGAGACAGAGGAAAAGGAAAAAGGTTCCTTTTGCATGGAGAGTACAAGAACTCAGATGGGGAGATGGGAAGATCTGAGGGCAAGCCTGAAGCTCTCAGGACAAGATGGCTGATGGGGGTGAAAAGAAAATGAGAACACTGCCCAAAAGGTCTCTGGAAGAGTTATGGTGTGCTCATGGCACAAGGTCTTGCAAGCATAGTGCTGTTTCTCTTTCGGACAGGAAGACCCCAAGGAGCCTTTCCTTAGTGAAAGGTATGTTCAGGGCATAAATGTGTTTATAACAAACAACTTTTTAATACAAAGGAGATAAAAAATCCTGTCTTTTTTTTGTTATACAAAATCTGGGTTTGGTGGCCTTTCTGAAAGGGTTTAGGCTGCCAGGGGAGGCATATGCTGCAAAGAATCTCCTACAACATGCTGTGTGTGGTACCTCTGCCCTTTTAAGTGTCTGGTGGGGAAAAATGCCACTGAGGAGGGGTGTGGAGGCATCGCGTGGTCCTGGCACGACAGTCAGTGCTAATGAGCAGAGAGAGGGGTCAGGCCTGCAAATCCAGCAGCATCATTGGAAAGGATGCATTTGGACTACCCAGAGGACAAATGCCTGGTGGTGCATCATGAAAATGCTTTACTGAGGTGCTGGTACTATATAGACAACATATTTCTTTTTGATTTGATGGGAAAAGCTTTTGTCCGCTGTGATGAAATAGGAAAGGCTGAAAGATTTACTGCCTCAAGGTTAATTGCAATCAGATCTTTGGTGCAATTAATTTTAACAGGGGAAGAGAATCACAGGCCAGAAGAGAGAAAGGGCAGGTTAAAGAATATTTAGATGAGTTAGAAATGTTCTAGTCAGCAGGGTCAGGTGAAATTTGGTACAGAATACTTAAGAAAGTTGCCAAAGCAATTGCTGAACTATTAGTGATTGTCTTCAGATGCTTATGGAGGATCAAGAGGCCTCAGAGCCCTAGAGAAGCTTTCACATAGTACCTGTATTTAAAGAAAAAGAAAAGTAACACATCGGGCAGCTTAACTGGGATACCAGAGCAAATGGTTAAACAATTAAGTAAAGGCACCAAGTAGATAACAAAGTGATGGAGACAGTCACTATGGATTTGTCAACAACAAATCATGTCAAATCCACCTTTTTATTTTTGACTTCTTTGCTGATCTGGTAGATGTAGAAAACCAGTAAGATGTGGTATTTCTTGACGCTCACATGCCAAATGGGGAACAGCTTTTAGTTCCCAGAAACTGCTTAAAAAACTGCTGTCAAAGAAACATTATCAGTGTGTTGGGGTAAAAATGAGAGGGCATTTCAAGTCAGAGTTCTGTGAGGTGTATCCTGAACACAATTCTACTCAGTATTTATACTGATGTTTTGAAAGATGTAATGAAAGATTAAGGAGAATTTCAAGAACTGTGGGAGACAGAATCATGTTTAAAATTGATTTTTACTCAGTGGAAAAATGCCTGATATCAACCAATGAAATACAGTAACAGAAAGGGAAAGTATTGTACATAAGAAAAAATGACCAAATGCCCCAAAATATGTGAAAGGCGGAAAAGACTGGGAGGTTTCAGGGTTAATGTCAGTCCTAAACTGCAAAAGATTTCAAGATTTGATGGTTTATCAAGTCATTTCATTCTGGGATGTACTCATATATATAGACATGGAAGGGAGTTATTTTCTTTTCCCTTCTGTAGGTGGGCTCTCAGCTGGAATACTGGGCTCACTTCTGAGCAGTGGATATGGACAAAATGTTGGGAATCCAAAGGTGAAGCAACAAAACTGATCAACAGTTGGAAAATGTGACCTGTGAAGTAAGACTAAGAGTTCCATTTAATCCAGAAAAGAGTTAAGTAAGGAAGTGTATGATGCAAGATGTAAAGGCCCCTTATAAAGGAGATGATAACTGATCATTTCCAATGCCCACTGATGACATGGCATTAAAAAATAGGCTAAACGTGAAGCCAACAAGGTTTGGTTTGGATACCAGGAAAAATCTAACAAAAGGGACAGTTAAGCTCTAAAACAGGTTTTCTAGTGAAGCAGTGGTATCTTTATTATTATTATTATTATTATTGAAGTATTTCCATGTTCTTCACTGGAAATATTTCCACATTAAATGCAAAAAATTCTTTTGGGCTTGTTTTAAAAGCAAGATAAACTGGATTCGGCCCCTGTGCAGAGGGATGAACTAAACTAGTGATTCCTAATACTGCTGTAGCTAAACCTCCCTGCTGCTGCCTTTGCCTCTTCTGTGCCCTACCGCTTCTGACTCCTGCTACTCCCCTGCCGGCCTCCCAGCCCCTGCTCTTTCCTTTTTGTTGCCGTCCTGCCCTCCCCACACCAGCCTACACTGCTGCTGTCTTCTGCTTGCCTCTTAATTCACACTTCCAGCAGCGGTGGCTGGGAACACAAAAGGCCCGTAAGAGATTGTCGTGACGGGCATACCTCGCCCCTTGGAAGCCACTGGGCTATATAGTTTCTTCTGGTCCCTTCCAGGCCTTTATTTCTGTGCTGCCATGATGCTATGACTTCTCTTCCTGGCAGGGTGCAGCGTGACATAGACAGTGCTTGATAATGACGGCAAGGCAGAACTGTGCAAACAGGACTTTGAGTCTTCTCAGTCACCTGTATGCTGATCTGGCCACCTACCTATGTGGGCCCAGCATCAAGGATGCACAATTACGCTGACTTCCAGTAGCTGCGAGGAATTTGATGATTTTCCTATCCAAATCCCTTGCAGCTCTTGTTTGTAGCTCAGGCACCTTTGGGCTGGCTCAGCACCAAGGGCAAATCGAGTAACACCACAGTGAGTCTCCCATGGCTAGTCATGCAAGCGCTAGTGCTGTGCTGTGCTCCTGGCACGGTGCAACACAGCACCATGTTTAACAGGCCAAAGGCAGCCAGGAAAATGTGCCCCGAATGAAATCTTGCTGTGAGCATGTTAGGCTAACTTCTGCAATATTAAGATATAAATAGCCATATGTGTTTACACTGCAAAAAGAATTACACCCATACACATACAATATCACCCCAAAATAAGGCAACATAAACTGTTAATGTTTGGCCTCTTAGAATCAATATTAAGTCCAGTGATTGCTTGCTGCTCTGATGTATAACTTTGCTTTGGGATCTCCATAGTATCTTCTCGACTTTGATCTCTTAACAGACTGTCTCTAGCGGATACTGGAATAGAAACAGGCATAAGAACAGCCTGGAGAAGAGAAAGCTCCAGGGAGACCTTACAGCAGCCTTCCAGTACCTAAAGGGGGCCTACAAGAAAGCTGGAGAGGGACTTTTTACAAGGGCATGTAGTGACAGGACAAGGGGTAATGGCTTTAAACTGAAAGAGGGTAGATATAGATTAGATATAAGGAAGAAATTCTTTACTGTGAGGGTGGTGAGGCACTGGAACAGGTTGCCCAGAGAGGTTGTAGATGCCCCATCCCTGGCAGCGTTCAAGGCCAGGCTGGATGGAGCTTTGAGCAGCCTGCTCTAGTGGAAGGCGTCCCTGCCCATGGCAGGGGGGTTGGAACTAAATGATCTTTAAGGTCCCTTCCAACCCAAACCATTCTATGATTCCATGATTCTATAATTTTTTTTTTTTTTAAGGTTTCTAAGTAATGTTTTTGAGAGGCTAAATTACATTTCACAAAAATACAAGGGTATTTCCACTAGAATTAATTGTTCCAACTTAAATATTTGTTTTCTAAAATGATTTCAATGAAATCTTGTAAATGTTTCAAGTAGTGTTTCACAACATTTGCTTGTATTGAGCATGACTCCAACTAGCTTTATCTGATAGCTGTTGGTACTTTTATGGGAAGAGACCATGAATTGTCATTCTTTTCTACACTGTGCATGCTCCTCACAAATCCACAGACCTCTACTGTTACTCATCCATCTTCATAGTCTATTCAGATGTTGCTCCCCTGTTTCAGGACTGCGAGTATGACCCTATCATTTTGTCTTCCTCTGCCGCTGCCCTACTCCTTTTCCCACACTACCGTATGTCCTCCTGCTTAGAAAGTAAGTGATGGATGGCATCAACTGTTGGACTCAACCAAGAGAAAAGGCAGAGGTAAGACAGGATGCTTTTTTCTTAGAAGGCTTCGGTGGGCTCCACAACCTCCACATGGACCTCCCCATGCTCATCGCTTTAATTTTGTCCTCCAAAATAGTGTTGCGACAACTGATGCTCAAAACCCTGGAAGTAAATTACTACATCTCTGACAGAAGAAAGATCACAGCAATTCCCTGTATCTATTGCTTGTATCTCTGATGTAGACAATGTCCTACACCAGCACAAAAACATTTTCTAGAGTAAACCTGTACCATCTTAAAGTCTAAGCTATGCAGGACATGGATCAAGCCCTGCAGCCCTAGAACAGTGCTTCCTATCTGGTCAAGGCCTCTGGGAACCAGCCTTACTAGTAAAAATTATGATTGTGGTAAGTCTATCTTTTGATAATATGATTCAGCAATAAAAAAGTAAGTATGTGTCATCAGCCTTACATCTTTTAGGGAAATATCACTTTTAGAACTTAAATTCTACAATTCTGTGTCACCTAATATATGCCTTTTACATTTTTCAGTATGTGCCTGTTGTAAAACACGTAGATAGTAAGAGAGTATCCTGAGTAGATGTGTTCTTTCTTTTTGAAACTAATTCCAGGCATATTAGTTTTCTTGGCTGCTGAAAAGGGCAGAGAAAAAATCGTGGACATGCTAAACAAATGCTGCCTGTCTCAAAGCAGAAAAAACACAGTATCTATCTGACTTTCTGTATCTGAATGGCTTAGCATGTGAAGATACAGGGAAAAAAAGTAAACTTCTGTTTCTAGGTGAAGATCAAAAAGTGTTTTACAGACTGTAAAAATTAAGGTTCTCAACACCCCTGCGCATTAGGTAATGATCTAATTTTACATGTGGGAGAAACTAAGGCACAAAAAAATTATCAGATTTATGAACCATATCATTGCAAGCCTGTGATAAAGATCAGAATAAAACCTGAAACTCTTCAGCACAGTCTTCTGCTTTAATTAAAGTTCTCTCCTAAAAGTAGAGGTTCTCAGTTTTAGTATAAGTACAGGTTGAAATTCTACTGACTCATTGAAATATATATTGCATCTTTTGAAAGCCTGGAAATTAGGTTCTTGTCTTCTGAGGGTGGGCACGGACAGTCTACAGCAGAGCTCATAAAAAGGAAGTTACTTTTTGTTTGGCAAAACCCTCTCCTTTCCTCCCTATGCTTCACCATTAACTATAGGCCAGTAGCATAATCTGTTTTTTGGGTGCCTTTGGAGTAAATGGAGTTATGTACTATAAGTGAGAGATTATTAATGAAGATGAAAAAATATCCTGCTGAATTGCTCTGTGTTATGAAACCTCACGCTTACATCCATTTGCACGAAAGAAGAGAGACTATATTCTTTAAAATCAGTTGTAATTAAAAGATTGGGTTTATGGTGCATTACTGAATCAGCTATAAATCAAAAGGGGGACAACTCAAACTAGCCAGTATCTGCCAGAGAAAGGGCAGGTGGCCGCTGTTACAGGCAGATGTGCATCTTGGAACTGAACTGCTTGCAAATGTCATGTGAAATAACTGAAAATATTAGAAGTAGGAACTACACATACAGAAGTTGATGACCATGAGAAAACATGCATGCAGCTTTGGGACCGCAGGCTAGAAATTACCCTTCCTCTCTATATTCAAAAAACTGTGAAAAGGCTCTGACAGATTTAGCTGTAGCAATTTCAAATGTTACTTCTCCTGCCTGCCCTACTTTTCTGACAGAGGTTGCCACCACTTAGCAGAAGAGGCAAAATGAGACAGGTTGCTGCACTTCACCCACTCCTGGTCACACCTTGCATATTAACACAGTTCTCCCTTCACAGTGGATGGGGTTAATATACTGAAATGGGGTGACTGAAGTGTGGACATGCATGCGGCTCTCGCTGCTGGGATAATGACAGCAGTTTCTGTCAGAGAAATGAGGGGAAGAGCCTGACTGGTAATGTTCTTACCAGCCCATCAATCAGTCTGGAGATCAGAGGCTGTTTCACCCTGTTCCTGCAATGGCCCCATTACACAAGCTATCAGGCAGGCTGTTTTTGCAATGGCAGACACGCTACGCTATGCGCTGCGTGCCCTTGGCAGCAAGATGGAGACTTGCAGAGGAGGTTGGACTGACCTTTGGAGGTCACCCAGTCCGAGCCCCTGCTCAAAGCAAGGCTAACTTCACACATGGCTACGCACGTGCACTGGCAGACATTAACATTTCCTCTGTAAACTGATTTCATGGAGCTTTTCTTTTTCACATGCTCTTCAGGAGTAGTTCACTTTTATAGTTCAAGAACACAGGGCACAAAAAGGTGCTTTTTTTTAAAGGAAAAAGTGCTTCACTGTAAATGGAAGCTCATGTGTAGGTGCATTTTTTTTTTGACATACAAGTTTTCACAAAGTATTAAATTTCTGGTTTCTTCTTTTTAATAGACATTGTTTACAGCAGGTGAGCTTTTTGCTCCATCAGAAAATCTATTAAAGGTACAGTAGGCTGATGCTCAGCTTGCCCAAGACTGCAATTTTCATGTTATAAAAACCAAGTAAATCCAGTGGGGTGGGGGAGAGGAAAAGTAATCATGACATGCATAAACAAATAGGTAGTTCATGTGTCTAGTTTCATGTTGGTATTACACAGAAGTTCGCAATTGTCGCAGAAACACTAGACAGATAGCAATGTATTTGAAAAGTGAATTTTCTTTAACAATGTGAAAACATAACGGTCAAATCGAACAGGAATGTTATGTTGTACTGAGATACAACAGCCAGATTATACAAGAATATTACGTCATAAACACTGCGACAAACACAACTTATTTACAGGTTCAGGATGTCAGTTGGGAACTATCACTACACGAACTCTAACCAAATCTGAGCTTAGAATGGTGACTCAAAATGTGCAATCACTCACCGATAAGGCAAGGCACCACCCTGCAGGAATTTCCGTGGGCGGCGTCCCGACCCACAGAGAGGGTCCCCAACCGCAGACCCACAGCTCCGAGGAGGACTGGCTCAATGTGCCCTCCGGCGGGGCTCCATTTATACCCTAGGTCGGATCGGGGCTCATGGTTATATATGGTCAGCAGTCTGGAAACTTCTCTGAACTGAGGGATTTCACTGGTTGAGGTGGTTTTGGCGGGCTCGGGTAGCTGGGGTGCGTGCTGCGGGGCAGTCTGTGTATGTCATCGTGTGGCTGGCCGGCTCGACCCCCCCGAACTGCGGCTTCTAGTTTAACTCTTTCCTTCCAGCAGTCAAGAAGTTTCAGCCTTTATCGGGGCAGGTGCACCTGCCACACTCCACCCCGTGACCACAGTCACGATGTGACTGGTTTCTTTGAGTGGTGGTGCAGTCACCTCTTACCTCCAAAATTAAAAGGGAGCGCAGTTTTGGTGAGGATTGATGCTCATTATGAATCATCATTGCGTTGGCTATTTTACAACTGTAACGGAATGTCTATTGGAACATCTACTATTTGGGTTAGTTCTAAAGGAGCATATTTAACAATGGAGATGGACCGTGTTAACATACGCTTAACACAACTTATTACAGTACAAATGGCAATAATTATGACTACAACCATTATCAGGGATTGTAAAAGACTGGTTAACCATCCCGACAGGGAAAACCCAAATGCGCTGAAAATCTTTCCCAACCAGCTGATGTTTGATGCGGCAGCAATTGCCTTTGAGTCCTTTGCTATTTTCCTCATTTTGCCAATTTGGGTTCGGAGGGGTATGGATACATTTGGGATATAAACGCAGCAGTCGTCTACTGATAAATTCAGCATTCCACACACGCCTTGTTCCTTTAGCAGCATCAGGTCTAATACCGCTCAGTGTTGGGCAGTCATTTTGCTGGTGTGTGGTAATTGCTCATTCAAGAGTTCTAAGCTGTCAGAGGTAGAATTGGCTAAAATAGACACTTGCATGGTTAGGTCACGAATGGCTTGTCGGTTTTTGATGGAGGCAGTCCCCATTCCGAACATGGCCTCCAGCCACCATCCCAGTTGTGTTTTTGCTCTCTGCCATGTTCCCTGCTGTAGCGGTTTTGTCTCCCAGGGGCTGGAATCCCACCATTTATTGGGTATAGGCCATTCTCGGTAAATGGGACAAAGGGAAGGCACAGCTAATGTGCAAGCCATCCCGGGAACAGTTGGGCGTAGCCAAGAATACAGATGGCCATCAGAACACGCCCACACTAGATTGGGAGGGGCAGGCACATAAGATGTTTGGCATATGCCCTGTGTGGGTATATGAGGAGGACAGTCCCCGTAAGTGTTACATCCTAAGGCAGTGGGCCGTGCACAGCTCGTATTGCTACACAGACAGCCCGGTACCAAAGCTTCCCGAACGGGGGGGTATAACCACAATAATGGCATTTTATCTATGTTCTTGCACTGAATTTCTGTTTGGCAATCCCAAAGTGGGGATTTTTTTACTGGTGGTGCCCCATTTCTTTGCCCAATCCAGTCAGGTCCCCATGTGCAATTGAGGGGACATTTTTCCCAGGCTCCCTTGAACCCTGGTTCTTGGCAAGTGTTGGGGCAATCACTACCATTATTCTTGGGGTGTTTAATATACCAGGTGGCGTTTAATGGTTCAGTATATTGCAGGGAATGGTCGTCTGTTTTCCATTGGTCGTTAGATTCAGTAATTCCCCAGGGAACATTAAAGCATGGCATTGTACTGTTAAAACTCCACCCCATGGCTTTATCAGGAGGTAGGAAGAGGTAATTACATTTTGCCTTCCATATTGAATTGGCATTTATTGCACGAGGTGACCAACTATAGACGGTATGTGTGACCTCCATCCTTTCCATCTGTTCCCCAGGCCCAGCTGGGATTATTGTGCTGTTGCCATGCAAGTTCAAGGGTTAGTGATATATTAATATTTTGCACAAAGATTGGTAGGGGGTCCTCAACTGACTTAGGCATGGGCAGACAGGCTGTTATCGAAGTCACTTTTACCATACGTGCAAATCCCACTATCAGTTGAGCTACCACGTTGCTGTCCAGATTCTTGTTGTCCATGCCTGCTGCTGTCACTGCTATCAGCAGGAGTATCCAAATAGTTTGGTGCTCCATGGTCCTGCAAGAGAACACAAAGCTGGGCCTTGGTCCTTTGAAACCGGGTCTTGGGGTTAAAAGTTGAGAATTATTCACTGGACACTAATATGGTGGTTTTTTTCTGCTCCTGTCTAGGGCGTCCCAGGCATATGTTAAGGGAGAAGCCACTGCTGATGTAGCTCAGCTTTGCCACCTTCTACAACACATATAAGCCTCTGTTTTTTGCCAGGGTCATGGGTACAATGCCGACAGAGGGCTGTTTTACCATGACGGGTTGGCCCATGTATGTTCTCAATGGGAGCTGGCTCTTTCGATTGTCCGGTTTGGGAGTGTTGCCTGTTAATGGTCCCGTAGGACAAAAATGAGGTATGTGCTATCGTCTGCCCGCCAGCATACCGAATCCCAATATATTTCCCTTATAAGGACTCAAAAGCCACTTCCACAGCTGTCGTTCTCTTTTCCCCAGGTAGCTGGAGTTGAGTTTGAGCTATGGGACATTCTTCTGTTGCACCCGTCACACCTATTATGTTTATAGTCTCTCTTGACGGTTTGATTCCTAACTCATCAGCTTGTTGCCTGTTTAGAACGCTAATTTGGGCTCCTGTATCAATTAAGAATTCTGAACTTATTCGCCTTGGGGCCACGGGGATATGTATGTAAGGTTCCTTGTCAGCAGACCATTGGCAGGAATTTACCATGCGGATTGGGCGGCCCAAATCCCAAACCGCAACCTCTAGTTTTTTATGTTTTGTAGTTCCCCTTGCAGAGGCGCAAAAGAGTTAATTGTGTCTGTGCTACTGTGGGGGAGGGCGGTCGCCTGCGTTTCCCCCGGCTCCTCGTTTTCCCCTTTAGCAATCCCACCCGTTTCGGGTACGGTCGGTGAACTGCCCACGCAGCATCGCCCGCGGTGCTCCCAACGCTACCGCCTTTCGCCACAGATCATTCCCTCCTGGATGGTGAGGTCGACCCCATTTACCCCGAGGGGATTCAGGCTCCCGGAGGGGAGGCCGCTCGGGGTTGGGGCCGTCGGGGGGCTCGCCGGACCTTCCTGTTACCATCCACGCCACCGCTCGGCTCCGCCCATCCTATCTCGCGCCCGTCAGCAGCTATATTGTGTGGCGTCGCCGCCCAAGTCAACACGTGCGCGGGCGGGTTCTGCGGGTGTTGCCGACTGCGCCCGATGGCCCTCCGAACCCTTCCTCTGAGGGACTGGACGTGTATTTTTAAGGCACCCGGCAATCCTCTAATGAGGGGTTTAAGGTAGTTAGGGTCTACCGGTGCAGCCACCGGTATCCCTCGCTGCCCCTTTTCACACATCGCCTGAACACACGCGGCTTTTTGCACACCTGCCTTTGCTAACTCCGACAATCCTTTTACCCGAATGAACGACAGGCTCTCCTCGCTCCTTGGGGTCCACAACCCCAGCCCAGTACGCTACTCGAGACGTTATCGCCCGGTCACCCGCCGGCCCGTCACTCAGAAACACTCCCGGTCCCCAATACCCACTCGCCTCGTCATCCCTTACCAGTACCCCATCTCCCCCCGTCAAAGACACTCTCCACACGCACTCCGTTTCGGTTTCGTCCGGCTTGCGCGAAAACCTGGCTTGGACTTCACGAAGCTCGGGTCCCGTCCAGGGGGTCGCGGGAACGGTGGTGCGGGGGTTGCGCACGCTCCTCTTCTCTATTTTTTAGACAGTCTACCTCTAGCTGTTGTTTTCGGTTTAGACAGCCTACCGCTAGCTGTTGTTGTAGATTTTTTCCTTGTAATTTTTCGAAATATTGGTAATGGTCTTGCGCCCGCGTTAGGCAGGCGCCGAGGACAGCACACACAGTTCCTCTCCCCTTGCCATCCCGACGCTTACGGCGGCATTGTTCTGTTCTCTCCACGACCGCTGCTGGGTCGGACCGCTTCCCCTTCGCCCAGGCGAGTCCCGGGGGAGAAGGCGCACAGCCGTGCCGCCGTCATAGCTGCTCGATCGACATCCCACCAACTACGCCAATTACTGTCACAGAAGCACTAGACAGATAGCGATGTATTTGAATAGTCAGTCTTCTTTAATGGTATCAGAATGTAACGGTCAAATTGAACAGGAATGTTATGTTATACTGAGATAACAACAGCCGGATCATACAGGAATATTACATCATAAACACTGCGAGAAACACAACTTATTTACAGGTTCAGGATGTCGGTTGGGAACTATCACTACAGGAACTGTAACCAAATCTAAGAATGGTGACTCACAACGCACCATCACTCACCGATAAGGCGAGGCACCACCCTGCAGCAGTTTCCATGGGCGGCGTCCCGACCCACAGAGAGGGTCCCCGACCGCAGACCCGCAGCTCCGAGGAGGACTGGCTCAATGTGCCCTCCGGCGGGGCTCCATTTATACCCTAGGTCGGATCGGGGCTCGTGGTCATATATGGTCAGCGGTCTGGAAACTTCTCTGAACCGAGGGGTTTGACTGGCTGAGGTGGTTTTGGCGGGCTCAGGCGGCTGGGGTGCGTGCTGTGGGGCGCTCCGTGTACGGGACTCCAGTCACGCGCGGCTGGCCGGCTCGACCACCAAACCGCGGCTGCTGGTTTGACTCTTTCCTTCCAGCGGTCAAGAAGTTTCAGCCTTTATCGGGGCGGGTGCACCTGCCACAACTCTACAATAAATTTTAGGATTTTTTACTCATGTTCCTTTACCTCTCATGATTGTTATTCTTGGATCTCAACTCTCCAGATGAGATGCGTTGAACTTTGCATATTCTCTATAAACAGAGGTATAATAAGCTGTCTCCCTCTCCCAAAGATGATGTGTAATCCTGGAGCTCCACTGCCAGCTTGGAACGTCTAGTTGTCATCCAATATGGCAAGAAACAAAAGTTCCCCAAGAAAAATCCAACCATTAAGTACATGAAGGAAGAATGCATGGCTCTAGAGGGTGGACCAGTAAGATAAAGAAATGACCAATGTGACAGTCAACTCTTTGAAATGGTAGATGGTGTGAAAGTTTCTGAGCATTTGACCTCTATTCCTTCACTGCTCACTTCAACTGTCAAGCTAAGCAGACACGGGGGAGCAAACTTCAGTAGAGGATGGGCTAATTATTTAAGCCATATTTGTACTCTTGTTCCTACATCCCCCTTTGTTTTTAATAATGACAATGTTTCAGCAAGATTCTTATTCTTTGGACAAGGAAAACATCTGAATATATTTTGGAGTAAAGGCACATCCTTTGAGAATTGTGAGGTGAAAATGAGAGAAACAATGAAATTTGACAATTATCAAGATCAAAGCCAACATCCAGTTGGCCAGAGGAGTGGAAAGACCTTGCAATGAACTTTTTTGCATTTAAAAAGCAAATCCAACACTGGGGCAAAATTTCAGAAGCACAACAATTAGTATGAGGCAGAATTTCTGGGAGGGAAAAAAGGTAAAATTAAAATGCATTTTTTGAATTTTTGTCCATCTCATGACCCCCTGGCTTTACCAGCGCCCTGTTAAAACAGCTTCTGGGAAGCAGTGTTGCCAGGAAGATGAAGAGCTGAGAAAGGAAGCTACTGGGAATGCGCAGAGGGCTGAGTTGTTAAGGAACGGGTTACCGAGGTAGCTCAGACAGCTTGGGAGACTGTTGAGGCAGCATGTTTGGTGGTGTCTGTGGCATGCTGGAGCCAGCTGGCTGCAGAAGGAGGCAGTAGCTCTAGAGAGTTCATCTTTGTTGTTGTGCTATCTTGATTTCCAGCTGCCCAGGGAACTGGTAAGCCTTACCAGTTCCTTTACGAGCTTGGATGGTGGCTGCGAACTCTGCCAACCAGACTGCTTATAAAAACCCCAAAGAGCTCAAGAGATTAAGCAACGCAGGAGTTGGCTAGATAAAGGGCTTTAGCAGCCAAGCACCCAGGAGGTGGGGGAGAGGGGAAGAGTGGCCAAAAATGAGCAGATTTTCCTCAAAGGTTGCAACATAATTGGCATATCCCTGTAGAATGCTTTGATCCTATCAAATCCATTATTTTCTGACTGCTGCTGGGGAAATTTCTGATAAGCTCCAAATCTAAAAAACAAGTAAAAATCTTTGCATTTGTGTTTTTGTTTTTTACGTGATGAAGAAATGAGATATGTAGGCTTCACATTACACCAAGTGCAGTAGCATGTAATATAGGTTTGAAAACAAAGGATGTTATTTTGCTATGTCTTTTCTCTCATTTACACTTGTGAAAGTGACTGTAAAGTAGGTTTTACAGTGAACACATTAGTGAAAATGCTCAGATACCTTCTAAGACACATTTCCTCTGGCCTGTGACTGTTCTTCCAGTGGAGAAAGAATTTGTACAAGCTTGATTATGATTACACAACTTTCTGATTTTTGATTACAGATTTAATTCAATTGCTGGCTCATTACTGCCATAATAACAACTTCTGAAAGGTATTAATCTGTAATCAGAACTCAGGCATAACAATATGGTTGAAAATTATTTCTGTGAATCAAAAGACATTTTGTCCCTCAATTACCATTTTCTTTCATCGCAGGGTGAATAATGGTGCAAAACCTCCTTTGGACACCTCCTTCTGATGGCCTCTCTTTAAGAAGCAATTGAAAATTTCACCTTACCTCTGATAGGCTTCATTATTTAAGTAAACTATCCCTATAACATCTAGATATATAAAATTCTCACTGAAGTCCGCATGGTTATGGTGAATGTATAACATGGAATTGAAAGCAAAGTTTAATATATTGAAACTAACATCTTCAGCTTCTTTTAATGTAGACCAACACAAATCCTTTGCTTGATGCAACTTAAAATTTAGCTATGACATTAAATGTTGGGGAAAAAAATTGTTCTGTTTATTACAGTATAAATAGCTGCGTGCATTTAACTGAGAGCAGAACAGAGAAGCACAGTCCAGAATTTAAACCAGATCGGTTTGCTCACTATGGAAAACAGATAGGAGACAAGGAAAAGGATTTCAGGTAATACACTGAATGCCATTCAGATTATAAATAACAGCAGTCTTTAAATGATGCTCAAAAGAGATGGAAAGAAGCAATGAAATTGGGTAATTTTATTGTGGTACTTTCCAGTTCTTAGGTGATGATTGTAATAATTTGCCTTATGCGTGAAATAACTACTTTATAGTATGAAGCACCCCTGAAACTAATGATTCTTTTTCATCCACTGAGAATGCAGAGCTTCAGCTTTCATACAGCTCTCCTGTTTAACCAGTAGGTAAAATTAATCTGTGCTGGGCTGTGAAGAGCTTCATGCATATCTGAGTACTTTTTGTGGTGCCACAAGTCTATTCTACAATGGCCCTTGTAGCCAGGAAATATTCATTTTTTCCTGCTTTGCATGGAAATATATTAATTCTGAAAATGTTCCTGAACTTGACAGAGGTTGTCTCAAAATACAGATGCATCCAGACTGAAGTTCTGCAACTGAATGATTTTATTAGCCAAATTTAGATTTTGATATGAATGGTCAAAATGGTCCTTTTAATAAAATGGACTGGGCCAAAAGTCCAGATAAAACCAACCAAATCTTTAAAGTCTTTCCTTCACAGCTCAGGATCCCAATGAACACATTTCTCATTTTTTTATGCTTACTGTGAATACTTAGCTATGTTTTAAGCCATACATACCTACGTTTTAAGCTAGTCATACACTTTTTCTCAAGACTTTTTCAATTAAACTTTTCCTTTCACATCTAGAGGTGGGGAAAATTCTTCCTCTCCCCCCTTCCCTAGTCTAGTGGTTTTCTGGAAGTGAAATTGGTAAGTGAATGCTACCCCTAAACACCAAGTAAATCTAATATAAATACTTTCACCAAGTTTTGATTGCATGTGAATTCTTTGAAAATGAATTGGGATGTATTACGTGTTTTTTGATTGCTTTGCAGTCATAGATTGATTTTTATTTCAGAACCTGCATTTGTACATAGCTCTCAACATTGCCACATTTTCATGTGCTAAAAATAGTATTTGCTTTTGAAGTTTACAGATTGTGCATATCTCTTTATCTTTGTTACAAACAAAAGAAAAGTTATGTTCTCCATATGTCTTTTTATTCAACAGGCATGATCGGTTCATTACGCAGCTGTGAGCACCTGGCATTATCTGTTGATGTGAGGTAAACCTTTCTTTGCTGGAAACTGTGTTCCTCATATATCAATTCAAGCAGTAGGTTTGAAGCAACACAAAAGACTGATTTTGAAACAAGGTAAAAGACTAATTTCTGAAAAGTTCCTAGATCTCATAGAGAAAGAGCTATTGGATCATTACATTGTGTAGTTAAGGCTACAGGTATGTTATTTTAGGAGGAAGTGGATTTCAGAGTTCATAATTGGCATAAGGAATTCCTTAAAACATGACGTTTGGAAAACAGTATTGTTGCAAAAGCTACATTGTATCAAGGACAAGATGGCAGTGGGAATGAGTGAGGGAAGAAACAGCTGTTGATTTCATTGCTTTTTACCACATATATGAATCTTTTATGCAGGGTTTGACATGAATAAGTGTTTTAAAGAGGGTCATATCTTTTGGCTACATGAAGAAAAATCCTTCATATAGGATACAAGGCCAGCAACCAGCAACCATCCAGAGAACCATTTTCCTTACAGGATTCCTGAGCTGCTTCCATAAGAACAAATGAAGTATCACCCTCAGAAGAAGACTGGGGAATTAGTGTAGGGCAAATCTGCTTATATCTGCCTCCACCCCTTTTCTGATAGCTGAGATGCTAACAGCTTGAACAAAGTCCTTGCCATGTAGGTGTCATGTGTCACTGTGGTTTTCCTTCAACACTTTTTTCCACATCTCCCTCTGAGATCTTCCTCTTACCTGGCAGATCTACTCTGGCTTCACTGCCAAGGAGTCTTTTGTGCCTGGAGAAGGGAACTGGATTTGTCAGCAAAGATAAAAACAAAGAACTAAACTGCTTTAAAAGAATTAGCTAAGATAAATATTTTTTTTTTTCCCAAAAGAGGTAATACCTCAGACAGACCTTCATATGAAATGTTACTATGTAATTTTCTGTTTTGACCATTCAGATGTGATGCAGTGTCACTTCTTAGTCTTGTAATAACTATGCATGCAAGTTCTTTATTGTGTTTACACTATTTTGAACCAGCATCTCTTAAAAATGGTGCTTATTTACTTTGCTGTGAAATGCAACATAACATACAACATTGTGTTTTCCAAACTTGCATTTTAAATAGCACTAGGCTATGAAGACTGTCACCACTGAAGGTGTATTGTGAATTGTCTGTTACGTGGAGATTTTTAAAAAAATAACTGTCACTGAAGAATTGGCCATTATATACATTTAAAAATGAATCCTGAATAATACTGTTCTTTTACCTAGTTTGATTTGTTCTATGCACGTATATGTCAACATAAATTGTGACATGAAGTATGACTCCTATAGTTTGGGGTTTTTTATACGTGAGAAAGTTTATATAAAAATACTAACTTCAGAAATAATAATGTAACTGTGTAACTAAAAACTATATAATATTGAAGTAGTGAAATGGCCCTCATCTTTAACATATTTCTGCTCAGAATACCTTGTGTGACAAGCAAGTCCTAGGATATCTACTTTGTCCAGAGAAATAAGGCAGAAACAAGGTGATTTAAAACAGGTAAACAGGAAGCCTGTAGAAAATACGAGATTTGATTCCACATCTCCAAAGCCAGATTAGCATTTTAACCAGGACTTTTCTTCCTTACCAGTAATCACTTATATCTAGTATCTCATGCTAGAAATGACCTGGTCTTCATAGCTGGTCTTCTGTTCCTTTCTGGTTCACGCTTCAATTTGTGGCTATGATGTGGTGTGTAATGCTATCATAAAAAGGTGGTTTTTAGTTTATCTGCATTTCCATTTTCTGTATTTCTATTTAACCAGACACTTCTTCACTGATTATAAAATAAGAATCAGGTTTTTTGTCTGTGTAAGGACAAACTTTGTGAGTCACTGTTTGTTTTACTAGTCCAAATGACCTTTTTTAGAGATTGTCTTTCATGTAAGGACTTTTGGTCTTTAGTGCCTCTTTCTGTGATGTCTTTCCTACTGGAAAGGAGTAAAGCTGTTGAGAAAACCTAGATAGAATAGGGAGCCCATCAAGAGTGACATTCTGAACTTGTAGCAAATGTCCAGGAAGGGAAAGGCTCCTCCACATGAGCCCCAGCTGAGCTCCTCCGTTCTTCGCCATCTCTGCAGCTCCAGGAAGCTGGCTGCCCTCCTCAGCATCCACTTCAAGCAAACACTTGAAGCAAACACTTCAGCATCCATTAGAGAAAAAACACGAAACAAAAGCACAAAATAGGAGAAAGGAATGACTCATGCAAAGAAGCAAAAGCCTCATATTTCAGGTAGGTCTTACTGATTTTAAAGGTTTATTTTCTGTTAGCTGGGAAGCAGTCCGTAGCATCAACCCCAGAACCACAGTCCCCCCTTCTTGGTGTTACTCAGGACGTTTAACATTTAACATTTATCCTCAGGAGGTTTTAATGCTCCCACCACCTTTATAAACCTCACCCTGGCAGAGCCTGCATGCATGCAACCCAAAATGACCGAGTTATGTGAATGACATTTCATACCAAAATGACTCAGCTAGAAAGGCTGCCACGATTTTAATTTTGATTATTTTTCCTTCCCCCCCGCCCTCCTTTTGCCACTCTTACTGCCTTGGGCCAGGCCAGGCCCCCCCTCAGGCATTGTACCTGGGGCCTCCCTCAGGCTGAGCAGGCGGGCTTGGCGGCTGGGCGGGAGTAGGTAGGAAGCCATTTTCTCGCTCCTGGCTGCCCCAGCTGCACCCTGAGGGGAGACTGCGGGGCTGCATGGTCCCACCCTGGGCTCGCTGGGATGATGAGGGGCCATCATAGTGCTTGGTGAGGAAGGGGAGAAAAACCTTTATGAAACCTGCTAGCGACTGCGCTGTCCAGGCCTTCGTCCTTGGCCCAAAGAGCTTCCTCTGCAGTTTAAACCGTCTCAGGCGATGGGGCTTAAATGTTGCCCGCAGAGGGAAAGGGCTGCCCTGGCCCGTGTTGCCTGCTGCCCATGTGGTTATAAACTGTCTTAGCATTACCAGGATTTTATCATTGTGAATTACTGTGTGTCAGCCAAAATGTGCTTGAGGATGCAAGAGGGAGAGTGAAGAGAAGGAGGTATGAAAATACACTTCCCTACCACACAGTGAAAAGGCAAACTGGTTACTGAAGAAGACACCTAAGTTTTATTCAGCCAAGTCGCTCCTCTGGGAAATAGTGCCGATTAAAGATTTTTTTCTTTCTTTAATACTGTAATTAATTTGTCACCCTGCAAAGCTTTTCAGCTCTGATCTTAAAATTATCTGCTCTCATATGGAGCGCTGTAACAAAGTTTAGCTGTTCTAGCTCTGAGAAGGCAACACTGGGACTGTCAGTAGCAGCAAAATAAAATTTTGATTTTTTACCAGGGAGAGTGATGGTGCTCACAGTGGACAATACATTTTAGCAAGAGAGATCATTGAGCTTTTAGGATGTTACGTGTTTTATCCTGACATTCTGTGCAAATAATGAATAATCTTCCCAAATGTACAGACAACTCTGTTATGTTTCTATTTTGTTGAGAGGGAAGCTAGTCAAAACCAGTAAGATTTATTCAGTTTTACTGTTGCTCTGAGGAACCTTGGAGTACCCTAGAAATAGTCAAGAGCCTTGTCAGCTTCATGCATACATTGCTGTTACTGCCCTTTAGGGAAACTGGAGCAACAAAAACACCCAGTGGCTTTTTTTTTTTCCTTTTTTTTTTTGAACAGTGCTAGACGTAATGGACTGCTGCAAAACAGGATTCAGTCATTTGAATTTAAATCCTGAATGACTGATAAACCACAGTTGTGCTTTCTGTTGTGTATTTTTGATCAACATTTGTGAGCAAAATTTTTTCTTTTTTTGCTTACACAGTTTATGCAGTGTTTAGAAAACAGGTGATTTTTGTATGAGATTTTTGGTCCTAATGGAAGTTGATGCACGTAGTTTCTTGAAAATTCTGAAGGTCTCTTCATACATCAGTATTGCCAGAAGCAGCCCAGATGCGGAGATGGAGAGAAGGGAGGGCTTGGACAAATAAGCCTTAGCCTTAAACACCAGAGGCTGGTGTCTCTGGCTTCTGGGCTGTAAGCAATCCTTAACCATGGCCCTCCCTCAAAGTTATGTAGCTGCTTTGATAATCCCACGTTAGCAACCAAGACAAGTTTTTTCTCTTCTCCTCATGCTCCATCTCATTTTTGTGCTTGTCTTATTTTTGCTGACACAATTTTTGGCAGTGCTGTGCTAGTTTTTGGCATTTCCAGCGGATCTGAAAGTTGCAAAATTTTAACCTGCAGTTAAGCTGTATTGAGGAATTAATAATTTTGCTGTGAAATTAAGGAATTCCTTGTTTGCATAAACAAGATTAGCTAGTTGGCAGATCTCAACTTGAACAAAATCAGTTTAACTAGTTTAGATATCCAGCATGAGCAGTTGCTTAGCTGTGCTGTGGCACTGAAGATTGCACAGAAATTTTAGTCAGACTTCATTGAAAAAGAAGACTGCAGAAATAAAGTATGATGCTTTTTTTTTCTTTTTTGGCAGAGGGCTTGTTGATGTCTGAACTGTGGATTTCGAAAAGTCACTGGCATGTACATAACAGTGCCTGTCTACTGTGATACATATAGTATCTCCATGGATCAGCCTGTTCAGACAGCCAAAACCATTTCAAAGATCAGATTTTAATTGACCACTTACAGAAATCTGTACTGGAACTGTGGAGTAAATCCAGCCACGAAACTCCCTCTCTATATACTTACATATCCATAGAAATACAATATATCAGAGCAGGCATCACAAAAATTACTTGTAGACCAGAACTTAAACCACAGTGATTCTGTACAAGTATGTTAGTCATTAGGCTGTTGTGTTGGAGATGGGTGGTGCCATCACTAGCTACAGTCATGAGAAGATGCATAGCAGTCTTCAGGGAGAGTTTTGGACTCAAGACTGAGAGCTGATAAAGGGCATTCTCTCTCCTTGTCTCAGGAAATTATTTTGTGTAACTGTATTTCATACAGTTACATGTGGCTAGTATCTCTTTCTGGCTATCTGCAGGCAATTCCTGGCCAAAGAGAGGGATTTCTGAGTAACCCTTTTAAAGTGTCTTAAAGCCTCCAAACATTGGGACCCCTGCGCCTGATGGGATTTTGGATTCTGTGGTGGTGACAGTGCATAACATTTAGTTTGCAGTTCTGGTAAGCTGAAGTGTTGATACCCATGTCCTTTCTTGCGTCTCTCTTAATCCTTAGTTAAGGATTTCACAGTGAGGCCAAAATATTTTTAGATTGTCTCTTCCGTTTGGATACAAATGAACAAGTTTTATCTACTGTGTGTTTTTTCCTCTACAGTTACATTGAAATAGGAATTAAAAAGCCTGAGGGGAAAAGGAAAGAAATGATGGTAAGTGTTTAATTATGAATACCACCTTGTTTAAATTACTATGAAAAAATACCCATTCATTACTTTATGCTTGTATAGTTTATGTTTAATAGTTAAAATATGCTACTTCAGCGAAGAATATATGATAATAATATCAATTTACCTGAGATTCATTATGTAAAAATTTGGATACAAAGATAATGTTACTCTTGAAGTTTGTCTTAACTTTCCTTTGTCTGTACTGTGTAACTTTAAACATCACTTGACTGGCAATAAATATTTTCCATATTTTTAGAAATTAAGAGTAATTATTATTCTTCTGCATTCTTTGCTGTAGACTGTACAAGTAGAAGTTCACACAGTGTAAGCTATAGATGACATTTAGTGATTAATCACAGAGTCATGGAATTGTTGAGATTGGAGGGGACCTCTGGAGGTCATCCAGTCCAAACCCCTACTCACAGTGGGGTCAACTAATGTTGAGTCTCCAAGGATGGAGACTCCGCAATCTGTCTGGGCAACTAGTTCCAGTGTTTGACCACCCTCACTGTAAAAAAGATTTTTTCTTTCTTATCTGATCTCGGATGGTTTTCATCTCTCAGCTGAAACTGATGCCAGGTAAGTAAGGCCTTCCCATTTTTATGCCCCACTGTGAAGTCAAAGAGACTGACCTAGATCACACAGGTGTTAAGTTAGCTTATTAGGATTTGAACTGCTACAGAGGATAAGAAACAAGTCAAAATCAGAATGTAAATACCATAGGTTGTAAACCTAAATCTAGTAAGGCTTGGTCACACAGACTACATATAGCCCATTTTCCTAACTGCTTATTTTGCAAACAGAATGAGTTTTAGTTGTATGTAATCCATCTACCATAGGGAGTTTTTGAGGCAGTATTGATACAGATAAAGCGATATTGAACTGTATATCCTTTCTTAGCCATTTTTGGCAGTTTGACCTGCAACATGTACATTTGCATTGCCACATCTCTTCTGTATTGTTATGATAGCCCGTTATTGCCTGAGACATAACAGACAAAATGCAAGGCTGTGCCCTGCTGAGGTCCCATTTGAATCCTCCAAACAGGTCCTGAGTGGTTCAAATGGCTTTTGTTGGAATTTAAGCAAAGCAAAGGGCGGGCTATTTTAAGACTGCAGGAAGCCCTGAATACTCTGTGCACATGCAGAGTAAGTCTGTTTCATATATGCAGTAAATCCAATCTGTATTTTGTCCAGTCTTCTCCCTCTGCAGAGAAGGCAGAGTCCAGATGACTGGATATATGTCCTGTCTCACTGAATATTTGATTTTCAATCCAGTCTTGCTACCTGTATGCTGTGTAGCATAGTCTCACTCAATGTGATATAGATTGCATGCCACACAGAGTTCCTTTGGGCATGCTTAGCCAGTCAGAGCTTGTCATTATCATTCTGAACGGGACCTTTGCATTCTCTCATATGGCAGTGAAGGCAAACAGGATTGGATTTGTAACAGTTAAATGGGAAAGGCCTTTGATAAATTTCTACATTTTGAATTATAATTGGGTTTTGATTTGAAATAGAGATTTACAGTAATTTTCTGTCTCTGCCATTGCTTTCATAGTAAAACATAGTGAAAATGAACTAGGCTAGGCTGCTGGCTTCACTGAATATATACCATTCTTATTGAGAATAAATAAATAAATAAATAAATAAAGTTAATCCCAAGCAACTTTTATATAAGAAATATATTTCTTGAAATTTTGGTTATTGCCTTGATTGATACATACTTGGTATAAATTACTAAACTACAAGTTTGTAAAATACCATAGTAAAACCTATTTAAATTAACATTTTAATTACTGTGAATAAAAAAATTACCAGTAAATTTATATTCTTGGATCTGCATTATCAAAGCTGTTTTAATGAAACAAACATCTGAGTCTAATTTGAACAGTAGCGTTTCTCTTTGTACAGCTGTTTGTGACATACCTTATAAGAGTGCTTTGTCAATAGAGAGGATTTACAAAATATCACTCTGGAAGTGACAATTTTGCTATATTTTATTGTTTTCTCTCTATCAAATCCTATTTAGAGCCAAATTCTGTTTGTTTATGCATATAGACTGAAAGGCAGAGACCAGATCTAAGTGATTATAGAGTGGATGACTTAAGTATCAGGGAACACCAGTTCTTGGGCTGGGGTGGTCACTCCAGCTGTGTCCTGTCTGTATGTCACGATGAGACCTAGATGTTTATTATTCTCCCCTTCTTGTACCTTCTCTTCCATTGAAATGATACCAGGAACATGGGCAGAAAGAGATCCCTAGGCAATAGCTATACTACACGGTGCCAGAGCATGTTTCCCTCTGGCTGCATCTTTATTAATATATTAAACAGTCTCCTAGAATATGTTTGGGTACCAGAACTCAATTATCTGTACTGTGACATGCTTTTGGCTTGTGCCAGCTCATACCCCAATTCCCAGTCACGGTCTGGAAGTTAGGATGGACCAGAGACCATTCTCAATAGGCATGAACCCTGTTTTGGAGACTAAGTAAGCTTAATATTATGTAGTAGACAGATGATATCAAAACCTTGTTTTGAGGTTAACATTCCCTGTGGGGAGAATAGAGTATCCTGTGAAGAGTGTTTAGGTATGGATATTAGGTATTCTGTGCTTTGTGCCGTCCAGTCCTTGGATCTTTTTAGCTTATGGGTATAGATACAGCTAGTGAGGCTGAGTCAAGGCTAAATACAACATGAAAGTTGAAAGAGAGACTGTAGATTTTTATGTCTAACCAATTCCTTGCCTTATACATTTGCTGGTAGAATCCCATCAGTGAAGATCTCTGTCTCACTGATTCTTCAGACCATTTTTTTTTCTCATGTCGCACTTGCAGCTTTTGCATCTAAGGACAGGTTTTATGCTGGAGAGATTTATGCTCTCCTATATTTGCCATTACACTAGCAGCAAATCTTTGTTCCTACTGGGTCCTCATCACCAAACATGAATTCATTTGGATGAATAGATTGAAGTTACAGAAAAGTTTACAATCACTGCAGTATCATTAATAATAACAGGGCTTTATATAGCATAAACTAAAGCAAAATGTTGCCAGCAATGTCTTTTTCAGTAGGTGCGGAAAGCAGGTTTTAGAGTTACTGGCCTACTTACTATAAATATTTAGCTGTTTATTCTGGTTTGGACTCCTGTGTGGGAAATCCTTTTTGATTCCAAGTCTCAATTTTTCACTTCTTGGCTTAGCAAGTATTGGAAATGCTGTGGTGGCAGCTTATTTTCTCAGGGGAAAGAGCTTATCAGGCCATTTGACAGCAACTTCTCTGGTTGATTAAATTGTGTCAGCTGCTTCAGAACAGAAAAGTCTTTTGGACAAATGGTGAATGAACATGACACAGGTTTTTGAGGACCGAAGACATGAAACAGTGAAAACCTTGGGATTCCTCAAGTATGACAGATTTTCCAAAAGACTGACAAGTAACATATTGCACTGAACAAAGATAGTATTTGAAATTGGGACTAATGTTTATATTTAAGGAATGCTTCTGAGAAGAAAATATTTTAAACATCTTGCATTGGCTAATGATGTATGATTTATTTTTTCTGCAGATTAAACCAATAATTCATAGTACTATCCATGTGCCTTCCAGATGGTAATATATAATAAGCCACGTAATATCAAGTATGTTATAAATCAGACATTTACTTTTGGTTTTAAGTTTTCTACTCTAACAGTATATACAAACTCCCAAATGTCTATGTTCAGTTAAAAGCTGAATATTTGTAGTGAAACTGGTTAACCAGGTGTGATTTGGAAAGGTCAATTTCTATCTTGATTTAGATACTATGAATTTAAATTAATTGACAGTAGGCTTAATTTTTCCGAAGTATTCTTAAGGAAGGAAATAAGTTTAGAGTGACAATGTGTTGCAGTGCATAATAGTTTTACGCTAGTGAAATATAAAGAAAAAACATTGTATAATATTTGGAAAAGTTATATGATACCATGTATATGCATCACAGATAATATGGTAAAATGACACTTAATCCAAGGGTTTTTTAGAAACCAATCTCAGAATTACAAAGCATCACAGAGATTTCTAAAACAGTGGAGTGTTATGAGTGGAGAATTTGAGCAATTAATTCTGTGAACTACTAATGAAGCCTGATTTCCTGTAGATATCTGTCCTATATTCCATAAACTTTCCATAATAAACCTGAATAATAAAACAGAATAATAATTCACATTTATCTTCCATGTGCCTTTGGTCACCCTGCCTGGGCATACGAAGTGGTGTACTATGGCTATGGTCTTTACCAACAAGTTCCATTATTCAAGTAATATGTATAACAGAATTCAAGCAAAGTCACCTTCTTTGGAGTTGTGATACTTCCCACACAGCAAGACCATAACAGTTCAACTGTGCAAGAATGGGGGAGTAAAGTGCTGGATATGAAGCACAAAAGATAATAATACCTTGTTTCTCCATGCTTCATGTTAAGACTTATTTAATGGAGAAGCTATTATTTAGTGATGAGCATTCAAAGTGGTATAGCTAGAGAAAGTGCTACCAGTAGAAGTTTATAAAAGTTGATTATCTAAGTTTTAATTTGATTTCAACTTAACTCCTAGTAATTCAAGCCATTGTTGTGACAGTGTGTACATGTAGGTAATTCTAACAAGTTACAAAACCAGAGAGATCAAAAGGCTCTACAGATTTTGCGGGGTCATCCTTTAATTAAACCTTTTTTATATGACCTTTTCTATTATCTCCACCTAAAAACTTGTCTATTATGGGAGAAGCTCAGGAAAAACAAATGTGTTCTCATCATTAACTGAAAATCAGTAGACTTGGACTCTGACAACTGTAGAATTAGTTCTATGCTTGAAGACAACACTGATGATGGTGTGTATTCTCCCTGTATATAAGTAGCCTGTTAACCCCAAAGCTTTGTATGATCTTATCTGGAACTGTATTGTGGAGACCTTTGAAATAATCATGATAAATCCTATGGAAAGGTTTGCACATTAAAGCCAATAATGTTTAAATTGCACCCAGAAATAAATACAAAGCGAAGGTAATTCTAAGAGTGCAGATGCAATGTAGGAAATGTTGCCATGAGGCTAATGTTGAAATATTTAATTTTTCTGTAATGAAGCAATCACACATGATTCCAACGTCAAAATCAAGAGCTAAGGTAAAAAATATAAATTGAAGAATATCTCTGACATATGATCTGAATTGCTTCTTCAAGGAAAGGAAGTGTGTGTTTATTTGATTGAATAATTCTTGAACACTGTGTATCTTCCATTGGCAAACTAAAATAACAGAATTTAGAGATGAAGAAGATTCTTTAGGTCATGCAGTTAATTCCCGTGGCTGCCATGCCTTACACTGTACAATATATTTTCCTTGTCTACCCTGGATTTGTATGTTTCTAGGGATGAAGTTTCTAAATCAACCCTTAGAGGATCATTCTGCAGTTTTGTTTTTTGCATTAACAGTAAGTTCTTTGGATAGCTATTTTTCTCTTAAACTTGAGCAACAAAAGTTGTGTCAACTTACAGAGTATATTCGAGGAAAAAACTGCTAAAAATGAAGAATGGGTCCCCCTTTTCTGGCAAAGTGAATGCTTGTTTCATGTACACGATTCCCAGGCTTTACATGATTTTACGGAAAGTTCCACTAGATGGCCCCAAACTTCTTCGAACGGCAACCTTTATTATTTCAAGATGTTGTTTTAAAGTGACATGTAGACATAAATATTTGCTCTTGGCTGAAACTTGACACACTATGCTAGGACTTGCCTCAGGCTTTTTTTTTTTTTTTTTTTTTAAAGCTTAAAAAAAAGGAATACATATTCCTGGAAAGCATTTTGCTTGCCACAGTATTCTTACCTATATAGGAAGTTGTATTATGCCACTTAGAAGCTAAACAGGTGATTAAAATGTGTTCCCTTGGTCTTGAAACAACAAAGTATCTTATTATATTACACATAAAAAAAAGAAAAGTAGGGAAGAAAGCTGTTCAATATTGAGCATTTAAATCCTAGCTGCATAAAGAATTGCTAAATTAATAATTAATTAATTTTTATGCTGTCTAAATTATGTCAGATCCCTTATGTTACACAGAAGCAGCTTCAGATTCCTGTTTGATATACATAGATGATTTATTAAAAGTTACTTTGTTGTGAAAGAATACACAGAAGATACTTTCTAAAGTATTTTAGAGCAGGTTTGCACCACTGTCAATGTGGAATGGCTGATTTAAGCCTAGATTGCAAAATCCCTTTTAAAACAGGGTTTTTTTTCACCTGTAAATTTGTAAATGCTGCCTTCTGTGCAATCCCTTTTTTCTGTTACAAGACAAGGCATCCTGCTCGCAAAATGCTGGACTCATAGTAGAAGATCAATTACTTTTTATGTACTTTCTTATGGGTCGGATCAGGTTCTAAGCTTCATCATTGTTTTGGGTGAGAGACTGGATATAAGACTGAACTCTTGATAACAATTATTAATAGTACAAAGTAGCTGAAAATGTTTACATGTAATGTAAACATGTAAGTTTGTTGTGTCATTTGTAGTTTCAAAATAGAAAAGGTTATTAGGAAATTATTTATTGGTAAGAATGTAATAGGTGAAACTGCAAGGAATTTTCAGTTGAGCTGTAATATCAAAAAAGTGAAAAGATTTAATGAGTGAAAATTAATGAAAAATGAGTGAAAATTTAATATGAAGATTGGTGTCATTAGTGATGCAGGAAAGGGAAGTATTTTAATGTTTGAATGAGTTGTGAGTTCTGGATAATCTTCAGAAGGTATAAAAGAAACTTAAACTTGTGGAGTGATGGGAAGAAGTGAGGAGTTTCAAGGAGAAAGGATGTGTAATGCTAGGGGCTGAGGAGGTGGCTTTACTAGTTGTGGGTTTTTTTAAATGAGAAAATGTAATTGTTGGAAAGGAGATTGTAGTATTCAACACAGAAGATGAAAACAATCTAAGTATTTTTCTGTTGATTTAGTGGAATCTGGATTTAGGAGAACAGTTTGTGCTGAAAGGGAAAGAAAGAATAGAAGAAAGAAGAGAACAAGGAAAAGGAAAAATTAGAAAATAAGACCTGGGTTTAGAGAATCTGCCATTGATAAAAAAATCACATAGAATCACAGAATTGTTGAGATTGGAGGGGACCTCTGGAGGTCATCCAGTCCAAACCTCTACTCACAGTGGGGTCAACTAAAGCAGGTTGCTCGGTGGCATATCCAGTCAGGTTCTGAATGTCTCCAAGGATGGAGGCTCTGCAATTGATCTGGGCAACCAGTTCCAGTGTTTGACCACCCTCACTGTAAAAAAGGTTTTTTCTTATGCTTAAGTGGAATTTCCTGTCTTTCAGTTTGTACCCATTGTCCTGTGACTAGATACCACTGCAAAGAGTCTGTTTACTTTATTGCCTCCATCAGGAATTTATACACATTGATAAGAACCCCCTGAGCCTTCACTTCTCCACACTGAACAGTTATCTTGGCTCCTCCTTGTAATCACATACATGATCCAATGCCTTCCTCATCTTTGTGGCCCTTTGCTGGCCTTGCTTCAGTATGCCCATGTCTCTGTTGTACTGAGGAGCCCAGAACTGGACACAACATCTAATGTGGACTGCAATCAAGAAAACAGTTGATTTGCTAACTGTTTTAATGAACTGTACCTTATTTCTGCTAGGAATCATGAGAACTTCTTTGGACAACATGAAGACAATGTAGCTGAAGTCTGAAGGACAATGTATTTCACTGTTGACTCATCTATCATGTCAGACAGGCATATTAAGGATATGATCCTTTATTTTTATGAATGAGTTTTAAAGTTTAATGAAATAGACTAAGATTTAAAATGAACTATTGAAATCTAAGTGGCAGTACTAATAATGATCCAGGTTACGTAATTTTGTCAAATTAATACATTTTGTCTTTTTGGTTTTTATTACTTTCTTTACTAAAGAAAAATACCTTCTTTGCCTCTTGGCAATGTTTTCCCCAATGTAGAGATGATCACGTCACCTATAAAATTTCTCATACTGAGGTTTATTCCAAAAAGCTTGTCCTAATTAATGAAAGAATTTTTCTTCATTTAGGAGTTGTTCACAGGTAAGAGAAACTATCAACAATTTAATATGGCCAGTAAAATTGCTCAGTCTGGCAGTTTATCACTCTCTTTATTCCTAGATCATTTACATAGCATGCATCAGATTAAGATGTTCCACTGTTTGAATATATGTATGGAATATATGAAGAACGGCCTATTATCAAAAGCAGGATTTTTTCAAGCTTCTGAGTTAACACTCCTTAAAATGTATATTTAATTTTCTCTTATGGATGTGGCCTCAGTGTAGTCAATCATACATTAACTGAGTTCATGTGTCCAGCCAGCTGGAACCATGAGTTCAACTAATATGCAATTGTATCATACTGAGCAAGAGGACATGACCTTGCGTATCAAGTTTTAACATTATTTAATAATAGTTGGTCTGATTTTCCAGAACATTGTTGTAGGCCATGTTTTACTTTAAGAAATGAGTGTCCTAGTAAACTACAGCTTTAATGCCACAATTAATGTACAAGGCTATAGAAATCAATGAAGAGATTGTCACAGCTGCAGAGGATAGGTCAACAAAATACAATGGGCAAGTGTTAATTAGTAAAGACAAGATTAACTGATGTTTCAAGTGTGCAACAGGATTTAAAATTATATTTGAATAGATAGATGATATAAGTTCAGCCAGCTTTCTTCTTGAATCAACTGTTTCTACTAATTATTATTTGGTTTTCATCATGTTCACTTTGTAAACCAAAAATAGGGTAAGTCACATGGTGAGCTTGTAGTGTATCACCAGAGAAATAAAGTAAAATGAAAGAAATGGGTTCTACCTATTTAGATAAAGCTCTTCATTTCCCAGGACATTCATGCAAGTTTATTTCTTTTGTGCTTAGAAATCTTCCAACTAAGTCAGAAATGATAAAATATCTTTTCCTTTATGTTTAAGATCCTTTCTGTAATTATTAAAGGATCAGAATTTTTACACCTCAGAGAGTCCTCTTTGGGAAAGCCTTTGCGATACAAAACTCTTACAGGGATTAGAAAAAATGTCCTTCTCACTTATCCTACCTTCAAAATGACTCAATTATTCTTTCTTGGTCTTTCTAAGCAACTGTTCCATTCAGATCTATCCATATGTTGAAAGGGTTTATCTGGCAGCAGAAACGTTCCTGAAAGCTACAAATAAAAAATAACATTACACTGGACTTTGTTATGTTGTTTTCCCATATATCTCTCAGGGCCTATGCTTATTTAGAAGTTGGTATGTTTTCTGCTTCTATATTGATAACAATATTTCAAGAGTTCAGAACTGCAGACTTCAAAACAGCACATTATTTACCACAGAAAATTTTACTTTCCTATTTGTAGAAACTATTTTATAAATTCAGCATGTTTTATTCTTTAAATATGGTGCTCTCTCTCTTGCTTTACATAGAGCCTTCTGTTCAAGGCCTTACAGACTGAGTAGGCTTTCCTGTTAAATTAATTCTTTAGTTTGGAACCTGATTTTTGCAACTATGTTAACATATTCCTTTGGGTTTTTTGAATCACAGTTTTGTGAAACATTGAAAAACCACTAAAGCTTATGCTACATTATCTTCTATTTGTCTCAGACAATTTATTTCTCTTTTGAGAGAATGTACGTAAGTGCAATTGTTGGAGATTTTAGCCTCAGCAGCTGCTGTGGGGATGCATTTCTTCTCCATCTCCTCCATATGTTACACACGTAGTGTAAAAAAGAATATGCAGCTCAGCTCCCATCTTTTATTCTCAACATCACAGCTGGGTCACAGTGATTTTTTTCTGTGGCTCGTGTTGAGTTTGTGGTCAAGCGCACGCATCTCCTCAAAATGCCTTGCCTCAGTCATCCACCATTCCCTCTTAGATGAAAGCAGTTTTAGTACATCTGCATTTCTTGCCATGATTTCTTTATACACAGGCAGCGGAGAATGCAGTTTGAACACACCCCAAGCATTTGTCCTGTTCCTGGGTTTATGCTACTATAAGAGACATGGCATATACTTCCCTTTCAGTTCCCCTCCGTCAGCTGGCTGAACCAAGCTGCTTTTCTGTGTTTTCTGTTGTGTAAAACTTTCATTTTTATTTCTTTGCTACTGAGACATCTTTCCACATCTTGAATATTTTGTCAGAACAGTTTGTTATTGCTGCCAGTATAGACTTCTGAGATGAAGTTCTTATAGACATCTACTGCTGTTTGAAATCTGGTATATCCTACCTGTCCTCCAGCTGCTGCTCCAGAGTGACATGAGACTCCAGAAGTCCTGTAGCCCCCGCCATTGTATGTCTCAGATTCCATAGGTATCTGAAAGGGCACTAGATGCCAGAGATTAGGCAGCTGAGACTTGTATGTGTGATTGTACGTAAGTTCTGGAGTTTCTTCTGAGATCTTCTGAGCCAACACAACCTGTTACAGACATTGTCTACTTTCATCGCTCTCAAAATTCTCCTTGCCTGTTATTATGGTACTTTTGGCTCCCATACAGGGAGTCCAGACTCCTGCAAGTCTGCCTCCAGATAAGTAGATCAAAAAGACCTTATTCCAGAGGAAGTTTCTAGAACTGATCTTACAGGAAGCAAGTTGTACAACAGCTACTTTCTGGGTCTAGAAGGATCAAACCTGGAGTCCAATTCTGGATTTTAGAAATCTGCATGCTTTTCAAAATAACATGACTTCATGTTATTTTGACCTGGAGAAGGATCACAGGTCAGCAGGAGAGCACCTGAAGAGCAGCACAAAGGAATTCCAGGCCCTCCAGCCAGTAAGTCAGCTTCAGCGGGGGCCCAACTTAAATGCCTCTATGCAAACGCATGTAGCATGGGCAATAAACAAGAGGAGGTAGAAGACGTCTGCACGCCTGCAGGGCTATGATCTTATCGGCATCATGGAGATATGGTGGGATGGCTCCTGTGACTGGAATGCTGGAATGGAAGGATACAGGCAGGAGAGACAAGCAGGGGGTGTTGCCCTCTATATGTCAGTGACCAGCTGGAGTGCATGGAGCTCTGCCTGGGGATGGAAGAGGAGCTGACTGTGAGCTTATGGGTCAGGATTAAAGGGAGAGCAGGGACAGGTGACATTATAGTGGGGGTCTGCTACAGGCCACCCAACCAGGAAGACCGAGTGGATGAGGCCCCCTCTAGACAGATAGGAACAGCCTCTCCTTCACAAGCTCTAGTCCTCATGGGGGACTTCAACCACCCTGATTATCTGTTGGAGGACAACACAGCAGGGCATAAGCAATCCAGGAGGTTCCTGGAATGCATTGATGACAACTTCCTTCTCCACGTGATAGAGGAGACAACGAAGAGAGGTGCTATGCTGGACCTTGTTCTCACCAACAAGGAGGGGCTGGTGGGGAATGTGAAGCTCAAGGGCAGCCTTGGCTGCAGTGACCATGAAACGGTGGAGTTCAAGATCTTTAGGGCAGTGAGGAGGGCGCACAGCAAGCTCACTACCCTGGACTTCAGGAGAGCAGACTTTGGCCTCTTCAGGTACTTGGTAGAGTAACATGGGATAAAGCCCTGGAGGGAAGAGGAGCCCAAGAAAGCTGGCTAATATTCAGGGATCACCTCCTCCAAGCTCAGGAGTGATGCATCCCAAAGAGGAAGTCAGGCAAAAACGCCAGGAGGCCTGCGTGGATGAACAAGGAGCTCCTGAACAAACTCAAAAAGGAAGCCTACAGAGGGTGGAAGCAAGGACAGGTAGCCTGGGAGGAATACAGAGAAACTGTCCGAGCAGCCAGGGATCAGGTTAGGAAAGCTAAAGTCCTGATAGAATTAAATCTGGTCAGGGATGTCAAGGGCAACAAGAAAAGCTTCTATAGGTATGTTGGTGATAAAATGAAGACTAGGGAAAATGCGGGCCCTCTCTGGAAGGAAATGGGAGACCTGGTTACCTGGGAGATGGAGAAGGCTGAGGTACTCAATGACTTTTTTGCCTCAGTCTTCACCAGCAAGTGCACCAGCCACACCGCCCAAGTCGCAGAAGACAAAGGCAGGGACTGGGAGAATGAAGAACTGCCCACAGTAGGAGAAGATCATGTTCGAGACCATCTAAGGAACCTGAAGGTGCACAGGTCTGCCAATGTGTGCTTGCAGCCCAGAAAGCCAACCATATCCTGGGCTGCATCAAAAGACCCATGACCAGTAGGTCGAGGGAGGTGATTCTCCCCCTCTACTCCACTCTCATGAGATCCCACCTGGAGTACTGCATTCAGCTCTGGGGCCCCCAACATAGGAAAGACATGGACCTGTTCAAGCGAGTCCAGAGGAGGGCCACGAAGATGATCAGAGGGCTGGAGCACCTCTCCTATGAAGACAGGCTGAGAGAGTTGGGGTTGTTCAGCCTGGAGAAGAGAAGGTTCTGGGGAGACCTTACAGCAGCCTTCCAGTACCTAAAGGGGCCTACAAGAAAGCTGGAGAGGGACTTTTTACAAGGGCAAGTAGTGACAGGACAAGGGGTAATGGCTTTAAACTGAAAGAGGGTAGATTTAGATTAGATGTAAGGAACAAGTTCTTCATTGTGAGGCTGGTGAGGCACTGGAACAGGTTGCCCAGAGAGGTTGTAGATGCCCCATCCCTGGCAGTGTTCAAGGCCAGGTTGGATGGGGCTTTGAGCAAGCTGGTCTAGTGGAAGGTGTCCCTGCCCATGGCAGGGGGGTTGGAACTAGGTGATCTTTAAGGTCCCTTCCAACCCAAACCATTCTATGATTCTATAAGATAAATTAGTTTACATCTGTGGACTTTCAAGAGACTTATTCTCATGACGTTTCTGTCAGATTTTTCCATTTAACTGTCTACACTGAAAGAGGATTTGGGAGTTAAGGTAAGCACTGACCATCCTTACAGATGGATGCCAGAGCTCTTTAATCCCATGTTGGTCCACATAGAAGCCATTAGAATCAACAGTGGCTTGCGTTACCTTTGAAGACAATGATTTTGTAGAAGTTGGACAACACATGTGAGCCAGTTTCAGAACTGAAATCTCAGTTCTTTTCATATCATGGCTTGGACGTTGGATGGCTCTGAGAGTTAAAAGAAGATGGATCCTCTATGGTTAGGTACGTCCTTACAAATGACAGCATTCAGTCTAAATAGTCAAGGTTCATAGCTTTTCTTCTGACACACAGTGATTAACTTGTGTGCTTGTCATGCCACATTGTTTATTGAATCTAAAGATTTTTATTAATTTAGTCAGAATTAATCTGATGGTTATTTTACTCGGCTTCCTCGTAAGTTTTTTTGCAGTTTCATATTCTGCAACTGGTAGGCTTATGGCAAATATTACAAGACTTTTTCCCCTAGTTAAAAAATCTGGTACCATAATAGATTTTAAATTGAGTGCTAATTTTCTTAATGGGAAAAACCTAGACAGTGTGTTCTTTCTGTTTTTTGTTTTTTTTTTTTTTTTTTAATAGCAATTGCTTTATCTAGGAGACCAAGGAAGGTTCAAACTCTAACATTTGAACTGTTATTCTCTCTCTCTTTTTTCTTTTTTAAAGAAAGTGGTTACTCTTAGAACTTGTACTAGGTTTTCATGCAGATAGTATCAGTTTTACTTAAATTGAGAAACTAATTTGACTGTATTTTTTCCAAAGCCACACAGATTAGATTCACAGTCAAAATTGCTTAGTGCATTCTGGTTGTTAGGTCTGCTTTATCCTTTTATATTGACAGAAGTTCTTTTAAAGAGATCATTTTTACATATCCATTGCCAAAGGACTAAAGGATTGTTTGTTGCTGCATAATTGACAGTGAGATGTGTTAGGGGGTAGCTAACTAAGACCACCTTCTTTTAATTAGCGCGCAGTCAACCATAACTCAAGACAATCAGAGAGATATACCTTTGGTTGGCATGTACAGGGTTCCTGTAAGAAATGTGATCTTGCTGAATGTTTGTGTTGCCTTTCAGAGAAAGTCCATCTTTATTAAACTATGGCCTTGGAACCTGCACATCAGATGATTGCCTGTCTGCACAGGTTAGTGTTGTGGGGCACCGTTTCAGTGAGGATGTATGTATTTACAAGCCATTTTCCTACTCTCTCTGTGAGAATACTGATGGAAGGAGGAACAAATTCTACCCCTAAGATGCAAAAGAGAGAGAGAGAGAAGGGCTTGCTTGTATCAGGTTATCTCTCAAGCCACTGAGTATTTTTCCTCTGCCGTTTCCAATCTGACTGCTTCGGACAGCCAGATGGGCAAAAGTGAGGGGAAAAAAACAACTTGTGGGTCGAGATAAAGACAGTTTAATATGCATCCCCCCTCCCCAAACAACAAAAAATCCCCAAGTAACACAAAAGCAGTCACTTGCCACCAGTAGACCAATGCCCAGCCAGCGTCCATGCAACTGCTACCTTGTAAAAACTCCTTTCCAGCTTTATATGCTGAGCATGACATTATATGGTATGGAATATCCCTTTGGTCAGTTTGGGTCAGCTGTCCTGGCTGTGTCCCCTCCCAGTTTCTTGCCCACCCCCAGCCTACTCATTGGGGTGAGAAACAGAGGAGGCCTTGATGCGGTGCAAACACTGTTCAGCAATAGCTAAAACACTGTTGTGTTATCAACACTGATTTACTCACCAGTCTAAAACATAGCACCATATAGGCTGCTATGAAGTAAACTGAATCTATCCCAACCAGACCCAGTACAGATGTCCTTTGAGTATTTCCCTTTTTCATTACAGAGTGCACACTCTTAACACATGTTTTAGAAAGAATCAGAGCCTGTAAGATTTTCATTATTTCTTCCTTTCTCCATTGGTTTCTTTGTGTAGTGATTTGTCTGCTAGAAGTAGGAGATCTTCCTTGGAACTTCTCTTGCTGGATAATTTCAGCATGTACACTGACTTTCCCTGCTGTTGGGAAGCAGGGCACATTAATTAGCACTCCATTTGAGACAGCATTAGACCCTCTCAGTACTGTTATTATCTGCTTGCCTTCCACATTTTGGATAGCTTTTCCAAATTATCTAGCCATTTTAGAATGAACCTTTCTTCCTAAAGCTTTAGTCTAACAGTGGGTAGCCATTCCCAGATCCTTCAGTCAGGCTCTGTTTTTATAGTTTCCAACCTGTCCCTGAAGCTTCTCACAGTGGCAGCAACTTCAAAAAGAGCTCAGCAGTCTCAACCCTGCTGTCAGGAAATATAAAGGTTGGGATATATTCAGAAAGGTCTATGATTCTCTTTGTTGTGTCAGTTTAGGATGTCAAACAGGCTTTCAGGGTGCATTGTGGTACTCCTACAGTTTGATCAATTATGGAACTTCTAATGAAATGGTCTATATAGAAACTGGATTACTTAAATCAAGAATGCTGCTTCAGACAGCCCTGGATGAAGCAGATATTGTGACCTGGTTCATGACACTGCATATGGTGGTGAATCAAACCACTTGGTAATCCAAGTGGTTCACGGTGGTTCATGGTAATCCAAGAAACTGCTGTTTTGAGGCCAATCAGTAATACTAAGAGTGTTCATAAAGGTCATGACAGCTGTTTTTGCATGGCTTCAGAGAATAGAAGTTATCCTTTTCCCATAGCTAGGGATTTGGTCAGTAAAAGTGGTTCTTGTGATCTGGCTTCAAGCAGTCTGGACAGCTTTGAGAGTCTTCAGTCCATAGGGACTATTTTATAGAAGTCACATCTCAGAATTCACTGGGGTGAACTGGACATAGCTTTTGCCTAGAAACATAGAAACATAGAAAGTTTATCTTTCTGACAATCATTTCAGCTCCTTATGGTGTCAATTCCTTCATTTGTCTCTCCTCAGACAATTTTAAGTGCTTGTCTAGCAGCTCTGAAACTCGTGCTCCTTTGCATCCAAGTTACTCTTTATGCTCGACTGCATATATTATATATCAAACTGTGGTGGGTTGACCCTGGCCGGATGCCAGGTGCCCACCAAAGCCGCTCTATCACCCCCCTCCTCAGCTGGACAGGGGAGAGAAAATATAATGAAAGGCTCGTGGGTTGAGATAAGGACAGGGAGATCACTCAGCGGTTACCATCATGAGCAAAACAGACTTGACTTGTGGAAAAAAAATTAATTTAATTTATTACCAGTCAAATCAGAGTAGGATAATGAGAAATAAAACCAAATCTTAAAAACACATTCCCCCCACCCCTCCCTTCTTCCTGGGCTTAACTTTACTCCCGAATTCTCTACCTCCTCCCCGCAAGCAGCACAGGGGGACGGGGAATGGGGGTTTGGGTCAGTTCATCACATGTTGTCTCTGCCGCTCCTTCCTCTGCAGGAGGAGGACTCCTCACACTCTTCCCCTGCTCCAGCGTGCGGATCCTCCCACGGGAGACAGTCCTCCACGAACTTCTCCAACATGAGTCCTTCCCATGGGCTACAGTTCTTCACAAACTGCTCCAGCGTGTGTCCCTTCCACGGGGTGCAGTCCTTCAGGAACAGACTGCTCCAGTGTGGGTCCCCCGCGGGGTCACAAGTACCGCCATGCCAGCAAACCTGCTCCAGCGTGGGCTCCTCTCTCTCCACGGGGCCACAGGTCCTGCCAGGAGCCTGCTCCAGCGCATGGCTTCCCACGGCGTCACAGCCTCCTTCGGGCATCCACCTGCTCCAGTGTGGGGCCCTCCACAGGCTGCAGGTGGATATCCGCTCCACCATTAACCTCCACGGGCTGCAGGGGGACAGCCTGCCTCACCATGGTCTTCACCACGGGCTGCAGGGGAATCTCTGCTCCGGCGCCTGGAGCACCTCCTCCCCCTCCTTCTTCACTGACCTTGGTGTCTGCAGAGTTGTTCCTCTCACATCTTCTCACTCCTCTCTCCAGCTGCAACTGCTAGTCCCCGTAACTTCTTTTCCCTTTCTTAAATATGTTATCGCAGAGGCACTACCACCATTGCTGATGGGCTTGGCCTTGGCCAGTGGCAGGTCCATCTTGGAGCCGGCTGGCGTTGGCTCTGTCAGACATAGGGGAAGTTTCTAGCAGCTTCTCACAGAAGCCACCCCTGTAGCCCCCCACTACCAAAACCTTGCCATGCAAACCCAATACACAAACACAGTGTCTCACCTACCAAACAGGATGTTAATGTGAATCTCCATTTTGGATATGACCTGAATCTCCTTACAGTGGTTATAGAGCCTGATTAGCATTTGTAAAAAGTCGTCTTTGAGGTGCATATTCCACCAGGACTACAGGATTTAATATGCACTACTACCTCCCTGCAGTGTCAGCTCTGGTGCTGGTCTGTATTGCTTAATCAAGGTAAAGCCTCATTTACACTTCAAAGTTTTTGAGATACAAATGGTTTGGAAAATGTGCTGGAATCGTCACCCCTGCATCATAATGTTTAGGTGATGATTACCAGTACTACTAGGAGGAAACAGATCTCCACTTCTATTGGGAGATGATGAATCTCCATCACATATCATCAGCTTATCTGCCTTGAAGTTTAAGAACTTATGTTGAAAATTTGTGCGTTTTCAGACAGTCTTGCCTTAACTGGGAAATATGGATTGCTATGCCTGAGGTGAACTTCTTCCAGAAGCCCTTATATGTCCTAAGTTGTACTCATATTTTAAGGAATACTAGAGTGGCACTTTGTGTGGAGGAGATGGGATGGTAGCTTACCCATGGTAGAACTGTTGCAGTACTACTAAATGGCTCTGGCTTGGGTGAGAGGGAATATGCATGTAGTGTATGAATGGACAATACATTTAATAGAACTACTTTCTTACAGAGAATATGCAGCTGTGAGGAATGAATTGTCCCTTCTGGAGTTGCCTGTTTTCTCTTTCTTGACTGCAGAGGAAGACTAGAGCAATTTACCTTCTAAATGAGGCAGATAAAATCATCAGAGATGAATGTTGGCCTCTGCTGCAAAGCAAAACATTTAAACATACAGTTCACTGGTAACTTTGTTGGTATTATGTTAGACTGTACATGTTCAGAGTGAAAACGCTTAGCAGAAATGGAAGTTAGGATTTTAATTGTTTTCCTGTGTTTAGTATAGTCTTCTATTTCTCATCTTGCGTACTACAACAGTGACATTAATTTTATTGAAAAGTTCCTGTCTTTGGTTATAATTTAACTTTTGATGTACATGCTGTTCTTTCTTTGTTACCATTTTAAGCATTCTTATTTCTAATTTGTGGCGAATCACTGTTTCCGTGTCTTAAAAGTTACTGTAATTAGCACTTATGATGAGGTCCTGCTACTGTGTGTTGTTGACTAGTCTGAACTGATTACTTTATGAAAATATATCTGAAGTATTGGACAGATAGTATTTGTGCATTTTCAAAAGGCCTTTACTATTGCTATTTTCATGTTGCGTTTTGGTCATGCTATGAAGAAAACGAAAGTATCAATAATTTTTACCCTTATTGCAGAATTGTTTAAATTACATTGGGCAAAATGTCACTTTTCCTTTTAGCCTCTCTTGTTTTTGCAGCTTCATTTTAATTTTTACACTTCACACACAGTTCCTCGATTATTATTTTTAACGGCTAATTAACTGACAGTGCATGACTTCTGATTGCTCATTTAAATTAACTAATGAGCATGAAAGACTTCATGTAGGTTTGATGCAGGAAAAGATGTTTTCAGTTGGTGTGTTCTTATCAAACTTCCTCTCTCAGTAATGCATAAGTGACTAAGGTTTTGTTTTTTTTTTTAAATTTAAGTGCCAGAAGAATAGATGTTAGGGTATGCAATTTTGTAATATGAAGAAATAAGCACAGATCCAATACAGATGACAGAACAATGAATATTATTTCTTTTTACAATCTGTAATTGAAATTCACTAGTTGTTGACAGGGACAGCAAAAGAGTCTACATGCTGCAGAATTTATTTGGATGTTCAGGTAAATCCTACAGCAGCCACCCTTGGGAATTATGGTGTAGATGATTGGATGTTAAACACCAAGTTTAATTCTTTTGCCTGTTGTAATACTGTCATATTATGGTAATTAGTTGACTGTTCATTGAGAAATATTGAGATATTTCTAGTTGTCAGCATACATCTTTTTTCGTTGTACCTTACCTTTGTTATCTTAGTAATGGTTTATATTTTGGCAATTGTTTGAGACATCATTATGTCACCATATGACATGCTTTTTTTAGGTCTTTGTTAGTTTAATGTTAAGTTTTTCTTTAAAATTTTTGCGTTGTGTTACAGTATTAGAACTCATAAAAGGAATAAGTAATTGGATTTTGATATTGGGCTTATGAGTAGCATACATGTATTCTATTTGTTGATGAGGGCCCTGGTTATTTCCTCAAAGGGAAATTATGTCATCAGTACTGTAAGCATGTTTCTAGCTGTAATGAAATCAGTTAAGTGATAACTTCAACTAATTAAAATAAGAAATATACAATCAGAATGCATTATATTTATGAATTATTTGATTCTTAATGATGGGTAATTTCAATACCACCAAACAGGAAAGTTCCCATATTTATATGTTCGGTAACTTAAGAGGTGGAACTGTCTTTCAACATCTTGTAATACTAACATTTAGACACTGTCTGAACTGAAAAAATATGCTGATTAATTCATGGATCTGAGTATAATGTTGGACTTAAATGTAGCTGATAAATGAATAATCTGCTTTCTGCTGTTTTTGAAATTCTATTAGCAATTCCTGAAGCTGCTTGATTTTTATACAAATACTATAATTGGGTAGTAGTAATGTTAAATTTAGCCTACGTGAAAGTGATTATCATCTTGAATTGTCTGGAATTGAATTGCCGTGCATCACAGAACAGGGAGTCACAGATGTAATATGTTTAGCAAAAGATAAACTGGTATGTTCTGTTCTAGCCAAGGTTTCTGAATGATTATGGAAAAACTACTGTGTATAGATATTATACTGATCTAGCCAGATACATGGATAATTGTTTAAATACTAGATTTTTAATGAAAATACTCAATCTTTTGTACAGTTGAAGGTAAAGTAAAATATTTCTGTCCAACACTATGCAAATATTACTTCCTTTAGAATCCTGAATTTGGAAATAATTCTGAAAATTTGTGGGCAGATGCATTTGGCAGAGAGTGAAGCCATAGTGAAGCAACTTACCTCTGTCAAAATGCCTGTTTTTCTTACCTGTGCTAAATCTAGTTTTGGTCACCTAATTCTTTCAGTACGACACTATGAGCAGAGAGAAATAGTTATATCCCAGTCTGATGAAAATCACCTTCAGATCTGTAAATTCCAATATTATACACCATATTGTTTCAGAGTTTTCTACCGTTGCTGTCTTATACATTTTCTGTGTATTGAGCAGACACATCTATTGAGCAAAACTTTTTCGTTCCTCCAAAATTTATGAACCATCTGACACTCTTTAGTAAGGTCATGCATGGATGTAGGCCAGCTAGGCTTTCTTCAAAAGGACATGTGATTATTTTAGTGCTTCAGACCACTACTTCTAAAACTTACATGTAATTGAACTAAGCATATGAAATTCTTCAGTCATGAAGTGTCTTTTCTAAAGCAGAAACTCTTATGAAAATACTGTTGGAAGGAACATTGCAGTGTACTAACTTTTCACATCTATTATAAAAAATGTTTTATTGACAAAATAGTTACTTTATTTAAGTCTTTAAGTACATAATTGTCTAAGTATTTGTTATATTGGTAAGATTGAATAGGGTGCATGGGCAGAACCACCAGGAGATACTGCTTTTTCTCTGTGTTAAATGAAACTTTCAGGAACGGGCTTCTCATCTGAGCCAACGCAAATGGGAAGACATTCAGTTGCTGACTGATGCTGACAAGTGTTACCAGTTGTCTGCTGTCATATAAAACCACGTCATAGGAATCCTTTCTGTGAAATGATCAAGCTTCATTTTAAGAAAAATGTGTTGCTTTTTGCTCTGCCTCTTTGATTCCAGATGTTCATTAATCTAGTGGTTAAAAATATGATTTCCAGCCTAAATTTATTCATGGATGTGCTTGTATCCAATTGTTCTGGTGACAATATTATCTTTTAGTTTTAACAGTATTTCTCCGTGTTCTTTCAGGGTTTGGTTCTTTTTTTTTTCTTTTTCCTTTTTTTTTTTTCCTTTTTTTTTTTTTAATGGATCAAATTTGATAGTATGACCAAACTGGAAAATTAATCCATCAAAATACACTGAATATTGTTTACAATTGATATTGTAACTACTGAGATCACTTTGTTCTTAGGCACTTTCTTAAAAGTTCCTTGACATAATTTAGATCTAAAGCAATCCTCCACAGTTTGCAGTGTCTTGCTGTGCAGCCAGTGAATGCATTTCATTTGCAATTCATTTTTGGGTGAGGATTACACCAGTAAGATGGAGAACCAAATGTTAGATCTTTTGTAAAGAAGTGACCTTTATGTATTTCTTCTGGAGGACAAGACAGTTATTAGGTACTCGATACCAGCTCACTGTTTTTATAGCTTTTGGTTCCACTGCTGTATCAACTTCAGAATTTGCTACCTAAACTGATACATTATTTTAATTTGAAAAAATATGTTCCTCTGCTGGTGTTCGTTCCTTAGTCTAATTTTGTTAGGGTGAATATTTGTCATAAGATAGGTAATAAATGAGCTTTTTTGCTGTTACACTGACAAGAAGCAGGATTTTCACAAATCCCCTTATTCCCATTTGGGTTCTTGAGTTAAAGTCAAGGGCACATGATTATCAATCAGTGCTTTCTAAGAATGAGTAAGCAAATATATTCTGTCTTGCTCAGATGATTACCTTTTCTGAGGACTGGGGACATAGCTCAGTTTATTATAATACTATCATTTTGGGGCTGGAGGTCATGATGTGCAAAAAGAAGCTGTGACAACCGGGTTTGTTCAGCCTTAAAATAAGAAGGCTTAGGGGTGACATCATTGCTATTCAATTACCTAATAAGAGAGAAGATGGATCCCGATTGTTAACAGAGCTGCACAGTGAAGGAAGAGGCAACAGACACAAGTTGCAACAGGAGAAATTCTAATTAGATATTAGGAAATTTTTTTACCGTAAGAGTAGCCAAACACTGGAGTAGCTTCCCTGAAAGGCTGTGGGATTTTCATCCCTGGAGATATTAAAAACTCAGCTGGACAGGGTCCTGAGCACCTGGTCTGTGTTGGCTGTTTTTTGAGGAGGGAATTGGACTAGATGACCTCCAGAGGTTCGGACAAATTATTAAGTCGATATCCATGAGATGACAGCTTGAAGTTCTTCCCAGACATTCATTCAGGATTTCTGACTTGATAGATACTTCTAGTAAAACTTTTCACTCCTTGTCTAATAAAGACATGTTTGTATACAATAGTAATTATGGTTCCTTTGCAGAACTGTTTGCCTGCTGTTTATGGTTGCTGCTTATATGTGAATCTGGAAAGTGACTTATGCTAGCATTAAATATGTGCATATCTATGATCTTTGTGATGCCTCAGACTCTACAGATATGATAGACATTGCGCCTTCCTTTTCACTAGTCATTCCACTTGATGGGAAGAGAGGTCAAGTAGTGAAAATCTTGTAGGCAAACAGTCTTCCTAAAAACACAGTTTAACTTGTTGTGTGATCCTTTTTTATTCCTCAGTCATTCTTGTGAGATCACTAGTGTGTGTGTGTTCAAAAACAACTGCTCGGGCTTTTTGGATTTTGATAATTAGGATACGAGTCTGGTATTCCAAGTGGAGCATCTGATATTGATAGTGAATAGAGGGATTAATTTCCTGAACAGATGAGTCTTTCTGTATTTTCCAAAGCAGTTGTCTTTGGTAAGGGTAATGGAGGCCACCATAACAGCTATCTGTTCTAGATTCTCTTTGTAGTGTAAGACTACACTAGGGGAAATGTTTAGAGCATAATCCTCTTGCAAATTTGGAGTGAAAATTGAGTGATTACTATTATTACTTTGTCAGTTACAAAATAATAGGAAATGATAAAGGATGACCTAGTTTTGTTTCACCATCTAGAGAATGCAGCATATCTTTTGCTTGAAGAGATGCATTCTCTAAAGGAAATAGCAGAGATTCCCTTTTGCAAGAATGTAGTTTGAGTGAAAAGGTGCTTTATTTTTCTAAGATGGACTATAATGCCTAATCAGGATCTATCTTTTGTAGATTCTTCATGAATGCAGTCGACTTTGAGATAGTGGATGGAGAGGTCCAGTTTTGGTGATTTCATTAGTCTGGCCTGCATCCTTTGTAAGTGTCCAGGTGGGAGCAGGTCTGGAACAGGAACGCTCACTAAATCAGCCTTTGAAAGATTGTTAATGTGAGATGGGAGAAGACAACAGTGGTTTATACTTGTTGAGAAGGTATTATCCTTATTTACTTGTGGTGCAACTGTCAAGACACTAGATAATTATTTTTTTTCCTAAAACACTGATCTTTTAAGGTACACAAAAGTGTTCAGATTGTTCAGAAACGGTTAGTTTCTCATGGATGGGAGACTGAGAAGTGAATGTAATTACTTGTTTACGTTAACCAGGATTTACAAACAACCTTAACTAACTGCAGCAGTTAACAATTACAAACCACTCTCACTCTTCCTCCAAGAGGAACCAAACCAGCACTGGCTATTACAAAATTTACATCTGGGAGATAGCATGGAAGTAGGTGAACCAAAATTTTTGGGAGACTGGCTTGAGTTTAAAAGATAGTCCAAAGGAACAGAGCTGGAACCCTGCTGTGACTATCTTGTTTATCTTCCCAGATAAATAATTGAAATGTTCTCAACTTTTCAAGAGCCTTTACAGTCAAAGACATCGACTTCCTTGGTTTCTATCTTTGCTATCATATTGCATATCCATATTGGATACCTAGTATAAAGGTTACCCTACATTTGTGATAGGAGCTAAAACAGATTTGGAGACAAACTGGAGGATCTACTTCCATAACCCATACATTGGACTGCCAACGCTGATAAATCCAGTTTGGGGTTTCAGCACTTTGAAATAAAATAAATCAAAAGGAATCCAAATAAAGAAAAATATGTGATACCAGTCAAACAGGAATGAATCTAATAAAGACACTAGATTTCTTGGATCAGACATGGCTGCACTTAATTGTGTTTTTGGTAGGTCATTACAGAGGAGCCTTCAGGCCAGGCTGACTAATGGTTCTTCAAAAGTATTTGGTTTGGCTGTTGTATTTCCTATTGAGATCTTTGTCCTTGTTTCAGCTGCGTGGTGCTTAGTCGCTGGCTGGGGTTAAACCACGACAATCTTCTATTATGATATTTTTCTAAAAGATTAAGACCTACGGTTATGATATATTGATGAACTCACTTTCCAACTTACCACTACCTTTCTGCTTGAAAGCTTTGTTCAGGCAGGTTTTTTTATTTTATGCAGAGCAACATGCTTTTGCCTTTTGCAATATTATTTTTATTACCTGCATTGTGTTGCATTCCTTCTGTAGTATTATTTGGCATAATATTGTTACTGCTTTCACAGTTATTGAGAGCAGATATCTTTGTGGTTGGCATATGTTTTACCTTTATAGTTTGATTGCATTTTTAATTTGATGTGTTTGGCATTTTTGCTCAGCCTGCTAAACTTTCTGTTTGTGAGTAATAATTCTTGCTAGCTCTCCTAATATTTTTTCTTTGGAAAGTCAAGTTCGTTTTTACAGTACTCTTTTATTGATATTGTAATTGGTCATATTACAAATAATGAATCATCTAACAAATAAATTTCTAAATTTGTGAACTGCTTAAATTCATAGCAAAAGGACAAACTATATATTCTTTTATTTATATATCTTCCCAGTCTTTCTTCATATACCTCCATGAGCAATTCATGATACCATTACAATATCATGTGTTCTTCTGGTTCCAAAAACAGCTTCCTGAAGAATAAGAGTTCCACAGAAAATATGAGTACTAACAAAATTAAACACAGACACCTGTAGTATAAAAAGTGGACTGCATAAACATCATTACTTATTTGTTAGTGCTTACTTGAATTGAATAACTATAAAACACATCATGATTTACAGTGCTTAGAGTTGGATTTAAAACTGCTTATAAGATAATTTTATTCCTCTGGTTTTAGAGCTATTGCATAAATAATCTGATTTTTATTATAAGCGTATTTGTATTGGACTGTCTTAAGTATCAGTTGAGTCTATTTTAAAACTGATGTGTAGTTTAGGAGTCTATGAAATGAATTCACATAATTATTGAATATTGATAATTCAGGTGATTTGCACTGTAACACTTCAACGTCTTACTTGTACGTAAGCAATGTAAATTTGGACAAGACTTATGGCAGGCAGAAGTGACTAACATTTGGAAGTCTTTTGGAGATCTAAATCAAGTGACTTGATGATTTCACACCACTTACCAGTGTCTAAATACTTTATGAAAATGCTTCACAGCAGTGTCTAGGTACTTCACAAGACACCCTGCTGATTTAATTGATATTTCTTTGATTTCTTCAAAATTTTACTGTAAAAGACAACAGTTTCATCATGTTGACATGTATTTTATTGCCACTGCTTGGGTAAAATTATGGTGGCTGTTTTGTTGGAGGACTTTTACTCAAAACATTATGGTATTGGGAAAGAAATGAAGCAAATCTTGTACAGCTGCTCATAATAATTTTATAACTGCATCAACTTTATAATATTCAGCAATAATTCAGATTGTGATGAGTAGAATTTAGGGTTATCACTGAAGATCAAAATTCATTATTTTCTCTTGTATCTTATAGTTAAGATTAAAAGCCTCAAACTTGCAAATGAATGATCTGAATATATCCTTTTTCTGCTTTGACTTCTAAGGAAATCAGAAAATACTATCTAATGGGATTTTTTGTTGCAGTAAGAGTCTGTAAAGACACACTGCTTTCAGGCTGGCTACTTGGCTAACGTCTTTCTGATACAATTGATATATCTGTTTCTTAACTTTATAAACCAATCACTTAGCCGTTCCTTAGGATATGCCATCTGTAGGGGACAATAGTTCATATAGAAGGTAAACCATTAAAGTGCCTCTGAAAGAATTACCATTTAAATACAATCCCTTATTATGTTATAAATACTTTCTCCTTGCTGAAACTGCTCAGTGGGTGGAAGGAAGACTTTATTAACATTGTTACTTTTGTTCAAAAATAATAGAAAATGAATGGACCTTCATTGTAATACTTTCCATTCAAAATTGACAAATTACTTATTATTTCCCTTTTAACATTATTATAAGCATCTTCCAGAAGACCTAAGAAAAAAAAAGCAAGAGGAAGTTAAAAAATGAATTTTAAATATACATTTTAAAGATGTGGCTAGGGTACGTTTCAGGTATTTTATAAAAAAAGACATTGTCAAAACTGTGAAATATTATAGTGTTACAATAATAACTGGCAAGATAAAGGTCTATTGTAATTTATGCTTGAATTCAGATTGTGTGGATTTAAATATTTGCATTTTAAGTAAATAAAATATAGACAGTTATGAAGATATATGTATATGCTTTAAACCTGAAAATATCTTGCTGAGTGTATTTTTCATATTATTTTTACATTTATCCTCATTCCCAAGTCATAGTGCTTAGTTTTCTCATGTTGAATTTATTACTTCTCTGATCTGCACTAGAAGAGTATGTGATTTGGATTTCATTTTTAGAAGATAAAAGGATTTTATTATTTCATTCATTGCGAGTGTTTCAGGCTAGGGGAAAAGATGATTCTTCCACTTTTAAATTTCTTGTTAGACTTGTGAGCAAGTCATGGGTAAAACACCCTGATTATGAAGTTTCTAGGTTCCCGGTCTCCTGCTTTCCTACAGATATCATGAAGTTTATAGAAAAGACTTCTGGCACAAACTCAGAAAGAGATTTAGACACTAAGATGCAAATCAAGAAAGTAAATAAATTTGGAAGCCCATGTGTTGGAATTAAATTTGAAATTGCTTGTTATGGTTTCTTTGCTCACTAAGAAGAGCTAGACTTCTGATGCTGCATCTAGATAGTGGATACAGATGATCCATTGCGTGTCTTAATCAGCTGGTTGTCCTCTAAAAAGACTGTGTGCAGTCCCCTTTCATAAGGAAGCCAGGGCAAGGTGTACATGTATTTTTGAGATTGCATGTGTCTGGATCATCTGGTGGCATGGAGCTGCGACACAGGCAGTGAACACATCCGGACCTGGCTTTGAAGCTGGAACACACACCTAGGTCAGAGCATTAGTCATTCTCTGTCTGTAGCAATGCCACTGAAAAGGCTGCTACCTCCAGCCTGCTCCTGCTGCTGGTTTGTGCTCCGGAATGAGTTACCATCTTAGCTCTACCGGCTGAGGTTTTTTTCATTCAGAGTGGGCTTGATTAACTTAGACAGTTTTTGTCACAGTTTTATTAAAATTACTTTTTTGGAGTGAAAGACTATCCACTGCAGCAGTGCAGCTATTGCTGGAGAAGGACATGTAAGGAAGTTTTTGGGCATTGCATAATGGCACTTACAATAGCTGGCACATCATGGAGCATTGCATAAACCAGCTAGCAGAGAATGCTAATAAAAGGGTGTAAGGGACTGAAAGAGTTAACGTCTGTCAACGTCTCAAACATTGCAGCGATTAAGGTACAGTCTGCATAACAAAGAGGGACCTCAGCAAGAAGTAGGTTGGCTGGACCCAGGGGGTGTGCCGGCGGGTGTGCAGCCCCCTGTTCTGGCAGAACCAGCCTGGTAACCCACCACATACGGCCAGGGCTCACACAAAGCTTATTTGAGGAGGGGGCTTGTAGCTCCTTGGAAAGTCCCTAAGACCACCACCCTAAGAAGCCGCACATGCTCAGTAGGTGAAGAACCATCTGGAATACCACCATATATGTCCAGAACTGTGTAGAAGGAACCCATACAAGTCTTCAGGAGGCGTGACTGTGGACGGAGATTTAGACTATAACAGAGACAATCGCTGAGGGCCCCGTTGGGAGCGCCCGCCACCGGAGGACGATAACCCAGAGCAGAGGCCATCGCTGGATCCAAGGGTGATGGTCTCTTTCTTTCTCTTTCTCTCCCTTTCTCTCTCTTTCTCTCCCCTTTTCTTGTATCTCTCTTTTTCTCTCTCTGTTTTCTGACCTTATTCTGGGCACATAAGCGTAATATCATTGTAAGTTTGTCGTGGTAATATCATTGCGAGTTTGTCGTGGTAATATCATTGCGAGTTTGTCGTGGTAATATCGTGGCGCAGTTTGTCGTGGTTATGCTGTTACAAGTTTTGCCAAGCCAGTATCCGCTGTTTTCTGCCAAGTTTTAAGCAAAGTTGTGATCTGATTGAACCTCTCGAGTAATTGTTGTAATTGTTGTTGCTCCGGATTACCGCACAGAATCAAAAGGTTAACCTCACCGAGTGGGACGGGACAAAGGGGTATATTGGAAATACTGGTACTTTCCTGGAGTTAGCTGCTGACATGAAATCTTTGAATGGTCACCTCCGAGAAATGGACATTCATGGTCTAATACTTCCTTCAGAGCCTGTGTCCCTCTTACCATCTGGGTAAGAGAAAACACAGGGAAAGGGGTGCAGATGGAAGAGAGAAGTACTTTTCATAAACTATTTAGCTGTCTAAGGACTTACCTGGAAAATGGGAGTCCTGAGTTCATAATCTTTTCTTAGCCTGATGGGTTTCAAACCCACAGCATGCACTTCAGTGATCAGTGATGAGGCCATAGAGTATTTGAGCCTGAGAACCGTCTTCCCCTCACCTTGTTAAGAGCTGGGTAATTGCAGAGGGAGCTCAGTACTACTTATAAAGGAATTTTTCCTTTAATGTTTTCAGTCAAAGTTTGATTTCTATGCTGGATTTATCTCATAAATTTTATAGGTTAATGTAACTATGCATAAATGTAACCGTTCTCTAAATGTTACTGAGATATTATATTCATTGTTTCGACAGTAAGAACTACATGGAGATCATCTGTCATGTAATAAAGGTTACATTTGTTTCTATCAATGTTGTAATTTTATTGGCTATTCTGCTGTTCTTGAATTAAGATGAATGCCATCTGTGCTCCACTTATTGTTTTACAGGCTTTTATTATAATCCTCTTTTTTGTATCTTGCCTAAATTCACAGCTACATTCTTTAAAATCTCTCTTCATGTGAAAGATCACATTATGAAAATACAAAAATGTTTTCATGACTAAAATTAGTTTATATTTTACCTTCAATGGGATTTTTGTATCCATCAGTTTTTATGTTGTGCAATTGGCTTTTTCGTAATTTTTTTCCTCTCTTGTTTTCTGCTAGTAATGTGGCAGATATGTTGTTATATATGACAGTTCCATATGTGTTAATCATAATACTAGAAATAACACTGCAATGATGTCACACAAGCTTTGACTACTTGTAATCCAATGAGACATTAAATCTAAATCCTGGCCTGATACAACTCTTGAATTCCTAACAACGAATCAATCAAAGACCACAGCAAGCCTTGCAACAAAAGGAAGATGTAAGGATTCAGGATTGTTTACATGATGTGTACTATTGTGCAAGGCCTGAAATCATTCAAGAAGTGGGAATTGGAGCTCAGAAGGGGAATAACCCCTTACTGGTGAGGGAAGTAGGGCCACAGTGAGAATTTGGGAACATACTGGCTATGATATCCTTTTAAACTAGATCACTTCCAAATGAATAGCATGTAAAAATACTATGAATTGGTATGTTACCTACATTTTAAAAGGAGTGATAACGAGTTGTTAATGGCTTGCTCTTTGAAATTGTAAGAACTGTGGTGATCACACCATACATTGTAGTTTTGTATAAAGATCGCTTAAAACTTTGAAAAGTACTAAAATAGTTTAACATTTACTAATGAAATCGATGCATTCTAGTTGCAGTTGCTGGTTTTACACTGTAACAGAAATATGGGAATATACGCAGAAGAGCTGCAGTTGCTTTCTCACTTTGGCAAAGTCAAAATAACTTGAGAAACTAAAGTAAAAGACATTATGGATGTAATAGATGTGAACATTGGTATGGTTACACTAAATGCAATTGGAAACAAATTATTTTGGCATAATTACCAATATATCAAAACTGTTTAGTCTCCATTTTGACATTCTCTGTTTATGTTTCACTAGTCAGCAAAGCCAAGCACCAAGGAATCCTCCAGTAGATCTCCAGGAAGATCCATTAAAAATACAAAAACAGCAGATGAAAAATCAAACACAGATTTCTATGGAAAAAGCAAGAAGGCAAGTCCTGAGAGGACTTCACATCCAGCATTTGCTAAAGGTAGCCCAAGATAACATATAGGTGATGACTTAAGGCAACATAAATAAATTTTGAGATAAAGTGTTGTGGAATTAATATTATTCAGTCTTTCCTGTCAGAGCTACTCTCTCTCTTATACAAATGCCCAAGTGTTTGGGATGGCAGAATAAGGGAGAACTGTGAATTTTTTTTAGGACAATGTTAAATGCAGTTTAATTAACCTGTATTGGAAATAATGTTTAGATACAGGGGTAATCTCTTCTAATTCTAAGCTTTTAATCTAGAAATATTTTTTCTGTATATGCTATACAGTTGCATCTCTATAGATCTCAGAAATAGTATATATAAAGTTATTTTTGCAGATGTACATGAATGGAAGGAATATACCTAGTACCACACTGCATGGCACAACTCCACTTCAAATACCAGAAGTATCTGATGTTATCAGAAGATAGAGAACGTAAACTTTGTTCCATAAATACATTTAATAATCATTTTGTCATTCTTAATTTTCCCAAATTTCCATTTTTTTGGAAGTATTTATTTTCCTCCTTCTGGTTTTTAATGTGTTTTCAGAATGTTTGGAATTTTTTTATGTTTACAATATCATATCCCCTATCAATCGCCCACAAACCTCCAGAAGGATTGAGTGGTATAATGGACTGCTAAAGACTGCTGAGAGTGTTGGATGCTGGGGCATGGAAATACTGGTATGCAAATTCAACAGAAGCCACTTGGCTGGTTAACGCCAGAGGATCGGCTAACTGTCCTCATCCTGCCCAGACAAAGCCTCTACATACTGTGGGAGGAGATAAGGTTCCTGTAAGGTACATTGGAAAGTTCCTGGGAAAGGCATGTGGGTTGCTCCTCCCTTGGGAAAAGGCAAACCCATTTCTTGGATTGTCTTTGCTCAGGCACCCACGTAGGCTTGTTGGGTAATGTGGAAGAATAGGGAGATCTGGTGCGTGTCGCAAGGATATTTAAGCTTGGGGGAAAATAATCCATGATTTAAATTATGTGTTGTAGAAACTAATGCAGCAGGACCTACCTGAACTGATGAAGAATGAGTTTTACAAGGAACCAGATAAGTGCAGTGATGACCCAATCCATGCCAGTCTCAGCATGCAACATGTTGCTTCTCCTGTCCTGACAGACAGATGGGGCTCAAGTCCTCACCTGCTGTTACGGACATTTTTTTGGGAAAGGCCCATGGAATGAAGGAATAATATCTATCTATATGTTAAAAGACAGGGGATAGTGGTTAATAAGGATGTATAAACCTTGACGTTTATATCATCTCACATCTAAGGATGTTAGATGTAAAGATGGTTTAAATATGTAGTGTAAGTTTTAAGCGTTGGTAAGAGGGGATTTCAGGAATGAGAAATAGAATAGATAGAATACTTGGATGTATCAGATAGTGTGGGATCTGAACATGACACAAATGGTATGGAATAAGGAGTGGAGGTTGTACTGGGTCTGGCAGGGATGGAGTTAACTTCACAGCAGCCTGTATGGTGCCGTGCTTCGCATTTGTCAGTAAACCAGTGTTGATAACACACAGATGTTTTGGTTATTGTTGAGCAGTGCTTGCATAGTCTGTCAAGTCAAGACTGTCTCTCCCAGACCCCCCTTCCATCCCTGCAAAGGCCAGTAGGCTGGGGGTGGGCAAGAGGCTGGGAGGGGACATAGCTGGGACAGCTGACCCCAACTGACCAAAGGGATATTCCATACCACATGATGTCATGCTCAGCAATAAAAGCAGAGGAGCAGGAGGAAGATGTGGAGACATTCATGGTTATGGTGTTTGTCTGCCCAAGCAGCCACTACACGTACTGAGGCCCTGCTTTCCAGGAACTGGCTGGATGTCTGCCTGCCAATGGCAAATAGTGAATAAAGTAATCTTTTTGCTTTGCTTCCGTGTGCAGCTTTTGGTTTTCTTACTAAACTGCCTTTACCTCAACCCATGAGCTTTTCCATCTTCTTTTCTTCCTCTGTCCTGTTGAGGAGGGGGAGTGAGAGAATGGCTGGGTCTGGCAGCCAGCCAAGGTCAACCCACCACAAGTATATGTATATTTATATCTATATATAATCAGGGGGAGGGCCCTACCTTCCAGTTAAGCTTATAAGCAGTATCTAATTCTGAAGGTTTTTTTGGTAAAATGCAATACATACTTTAAAGTCAGCTCTATTTTTTGGTGAGGAGGTTATTCAGAAAAAAAAAGTTTACTGAATTGTAAGTAAAGACATTGCAGTGAACTAGTTTGTTACCTGGTATTTTTCAAATGCTAGTTTGTATTGTAAAATTGAAAGTTCAGAATAAAGGAAGACACTGAGTTTTATTAAAGGATTTGATGAGCATGGAATTTCAAAGCAAAATTTTTCATTACATTTCAGCATCAAGTATCCTTAAAGTGAGCGAACGAAGAGAAGAAATTCAGGAAGCAGAACAACAAGATGACAAATATGTGCTAGTAGAGATGCCTATTGATCAGGTAAAGTCAAGGCAAATTTATTGCTCTCTGTAATGTGATCATGAGTTGGCCAGAGCCCTTGGGATGGAACTGCTTGCTGCTTTTTCTTGAAGTAAGTCTTTAAAGTTGTTTGCTAGAACATGAGGAAAATAAGCTAGATATTTTAAACTGACCTCACGACTCCATGGTAAGAAAGATTAAATAAAAATTTTAAGAAGTTTTCTCATGGTTATTGAGTCTACCAGAGGGGTTTATGATTCCACTACTCCTTTGTACTCTGACAAAATAGTGGAATCAAAGCAGGAACCCTCACCCGTGAGCTCATACAACTTTCTGTTTGGTTTGTTTGCTTCTTGACTGGTAATGTCGTGGTAGAGAAAGAGCAGAATGGTGTATACCAGGCTGCCCCTCAGAAGTGAGCTCAAGAGAACACCCAGGTTTTCTTGTGCTGCTTTTCTGGCAGGGTTGGAATGTGTTGTGCTGAATTTTTGTGCTGTGCTGAGTGGATGTACGTAAGTTTGCTATAGACTCTTAAGCCCTGTCACTGAAAAAAAGGTGAACTGATTCTAATCATCTATTCAGGCAAATCAGAAATTATATTAATGATCATTAAGAGAATATAGATTTCCTCATTAAAAACAATAATAAACAGGAACACTTCACATGTATAGTTCAAAAAGCCAATAGAGAAGACCACATATGAAAGATTTTGATTTCATCTATTGTTAACTCATGATCATTATGTTAAGTCATTAAATCATTAGTTCATTAAATTAATGCATTGTATTAAATCTAATGTGATATTTAGGTTAATTAATGGGGCTTTTATATGCATGTACATTTTCACATCTTAATCTTTTTAATAATAGTTACAATAAATAAACAACTTTCTATAATTTTATAGCATTATATCCATACTGTTTAAAAAATCTTTAAAAAAGCTATTTTATGCTTTAAATATCTCCTTAATGATACTATACTTGTTATGTGCCCAAGCATATAAGTCAGAAATGGAGTAGTAGATACTTTAAAAATAGAGAAAAAAGAGGATCATGTACTAATCAGGATACTGTAGTATTTTACTTTATCTTTATTTATATTTGAAAGAGATTGAGATAAAAGATGGCTTTTATGTTTCTTTTTTTGCAAATACATCTGATTAAATATGCTAGCATCTTTCAGTTTCAGCACAGATGATAGAGATTGCTGAAGGGCAATGAACTATCACCATCTCTGAAATCTCTCGCTCAATTCATCTGTCAGGTCAAACCTGTTTTGACAGTGAAATCTTTATTTTTGTATTTTAAAGGGGATTCAAAGCTTGCAAAAGGTGCCAGATTGAAGGCACAGAAAGGTGAACTCATCTGTTTATTCACGGAACAGATACCGCTCGTGAAGTAGCATCAGCACTGAAGATTTTACTAGAAAGTTCACACAGGCTTTAGCATTAAAGTACAATTGCTCCATAATTAGCTGCAGGTCATAAATGTAAAAACCACAGCAACATCTAGAAGATAGTTGCCTACTACAACTAAAACAACAGCATCAGCTTTATCTTTTATAGTTTAGTTTCCTACTTTAGTCTTTTGTGTGTGTGAAGCTGTTTTCAACCTGCTTACTTTTTCCATTTGACTATCCATTGTGGAAGGTCAATTGAGATTATGTGTTGCCATTTGATATACATCTATTTTGCCACTGGTTCTTTTTGAGATGATCTTTACTACAGTAATCTATGCCGAAATAACTCCAAGGCTAGATGGCAGTATATAACACTTGATGGTATAGTTGGAAAAGATGTGATTGAGTTACCAGGAAATGGAACGGGAACATAAAAGGAGAGGGAGAATACGGAAGAAGGAAAGTATAGCAAGTCGATCATTTAGGAAAGCATGGGATAGACAAATATAGAAGATACAAATGGAAAAAGAGCTGGAGAGATTAAGAGAATTCAGACATGGAAACAAAAACAATAGACAAAGGAAAAAATAGACACAAGTGAAATAAGAAATAAAGAATATTAAGCATGAATAAGAGGGCACAATAAATATTTATGTAAAAATGTGTTAATTTTTGGAGTATACTTGTTATACAAAATTATGATGCTCATTTTTCTTCATTACAAGGTAAACAGCTGTGGGGCTATATCAATATTTTTCTTGCTTGGAGAACCAATATGCATAAGATCAATCTTTCAGAAGAGCTATTTTGCATTGCTAGAATGTTACATCTTTACTTTTAATTATATTTTACTTGGAATGTATTTAGTTGACTAGTTTCCATATATTCATTTTATTAATTTGATAAATAAGCTTCATGTAGTTTTCTGTAAGTATTGCAGCATTCTTCTCAAAGTCTTCTAGTTAATTTTTATTTCTCTGCCTCTTATGCTTTTTAGTAAGTGTGTTCGATGAATGTTTGTGTGTAAAACTTTTTATCAAATCCAACACATTTGCATTTGTCTTTGAAAAGTAAAACTTCTGTATTTTTACAGATAAGGGTTTATTACAATATTGAAAGGGAAATTAAGCATTTGAACAGTGAACCAAAGACTACTGCTTATTGTCCTCTGCTAGTCAAAATGAAGTTACGATGATGGCATGTTAAAAATATGAACTGAATGTGACCCAGCGTATTTAGTCTATGTGCCAGGAGAAGAGCAAGAAGGGACAATTTTTGTTAAAATCCTAAAAAACCTGCAGAAAACATGTTGTCTGTGTTTTCATTGGTGAAGATGTCACAAATCCAAGGCAGTGCTTGTTTAAATTCCTGTAAATTTTAAAAAGATCGAAAATCGGCATTCTAATACCTTGCTTCTTTAAAATGTTTTCTCAATAACCTTATAATAAGATAAATGTTAGGCTTTTCAGTTTAGTGGAATAAGGTTATAATGGTTTTAGTATTGTAATTGTGATGATACTTTTGTTCCCTATGGTTGTTCTAATTCACTTTCATACAGGAACAGTAATTTTGATTTGGCTAAATTATTTATAAGAGTTGAATGTCTTTGCGAATATGAAATTAGCATAATTCATTATTTTACTACTTTAAGCCAAATCCTCCAGCTCTTACTTAAGCAAAAACCTTGCTGAAGTGTATACCTATCCCTGAAGTAAAAAAAAGAGTTTTGACTTGAGTGAGGTTTTCTGATCAGACCTTCAGTTTCTTAATATATGTGTAAATACTTATTTTGTATATATTTTGATTCGTAAATTAAAGAATTAGTATTTCATTCTTTGTATATTACCACTGAATATAAGTTAAAAGTAAGGAAAAAAAATTAAGATGAAATTAATGATAAAAGTTAGAATGAAATTAGAATAAGGGAAGTTTTAATGACTAGTATACAAACTGTAAGTTAGGAAGAGCTAATCTGATTTTTATGTATGTAGGTTCCAGCTGAGAATGTACAAGAAGAAGAAATTACAGCACATACCAGCAGTACTGTGACTAAGGTTAGATTTCCTTGTTTTAAAAAGTGTGTGTGCATATTTTAAATGCCAGCTAGATTTTTAATGCAGAATGTAAAACATTTTGCATTTGATTCTGAACATGAAACCATTTAATGTAGTTTTGATTAAGGGGTGGAATGGAGACTTGCATGAGCTTGGTTTTTTGTTGGGTTCTGATATGGCTGAAATTTCAATGAACCATTTACCTCAGGACATCTGTATTATTAAAAGATGATGGGACTCCTGTAGGATTCAGTGATCAGATTTCTGTCATTGTTACAGTAGTAACTCATTAAATTGTAGCATCGTTGAATCAGTTTTAACGGAAAGTTGAACTCTATTTGACTTAACTGGTGGATACAAACATCACCCCTTTTCCTTTTGCAAACAAAAATTAAAATGCAATACAACCACAGAGATTTTCTTGTGAATACCTATGGAAGCAATAGAAATAAGTCTATTTATGTAAGTCCTTTTGCCTGAATATATTTATTTTCATTCTACCTCAAATAGTCACTTGTCTTTTATGAATTTGACTTAGACTTGACTCATTCTTTAACGGTGTTGTAAGAGAAAAGGCAGCTCTTAGGGTTCATGTGATGAATTCCCTGGCAGAAATCCTGGTTTCACTGAAATTAGTGTGTGCTTTATCATTTACTTCAATAAGATTAATAAAATCGTACTATACATATGCTTTATGAGATAATGATTAATCTGAAAAGCATAGCTGCTCTCCGTCATTGAACCATTTGTCTTTGTGTTACTCATGATAAAAGGAATGCCTACACTGTGTCCTGGTTTCAGCTGGGATAGAGTTAATTTTCTTCTTAGTAGCTGGTACAGTGCTGTGTTTTGGAGTTAGTGTGAGAATGATGTTGATAACACGCTGATGTTTTAGTTGTTGCTAAGTAGCGCTTATCTTAAGCCAAGGACTTTTCAGTTTCCCGTGCTCTGCCAGCAAGCAGGTGTGCAAGAAGCTGGGAGGGAGCAGAGCCGGGGCAGCTGACTTGAACTAGCCAAAGGGGTATTCCATACCATGGACGTCATGCTTAGTATATAACAGGGGGGAGTTGGCCGGGGCGGGGCGGCTCGCTGCTGGGGCATTGGTCAGTGGGTGGTGAGCAATTGCATTGTGCATCACTTGTCTTTTCTTGGGTTTTATTTCTTTTTCTTTTTTTGTTATATTCCTTTTCATTACAGTTATATTTTATTATTATTATTGGTAGTATTTTATTTTACTTTACTTTCATTTTACTTTCAGACTTGAATCTAAAGATAGAATTTGGCCCTCTGTATTTGTGTTGTATAAGTGTGCATATGCATGCACAAATGCAGATATAACCACACATATTTATGGCAGAAATTTGAACTATTGATTCAGAACATTAAGACATACATTATTACATGAGTCACAGAAAAAAATCTCTTCAGTTTGTGTATTTCTGTAACTCTTAGAAAAAGTGTGGGAATACTATAGAAAGAATTAAATACCTTTAAAAAATGTATGTGTAACTTGAAAGAATTTGCGATTGCAGCAGTTGCATATGTGAAAGTAAATATTACTTATTTATGCATTTTCAAGGTGTAAAATTCCAAATGAAACCAATGTTGAAAATGTTGATAATGAGATTGCAGTTAAATATTCAGTGGATTAACTGCTGTACACTTTCTGGCATAGGTTGAAGTGGATACTCTGCCTCTGAGGATATTCAGGAAAAGGTTTAATTAAAAAAACAGCTACTGTTTTCTGAACAGAAGAATCCTGAGCCGCAGGCTAAAAGAAGTACTGTAAATTTGGGGGAAATACATGTATATTTAAATGTAAACATAAGTTCAGCTAGAAAACAATAGTACAGAAGGTGCTATCACATTTCTAGCATGAGTAAACCTGGACTATTGTTATGAGCATATACTTAGTAAGTAATGGCTTTGGAATGCAGTTCTTTCTTACGTTGTAGGCTGTGTATGGGGGTATAGACATATTTGGAATTTGTACAGCTCCCAACCCGTGTGTCAGTATGAAAGCCTGCAAAACATGCCTCTAGAAAGATTTTGAAAACTGCATATGGTCATAAACATAATGTCATACTCATGAAGAGCAATATGCAGAACAATAAGTAGGTTTAGTGGTAATACTTTATGGGAAAAATTGAACTATGAGAAAATGTAATGTGACTAAAAATCACAGTTTTCCAGTGGAGGGAGTGAGTTTCAGTTGACCATTTTTCAATCAGGAATTGGGTCATTTTGGATACAAACCTTTTTATAGCTCTATGAATTTTTCCAATAATTTGATTTTCCTTTTTCAATCAGAACATGAACTAAATTAAAAATACTGAAATTAGTATTGAGACAAAAATCCATTTCCTAATTAGATCTAGCAATTAGAAGCTAAAATAATGCTATGTTAGGAGAACTGCTGTGTTTTGAAGTGAGTTTGAAAATATGGTGTCCTTTAGCTCTGGTTTTATCATAAGTGACTGAATTCAGGGACAGATTTTCTCATTTTACCTCATATGAGGTAGGTAATGTTGGTGGGAAGAGGCCCTTAATGAGAGATTCTGTTGATGATTTATGAGCAATAATCAAATGCGGGTCATTTTTCGTAGTCCTATCTCTGCATTACTAATTAAAGATATAATACTGTCTCACTTTTAGCAGGTAATGAGCAAACATGACTCAGATAAAATAGGGAACAGTCTGTTGAGTAAGACTATGGTAGGTCAGCTTTGCTAGTATATGTTAGACCCATTTTAATTGGTGTGTATTCCCTCTACAGCTGTAAGTGAAAGTCAGATAAATTGACTCAGGATGGCACCTTTATTTTGGAGGCAGAGAGAGTGGATGTTTCTCTACTTTTTACTGCTGACATATACACAACTGTTTACATACAGAGAGACGAAATGAAACCTCTGTTAGAGTGACGTTAGGAAAATACAGCATTAGAGAGACAAGGAGCACTTAACATGCAGACAGCTGATACAACTTTATTTTGAAATGTGCACAACCAGGTTCACTTTAAACACTAGATTTTTGAGCATTTAGTTTCCTCAAATCCAACGGTTTTACTTTTCAGCAGGGGTATTTCTGACTACCAACAATGCTTCACGTTGCGTAGACCATATAAAATTTGTTTTACAGACATCTAGCAAATGCAGTCCTGTTTAAATTTATTAACAAAAGTAATCTTCAGTTTTTCTTGCACATTTTAATAATTCTGGGTTAAATGGATAGTATTGAATGTTTGCATGATTTGTACAGTATGTAGCATTTGAAAGCCTTTGTTATTATAAGTACTTCACTTATAGAAAGCATGAAGAATATGTTGTAGAAATGGAGAATCATTGTAGTGTTGCTAGTAATGTTCTGTTTAAGCCTATGCACAGTATTAGAAAATCAGCGTATGTGACTGACTTTAGTAGGAATTCTTATATAGAAACTCAGCTATTGCTCAGTAGAATTGGATAATTATCCATTGTGAAGAGGCAATTTCATCATTAAATATAAGGATTCATTTGCTAAAAATACATTAGAGGGTGTAAAAAAAGGACAAGTGAAATTAAGCATTGACATGGATAATAAAGGATTGTTTGTCTTCTAGGATTAGTAATTTTTAAAACTGTGTGTCATAGCACATTAAGAATCTTAGGCTGCAATCCAGGAAAACATCTGTATTCAGGACACAAGCTAACCTTGTTCTCAATTTTAATTATATATTTAGAGTCCTGTGTTGTTTAGAAGTAAAGTTAAAACTTGTTTGCTGATCTAACACTTTAAACTATTTTGTTTTGGAATAAAATAAATGTATCCATGCTAGTATAATGAAAATATGTGTATGGAACTAAGAATGAAATTTAGTTTAGTTTGATCCCAGTGCAAAGTTTCCATTTACATGGACAAATTATTTCATTTATTCAGTATCTTTAAAAATTTGTGCCTGTTGCTAATTTTAAAGACTTCTATTTCTTTTCCCTATAATTTTTTAATTAACAGAGGCCCACCACGAATCCAGTGAATAATTCTGCGCTTTATTTTGTTGGAGGCAATGTTTTAGTTTAATTTTTTTCAATTAAAAGACATTGAATTCAACAAGTGAACATTTTTTGCAAAGTTTTGTTTACCAGAAAAAAAAAATAAAATTGACTGTGGTGGAGTATTTGGCAGCACAAGATAAAAGTAATAATTATAACAGGAAAATTGTTATTTTTCCTTCTTACGAAAATCCATAGACTGAATGTTGAATAAACGCATTAGCAGTATGTCCAATCTATCAGCTTGATTAGTTCATAGGCTTCAACTGCAAAAGTGTATAACAAATATTCAATGTTATTGGGTGCTTTGTCAATTTTCTGGAATTGGATTTCTCTTTAATATTACCAGAACTGCTAATACCACTTAGATTGTTTGTCGCTTGCAGTGACATATTGTGATTAAAATTCAAACCTGATTTTCTATATTGTTTTGCCACACTGTCTCTAGCCTGTTTTCTCAATCTGTTTACTTGAAACTGTTCTACAGTTGCAGTTAACTATTTAGTGCCTAAGTAAACAAGCTCAGTCCTGATGGCCGTAGAAGCTACATTATTTAACCATAAGTCATTGATAATACTGATTGGGAGAAATAGGCAAATAACACCAAAACTAAATATTAAAGATTTTTTCCAGTCTTTTAAGCTTTTAAAATATTCATTAGCATATCACTCATAAAGGAAAATGAGCTATTACTGGTAGAGTGCATTAGACTTATAAATTGAAGATACGATTTAAAGAAAAACAATTAACTTTAAAAATGGAGGGAATTACATGTTAATATTTGTGTGCCTCGGAAATTATGCGATAAACTGTTTTTCATTACAGATAATACGAACAGATGCCAAAGTAAATGTCCGAATTATTGTGGAACATATCAATTTCTCAAGACTCTTAACTATTACAAACAAAATATGAAATTCTCATTTAGTAACTCTTGAACTCAGCTAGCATATCAAGCCAGAGTGGAGCTGGTTAGTCTTACCAGTAGCTATTGTAAAAGACAGTAATGCTCAGACATTTTTTTTTTTTGAGAAAAGTTTTAAAGATTAATGTATTTCTGAATACTTTAAATTAAGTTGTCCTGCAGATGAGTCATTGCATTACAGAGAAATAAAACATATTACAAATTGGCATATTCCTTGTATTTACTGAATATTTGAGAGCCTTTTCCATACTGCAAGAGCTCTGACCATAAGAAGCAAGGAATTCAGTTAAACTAGTCTCCATGGGTTTTCGTCATGCTACTTTGCAAATGAGTAAGGGAGAGCTAGGTATGATTCTCAGAAGCTCTGGTTATCTTGGGATGGATCTTCTCCAAAAGTCTCGGTTGACTTCTCTATCAGATAGAGTAAGACCTAGATAGACTCAGATAAATAGACTCTGTATAATCTCTGTTCGAGAGATTTATTCATATTGATCACTTTACGCGTGTGCTTTAGATGCTCTCAATCATCCTATGCTACTTCTGAGAGGCTCCCAGTCTCCATAAATAACATTAAGTAGATTAGGCTCCTTGTTTTGGGCCTCTTGAATTACACCTAAGTGAAATGCCTCAGCTAACAAAGAATAAACAGTACAGATTCTTATACAAGTCTATCTATGCTTTAAATGCAACTGATCAAGTAATTTCAATTAAACTTGTTAAATGTGTGTTGAAATCAAGACTTCTGTATGTTATGTTAATGCGAACTGAATTTTTTGTGCATCTATATGGATATATAGGGCAAGAACACCATTTAGTATGGAACAAAATTATCCTAATCCACTTTGATACCAGACTTATACTTAATTCCTAGGATTTCACTTTATCTAAAATGGACTTAGTCACTGTGTATAAAATACATGATATATTGTTTACACTAGAATTATTTTTGGCCTCTTTTGAAGTCCCATAACCCATAGTATTAATAGCAATCAAATAAGAATTTATTTAAGGTTTTGCTGAACTTCTGTTGCATTAAAAAGATAACTAGAAATTCATTCATATATACAGATACACTTTGACATTCTTTTTCAGTTAAATTAAATTTTTAGTTACAAAAATGTTATATGAAGAAAAATGTGTGGTTCAAGAAGTACTCATAAAATGTGCATCTTAAGTATTCAACAGATTTAAAGTTGATGAAACTTCAGATGCTGCACCAGAAAGTAGAACAATATAGTTATGGAAAGGGCTAGTGCTCACAAAAGTGTAAACTGTATTCTTTGTGTACTGATTTAGACTGAATGCTCCTGCAGATGAAATTGATCAGATTTATAATTGAACTGAATTATCCTAGCTATTTTATCTTAGAGTGATGCTTTAGCAGGTGGTGTTTTGTTAACACTGCTTTCTTAGACACAGTTTCCAATCTATTTGTTAGAGTCAGCACACCAAGCAGGTACTCTTCATTTGCTTGGTTTGTCTGAAAATGTTTTCTGATAGTTGAGCAACACAGTCACGAGATGAATACAATGCCCAATTGGGTACCCAATTGCACATACAATACCCAAGTGGTATTGTATGTGCAATGAATGAAGTTGAAAATCTGTTTGCAGAGGTACAAATAATTAACAGGAGGCAAATTGCCTCACTGGAGTCAGGCATGGAAAATACCTAGTCCAGCTTCTTGGCAGTACATTTCTATAGTGTTTTATCCATAATATTTTAAAATTTTTTACTTGATAGAGCTTACAGTGTTTCTTTGGAATATTTCTGTGGCTTATCTTACTAACCATACGCTTTTTATTTTGTACAGCCTTCCACAGGTCTGTTCCATGCTCAACTGTATCTCTCACTATTCTTGTAGATAATTCTGCCTTACTTCGTGGCCCAAGACCTTTGGAAATTCTCACTACTTCAGTGGAAATTATAATTATGAACAAAAATTTGGAATCTACCATTTTGAACATACATTAGTACAGATTATTTAGACAGCTAGCATGTCTGTAGGCTTTTATATGTATTTATGTGTATATATATGTAAATTATTTATATATGTAAATACATTATAATATAAATATAGTACTTTATATGAAGTTTCTCTAGATGTTTGTGCTTTTAACCACTCTTTATAAATCAGTTCTTGCAGTCCTGAAATAATTTGATTTCTCTGGACCTTACAAAAGTTAAATCCTGGTAGCTTGCATTTCAGAAAAAGAAGACAACACGGAAAGTGAAAAATGTTAATGACTTGATTTGCAGAAAGCCTAGTAATTCCAAAGGTTTGTTATCCATGCAATCATTGCTAGGTTAAAAAGAAGTCACTTACCAAGAAGTTTAGAAAAGAAAATAGTACATTACAGTTCTATGTCACCTAGAGTTAGAATTGCAGATTTTCAAGCTGTCCTTTAGATCTCTAATTTATCTTGAATACACCAAAGTATATAGATTAAAATTTTGAATCTGGGGATATGAAATTTTAGCTGCAATCTTTCACACCTATGTATCTTGAATAAGTTGCTGAAGGAGCGCGTATGGGTTAAATGAATAGTCACTTTGAGCGATGAATTCCCATTGAAGCTTGTTAGCTATCATTTGTGGAAGATTCTTTTTGCACTTCTTGTATAGTTAACTTGAAAGTGGCTATTCTGTTACTTTAGATTACCAAAATGATTCAGAAATCATCCTTAATTGTTCTGATAGAAATCCTGCATTTCTAATGTCTCTTAGCATATATGTATTTTGTTCAAGCATTCTCCCACTGAGTATAGTTATTGGTGATGGGTTAGAGCTTACACAAAGCAGTTGTAATAATGTACAATTTGTTAGTTAGCTTTGCTAAATGCTTATCATAGAATCTGTCCAAGAAATTTCAGAAACATCTTTAATTAAGTTCACATGTATCGAGTATAACTAATTTGACCTACTGTTTTGATGGACTGATAAACTGCTGTACACTGACAGACTGATTTACACTGAGAATGAGCATCCTTTGGACCTTTTGTTTTCATTCCTTGGGACTTTGAATGACCTCATCTATATTTTAAAAACCTCAAAACTGCTGAACAGTTAATGATCTATTTTGGATAAGACTAAGCTTTTTCATGTTTTGATATACAAGCTATTACTTAATCCAAAAGCATCATGTTCTATTTCTAAACTGCGAGAATTTCAATATCTCTGTTCTATTAATGATCACACTGTTTAAATCATTCATTGGCATTGTTTCTTATTCTTGCTAACTACATATTTTATGGCTTGTTAGTTCTTTAGCTTGTTTCCTCATCTGCCTCTGAGGCTATGTCTGTACAGCTAAATAAAACAAACCAGGAAACTTTCTCTGGTCCCAAGGTGAAGTGGCATAGCCTAACTTGATATATGGCTATTATGTCTTCTCTACCTTGTTCAGAGAAGTTTGGCCCCCACCCATACTGCAATTGGAAGAGTTTCCGGCTTGTGCTGTGTTCCAAATCATGCCTAGATGTAGTCTGGGAGAGTGATAGCTGGCATGGGTTTTAGCAAAGGACACATTAGCAAGAAAATGCAGTGGACAGTTGCAGGTTATCGCTTAAGCCTGTGAAATCCTGTTTATTGTATTAGTAGAATTCACAGAGTCAGAATAATTTAGGTTGGAAGGGACCTCTGGAGGTCAGGTCTCAAAGCAGGTCTAACTAGATGGGGTGCTCAGGGCCACGTCCAATTGGGCTTTTAGTATCTCCAAGGATGGAGATGCCACGACCTCTCTGGGCAACCTGCTCCAGTATTTGCATACCCTTATGGTGAAAATGTTTTCCTTTATACCCAGTTTCCCATGTTGCAGCTTTTATGTCTACTGCTTCTTGTCCTTTCACTGTGCACCTTTGAGAACAGCCTGTCTCCATCTTGACTATAGCCTCCTATAAGGTAGTTTTAGACAGCAAGAAGGTCTTGTCTTAGCCTTCTCTTCATAAGGCTAAACAAATCTAATTCTCCTAGCCTTTTGTTATATGCAATTTTCTCCAGGTTCCTAATCATTATGGTGGACTTGCTACAGTATGTCCATGTCTTTCTTGTACTGGTAAGTTCAAAACTTTACACAGTACTCCAGATACAATCTCACAAGTGCCACGCAGAGAGTGAATTGCTTCCTTTGACCTGCTGGGTACTCTCTTACTAATGCAGACCAGAATGCTGTTGGCCACCTTTGCTACCAGTGCAGGCTGATGACTGATGTTCAGCTTCTTGTTCACCAGGACTACCAGGTTCTTTTCTTGCAAGACTGCTTCCCAGGTGATAGATCTGCAGCCTGTATTGTTGCATAGGATTATTCCATCACAGGTACAGGTCTTTGCATTTCCTTTTTTTTTTTAACTTCGTGAGGTTCCTGTCATGCATTGCTCTAGTCTGTCAAGGTTTCTCTGAGTAGCAATCCTGCATGCCAGGATATCGGTTACTTACACCCTATTAGATACTGTCTGCAAACTTGCGAGAGTGCGCTCTGTCCCATTAAGGTTGTTCATAAAGACATTAAATAGTATTGGCCCCAGAACTGATCTCCAAAGGATACTACTAGTTTGGAGTAGCCAGTTGGAGTTTGTGCCTCTAAACATGATGGTCCAAATAATTTTCCTCACACCATATTGTACACTTATCCAGTATGTATCATCTCATCAGTTTGGCTACAAGGGTAGTGAGGGAGGTGGTATCAAATGCCTTGCTAAAATAAAAGTAAACGTTTATTCCTCTCCTCTTGTCTACAAAGCCGGTCATCTCATTGTAGAAGGCAATCAGATTGGTCAGCCATGATTTGCTCTTAGTAAATCCATTTGGGCTGTTTCTAGTCATCTTTTTGTCTTTCATGTCTTTTGAAATAGCTTCTAGGAGGGTATGCTGCATAACCATTCCAGGGACTTGGACTGAACAGCCTGTAGTTCCTTGAGTTCTCCTGCCTGCCCTTCTTGAAGTGTAGATGTAGCTTGACACTCTGGTTCAGGCTATTACATTGTGGTGGGTTGACCCTGGCTGGACGTCAGGTGCCCACCAAAGCTGCTCTATCACTCCCCTCCTCAGCTAGACCAGGGAGAGAAAATGTAACAAAAGGCTCATGGGTTGAAATAAGGACAGGGAGATCACTCAGCAGTTACCGTCATGGGCAAAACAGACTCGACTTGGGGAAAAAAAATTAATATGTTACCAGTCAAAGCAGAGTAGGATAATGTAATAATAATAATAAGTAATAATGTAGTAATGTAGTAATGATAATGTAGTAATAATAAATAAAACCAAATCTTAAAAACACATTCCCCCCACCCCTCCCTTCTTCCTGCACTCAACTTTACTCCCGAATTCTCTACCTCCTCCCCCCTCCAGTGGCACAGGGGGACGGGGAATGGGGGTTGTGGTCAGTTCATCACACATTGTCTCTGATTCTCCTTACTCCTCAGGGGGAGGACTCCTCACACTCTTCCCCTGCTCCAGCATGGGGTCCCTCCCACGGGAGACAGTCCTCCACGAACTTCTCCAACGTGAGTCCTTCCCACGCACTACAGTTCTTCACAAACTGCTCCAGTGTGGGTCCCTTCCACAGGGTGCAGTCCTTCAGGAACAGACTGCTCCAGCGTGGGTCCCCCACGGGGTCACAAGTCCTGCCAGCAAACCTGCTCCGGCGTGGGCTGCTCTCTCTCCACAGGGCCACAGGTCCTGCCAGGAGCCTGCTCCAGCACAGGCTTTCCATGGGGTCACAGCCTCCTTTGGGCATCCACCTGCTCCGGCATGGGGTCCTCCATGGTCTGCAGGTGGATATCTGCTCCACTGTGGACCTCCATGAGCTGCAGGGGGACAGCCTGCCTCACCATGGTCTTCCCCACGGGCTGCAGGGGAATCTCTGCTCCGGCGCCTGGAGCACCTCCTCCCCCTCCTTCTTCCCTGACCTTGGTGTCTGCAGAGTTGTTCCTCTCACATCTTCTCACTCTTCTCTCCGGTTGCAATTGCTGCTGCGCAGTAACTTTTTTCCCTTTCTTAAATACGTTATCCCAGAGGTGCTACCAACATCGCTGATGGGCTCGGCCTTGGCCAGCGGCGGGTCCGTCTTGGAGCCGGCTGGCATTGACTTTATCGGACATAGGGGAAGCTTCTAGCAGCTTCTCACAGAAGCCACCTCTGTAGCCCCCCCGTTGCCAGAACCTTGCCACACAAACCCAATACATACATATTAATGCAATTAGTCAAAGTTGTAGCACTGTAATTTTAATTATATTCATATAAGGAAGTAACACAATGGGTGGTATAACTTGGAGGCTGATTACATGATATAGGAAAAGGAGAAGTGTTTTGAGTTCTACTTCCTCAGTTTATACTTCGTTTCATACAGAAATGTGTAGTACCATATGTTCAATTTAAGTTCCGGTATAAAAGTAGTTTTTGTGATGTCTGCACTGATACATGGAGCAGATTTTATTCAAATCTGTTAATGAACACAGTAAAATACATTGGGAATTTTGTATATGAGTGCTCCTACCATTATTTTATGTACAATAATACTAAGTGTGGGCAGGCCAGCAGTGCCCTCTTTCCCCCTTTACATTTGCAGATGAGTATTTTTGAAAATGTATCCAATCTTATCTCAGTTTAAGATCACATTTAGCAGGTGGATAATTCAAAGAACAAAGTGTTGAGGGTTTTAAAATTAACAGCTCTGAACAACTTTGTGTTGTCTGTTCTAGAAAGGGTTTAATGCTGTATCTCTGTCAGAATATTTGTATTAGATGCACCTCTAACTATAGCAAGGCTTATACTAGCAGAAGAGTATGGGGATTTTTTAGATAGAGTTTATACTGATTTCACAAATGAAGTAACTTAAAGTAATAAAGGGTATTGTGCTGATTGAAATTAGTTACAATACAGCTTTTGTCAGTATAAAAAAATAACAAAGTCACACTGTCATATGATTTTACAAACTGACAAAGATATCTCATATAGATCACGGTGAAAAATGCAATTTGTTTTGAATGCCCTTTCAGATTTAATATAGGTTGTCTTCCTAATTGCTGATGATTATTTAAGTAAATCAGATGATAGGTACTTGGATGCGACAGATATTGAAAAAACAGCTATGTGATCAGTGAAGCTCATGAAAGGACTGATTACATTGACATTTTGATTGACTTTTTTGTATTTTGAAAGTTTGAATTAGCTCTGATGCTATTTAAATCCTGTCTAATTTGATAGCCACTTCCATGGTGCAGAAAAAAACCACTTGAAGTGAAATAAATTGTATTCTTCCTTTTTTTCTCCTTCCTTGTTACATGCCTGAAATGTACTGTACTTTACTTTTCTTGTTGCTTCTTTATGGATAGTATAAGGCGGATTAATAACGGGAATGTACCTTTGTTATGGTGCAATGTAGCTATGAAGTGTGCTGGATGCAGAAGAAGAGATGCTTGTAGTCTTCTCTAAGAAGCTTTGTTGTGCAGAGAAATTAACAGGAGGCTGGAAAATCAAGACTGCTAAATAATCCCAAATCTATCATTAAAGAATTGTGCAACTTTTTATAAGACACAATTCATGAAGTTTTAATCTTCCTCAGAATAAAGACTTTATCTATAGGAGTTGTTAATGAGATCAAAATCAGACCCAGTGTTGCTTTTTCCAATGTCACGGTGCTTCACATGCTTTTTATTTTCTTTTTCAAACACAAAAATCACTAGTGAAAGGTTTAATGTTGTCCAGAAAATTTAATTTTTGGATGACACTTCTGTTATTTCCATAGCAGAAATCATATTTCTGTTCTGAACATCTTAGGAAAAGATGAAAAGAGATAAATCTTTCATGGGACTGATTCAATCTGAGAAATTCCCATCTCTCTCGTTTGTGTATAGAAGCAGCTGGGCCAACTAGCTTAGGCTAACTTTCAGAAGGCCCAGTTTAGGCAGCAGTGTTACTCCTCCTTAATTTCTAAAGGGTTAAATCAAGAAAGAATTTGGGTGTGGAGCACTAATTCTTTCATAACTGGGTGTTATACACATTTGCTATGTAATGTAGGACTGCTCCATGTTTCAGTTTTAGGATATGGGTTGTGATAGCTACATATAGTGTCACTTTTTATTTTGCATAGCTGAAGCAGATAATATGAATTAGATAGTATCTTTCATAGTGCTATATGTGGCAGAACTTAATGCTTTTTATGTAATAATTTATTAGCTCTGCATACTCTTTACTTGTTGAAAGATTTTGGAAGAGATCTTTTTTTACACTGCTTACAAATTATTCTGAATCTATAGATTCTGAGTACATTGTGTTTTTAACTGCAGGATGTGGCTTAATCTTCTCTGATCTTTCCATGGGGTAAGGTCCAGTTCTATTACTCTAACCAGTATTACTGATCTTTGAGACCCTTGTTTAACAGTGCAAAACTTATGCTTGACTGTGGTACTGGAGTTGAGATAAATACATTTGAAGCGAATTTCTGAATCATAGCCTGATTTATATAGACTTCCAAGTACCTTCAGCCACATCACATCACAGTTATATCAGCCTTTTAATACCTTGTATATGTTCTTTGTAATTCATACTGTAGCAGTGGACACTGGTTCTTCCTTTTTTTGAGTGTGTAAATGCATAATGAAATTTTTGTTATTTGAAATACCTGATCCAAGCTTACATTCATTGAATTTGATTACATCGTGTGTAAATACACAGATTTTGTACACAGGTGGTGTGTGCAGGTACACTTGTAAAAAGAAAATGCTTTTTTGTTTCAAAACTGTTCTGTAACTTTTTATGATAGAGAAGTCTAAATTGATTGTGTGTCATATTTTTACACTGGAAACAATGGCTTGTAACATTTAATGATTATTGTGACATTCCTTTATTTGTAAAGTCAAGAGTTTCAAATTTACGTCATAAGTGAAAATACTATTTTACTTCTTTTGGGGGATAACTTGTTGAGTTTTTACTTGGTTAATCTCTTCTGTGTGATCTCTCCAATCTTGTGATTAATTTTAGCTGTATTACCTAATCCATGTGAGATGAACCTATACTGCTTTACTGCTTTACTCTTCCTTGAGAATTACTATTTTTGTTACTTTCAGGGCTTTTAAAAACTTCTTTGTCAAGGAAGATGTGCGACCGTATCTATTTATGGGGAAATGGAGAAATACGATACGTATGTAAACATTTATTAACTATGCAGAGGTTAATGGATATATCTCATGGAAAAAGGTTATGCATATGAGAAAAATACATATAAGATACATGTTTGCTGGTGTTGATAAAATCTTACTCCATCTCCAGGATGTGCTTGCAGGCTCAACGCGTTTTATTCCTCATGTAGTTCTGCTTTATTTAGTCTCTAGAATCCAATAAAAAATATTGTGTATCTTTGTCAAAAAGCCGTTACTACTGGTGAGCTGGTATTTCTAGCATTTTTCTATACTTCTCCATAGTATTTTTAGCTACTTGACATAGTTCATTTGTACATTTAATTTATACTGAAGTATTGGCAACCTGTGATGGGGAGCTCTATTATCACTATGTTATCTCCATTGCTATTGTCTCCTCTAGACTCTGAACAGGCACTCAGTTCAACAGCACTTGTATGCTCAGGATTTTGAGCATTGCTAGTGACCATTTGCAAGATTATAAACTTAATTTTGTATGATGTGTTGTTCTGAGAATATTGTTGTCCTTACCTCTGTGTCGAATCTGCCAGTTATCTGACTTGGTCTAGAGCAACTGAATCAAGACTGTGGTGAACCTCAGGATGCCTGAAGACATCTCAATTTACATATGTTGAAATGAATATTGTTCTGAAAGACAAACTGTTAGGAATCTGACATTTTAGTTTGTAATCTAAATGAACTCTTCAGTGTCTTGTAATGATAGTTTTTTGTTTGATCTCTCTAATAGGGACTTTGAATATACTGCTGGACTTCTCTAATTTATAAACCCTTTGCCATGAGTGAAGCCATTTCTGCATGTAAGTGACATAATGACATGGAGGAACAGAGCTTTAGGCCTGAATCCTGCAGAGATTCTTGTGCATGTTTAATGTAACACATTGAGTAGCCTAACAGAAACTAATAGAAGTGCATGTGTGCATATACTTGCAAGATCAGGCTTTCATTTTTTAAAGAATTGTTTGGGACTTTGGTATTCTATGGAACTGGCACAGAGGATGTAAGAATAATTGTATTTTAATACTGTCTTTTAATTTTTCCATTTTAGGATTTTAATGTTGCAGGCTGAGACACAATTTGCAATAAAATACATATTTATACTACAAGCGGCTGTCTTCTACATCATCTATTAAAATAGTGCTTTGTAAAGAAACAAGCAATAAATTAGCCATCTTTCTTGCACAATTCAAAACGTAAACCCTGAATGGGTGGTTATATGATCTTGATTCTTTATTGGCACATATGTACATGCTTTCTATTAAGCTTTGGTGAATGCACTTGGAAATGAAGGGATTTAATTATTTAGTGGCTGCTGAATATCATAATTTTTACTTTACATGTTGGTGATGATTAATTCTTTTTGTAATTTTCTGATGAATTATTTCTGTTTCTGCCTAATCAACAGGCATACTGTGAAATATAATTGCACTTGAAGGAAAATTACCGTCTCATGAGATGAATAAGTTTGATGATTAAATTACGTAGAATAAAGCAATAACATTCACATACCCAGCCAGGATGACATACTCATCCTTTTTGTGCTTTGATGACCTTTATAAAAACAGAAAGTCTTTCTAGAAACAATTCAAAGTATTTCAAGTCAGACTATATGAAAGGAAATTGGAAGAATCCTAAGTAAGATATAGTCTCATGGAAAATACAAGAATTTCACCTTTTTAAATAAAAAATACCAGTCCTGATCTACATTCAACATAATGTAAATCACTGAGTTTGGAAAAAAACCCTAAAACTGATAAAACCCCATACTTGCTACTAAAGTTAATTACTAAACTTGATCAGAAATAGGTTTGCAGCCTGGTATTCATATCAGCAGGAGACAGACTTCTGTACAAACAACATGAAATATCTGTTGTTTCATACGTAAGAAAACAAATCCTTTCTTACCCACATTTTCTGTAATGTTAAGCCCCAGTTTTTAGCTGTATCTTTATATAACGCAGTATTCATGAACCCTAAGCTATTCTTCCTTGACATACAAATATTTGATTTAGGACTAGTCCCATTCTGATTGAGAACTAATGTGCATGAGACTGAAGATTTGCAAAAGAAGTTTGGCAGTATTACTGCATGATTGATTGTGAAAAGGCCCTGATTGTATACTTAAGTATTTATGCACAGACCTAAAAGGGGAAGTTCATCATAAGCAGGCTGTGTATTTAATATTTGCATATTATTGTATGTCTTGTGTTTTGTATTTGAAGGGAAAAGATAGATTTATGGCCTCTCAACCCTAAAATTAATGTTTCTGAGAACATACTGATCCATGTGTAAAGAGTTGGGAACTTCTGAGGCCTTTATGTCAAAAAGGCCATTCCAGCTGTAGAAGAATGTTTGCAATGTTGAATCACGTTCTTCCCAAAAGAGGGGCAGGGGTTGGAAAAAAGCCTTTGTGGGGTACTGATCTTAGGCTAATGACATATTTTAGCATTGTGCCCAGCTGGTCTTAGATACAGGAAATCTGATAGAAATAGCTTCTCTCTCTGAATTGGATTTCTTTGCAAAAGTCACCCTACTCTCATACCCTATACAGAATTGCTGTGATGTCTATGTACAGAGGGCAAGAAAGCAGAAACATGTTTTGTTCACTTGAGTCTATCCGTCCTTTTTCTGTAGGAAAAGAAAGGAAGAAGAGTTTTTCTTTGGAAAACTCCCATGGGAGATAATTATAGTGGAGCATATGTTAACTGTTTGTTCTCCCTTTCTTAATGTTTTTTATGCTGCAGTCAGGAGATACAAATCAGAAGTGGGTGACTGAAAGGACATATGAATAAACCAGAGTTACCCTACTATCTTTAAAGTAAAGAACAACTGAAATGGAGTTTTGTTTTCACATTGGAAAAGAACAATTTCTGTGGGGATGTCATCTACATGTGTTCTCAGGAGGAAAGACTGAAATTCATTTGTTTCAGTTGCATGCTTCTGGAGAGTTTCTGATTCTTGAGGGTTCAGGAACTGCATGTGATTCTAAGGAGATCCTAAACGCTGACAATTGGAAAGGAAACGTGGGATGCACTGTCAGTATTTACTAGAGGCCAAAACTTTAAGATGTAGAGGAACTCTCAGCTTATCGTGTTGGAACCACTACATCTACAAATAATGTGTGATGTTATCTGTAGAAGAATTAATACGAGAAACTATTTTTTTTTCTAGCAAGAGAGGATTTAATTTGAATGTAAAAAACCAAAACTGTGGATATACCATGTAAAATATTATACAGACACTAGTCTCATGAGGCTTGTGTCCCTTTATAGTGACCATAAAAATAACTCTGAAATGTACAAGTCAGAATTGTGTAGTCTTTTCAAGTAGCTGCCCGAGCTTGTATCTGTATGCGTAAAGTACAGGACAGTCCATACTGGAAATGAAAATTTTCGTTTTTTTGATGTTTTACCATATTTGACCTACATAAATTCAGGTGACTGAAGACGGTAGTATCGTCTATGGTCTAGTCAAATTTCTATGCTCTAGTCAGATATACAGGAAGATCATCTCGTGCCTCAGCAAAGAAGTAACACAAGTGATAGTAATCACAGAATCATAGGATGGTTGAAGTGGGAAGGGTCCTCTGGAGGTCTCTAGGCCAATCCCTCTGCTCAGAACAGCGTTAGCCAGAGCAGGTTGCTCGGGTCCTTCTCCAGTTGGTTTTCCAAAATCTCTGAGGATGGAGCCTCCACAGCCTTTCTGGGTATCCTGCTCCACTGTTTGACCACCTTCACAGTAAAAAAGTTACTTCTTATGTTTAAGTGGAATTTCCGGTATTTCAGTTTGTGCCCATTGCCTCTTGTCCTGTTACTCAGTGCCACTGAGAACAGTCTGGCTCTTTTTTACTCTCTCCATCAGGTGTTTACGCACATTTATAAGATCCCCCTGAGCCTTCTCTTCTCCATGCTGAACAGTCTCTCTCTCAGCCTCTCCTTGTAGTTCAGGGACTCCAACCACTTAACCGTGTTCATGGCCCTGAACAAAATAATTAACGAAAAAATAGGATAGATAGTATAGCTGGAGAATAGTGAAAAAGTAGTCATTTTACATAATTTCTGAATAGTAATTGTTAGTTCAGATGCAAAAAAGCCTATCTCCACACACAGACAAACAGTGGCAAGAGATGCAGAGGAGACAAAGCCCTGGGAAGGGGGAAAGCAGTTGGTGCACTCAGGCCCCTGACATTAACATTACATGATTCATGTCATGTCCTTATTGCCCTGTCTGATAACTGAGATGTTCAGGACGCATGCAGAAAAGGGAAGGTGATGAAAGGATGAGGAAAGAGGAAGAAAGTGGAGGAGAAATGTCAGCTCTGGAAGCACTAGACATTCTGTGGAGACATTGGTAATCACTGATTAAATGAGTAATTTATGAGCTTCTTTATGACGTTTCTTCATGGAGGCAGATGCTCCATGTGTGTTCTCTGCTGTTCCTTTGGAAACACCTTGGCTAAGTTTAAAAATACATATAAAGCATGCAGTTTTTGTCAAATAATATTTTTTTAATACCAAATGGAATTGCCTCCCTACTGACATTTGCTTATCTGAGAAACAAAGACATTCCTCTTTCTCGAAGGATATCTTCATCATGGGACAAGAAAACCAGACCGGACCAATGCAAAGGTTTTGCCCATGCCTTGCTGGCTGTGGTGGCACTGGATGTTTGCGATGTCAGTGCTGCTATGGGAAGCTAGAAGGCTTTCTACAGCCAGAGTGTGTCACTACAGCCCTATTGATGCTTGGGGATAACATCATGAATAAAACTGTGATAATATTAACACAGTGTTTTGAAAGGTCATTGCTGTAGATATGATGGTTAAGATGCTATGTGTAGGTATGTTTTTCTGATAAATTTTGAATGTTAAAACCAGAAACAATCTTGGGAGTAGTGACTAGAACGCATGCCTTCTCTCTTCAGGATTAGCTGCCCAAACAGAAAAATATGGATTTGCTCCCTTTTATTTACTCTTCCTGTACTGCTTTCTATACATTAAGAGAGAATAGCTCTTTAAAGATGCAAAGGATTAATTTTACAATAGTTTAGGTTTGCTGTTTCCTCACTGCTGACAACATTTCAGTTTTTGTAATTTAGTATTTATTGTTTTAATTTATACTATTGTATCCTATGCTGTTTGTTGGGCCTCATCATTTTAGTATTTAGTAACAGTGTATCATGAGTATCTATGACAACATCCCAAGTTAACCGGAGGAGTTAAAATCCGCCTCATCTAGACCTCATTTGTTGATTAGTGGTTTAGAAGCTGTGTACAAAGGGAAGACTGAGCTGGAATGCTGCAAGTAGAGGAAAGCAAGTGCTCTGACTTGTAGCTATTCTATAAAAGGTGATGGTAACTGCCAGGAGGCACCCAAGCACTCAGTTCCCACTGACTATATGAGGTGCCTCTGTCTCCATAAGAAAATTTAGTTTTAGAATGGAGAAAGTATTTGCCATGTCACCCCTTGACCTATAGGTAGCCTTTTACGTCTTTTGAAACCTTGATGGATTTAAATACAATAATACTTACAAAAGCCCCACATTTTTAAGACAAGGGAGATTTATATTTGCTTTACAAGTAGTAGATATTTGAGAACAAGTAGGCCAAACAGCTGCCTAGGTATATGTCAAGAGACACTGTTATTAAAAAATATAAAATTATGTTTTGCTGGGTTTAGTGGAGCTCATTTTGAAAGGTAAACTTCAGCTTTCATGAGTGGCACCTTAAATTGATTTCTCAGCTTTTCCAATGAATCTTAGCTCTTCAGAGTGCTAATTCTGAGTTACAGCTTCCATTTGACAGCCTACACCATAGATTAAGTGCAAAATCATGCAAGTATGAGCCACAAATCACAAAAAAAAAAAGAAGATAGCCTTTGGCATGCGTGGCTGACATCTCATGAGAAATTTCTTAAAAATTGCTTATAGTATAGATTGTCACCAAGATTGAAGTGCATGGTAGCAAATCCCTCTGGTCCAAATAGTAATTTTTACCTCAGTGCAGTGATTGCCACATCTTGGTAGAAAAAGTTCAGAAAAAACCTCCCTTTCTAAAATAAATAATCTATTAGAACAACTCCTTGTAATTTTCAAAATGGATTTGGAGTTGGAACTTTCTCTGACTGGTGGACTTTGATGCTGAGTCTCGGAAGGGGATTTTATATCATATTTCCAAGCAATGCTGTGGGATGTGAAGGAGAATAAAAAACCTGAATAAATTAACCGAATTAGTATGTTGAGTGCAGTGCAGCTTTGCTTAAATGAATGATTCTGTAGTCATATTTTAATCCGGAATCAAATACAGATAGCCAGATGTTTAGCCAGTGTAAGTCACTGAAGGAAGTAGCACATTGTCAGTTTATATGTAATTTATATATGTTTGTGTATATGTGAAATAAATACAGGAACCAGGTTTGTATTTCATACTTCATTCAGAGCAATCGGTTTCCTTACAAATTAGAATTTATTTTCTCTGCTTTTCTGAATTCAATACAAAGAAAATCAGGTAAAACTTTTGAGGTCTATGGTATGCAGGTGATTAGACTAGAATATTGTTGAGTACTCCTTGAGTTTAAGCTCCATAAATCCAGAAGACTATGCCTGAGTTCTAAATAATCCAAATATAAACATATCTATGTTTTCATTTTTTTAAAACAATAAGATTACCACACTTATTATCATATTTATTACCATATTGCAGAAGTGTAGGTCAAAGAGAAGTGACAGTGGTACATTTCCCATCTTTGAAGTTCAAAAATGTGACATTTCCCTTGGATTTGCTACAGAAATAAAGGTAGGTGTCTTGCAAAAACAAAGCAGTGCATCTTATCATTTCAACTTCAACTTACGATGCAGAAACTATTTAGGGCTTGTTTGAGTGCCTTTCTTTTTTCTGTAGAAATTACTATAGTCAACTTTAAAGTCCTACTTCCTGTGATAGTAGATCCTCATTTTACATAACTCTTTCAGTAAATGACGAAAATTAATTGTGAGGAAAGCTTGTACTCTCTATCTTTGCTCTTTTCAGTGCTTGTCTGTTGCCTGACTTGATGTGTGTGAAAGCTCAGACTTGATGTGTTGTGCAAAAAAGGAAGAAAGGCAGGAAAAAAGTATCAGTTGTATTACCTTTCAGCCAATTATTGACATGCTTCCAACAAAGACACGACTGTTCACACTTACAGCTTCTGTCTAGTATCATCCTGGAGCACAGCAGGAGTTGCTAGAAATTGGGGTAATGATTATGATGAATCTTCTCCTTTTGACATGCACATTAACAGTGGTGTTTCCCTGGCGCTCACAAATGGTTGTTTCTAATCTCATAAAGTACACTTAAGAAAATTTACATACATATATACTCAATGTTTTATTTATAGATTGATACTTCCTTTTGGGCTTTTATATTGGGGTTATACATCTTCACAACTACAATTATCATTTATACAGTTTAAAAGTGATGTCAGTAAATGTCATTAATTGCTCATGTATAGGGTTAAAATAGATGTGGGAGCTGAGAGAACTTATACTGTATGTTTTAAAGATGAAAACTATAGCAGTTGTATTTATGTAGTAAAGAACTGCTGGTATGTTCCTGCTCACCAACAAGTTCTGCAGATAATCTGTGAAAGTTAGAATTTCCTAAATAGATGTGAAGTCACGTGCATGCATATAATCAGTAAAACTCTCCTCATCCTCTTCTAATAAGTGTGGTACGAGCAAAAAGGCAGGCTTTATGCTGAAATTAATCTACACCTAATGCAATATGCAGTACCTATTATTTGCCCACATAATGTAGATTTGAAAGCTACTGGAAATGTCGATAGCCTTTGGTGTATCCGAAGTCTGGTTCTTAGCAATTAGCAAATCAGTTGTAATAATGTAGAAGCTGTGTGGTCTCTTAATTTTATAAAATGTATTCTCTCTTTCTATAAATCCTGGATCTCAAAAGAAAAAATCCTTTCTCCTTCCTATTTCCTGTACACTTACTGATGAGGGTAACACTTTTAATTATGTAGTTTTACCGGTAATGTTGTCTCTCAATATTGTAAATGACCCCCTCATCCCCCCCAGTGCTGGGCTCAGCCTGTGCTAGTTCAGTGTCGCGTCATGAGATGTGATAACCTGGTCTTGTCTGCTATTCCTGTGGCAGAAAGTATGGCCTTGAAGGGACACAAGGAAGCTATGGATGCCTTCTAGGGAAGCTTCTGTTGGCTGCTGCATCAAATGAGGGAAGGACAGTCCCTGTTCTAAAGAACACTGGTAGATAAGGAGTATGCCAGGAGAGGTAATAGTTCACAATAATAATACATGGAGTACCTTTTTATTCTGGTCCTTTTCACCAAAATAAATAAATTTAAAAACCTTTGCAATTGTGTTCTATATGCAAAAGAATCCTAACACATGTCTTCAGGCATGGAGAAGTGTAGATTTTCTATTTCCATGTTGGGTTGGCATTATTCTACAGCTAGAAATATCAGAAAGCTTCCATTAAAATAGGGAAGTTCTGTTAAATTTTTGAATCTACCAATCTGTTTAATCTTTGAATGACAGTTACATCTAGTACCCACAATGATGCTGGGGTGTTTTGACTCTGTCCATTCTGTAAGTCATGTAAAATCTTTGCCAAACTAGGGTAATGAGAATGGTAACTTTGCCCAGGTTCAGCCAAAATCTGCAGACTCGTCTTTTTCTACAGAGATTAGATTTCCCACACTGTTTTTAAGTGAATAAGTCAGTGTGGACAGGTGGCCCTTTAGGAGCGTGATTTACAGAATAGAATGTCAGAAGAGATTGAACCCTGGAGGGGGAGAGAATGGCAGCTCCCATAAGCTGGAGATACCACATAGTACATGGAATACAGATGCTTTGTTGCTAATATACAAATGGATTGGGTTAGTTCTCTAGAATGAAATACTTAGAACTGCTGGCACAAAGAGCTGAAGAACTGCAAATTGGTTCTTTTCTTTCGATAGATTGGAATGTTTTTGAAAGTAGTTAAATGAAAGCTCTTTACTCTGGTTTTTTTTTTTTTTTAAACTCCCTGTGCTTGCTCTTGATAATGCTTGTAACAAGGACTGTACTGCTAGCTATTTCGTGTTTATCGAATGAAAGAAGATTCAAGGAAGAGGACACAGCAGGACAGTGTTGTTGAGGGAAATGGCATGTTGAGTTTGAAAAATATGCATTATACTATAATGAATATGTAGGAAGAGATTTAAAAGAACCTAGACCATAGTAAAAATCATGAACTTTTGAAAGCAGAATAGGTCTTAAAAGGAGAAAGAGCAGAGGGGCATAAGGAGCTCTCCCTGTGTGTGCATAACTGGAATCCAGCTGAAGACATACCTCTTCAAAGAGCTCTCTTAATACAGAAGTGTCTTAATTTTCAAGAGGTGAGTCTGTTCTTATTCATTCCCACAAATATGCAGAGAAATGAAATCCAGTTCTAGTGTGTGCTTGGGGTTATCAGTGTTTGAAAGCTCTCACAGTGTTCATGGGGATGAAATGGAACCCCCTCAAGCAGAAATTCTAGTGGTAAATGAGCTGCTTTTGTTAGTGAGAAGGCAGAAATACCTGCAACAGAGATTCTGATTTGTGTAAGCTACTGGAGAGTGAGCCCTCTGGCAACAGCTGGGTTGGGATTCATCTCATCTGGTCCTAAGCATCTCCATCTAAGGTAGCAGAAGTAGAGTAACAGTAGGTTTCCTTTGTAGTCCACTAGGCATGCTTTCGCTCACAGTTCTCCAAAGCTTTTTTGTGTTTTGTTTTAGGATGAAGGCTTCATTCTATGGAATTCATTTACGATAAAGTAAGGCACATTCTAGGAAGGAAAGTTCTCGTGGTGAGGCAAGTAGACTGCTCAAAATGTTGAAGTCCATGTAGGTTTTCTTCCAGTAGAATTTGCAGCTATCGATGCTGTAGCTTAAGACTTTTTTTGGGAGGAGTGGAGGGATTATGTCAAAGATAGCTCTTCTAGAAGATAGTGAACCCTGTTAATAAAGCTAAACCACTTAATCTGTGAGCAGCTATCTCTTCATGGCACTAAATAAGCAGACTGCTTGGAGCCAGACCAGCAAATAGTTATCATATTATTTGCTGATTTACCATCTTGCTGGTAGTGGATGAATGCATCTAGCAAGGTGTTGCGATTAAGATACTGTTGCCTGGGAAGAAAGTAAGATAGACTGCTGCTAAAGACACTGTAAGGCAGGATATTATGTTCTTTATTGCAGCATTTCCCTGATTTTTTGGCTGTTTTAATACTGTTTTAATTACTAACAATTTTCTTGTTTTCATGAATTCTAGCAGTTTCTGTGGACAGGATTCAGCATCTTGGGGGATGGCATTTATTTTTTCCAGGTTTTTAGGGTCGCAGGTTTTTTTTCTGTATATTTTTAATGAAGAATGGCCCTAGTCTGGCCCTTGATGCTGTGATTGATCAGTTGGGAGAAAGAGGAAAGAAGAGTATTTCTAAGAACAGAATTAGACTGACTTGTCTGTGTGATGTCCTGAATCTTGTTAATCTTGTTAATTACAGGGCATTTTAGATTTTTGTCTCATTAGACTTCACAAATTTGTATTTTTATCCACAGTATATCTAAGTCTGACTCTAGCATTAACTTTGAAGTGGATAGGTGTCGAACTTGTTACTTTCCCTGGGCTCTTCTTGTAAGATAAGTTTAGTTTAAGACCTGAAACCTCTCCCCTATCATCACAATTTAATTCAAAGAGCAAATTAGTAACAGTAGGTAACTACTTTGCATTTTATTTTGCATCCGGTATCATAGGAAATTATTTCATGTGCATGTATGCAGGTAGAGAAAGATAATGATCTCAGCTGTAGTGAGCATTCCTCATTCCCAGAACTACTTGTGTTCTGTATTTCAGTGTTGCAAGACTACTAGGTCTTCCTTTAGAGTGAAATATGCAAAAATCCTCTCTTTGTATTTGAGGAATATGAGTGCTTCTGAGGGTCCTTAGTGCTATGCTTTCTTAATGTTTACAGTTTTTAATCTGAATTCTTGGACTGTCGTTAAGGCGAAGGTTTTTAATACAGTCTCATCTTTTCCCATTATATTCATTGTACTTGAAATGCTGGCACGTGGTTATTATTGTAGTTAAGAATGGGTTAGAACTGAACCTGCAGTTTTCTTTTGAAAGCCTAATGAATTGTAGAGACTATGAATTAAAGAGATGTGCCCAGTTGATTTAAAGCATTAATAGGAAACTATCAGTCCTCAGGGGCTGGAGATATGTCTAAGCAGAAACTTGACAGACTACATTAGAGATCATTGTCTTCCTTATTCTCACAAAGTTCAGTGAGAAAGTTTCTCATTTGATAGTTTGCCAGTGTCACAAAACACATTGGCAATTTCATATTAACTTGGAGACCTATTAGCAAAAGGTAGGGATAGAAAGCTGGAACTTCCTTCATAGTACATGTGATAAAGGATGTATTCCTCAGAGCCATCAAGAAGGTCATGGTCTAATAATATTAAATTAGTGAAGGGAGAAAATAAACATATAAGTCACCAATTACCTAGTGAAATTAAAGAGAAGCTGCTGGTATATAGAAAAAATAGGGAAACCAGTGATACTGTCACTTATTACACTGACTTCAATAAATGGTCAATCTCAAGAATGATAGAACCACTAAAGTGGAACATACAAGAGGTCTTGCTCAGTGATGTGTATTTCATTTTACCTCAGTTCAAATACGGGCTACTTTGTGACTGATAACCCTGTCAGTTTGTGATTAGGGACAGATATATCATTACATACTTATAACAAGATGTCTAGCTCAGCCATAGGCAAAACAAACAGTATAGATTAGGGCTGACCAAAATGCTGCTGAAGAAAAAAAAGACAAAACCCCAACAACGGCCAAACGTGTCAACATCTTGAACAATTTTTTTGCTTTTCTTGCAAATCTTAAAGTGGTTTAAGATTGGTAACCAATTTACTGCCAATATTCAGTTGAAGCTCTGAGAAATGGCTTTTCTCTTGGCTTGCACTCCAATGAATTTATATAGTAGTATGAATGAGTTTGAAATCCTGCTGCCTCACTCATATCAATAAAGGTAAATTCAGACTTCTGGGTCATCAGTGCCAAATATCTTCCAAGGAACATGAGATACTAGCACTGAAAATTGATGGAAAAAGTCAGTGTTGAAATATCACAAATATTGAGCTTTCTCTCATGAAAGAGGCAAATATTAGTTAGGTTCTGATGTAGATATGCAACTAGATTGGACTGATTCCTTTCTGGTTCAAAAGCTTCATATAGTGGTTATTTTAGTTTCAAGCACCAGAATTGCAGTTCCTCTCCTCAAACTAATGTTAGTTATCTGAATGACTGACCAGGAAGTTATTTATAAGCAAAATATTTTGTGCCTATTATATATAAAAATACCCAGTATCTGCATAATCTGTAAAGTCATACCTTTAATTTTGTGTGTACAGTTATGAGTTTTGTCTGTAGAGTGAGTTAAAAATACCAGCTAGTTTATAATATATATGGCCATGTGATTTGTCATGTGAGAAACTGCAGTAGAAGCTTGCATCTGGCCTAACAGATGGTCTGTCAAGGAATAATGGGTGTATTTAGAAGAATCCCGATTCTCTCATATTCCATGTGTCCAGTATGCATTGTCAATTTTTTTGAGAAAAGTTAATGTTTTCAGAGCAAGCGAGCAGTCATGCCATTACAGCAAAGGGTATTTAACACCTCTATGTGCAGTAAAAGTTTAGAGAGAGGAAACAATCTGATAGGAGGGGCACCGACTTCAGTCTTGAAAGACTTTGGGTCAGTTACCTGCTTCACATCTGACTCTAAGCAAATAATTTTGGGACTGCAGTCACATAGTTTCAAAATTACAAGTTTAGCTCCTCAGTACCTCTCAGCTGCTATAGGTACCAAAGCTTCTATCCATAAAATTGCACAGGCATCTGGGTATCTGCTCCCAGCAGAGTCATGCCCATTAAATCCCATCAAGTCCCAGCGCCAAGGTATTTCGCCGTTTCTTACACCTATGATCTGATAGGCGTTCAAACAGTTTAGCAAAATGGTTCACTCTTGGTTTGAACTATTCCACAAACTCTTAAACTCTTAAACATCTATTGGGACAGGGAATGAAATTCAGGTCAGAGGAGTGCCCCAATGACTGATCTGTACAGTCATTCTGCTTCTCTTACTGACAGAGCATATTTGGTACACAAAGTATAGCAACTTCAGCTGTAAGGCTGGAGAAACCCTTTTTGTAGGCTGGTGGCCTTATTAAAGACACACGAAAATGAAGGGGTGCAGTACTCGGCATTGCATCATGTATGTCTTCATCTGACTAGCCTTTCTGTATTTCACCTCCATTTACTGAAGTGAGGACATAGCTCAAACCTCATTCATTGCACTAGTGATGCTGCCACTGACTACAGTGGGCTTTTGATAAGAGCCTTGATTCCCTCGCTCAGGCTAAAGTCCTGGTGCATTACACAGGAGTTTTGTCTGCATAAGAATTACTGGATAAGCCTTTCATTCTTCTCCTGTCAAATACTGCCTGCAAGGTGCCTTGTGGCTTATTGTGGCTGTTACAGCTTCACCTGCTAAAAATGCCCAAAAGAAAGAAAACATTAATGGGATCAAAAGCCTGCCCTTCCACAGGACAAGACAGAAAAGTACCAGGTTGGCTTTAACTACAAGGGCTCAATTTTAAGGCCAGTGCTCTTTAATGTTTTTATAAATGATCTGGACGCAGGAATCAAATGTACATTAAGTAAGTTTGCCGATGATACTAAACTAGGAGGACCTGTGGACTCCCTCGAGGGGTAGAGGCCTTAGAGAGAGATCTGGATAGACTAGAGAGCTGCGCAATCACCAACTATATGAAATTTAACAAGAGCAAGTGCCAGATTCTCCACCTGGGATGGGGTAATCCTGGTTATACATACAAATTGGGGGACGAGAGGCTGGAGAACAGCCCCGCAGAAAGAGATCTGGGGGTTTGGGTGGATGGCAAGTTGAATATGAGTCAACAGTGCACCTGGCAGCCAAAAGGGCCAACCGTGTCCTGGGGTGCATCAAGCACAGCATAGCTAGCCGGTCGAGGGAGGTGATTGTCCCACTCTACACTGCACTGGTGCAGCCCCACCTCGAGTACTGTGTGCAGTTTTGGATGCCTCAATATAAGAAGCACATCAAACTATTAGAGTGTGTGCAGAGGAGGGTGGCCAAGATGGTGAAAGGTCTCGAGGGCAAGACTTACGAGGAGCGGCTGAGGTCACTTGCTTTGTTCATCTTGGAGAAGAGAAGGCTGACGGGTGACCTCATCACAGTCTGCACCTTCCTCGAGGCGGGCAGCGGATGGGGAGGTGCTGATCTCTCTCTGGTGACCAGCGATAGGACACATGGAAATGGAATGAAGCTGCGTTGGGGGAAGTTCAGACTGGACGTGAGGAAAAGGTTCTTCACTGAGAGGGTGGTCGGTCACTGCAACAGGCTCCCCAGGGAAGTGGTCACGGCACCAAGCCTGTCAGAGTTCAAGGAGCATCTGGATGATGCTCTTAGTCATATGGTTTAGTTTTAGGTAGTTCTGCCAGGAGCAGGGAGTTGGCCTCGATGATCCTTATGGGTCCCTTCCAGCTTGAGATATTCTGTGATTCTACAAGTGAAGAGGAAATGTGGGGTCATTTTGATGAATTTTGCTTTAACCTTTTGGCTGGGAACAAAATCCCCTCCTTTTGTCACATGGTGTTTAGAAGTGAGACTATGATAAATTCAGAATCTGAAGGAAAAAGTGTTTTGATGGGAGAAACTCTCTCCCATCACACAGCAGAACTGTAAAGAAAAACAGACAATTTATACCATTTGAAAAGAAGAAAGTAAATAATTGTTTTGAATTTGCCATACATGCCGCTAGACCTTTGTGAATGATGACTGTCTAGATCCAACTCCTGTGAAGAGATGCTTTGTTTTAAGTATGACAACAATAATTTTTGGTAAAATTGAAGAAGGGAGTGTTGAAATTGGGTATGTAACTGATGACCCAACACTTACCCCTTTCTATTCAAAGTAGAAGCTGACTGGCCCTCTTCAATATAAACACTTAGCAGTATAGCATGGCAGCAAACCCAACAAAACCACATCTCAATCCAAACGCTATAATGTGAACACAACTCTTATCCCAGGGAAAGGATGAGAAAAAGAAGGAACTGCATGTTAGAGGGAGCATTACTGTTGCTTAAATGTCTCTGTAGATGGTATTTAGATGCTATAGTGACAGTAGAAGTATAAAATCCATTTGAAACAGAATAATCACAGAGTCAAGACCAAGAAGACCTGGCTCTTCTGGACAGCAGCACTGGGCAAAGTCTGATGCTGTTTCATTGCAGTTATAGGAAAGCACCGCTGAGAATAAGGGTGTTTGGTTAAATTAGTTTAATACTTGATCTATCATTGCTCATTTACTTTGCCTAAGTAAAAAAGCCCTTTTGCTTAAAGTGCTTTTTCATCATTCTCTTAGCAAGAATGTAGAAGAGAATTTTCTGTGTTTGACTCTATTGCTTGCTAATTTGGCTAGATGTAAATACATTGAACTTTTGGGATAAGATTTCAGGGCAGCATTATTACTGTGAGTAGTTATATGTTTAAGTTTATGATACACACCATTTGCTTTTGAAAGATGTGTATGATTTGAGGAAAAGGGAATTCTTTATCTTCTGTCTTAATATTGTTGATATTTATAATTTAAGTTAATCTACCCTCAAAAGTAATGACCTTTTAGGTAATTTACATGACTGGTTGCTTTCTTTTCAATTCTGGGAATTTGCGGGAAATCAATCAGTACTGAAAACTAAGAACTCAGCCAGCTTAAAAAGAGCATAAGCTTTTTAATTAGACTGCTTTTCACATGTTTAGTTTTATGATGTGTGGTGAAATGAATGGAGATTGTTAACTAAGCTGCCAAGATAGATGCTATGTGGTTAACTGTGTTATAGAGAAATAATATCAAATTATATCTGTCTTGTAATTTTTTAATGGTTTTGCCCTATAAAGTTTACTACCCTATTAAATCCGTAGGTTAGCCTTTCTTAGGAGGCTTTGATAAGATTTCCTAAGTAGATGGCTGGTAGAAGAATTCATCATATAAAACAATACATCTCAGAAATTCATGGTTATAATTTAGTTTATAGGCGGAGGGAATCATGAGACATTTTTCTTATTTCCAAATTCAAATTAATAGACATACCCTCCTAAATTATGTTTTTCAATTTCAAAGGCAAAATCAATATACTTAAAAATATTCGAAATATATTTTATCCATTGCATAGCAGCTCAGCTTTTTACTGTTCCCTTTTAAATATCCATCCTGGCAATAACTCATGCTGTGTAGATAGATAGTAATTTACATTAAACAATAAAAATGGAAGTATATACACCAGGAAAATGCAATTATTTATACAAAAAAGCAACTTCATAAGGATTATTACACTTGTTAGCCTCATTTTCTATGGAAACGAAGAGTATGTGATCGTACCATCTCCACATCTGTCCCTCTGCCTCTGCTTCCTTAGTTAGTGGTTGATTTCAAGCAAATTGGATAGTATGGTTCAAAGACACTAAATTCCTACAAATTTTGGTGGTCAGAGAGAAAACCTTTCTGAGAGACTCTAATACTGAGAGAAAGAATGCAGCAGGGTCTTAAATTTATTGGACATCAGAAAGAGATGTTACAAATCCCACACTGGGAAAAGCTTCAGTTGGAGTTTATTCTTTTGTTATGTGTCAACAAATCCACTCCTCCATCAAAGTTTGTCTCCGATGTAGATTCTTTGTTGTATAATAGGTTCATGCCTCAGATTTTGTGTACTTCCCTTGAAAAGCCAGTTGATCATGAGGCACAGCTGCATTGCAGACCAGGACTTGGGAGGTCTAGTGCTTGCAGGAAGTATTTTTCTCTTGTACAATGCTATGGTATAAAGCAGTATGGCCTCATTGCACTAATTGTTCTGCGGGTAGATCTTCAACCTCCAGTGAGCTTGTCTAGGTTCTTGTTGACACTCGTAGTGATTGTCCTTTTTGTACTAGCTGTGTTTGCTGTGTCTGCTGCTTGGGCTAAATGGGACTATGTGCAAGCCAGGGCTGTATCTAGCTATTTATCCAGCTCTGTATGGCTGGTTCCCTGCTAAAGAATGGCACAACACTAAGTAAAGCACTGCATTTGTGCTTTTTTCCTCATTAAAGTATTTTATGCCAAGATCTAGGGGTTTCTAGCTCTAATCCTGGGCTTGATATTTACTACAGTAGTCTGGCAGGAGCATTAGTTGAACCAAGGCTTTTGAGCTGTACTGAGCAAGCCCTGGTGATTTCAGTAAAAGTAGTCTCCACAGCCGTTAGCAGAGTTACAAGGCTTTCAGTTTAAGCCCAGGTTTCTGAGGAATACTTAGGCACATAGCTGCCATTTTTTATAATGAAAATTAGATAGCTAACTACTGTTGAAAGTATATGCCTTAATTTTTTTTATTAATTCAAGGGGCATCCTAACCTCCCTTCCTCTTGTGATTTATGGTTATGTTGCATTTATGATATTTGCTATTGTTTAAACAATAAAGACTTTCTAGCACCAGAAACACCAGGATCCTGGGCACTGATCATACATAAAGTTACATCAAATGAAATGTTGTTATCCTTTGCCAGGTAGAGAATAGAACTCATTTCAGCTGTTTACTCAAAAAGCAAAAGGCATCGCCATCATCGTTTTAATTGTGATTTCGTTTACATTTTGGGAGTGCCTGGAGGCCTCCATCAGTGTCAGTGTGTCATTATGCTGTGTGAAAAGCACAGCAAAGACACAGTCCTTATTCCAGAGAGCTAATGAATTGAGAAACTGCAGAATACTAGGACATTTTTATGCATACTTATGTCTGTATTAATATTATCCAGATTTAAATACTGAAACCCCTGAATGTTTCTTTTTCCACTTTACGGGTTGTATTATCCATTGTTATTTTAGCAGGATGTAGAACATTGGCATGATGCATTTGCCATTATTGAGATAAAGAATGAAATTATTGAAAGTTCTTTTGCAATCAATAATTTTATTTTGTCACAACTTGACAGATAATGCTCCTTTTTTCTTTTTTTTTCCGATGACTAAAGCGATTATAATCCATAGGTGGACAGAGGAGAGGCAATTACCAAAATAGTGTATTTGTGACTGGAGAGCTTAAAAACAGTAGCCATAAAACAAGTTGTTAATCCACTTTACAAGAAATGCATGCATATCTCATTCTGTGAGGAAAGACACTTTTATTGCTCTCACAGAAGTCATAAATCATGGTGAAAATCTGTTATGAAAATACAGCCCTGTACAGTGGAAAAAGAAAATTCTTGTTACATCTGAAGGCTGATAAGAAATTATGTTGCAATTATACAGAGCTCTTCGTGGGTGCTGAGGAAGAACTGAAAGAAGTGGGAGCTCAGCCCACATTTAAGATATGTCTCTGGGGTTCCTGGGTTGCCTTGGTCAGCCTGTACTCCTTTTCTCCTCTCTAGCTCACCCTGCAGTTCACTCAGTGCTGTGCGTTGTGCAGCTCTTGTTGAAGATGATGTTGTTCTGGCAGAGTGTCTCAGCTTTTGGCTCTTCTTGTGGGTTCATTTTCTATTGATAGGAGGTGGAGAGGATAAAAGGGATGCAGAAGGGCAGAATGTAAAGAACAGAGAACTTTGAAGCTGCTGCAGGGCAATTTCTTGTACATGAGATCTGTGGTGTCTTGGTGACCTCCCTTGCATGTTCTAGAAGTGGGCAGGGAAGGAGTCAATGCTGCCAGTGCAGAAGGCTGAGAAAAAGAAATATTTTAGGCTGGCCGAGGGGAAAAGGGGATCACTGTAACCACTGATCAAGTGATGTATGTCCCCCCTCTCTGGCTGTATTTGTACCAGTAACTTCAAGAGTGTAAGGGAATGTACTTGAGCAGTTGAGTTTGATCAGCTGGTAGGGTCACTGACCATGGTTTCAGACTGTGCCAACCAGTACCCATTCCTGCATGTAGTTTGGGAATAGGCACAGAAGCAGAACTATTCCCATTTGGCAGTTTGCATCGAAGGGGAAATTCAAATTGTAACTGCCCAGCAATGGCAATTTGTGACCAAGGAATGATCTGGCATGGAGGTCGAGAAGGCCCACCTGCAGAAGATGTTAAACTGGCTGGAAGCAGGGATGCCAAAGACAGAAGGACTTGTTTGTAAGGGAGTGAAGCTTCCCCTCGTGATAAGGAATAGCCGCAGCATTGTCTTGTGGCAATCCTGGAATGCAAGCGCTCAAGGGCCGCCTTTGGGCAGCAGAGCTGGAGCTAGGGGATGAACTCAACGCCTGACTGAGGCACCTGATGCTGATGCTCACAGGATTGGTTCCGGTGTAAGTGTATATAAGGACGTGCAGTGCATTGTTAATTTTTTTTTTTTTAATATATTTAAGCACAAACGTGTTTAATTCACCTCAGGGGGTACAATAACTTTCCCAACAGTACAGTATGCAGCCACCCTATTTTAGAGGCTGCAAATTCAGTGACGCTACCTGGGTCAGACCATGCATTGTCCCAGGCCAAGGCATGATCCCAGATGTGCTTAATTTTCAAGTGTAGCTATAGCTTGTGTGCCCAGCTTTGTAGCTCTAGTTCTTATCTCTTTACCTCAAAATGCAGCAGGTTTGTACTTCCAGCTCTGGAGGCTCATGATTCAGACCTTTGGGTTGGCAAAGACTGCCTGCCCCATAAGCACAAGTTTCTTCTACTGAACCTTTTACCAGGAAAGTGTTTCTGTTAGTGTCTCCACTCTAAATTCCCAAGCCATCCTGTGGCTGTCGTGCATGCTAATGAACAAAGATCATGTCTCTCTCTTTCTCTTCTTCACCGACCAGAGATGGCCACAGTGTCCCTGTGCATATACAAATGCATGTTTAAGGCTTAGTTTTCTATGTTTTATCTTTGATATTCACATACAGCCAGTATATTTTCCTAAAGTGAATCTTAGTTCTTGATAGAATTAAGCAAAGTAAAACTAGTAAAAGAGAAGAAATGCGTATGAATAAAGAGTGAACAAAAGAAATAGTATTATTTGGTAAATCTGTGCTGTGTAGTCTCTTTCACGGAAAAGACTGGTTCAGCTCTGGTTTCTGCTGCCTTTCTGTTGTGACATTCAGATTCACAACGGTAAGACTTACCAAGTAGCTTGTGTAGCTACATATAAGCTAACACAAAGTCCATCTGACACTAAGGAATGCCAAAGTTACAGCTATTTAGGACAATTCTGCCCTCAGATAGGCTCTCTGCCTCCTTGTAAAGCATAATAATGGTGAAAGTGGTCACTTATGTGCCTTTCATGTAAGAATTGCTGACAATTCAAGCTGCGAGGTTGGTACTTCCCTGCCTGATCAAGCAAGAGTTTGCTTGAACCTGCTGTGGTTGTCTCTCTGACAACAGTGAAAAGAAAATGTACTTTTTTCCTGCTGACAAATGTACCATGGAGAGGGAGATTTTCTGGTTCTGTCCCTTGCTATCTGACCAGTGTAGTTGGCTAGAGGTACAAGAGAATAAATTCTCTAATGAGACGGAATATAATAATGTATTCTCCCTGCAGGTGATTCTAGTCTGTACTTGGGTGGTTCCTGTTGATGCTGCTCACTCTTGTTGCTGCTGTTGACAGTCAAGAGGTGACTGTCCCAAGCGGTTTTCACCACCTTTTAGTAGGGGTTGCTGTTGTTATTGCGGTGGTTGAGGAATAAGCAATGTGTGGTTCCCAGCGCTGCAGTCTACAGATACCATCCTTCCATTTGTGTTCTGAACTGGCAGTTACAAGCTTTGATTCACAATCTCTCTTTCATTTAGCTGTATAGCTGGATAGTAGCTGAAAAGGTGAGTTGGGGCTAGCAACCTCTGACTGAAGCTAAGCCTGCCAAGCATCATAGATTGTCATCCTCAGTTTGTTCTGTGGCCTCTGCCTGGTGTGAGGCAGTATGTACGTGTCCTTCCGGGAAGATCCCCAAACTACATTTCATTCTTACTGTCATAGAAATTGATAGGCAGCCCGCATCAGAAAATGTTAACTTATAGAGAAGGAAACCTGGAGTAAAAATTTTACAAAATTTTCACTTTAAACTGACATTTAAAAATGAAATGACAATTTACATCCTGTCTTGACAAAACTCTCATTCTTTTTCAGGTCTTTGGTTTAAAGAACTTGGGTGATATTTATTGTAGAATTGTTGATTTTTGTGTTGATTTAAATAAAACCCTGCAAATTCTTCAGATTTTTAAAAAATTACTTCTAAATACTTTAAAAAAAACTTATTAAATAATGGCTTGGAGTAGAAATTTTCTCATGGTAGAAAGCTCTATTGCCTCCCAAACAGTAATTACAGCCAAATAATCTTGTGATCTGAATGACCACTGATGAATTTATCTGGTCTAAATGGGGCATTTTTCACAACATTTGTATCATCATATACAATCATAGTCTGATTTGAAGGCATTATTTTTAGGTATATATTAGCAGTAGCATACAGTCAAATTACGAAGACAATTATGTACCTCTTGCACTTAATCATAATAATTTTGTGTAAACATTGTATCTCAAACTGCCATAACCACAACCTCTTACATTTTTTTCAATTAGTAGTTTTCCTTTTTCATCTCGAATATCTGAAGTTGTGCACTGAGAAGCATTCATAATATGTGAAAAGAAACAATCTCTTTTCTGCACGTCAATATATACAATATTTACGTTATTCAGTGATGATCTCCCTCCCCCTGTGTGTGAAATAAGATTTCTCAGTCATGGTCCTAAGGGTGTAAATCAAAACAGAGTCAGCCTAAAAAGGGCGCTTTTCATCCTCAAATACATAAAATATGCATATTAAATTAAAAAGCTTTGGAATTCATGAATTATTGTAGCCTGGGGTTAGTAATAATTTATATCTTATGAAATTACTCTGGTAGTTATTCATGGCAGTACTCAACACTAAAGCATACATACCGCAGTACCGTTGCAATATCTACAGTACATCACAGATTACTTAAAAAGGAAAAATAACAGTTTTTTACCTGATGTAAATCAATCCATCTGTCTTGATTCCCCCCCCCTAAAGATCAAGCTGAGGTTTTCAGTGAGTGTCTAGGATGCATTTGGAATACAATATCTAACAGCAAAAGCTAGATGTGTAGGGGAAGCTTGGGGTGCACGATGGTCTCTCTGATTCCTTACATACATAAGGATTCAAATCAGTAATTTCTTTGCACTGGCTTACCACTGCATTATCTCCTGCTTCTAGCTTCTGCAGACACACCGCCTATTTTATTCAAGAAGGAAAATCCAGGCAGGAAAGTGAAGGTGCTATGGAAGACTTGAATTTTAGCTACATAAATCTATCAGGAAATTTGCACTGTCAGTTGCAGCTGAAACAGGTTTACACAGTGAAGCTTGGTAGGGTTATAGGGGAGACGGTAAATATGATTCTGCAGTCATAGTCTGGGATGGTTCGCAGTCAAAGCAATGGCAGTCTCATAGGATTACTGTCATGACAGTGATGATCCTGGAGGCTGCTGGAGAAGTACTGCACTGAGCTTTGTACACTAAGAGAAAGATACATTAAATCCTAGCGAAGCTGAAATGTTTGCAAAATGAGAAAACATTTGTGAAATTGTGAAGAAAGTATGTACTCTTTGGAGGATATTTTAAATTCATAATGATTTTCTTATATCTTTTTGGGAAGTCTTTAAGTTAATGCCTGTTACATTATCAGCATTATGATTTAGCTTGTCTTGTAATAACAATAACAACTTGGAGTCAAAAGCGTTAAAAGTTCAGGGAAAGACATACAGTCCTTATCACATGATATCACCTAATCCTACGTTCTTAGGTGCCTCAGTTAAATAAGAGGCAGAAATGCCATATCTGTGGAGAGACAATGAGCAATTCAGGCCTTAGGTCATTTAAACCATTCTCTGAAGGTCTCAATTTTATTTCTAAAGGTTGTAGAGAGACCTTCAATAACTGGCTTGCTTGCCATGTTATGCATCTCATTTATCTGCCTGATATTAGGAGAGAAGATCCATGCCAAAGAGCCTGATTTTTTGTTCATTTTTTAGAAACTTGTTTGAAGCTCTTTTACATCATAAACTGTCATCTTATATTCTTGACTGGAACAATTGTGTTAGCTCCTGGGTCCTAAGTGTATGCCAGGACTGTGGTAACAGGCTTGAAGGCATAGAGCCATTATAATACAAGAGTAAGGATAGTATCGCCATTCTTTAAAGTACTGATAGTATTTAAACACAACTTTTAAAAATAATTTTATAAATTTCAAGTATTTTATACAATTTATTTTTCAGTTTCCTGTATGGAGGGAAATGTATTGGACATAATATTTTGAGACTAGTTTGTAGAAAGCTGTCTTTCAGCCTGCCTATTTTGCCAGCTGAAGGGCCAGTTGTCCGGGATGAGTTTCATGGTGAAGAAAGTCCCATCAAAGGGAGTGTGTCCCTTTGGGTAGACTGGCTTGACCCCACCACTCCCTTTCTGCCAATATGCTGTCAAGAAGTAGAGTGATAGAATTTTTTCGTTTCCTCCCCTACTCTTGCATAGTTGGGATAAAATACAATGGGTTGATTCATTTTACAAAGCTTCTCTGTCTTTTTCCACACCTTTTTGGGGGACAACTGTCAAAGTTAGTACTTCTTTGAGTGGGGGTTGGACCAGAGGGCCTTCAGAGCTCCCTTACAACCCAAATAATTATATAACTTTCTGCTTTTTGAGACAGATTTCAAGAAACTGTGTTTTTAATCTGTGAGTGTGGTCATGTTAGCATTCTAACTTCCTCTCTGCTGTTATTTAACACACATGGCTGATGCAGTCCCTCTCATATATTGTGACACAGCGTAGACTGGGATTATTTACACCAGCACTGAATGATTGAATTGCTAGTGTTAATAAGCAGTTAGGAATTGCCACAGTCACAGCATACGTACAAGAAGAGATTACAGGGCTGAGTTACTGTACGCCAACTATTTGGTAACTATTGTAAAATTTAACGTAGATGCAGAATGATTCAGTAGTCTAGAACATGAGCTAAAATACAAATAATATCACAAGTTAGGCTGTTTTTGAAGAGAGGCTTGGAGACTGGTTTGTGAAGTTGTCTATATGACATGGGGTAATATGTATTATGGTTTTTATGCCATCTTAAAAAACTTAAATGCTCTTTTGGAGTACCTCATCTTAGAGGTGATTTCTTTTTCTGAATATAGTAATATGAAATGTGTCTAGGTGACAACCTTTTCTTTCTAAAAAGAGTGCTACACTGAAAAATGGTTTTGGTTTTTGATGCATTCTAAAAGGTTTTTACAGATAATTATCAAACTGCTTCAAAATCATTCTTAAAATTTGAATACAGTATTAATTTTGAATTAATCTTTCTGAATTCCCAAACAGATTTTTTTGCTTACTTTTTGAAATGAATTTTTAAAATTTCTTAAAATTGAGATTAAGAATGAAAATGCTTGTTACCCAACTTGCCATGACAATTATTTTTCCAGAATTAATATTATCCCAAACATTTTCTGTGAAAACATTTTTCTTTAAAAACATAAACAAAAGAATTATCTAGCTTAATAAAGGCCAAGGGAGTTTTATTTTTATTTCATTATTACTGATATTGATCATTACAGGTGTCATTCATCTATCTGAATCCATTACTCTCATTTTGTAAGATGCCCCAAAATTTTATAGACATATATTTGGGCCTAACCTGAGAAAAATATCCCTAATACAGAACTCATATATCAAAAATATCCAAATATAACAAAAATATCTTTGATGCAGAACATTTCCAAATCTTTCCAGACTCCTTGAAAGAGAGCTGAGACCACTTTTCCCATTGTAGAAGTCATGCAGCACCTTGCAGGACTGAGCTTTTAATCAGGATTTCCACAATGTTTGACTTAATGTTCCGTGTCAGGATATTCTACTAGTTATGCTCTTTGAACCTCAAATTAAATAAATAACCAGGGAAGAAACACAGCTGTCACAAATGCGTGAAAGAATGCTCGGAAGAGGACAAGGATCAATTATTCCCATTAGCAAATGAGGGCTGAAGAAGAATTATTTTAAAACTATGGAGGAAATATATACGCTAAATATTACATAAAACATTGACAGAAATTAGCTGTAACAAGCAATTTAATGTGGAGGGAGGAGATGGGCAATGTTAAGAATCTGCTTTTTGGACTGGTTAGTTTAATTATCACTGACAGTATGGAGGAAATGAACATATTAATGGCCAACTAAAGGTCTATTGTAGTCCAAATGAGTCGAGAAATTCTCTTGTGGCTATAGCAAGTGTGTATAAACTTCTCTCTGTTGAGCTCAAAATAAAGTTGGTGATGAGTAATCTTTGCATTTCTCAAGAAGCTTTCAAGGGCAGGAAAGGTATGAGCCAGAGGTTGTGTGCATTTTTCACCAAGATTGAACCTGGACTAACAGCATAAGTCTCTAAAGAGCAGCAGTCTGCCTGCTAGGCCTCAGAACTAAAGTAAATAGTGTATAAATGACATTCCGTTTGATCTTTTCCATGCTCTGTGACTATACATTACTACTAACAAATGTCATGTATTGTCATAGATCCAGAGCTGCATTTTGTGTGACTTTTGATAGATAGTACCCCATATTTTCTTCCACAGAATGTGCTGAATGTGCTTCCCATCTGTCTTCCACCACAGACTTCTTTGTGGCATGTGCAACTCCTCCTGTTTAACCAGGGAACTGACTAATGGTGTCTAAAAATAACTGCATCGCTGCTCCCATTAATTCACAATATATACCTTAGAAAGCATCCTGTCTGTTAAAAAACAGAAGCCAATCCAAAAGCCTAAGCAGAACATATCTTTATGCAAACCCATTTAATGAGAAAACACCAGTCCTTGCTGGAGCTAAGGCTTAGATTATGCATTGGAAAGACAGATTAGGCCATTCTGCAGCTTTTTTGAGCATAGCCACACAGTTGGAAGAATACGAAGAAAAAAATTATGGGACAGTATCAGTCTGAAACAGAGCCTCAAAACTGCATTTTTCATGCAGATTATGTGCAAGATTCTACTGTGTCCCACTGTGTAGATTTATTCACGGCTCACTGCCATTTATTACACTAGAGTTTGCAAATGCATAGCCTCCTACCTCTCCTTTTGCTGAGCAAGGAAACAGGGAAAGGATTAGCTGAAGGAATGTAGGCAAAAGTCTTCTGATTCTCATCCAAAGCCTCAGTTTTCACTCCCAGAAAAGCTGGTCCCTAGCTTCCACAATTATGAAGCAAGTCTTTAAAGCGATAGCTGAGCATGAATTATGAAATCACACATTTCTGCTTTTGCAGAGAGGCTGATACCGTAGTTCCAATTTGCAAATGATTGCATTTGTACACATGTATCTTCACCGACGCTAGGAATGTATATGTCACCTCACCTAACCGTAGGTGCTTAACAGGGTTCTTTACGTGCATAGTTGGTTTGCAGTCTCTGGAAAGAGAGGTCATCCCTGTCCCAGAAGGGATGTCAGGTGGTCAGTGGATGGCTTCTATGATTCTTTTACAATATACAATTAACATAGCCAAATTTCAGTTTACATTGAAGGAAAAGAGGAAGATTTCTTTTTTCCTTTTTTTTTTTTTTAATTTTATTTTAATACTTGTAAGGCTGTCAGCAAGCTTTGTGTATTCATCTAAGAACACCGTAAGTACTATTCTGGATAATGAAGATGGTTATAAATCAGTCCAGATTATTTGGGAAAATCTAATGCAAGTAATTTAGCCTTTGAGGAGAGAGGTATTGTCTGGAAGCATGGGAAATCTATGCTTTTCATCAGTGTGAAGAAAAATCTGTTTTTTGTATAAAGCCTGTGAGAACCAGGTACATGTTGTGCTAGATATTGTAAAGGAGGTATTGGGAATCAGTTCTTGATTTAGTTATTAAAGACAAGTGACTAATCAAAGTGAATTCTGAAGCTTATTTTCCATGGATATCCACAAATTATGTTTGCCTATATACGCATAGATATGGCTACTGCAGATAACAGGCAAACAATCTTTCATAGCAATGCCTGGTGAATTACTTTGCAAATTTCTTTTTCTTCACTGATCACACATCCGAACCCATCTGTCTTACCAGTGCTGATCCATTATGACACCTTACAGAAAAAGATTTAGATGTATATAGAGGTAGATAATTTTTATTTGGATGATCTCTCAGAAATAGGCCACTTAATGTAATTTTCAGTGGGAGGTCTTGTAAACTGTCTCTTAGTCACTTGCTAATTTTCTTACAATGTTATAATAATAAAAATAATAATTATTTAGTATACAGCACATTTCATTTTCAAAGTGCTTTTGCAGTACTAATTAATCCTCACTGTGAGGTTTAATGGTGCATACCAGAGAATTATATCCTGGCTTAATGCCAATTGCCAATCAACTGACAAGATTCTAATTTCAGAAGTTTTCCTAAGAGGAAAAAGGCATAATTTAAATTAGCCTGGACAGCAGCAGCAGTTTGTATGGAGAGAATTCATAGGTCTTTGGAGTGCTCTGAACGTCTAGGTGCTTGGATTAAGGGTGAAAAGATGAAATTCCAAAGAGATAGCAACTTCAATTTTAAAAACAATTATACTAAAAATAGCTAAAGCTACTTTAAAAAAATCTTTTTAAAAGATATGCTTAACAGAGTTTCCTGATTATTTAGGGATCATTAATACCCAGATCCACCATCAGTTGAAAATAGATAAGGATTATTAGCTGTACTTCACATGTAGGAAAACATAGGTACAAGGACTAAGTTACATGGTCCAAATGACTATTGCAGTAGCGGACTTTGATCCACATTATATTTGCTCTGCTGGCAAAGCTAGCACAAGGATTCTCTACCCTCTGCTAGTGCCTGCACTGCACACTGGTTCATTATAATAACCTGGGTCTGTAAAAACACCACCACAAAATATCTTTCCTTCTCCTCCCCCACCTCCAACATCCAAAACTCTGAAAGAAATTAAAAATTGTTAATTTTGTCTGCTGTCCAGTTAAACTAGCGGAAGTGGAGACTGATTCATGAGGATGGTGAGGATATTGTAAATAGCTTTGTTGCTTGAGAAAAGAACATGGATGCATAACCTGAATGTAAGGTTATGGACTGAAGATATAAGAATTTCTGACTTCTGGGTCTGTATTGAATGCTCTGTTATTTTCAAGAGATATGCTGTATTGGGCTGGCTCAGATACTCCTTGTTGATGCAATTTGCTGGTATGTCAAAGCCTTTCACTTCGTGTCACATTCTGGCAAAGGAGGATTTTGGTGTACTGTGGTTGGCTCTTGCAGAGAGTGGAAGACTGTTGTAGGGAGAGGGAGCTGAGCAGATACTTGCCCCCTAAGTGATTTTTTTCTACACTATTTCATTTTATTCAGCTCATTCCAGTGCAGGAAGAAATCAGACTTTGCAAGTTGTAAGAGTTGTGATTCTCCAGCCAGCCCTAATACTTTATGTTGAGAAATACCTGCAGAAATCTTCCTCAAGAGGCTGACAAAACTTGTTTAATTTCCAGTGACATTTTTACAAGTGTTTACATAATGTACAGTAGTTTCATTTGTTTAATGCAGCCAAGAAGCTGGAGAGGCAATTTTTCTAGCGTGATGTAATCAGGAGTGCCACTGCTTTTTCCTTGGGGAAAAAGAAATCCTACCAAATGTATGTACCATATTAAAGACTTCAGAAACATGAATTACTTGACAGATTGTTACTCTCTAGCCTGTAAATACATTTAGAGTATTTTTTAAAGACATATTAGCTACCTGATAGAATGTAATAACTCCAAAGGGTTTTACTTCAGTGTGTCATATATAGATACAGTTAGGGTCCTTAAAATATAACAGAAAATAATATATCCTTTAGCCAAAGGGAAAGCAGCAGCTGCTTCAGAGGTGTTGCAGTTTGGTTTATTCATCCTTGTAAATCAACATTTGGCTTCTTTAGAGCTGCAACCAGGAATGTGTCAACAGCAATGTTTTCACTGTAACAGTTTAAAACATGTCTTTGGTAGCAGAGGTAAGATACATTTGAGTAAATGGTGTAATGTGTAACTCAGTTGTCTCCATGAGAGCTAGTTGTCTACATTCCCCTTAGAGTCTATTGAAAGAAAGGTAGCTTAGGATGTAATTCTTCTAATCCTATGTCTATGATAGATCAGATGTATCATGTCCTAAAATGTCTCTCTCCATTGATGGTAACTGGGATTACCATTACAAGTAGCTCCAAAACTGCAGATAACAAAATTTAGTTATGGTGAAGCCCACCCCAGATAACCTCATGTGTCGTGCATCCTTTCCAATGCCTGCAGAGTGTAACCGGAATAGTAAGTGTGTTAAGCCTGCATCAGTGAGAGGCAGAATGGCTAATTGTCTGGAGACAAAAGCTTGCCTCTAAAGAGTGCTGTTTTCCTTATACAATATCATCTGAAACAGGTAAGAATCATCCTGTCAAGGTTCTTTGTGAATAGGGGCACTGTGCTATTCCCTGAACTGTGTCGTGTTACCTGAGGCTGTGCTCGTGTGGTGGGTTGACCTTGGCTGGCTGCTGTGTGCCCACCAAGCCACTCTCTCACTTTCCCTCCTCAGCAGGGCAGGGGGAGAAAATAAAATTAAAAACTTGTGGGTTGAGTTAAAGGCAGTTAAATGAAAAAACCCCAAAGGCTGTGTGCAGAAGCAAAGCAAAAAAAAAGGAAAAAAGATTTATTCTCTACTTCCCATCAGCAGGTGATGTCCAGCCACTTCCTAGGAAGCAGGGCTTCAGTACATGTAGTAGGTGCTTTGGAAGACAAATGCCTTAACAATGAATACACCCTCCCCCCCTCCCCCCCCTTAGCCTTTATTGCTGAGCATGACATCATGTGGTATGGTCAGTTTGAGTCAGCTGTCCCAGCTATGGCCCCTCCCAACCTCTTGTCCACCTCTAGCCTACTGGCCTTTGAGAGGGTGTTGGAGATACAGCCTTGATGCTGTGTGAGCACTGCTCAGCAGGAGCCAAAACATTGGTGTGTTATCCACATCGTTCTAGCTACAAATACAAAGCACAGCACTATATGGGCTGCTGTGAGGCAGGTTAACTCCATCCCAGCCAGACCCAACACAGCTTTGTCAGCGCATATATAACCATTGGGTGTTTGTGCTACCTGGTTAGCTGTACTTATATCCACAAAGCTGGCTGCAGCTCAGTTGTGGCTTGCTTGCTTTTCATCCACACTTTATGGCAGTGACAGTTTTTGACTTTTCAGGTACTCCACACGCTGTGCTTATGGCTGAGATGGATCTTTCTTGCCCGGAGTGCCCCTAGCACACACAGCCCATTCTTGTGGTGGAACTCCAAAGGTGAATGGTGTGGGCTGGTTCATACAGGCTGTGCATGAAGGCATGCATATATGGGTGAGGCTACCAGCTCACCTGACTTTGAAGATTAAGATAGTATTCAAGCCAACATCTTCTTCCTATTCTGCACGATCAGATTGCCCCTTCTGGTAAAGTCTTCGGGTGCTGACTCAAGTTAGTGTGTGGGCACAACGTGTAGGCAGCACAGGTAACTGAGTGGGCTGGTGTGTAAACTCCAGCTAACGACATTATAGGCACAAGCTTGCTTCATAGTTCACGGGAAGATTTCATATTCTTCAAGAGGCACTTGGGCTCTATTGAACATGGGTCAGTTCAAAGCATGAATGTAACATTAATTTTTGTTAAATTATGTTTTAATCTTAATTGGATTGTATTTACCTTGGACTCATTCTCCAGTTTAACTTTTTTTCCACAAAGATTCCTGGGCTGTGTTTTATTTATGTCCTTTCTTGGTTGGATTACCCTTCTGTAAAATTACTTTGGGCCTGGTTGGATTCCAGCTAGCAGATATATAAGAAGATCATACTGTTCAAGTAGTGTAGTAAACCTACAAAATCTTAATAAGATCCACCTTGCCTACGTTTGACACAGTAAAAATAATTTGCTAATGTAATCTGAACTGCTAGAATTTCTGATTTTTGTCAATATCCAAAAAGTACTGACATTTAAATGTTTGCTGCAACTTTTCTTATATCTAGCTATAAGGTTTTGGTTTAGGCAAATACTCTCTACTGTCATGTGTGTCTTTGTATACTTTCCCATTTCTGTTTTTTCTCTGCAAGTATATAATTAAATGTGCTCATTCCTGGCATTTATCAAAGTCTTTAATTGAAATATCTTTCTATAGCTTACTTTCCAGTGATGTGACTTTCCACATTGTGTGGTCTGCTGCACTTTCTCCGTGTCTTATGTAAGAGTGGTGTTTTTGACGTGACTAAGATTTTTAATATTAGACAATTTTCTGAAATAAGGCTGGAATAAATCGTATTTCTTCTATGTATCTCCTTTTTTATATATAGTAGAACGGAACAAAAAATGGTCAGAATAAGTAAAAATAATTGCTGCATCCGAAGCAAACTGAAAAGCTTAAGTCCAAAAAAGATCATGATAATCTTGTTTGAGCTCTAGAGTAACAAAAGACACCAGATCATTCCTGGTAGAGTGGAGTGCGTGCAGCAGGCATAGTACATGTCTCCCAAGAGAGCTGTTAGAGCAGTTTTAGCTCCTGCTAGAACTTTTGGTAAATGAAAACTCCAGCAAACATAGACTTGGTCACTGGGCAACCCTGGCTTTCCATGTCAATGCCAGGCCTGTCCTACAGCAGAAGAGTGGGATGCTGGAAAGCTACTCTGAGGTTTTATCTCAAACCTACTGCGTGGGCTTCCCTTTACCTTTAGAAACCAAGGTATGTGGTACCTTAATCCCTTCAACAAAATAAGGATTTGCTATGCAGCTCATTGGCCCATGTAGAAGGGCTCTCCTCTGTAGAGCTAATATGAAAAAAGGAGACAATATCCCAAAACTTGGAAGGACAAATATTCAACTGCAACTGCTTGGAAACAGTATATTTGAATTCATGGATGAAACTCCTCAAGTAACTCTGGGGAAGTTTAGCGGGTTTATAATTACCTGCATTGTCTTTGCTTGAATTAATTTCTGACTTCATGCGGTACAATAAAGTTTACCTGGTAATGGAAGTTAATAATGTCTTTCTCCAATCACCCAGAACATAGGGTTTTACATAGAGTTTTACATAGAGTTCACATTTTATCTACGTTTTTTTGATTCCGTTCCATGAAATTCCATTAGATTTGGTACTGGATTGCAAAGGAAATATGTAATTAAAAATAGTTCTCTCTCTAGAACTTGATATAGGGGTCATCAGGGATGTGCAATTGCTTCTGTGATCTTTGACTTGCATTTACCTTACGTAAAATTATGTGTTATCGTCCAAGCACCTTAGTCTCATTCAGGTGCCTGTTACAGAGTTTTTGACAGGCTGCACTACACATTGGCTTGCACCTGTTTTCCTATGGAGGTTTATCCATAAGCCCTTGAATGCAATAGTGAAAAGGTGCTGGTTCTTACTGCTTAAAGCTGGAAATTTTCTAATGAGAGTCTTCAGTTACAGGTTTTACAAATCAACAGATGTGGTTTAACTGAAAATTTTAGACTAATTGGTGATGGAATGGAACTCACACATTTATTAGGAAATAATTTTAGACTCCTAATTAGACTTTCAAACTTGGTGCAGTAGCATCTTTAATTATAACCCTCTTTATAATGGCTTGTTATTCATTTATGTACATAGAATTGCTTCCTTATTGCCTGATTGAGAAATTTCAGTTGGTGATTATTCTCAATTATATGATATGTGACTTAAGCTTTGAATCAATTGACCAAATATGGATGAGTAGTGACATTTAAGATGCCTGGCCCCAAGCTTCTAAAGTGTTATCCTATCTGGCCTCCAACTGTTGTCCCAGAAAGGCATGCATCATATCTGCTAGATCCATGTGGATGTCTTAAAAATCATGAGCCATTTCAAATGGCACTAGATGCCTATTTTTGGCACCTGAACTGAGTCCTTGGAGCATACAGGCATGCTTTCAGATAAATGGAATTACATCCACATTTTAATTGGAGGGTATTTTTCTGCCAAGGCTTGCATATTGCACTTTGTAATAAAAGAGCTATACAAAATAAAAAGCTCAGTGATGTTATAACAACTGACATTATTTTCTGATCATGATCTTCTTAATACTGTTTCCCTTTATTGTTTCAAAATAAACTATTCCAACATATCTCCTCTCCATATCTACTTCATATTTCCTCTGTATTTTCTACACTATAATAGTCTATTGATTTTTTACTAACACTCACCAAGTTACGGCAAGATAATGCTGTTTATTTACAAATGTTACTCTGTGATGCCTCCTTTGGTAATATCCTTTCAACTGATTATATTCAATTATATTTGAAAAGAGGAAAAAAAATATTTCAGAAATAGTGGGGAGTAATGGTGCTCAATACCTTGCAGTTAGCAAGAGCTGATTTTAAATACTTTGAGAATTCAGACCATGCTTCAAGAAGTCAGAACCTGCTTCAGTCAGAATCTTCAATTCCTCAGCACTCTGATTTGTTAAGGTCAACGCACAAAGCACTTTGAAGGACTGCAGCTTGCTGATAGTAGGCATGCAGTTCTCCGCTAAATTCTTTGAGAGCAGACACCTGAATGCTTTTGATTAAATATGGAAAAGCTACCTCTAAGCTTGGAATTGAAATTTAAAAGGATTTTAGAAGACATTTTCATACCATTTTCTTTTCCTTCCAGTGCTTTAATGTTTAGAGGTTGAAAGTTGGTTCTCTAACTAGGAAAAAAGAGAATGTTGTCCAGGGAACATGAAAAAAATTACCTGCAACAGTTTATAAAAGAGCACTAGGAGAAAATGGAAACATGGCAGCAGTCTGCTCTCCTTGTTACGAGGACATACAAAATAGTCTGTATTGGAAAATCACATGATACTTGTAATGGAGCCGTTGCGCATATGTATCTATAACAAACTTTTGCCATGTTAATGCTAATTGCTTGGAGAAATTATTTCAGTATGTATGTTATTGATTTTTAATTAGAGTATTTATGTTTTCATTAGCTTTAACTTCCAGGCTTATATTTCTATAAGTAGACCCTAAGACACCTAAGATTTATTTATTTATTTATTTATTTACTCTTTCTCTCTCTCTCTTTCTTTGCCATCTGTTTTTTGTGTAGAATCTTGTACCTTCACTTGTTTTTAAGTGAAAATATTCACATAAAAGCTGCATTTAAAAAAATGAAGAAAACAATGAATGCTTAATTTTTGCCCACACTGGTATTTGCACAAACTTATCAATGCTTCAGAAAGAATAATATGAGTCAAAGATGGGTTTCCCACTTTTGGTAAAGAAAGTAGGAGTCACAGTTTCCCCACTTTAGAGGTAAGGAAACTGAACTGATGTAAACAGAGAAGAAAGAATATGTCGCAGCCAGTTCAAAACTATGTTGCAGGCTTCTTTTTTATATTTATTAAACATACACAAATGTTTATTGCTTTGATAGTTGCAAAACACATTCCTTTGTTTTTGTTTCTTATTTTTGTATATGGTCTAAAGATGCTTTGGAGGTACATAATGAAGTTAACCTTAATGTTTTTTTTCATTTTAGTGTTCAACAGTAAGCGTTTTAGGGCAGAAGTTGCCTTGTAATTTCTCAATTGTACAGTACCTGGTATAATGACCAATAGTAAGACTTGTAGGTATATCACAGTACAAATAATAACTAAGAATCATTAATTGTAATATTCAAATAATAAGTATTAAGTAACACAGGGAGAATTCCCTCCCCACACTATGTTTATATTCATGTTAACAGGTATTATTATATGAGCCAGCCTTTCTACAAGAAGGGAATGCGTAATATATCCCTTGCATTACTTACTTATTCACCAGCTGAATAACTAAAAAAACCCAAGAAAGTGTACGCATGTAGTACTAGCCTGGAAGACTATTTCCCTGAATCCTGGTGGGAATTGTAACACAGCCAGTCTAGTTCTATATATACTATAGATACTGTCTATACACTCTAAGATTTCCTTCACATTGAAATTCTTTACACCTGACAAAAATTGGAAAGAGTTTTGTATTCCGTGTAATTAATTTTTTGGGGTTTGTATTTCAAGCATTTGCTTACTCTCTGAGTCACACAGGTAGTAGATACAGGTATTGACGTGACTTATGTATCAGTCTTCTTGGTATAATAGTATCATTTATTCATTCATAGGTCTCATTTCTAGTGGTTTGAAGTGATGGGCTAGTTGGTAGAGGAAACTTAAATTCAGTATACATAGATAAATGTATAGATAGTACAAATAGTTACTGAATTTCATTTTGAACACTACATGGAGTATTATAGAGTCATTGGTATGATTTTTTTAGTTGGGGCTGCACCGATAAACAATTTCACAGAATTCTGTAACGGTGCCTGTACTGACCATTGGAACTGTATGTGTTCTTCTAAGACAGCAGAAGCTCCACTGCCTTGCAGAGTTTTGTTTTAAGCTTACACATAGCTCATCTTTAAATACAGCAGTCAAACTACTAGTAGTAATGTTCCACCAAATTTAGACTTTAGTCTTTGCCCTTACTTTTGTAAGCCCAGCAGGAGCATCCAGTTAGATCTAATTTGCACTGACTAAACAGGAATTTTAGGAATGTAGGAACTGCTATACTGTGTCAAACCTGAGATGTGGTGTCCTGTTTCAGCAGTGTCTGGTACCAGAGAGTTCAGCTGAAAGTGCTAGAATTCTCCAAATAGTTACTCATGGGGAAATTTCTTCTTAAATCCTGTTAGTCAGTGGCTGGTTGATGCTTTGAAGCAAAATGGCTTCCGCCCACTCTGTGTAAAGTGCGTATGTACTGTATTTGAGGCTGTAGCCTTCAGAGTAATACTACTTCAGGTGAAACAATCCCTTTACCCATTTCTTGCATTTTGATTTCACTGATTTCCCTTTAATGTTGTATGATGAGAAATGAGCCCCAGATCTGCCTGTCTGAAGTGGTCGTTATCAGGTATTCCTCTCCACTCCCTGACCTATATCAGCTCCTCTCTAAAAATTTGTAGTTTCTGCCTTGTACGAGTTCCAACTGTGCCAAGCAGGTTTTAGAATGCTGTTACCTGATGTGGTGGTATTTAATCTTTCATTTTAACATGGCTCTGTGAAATAATTTACTGTTTTAAAAGGCTGATTTCTCTGAATATCCCAACTTCTATAAAGACTTCTGTTGTCAGTGCAGCTCCAATAAAACTCTGCTGTATCTAATGAAATTAGATGACCAGAACTGAGAGCATTTTTCCAGGTGATGAAGGACAATCAATTCATTGAACAACATTAAATTGTATTTAATTTCCTTCTCTGTTTATGAGGGATTGTAAAAATCTCTTTCGGTGAATTCTGCTGTGTGACTGCTAAGTGTGATTGCTAAGCATGTGGAACATTATAAAAGACTTTTTATACGTTATATAAAGCTGTGTTTTATAGGGATCCAGGCATTTTCTGTGTGATTTTCCATATTATCATTCAGAATCCATCAGAAGCTAAAACTAGAGTGGGATCAAATCTGTTTAGTTTCCAATCTGGGGTAGATTTAAAATTTTCAAGACTGTTCTCAGGTAAGAGTGCTTGCACTGTTGTAATATATTGTAATGTTGTTATATATTGTAATGCTATGTTATTATGTTGTTATTATGTAATATGATGTTATTTCATGAGAGAATTTATGTATCATTCCTAAACATTTTGAAACATCCCTCATCCCAGCTACCTCAGTTTGACAGCCTGGCAAGCTTGGTTCTGTCAACAAATCCAATTAGTCAAAGAGGAATTCAGCTTACATGAGCAAATTCTGAGACCTCACTGAACAGAGAAGTGGGACAACAGAAGAACTGAGCAGGAGGAAAGTAGTAGTTTTTCTAAGAAAAACTAGAAAGAGGTACAGAATACTTACCCTTATCCCATTAAACGCTGGGAGCGGTGTGCCACAGTAGGGTATGTAATCAAGCCCTGTGAAAACAAGGATATTAATAATGACTGGGTAAACAGTGCTATTGCGAGCTCTTTTGTATGTGCACAGAGAATCCATTTCCTCTGCCCTCTGATAGACACAGGCCTAAATTTCCAGGGTTCCTCCTACTCTTACTGTGCTTTCCCAAACTAGAGACCAAATTCACATCCGAAGTTTTGAGACTAACGTGAAGCTTTCTCAGAGGTCAGAATGAAGAATCAAAATGAGGTGTTTCTGAAAACTGGTGTTTGTCAGGTAAAGATTTTAGTATCTTATTTTTTGTTTTGTGACTAACTGGGAACTGTTAAATTATGTCAGCATGTAATTTTGAGTGATCCCTGGAGGATGTGTGGCGTGTCTTGGCCAGGAGCACTTTGAGTGCTTAGCCTGTCTGACAGCTAGGTGCCACTGTTTCTCCATAGAGATAATGTTGGGCAGAAATACAGCTCTTGCAAAAAGTCGAGGTATGTCTGTCTCCTATCAAGCAAGACCTTTCATCAATCAGTTAATGGGAAAAAGACTAAATATGCTAACTTAGTACCTTCAGAAACTGTCACATTGCATTTTTTTATTTAAAACTGAGGAGAAGGTTTAGATCTCTGGCTGGACAGCACCACCACAATTTAAATCTGAAACAGGAATAATTTCTTTGCCTTGAACTGTAAAGCATCTCAGAACAGATGGACATTGTTTATGTTTTATTTGCTATAATACAAAGTCAAATTTGGTATCCTTTTTACAAATGTTTGTTTAATTTAAGTCTTTTTAATCTAGAAAAAGAAATAAGATGCTGTTTATAGCAAATCTGTAAGTGTAAAAGATCTTGATTTAAAAAAATTGCATCAAATTTCAGGTGCCAGTCAAAGATAAGCTTATATTGCTTATAATAGTCCAGTGCAGTGCTGGTTATAAACTCACAGAAGAAATTTATTTTGACAAGACAAACATCACAAAAACGTCTCCCAGTTGGTTCTAAAGTTTCTGTGGTAAATGAGAAAAACATTATTACAATGCAAAGTTACAGATGAGAAAAAGCCCTCCTTGAGTGATTTCCCAGAAGGTTAAGTTTACTGCCTCCCAATGTTTGATTAATGCTGCAAATGTGCATCACCTGGCAAAACAAATGCACCAACCCTAACAGGAGCCACGCCATAGTTCACACTATATATTTTATATTGGCATCATAGGATTGTGGCACGTGCAGCTGCCTGCAGTCACACTTGTCTGCAGAACAGGACAGCAAGGGTAGAGGGCAAAGTGGAGCTTTGCCAAGAGAGGGCAGAGGTCCATCTGCATCAGCCAGGTAACTTGTGTGTCCTGAACTGAGGAGGCAGGAGGGGCTAGGGTTCAGGGCATGTACCTGTAGAAATGGAAGGACCAGGGGAGCCAAGGTTAAATCACTTTGCAGATGATTTGTGCAGGTTCCTATTAAGGTGTTAGTAGCCGCCATGTACAGTAGATGCACTGTCAATAATAGGCTGACATTGTTTGCACTGGTCAGCCCAGTCCAACAGATGATCACTGGAAAATGCTGTTCACGAATCAGCATAATGGAGCCTAGAAATACCAATAAGTCATCAGGGATGGCATAAGGAAACACAGACAAGATTACCAAATCTAAGAACACATTTCGAATGTGGAAGCAGAGGGAATGTATCTCAGCTACCTGAGTACAACAAAAGGCAGTGGAAGTGTGTCTCTGAAGTATCAAGCTTTTACATTAAAGTCAAGCTTTTATATTAATTACGTGTTCCCAGAATGTTCGACAGAGTGCATTACTGATCGGTTTGTAAATGCTTTAAAATAAATATTTGGAGACAAAAGCCCCAAAGGTTTAAAATCAGACATAAAGTTATAAACAAGTGTCAAAACCTCACAGAAACATTGCAGCCAACATAAATCATAGGAAGAAGAAAATGCTTCAAAACAAAGGATTCTAAACCTCCTGGTAAGTTATTAAAAAATATCAAAAAGCATTTACCCCTTAAGTTCATTTACTGCTGTGGAAGGGATAGGTCTCACTGCCCTTCACTCTATCCTTATTTTCATGTGGTAGATTTCTCTTCCAGCCATTTTGGAAATATCATTTTACTTTTGCGAGTTTTCCTGCTATTTTATATTTAAGGGACAGCAGTTGTCTGTGTACATAGTTTTTTTTCCATTTTTAAAATTGATATTACACTCTTTTTTTTCTAGTTTTCTTCAGGTAATACTGGTCTTTTGTCACTAGTATATTGCTTTAAAATTCAGAAAGGCCAGTGCATATATGTGACAGTTATCTGCTCATTTTCAGATTGTGTATTGCATAAAGCTCACTCAATTATATATTTTTTAAACTAATATGTGCTAAGGAATTTCATACCCTGAATTTTGTAAGCTCATTTATCTCTGCAGTTTTTATAAAACTGTTTCCTCTCCGAATACTTCCTCCATTATATTTGTAAGATGCTGCCTTTCATTATATCACTATTTAACATACAAGTAAATCACAGAACCACAGAATGGTTGAGACTGGAAGGGACCTCTGGAGGTCAGCTTGTCCAGCCTCCCCTGCTGGGAGAGCTGGTTGTCCAGGACCGTGTCCAGATGGCTTTTGAATATCTCTAAGGAGGGCAACTGCACAGCCTCTCAGGGCAACCTGTGCCAGTGCTGGGTCACCCTCACAGTAACAGAGTATTTCCTGGTGTTCAGGTGGCACCTCCTGCATTTCAGTTTATGCCCATTGCCTCTGGTTCTGTCACTGGGCACCACTGGAAAGATCCTGGCTGCGTCTTCTTTGCACCCTCCCTCCACGTGTGTGTGTATATATGTATACACACACATAGACACTATATATCTATCTCTATATACATGCATTAATAAGATGCCCTCCAAGCCTTCTCTAGTCTGAACAGTCCCAGCTCTCTCAGCCTCTCCTCATAGGAGAGATGTTTCAGTCCCTTAATCATCTTTGTGGCCCTTCTCTGGACTCTCTTGAGTATGCCTGCATCTCCCTTGTACTGGGGAGCCCAGAACTGGACACAGTACTCCAGGTGCGGCTTCACCAGTGCTGAATAGAGGGGAAGGATCACCTCCCTTGACCCACTCCAATACTTTGTCTAATGCAGCCCAGGATACCATTAGCCTTCTTTGCCACAACATGGTTCTTGTTCAACTTGGTGTCCCCCAGGTCCTTTTCTGTAAAGCTGTTTTCCAGCTGGTCATCGCCCAGCATATATTGGTGCATGGGTTTTTTCCTCCTCAGGTACAGGACTTTGCACTTCCCCTTGTTGAACTGAATAAGGTTCAAGTCAGCCCATTTCTCCAGCCTGTTGAGGTCCCTCTGGATGGCAGCATGACCCTCTGGTGTATCAGCCACTCCTCCCAATTTTGCATCTTCTGGAAATTTGCTGAGGGTGCACTCTGCCCCATCATCCAGATTATTAATGAAGATGTTAAACAGGATTGGACCCAGTATTGAACCCTAGGGTAGATAATTTCCTGGGAACCACAGGTGTCATTACCCAGCATTTTCAAGAAGGTGCTTAAACCATTTCCTTGTGAATATCCTGTGTGGTACTGGATTGAATGCTTGCTGAAGTCGCAGCTCTGGTGTTTTATACTTGTTTTTTTCAGCCACAGTTTAATAACAGTAACAAAGCTACCATTAAAGAGCTGGCCTAAAAGATTTGGTGATGAGATATGAAGGCACATCAGCATGTAAGGGATTATTAAGGTCCTGCCTAACAGGAGGGTCCTGCATGCAATCATAAACTTGTTGAAAAGGGTTGATATATGTAGGTGTGGGAAGTCTTTGCTAGCTAGGGGATTAGAGGACTTATACAGCTACTACCTCTAGGATAACTGGCTTTTTAAGGGACTTGAGTGAGATTTTCGTTGGTAAGGTTTGTGTTAGTCAAAAATACTGTAAGTTACGTTTATTCTTAAGTTACTGGGGCTGAGGAGGGAATTATTAAATCTGGGGCTATTGTGTGGTTTACAGGGAGAAATGCACCTCCTGGTCTTTTACTCTAAGAATCATCCTCTGTTCCAAGGTCACAGACGTAGAGGGCCAAATTCAGAGGTGAAACAGATGATGGTGTAAGACACATACGGATGATTCTTTGTGAGATAGCACATAACAGATTGATGTCTTGCTTTGCTGCTCTGCTTTTCACTCATTGCTTTGTGTGGTATACCCTCTGCTTTGGTCTGGAAATTATGCCAACCTGTACCTCCTTCAAGCTGCAAGCATTTTTCCTGGTGCACATGGGTATTGCTTATAGCATCATTTGTCTCATCCTTGTGCACTCGCTTGCCATTCTTTCTTTCCCTCTGTGCTTTTCCAGGGGTCTAAGCATATATGAAAGATGTCCAAGTGGCTGCATGTCTGCAGGCAGAAAGGCTCACTGTTCCAGTGAACACACCAGAGATACACGTGTACCCCTTTTATTTCATATGGAAAGTATAATCATAACTCATACTTTCCATGTGCTGTACTGAGTGTTTACCCTAGAGTATTTGCATGCCTATTTGGTAAGCCAATATTTGCAAAGGAAACCTAATTTGCCTTCAAGTTATCAAAATACGTATTAAATTTATGTCCAATTCCTCAGGTCCTAGCTGCAGTTTTCTTTTAGAAAAAAGGCCTCCAGTCCTTCAGTACTCTCTTATGCCCTGATACAGTAGTGAATTATTTAGTTACATCTCAACAACTTCTTTGGAAAGACTAACTGATTAATAAAGGAATCAAGTTGTTTCCTACTTGATGGAAAAACCCGTATGCCTGTATGCCTATAAATCAACCTGTGCTTAATAGCTGTGCCTGAAAATCTAGCTGTATTGTAAAGGTAGTGATATGCCAAAATATTTCAGAAGTAGTTGTGCATTTTACTGGATGTTGTAGCAACAGTCAGAGAGGGTGCATAAGGGCTGCATAAGGGACTGCCCTGATACGTGGGCCTTGGGAATCCAGCATGTTCTGTGCCTTCAGGGCCTCTCTTTTTAAGTCAGGCAGCCACTGGAAGGGGAATAATTTGAGCAAAGCAGCTGCTGCTTCATTAGCTCTCATATTACTAGTGCTGTATAACAGCCTGCATGATTATGAGTGCAAACCAACCAAACCCGTCGCCAACTGAATTAGTTATGGAGGCTAGTCAGTAGTGCGTAACTTGTCAGTTTGTAATCTGCCTGGGGTTAGGGGCACTGGCCTGACTGCTGCCGCAGGAAGAAAAAAGCTTGTGATGCCTTTCAAATGCTCGCTTAGCTTGCCAGATTCAAGGGACTACTTATTCCATACTGCGTTTTGCCCAGTTGTGAGAAGAAGATGTGTAACAGCCTGCAGTGTTTGCTACCCCGTGTGTGCAGTACTGCTACTTGAGGCAGTATAGATTTTATGGTCTCTCTCTTGTACCATCAAGTAACTTAGTGGAAGTAAAAAAGGAAAATGTGCACTTTGAGATAAAGCTTAATAATTTCTTAGTCTGTTTTTAATAGGCCAAATCCTGGGAAATCAGTGGACTGTACTGTGAAAGGGCATTGGCATTTGGGGCTCCCAATGAGAATTGATATTTCATATTAAATGTGATCCTGAGAGGAGCTCACACCATAAATTGTCACTGACATTAATACAAATGTCAATGTGAGTTATGGGGTTCTCTGTAAAACTCAGCCTTTCCCTGGATCAGTCCCAGGAACAGTTTTTCCCAATCAAGTCTTGAGCAAAAGTTGAATTACAAATTCTGAATCAAAAGCTCATGAGTATATCTGCTTTTCTTCACTATTGTGATTCAAGCTTAAAGAGTACTCTGTGCTTTCAGGATACAGTCTTACAATGACTAACTCAAGGCAGTCGGTACTTTCTAGCACATGTCCCTTTGTGTGCTTTTTTTAATAGCTGGGAATTTTTCTGTAAAACATATCCTTAATTACTGGAATATCACATACAGGATCTTGATATTTCTTAAAAGAGCAAAGTAATAGCAGTGTTATAGCTTACAAAATGATGTGATAGCAAAGAGTCTACTTTCTATTCCTGTCTGCAATGATTTTGGACTTCAGTGCTGTAACACAAGTCTGAGCTAGTATTAAAAGCAAGCTTTAAGTATCAATACTTGTCCATTATTTCAAGTCTGATTGTCAGCATACGCTGTTTTCTATTATTCAGTCTGCCAAAACTATTCTTGTCGGAAGATCATTGATAGAAGACCAGGAAATGTAAATCTGGAAGACTGCCAAGAAAAACAAAACTATCAAGGGTAAAGAGATTTTGGATTTTTTTTTTTTTTTCATTACTGATTGATCTGGTATAAGTGCGAGATGCTGAAGAAATGAATTTCTCAACAGTGCGTGACACTCCTATTTGTTCCTCAGGAAAAAAGAAGCTTCTCTCTTAGAACCAACATGATGGTCCCAATTTGTCTGACCCTTGTTTACTCAAGCACGTGAAGAAATTATTATGTAGTAATCAAAAGTGGCAAAGGTGGGGCTCAACTTTAAACTCATTTAAATGTGTTTCTATAGAGGAGTCCAAACTCTTGTATCCTGGGTTTTCCTCTTTTAGTATATTTTTAGTTTCTGTTTCAGTTGCGCCTTTTTTGTTGAAGCATTGGAACTGATGCTCTTAGAAATAATGGTGTTCCTCCTTAATGCATCAAGATTGTTGATTGGATCAACATGATGAACATCTGAAGCTATAAATATGAGAAACCTAGTGTCTTCATAGCAGATACCTAGAGGGCAAGGAGCTAAGGCCAGTTTGGGGCATAAAGCTTAAACCTCACTGCAGTAATATGGTGTACTGTCATAGTAGGGTATTAAATGTGGGCTATTGAATCGAGGACCTGTTCTTCATTACTTTGTCTGCCTTGTTGAAGCACAATCTAAAGAAGGTCTTTACTGAAATGGCTCTACTACACTATTGGTGAAGGCTGCACACAGAGAAAAAAAGTTATTGGATAAACAACTGTAAAAATAGCTCCTTGTCAGGTAGTGTAACAGGGTAGCTGAAGTAACAGCTGAAAAAAGCAGCTCAGGGTCCACCCTGTGCCGCAGCTGTTTGTGCCAGCTGAGGAGTGGCCCAGCAATGCAGATGGAGGAGCGGGTTAAAAAGAGATTTTCTGTCATAAATGTAGAGAAAGTAAGCGATGTCTCCTTCTATATCAGCATTGTATAGTTTTATTGAAGCTGAATCACTGTTGTTTTCTCCTGGAGAACAAAAGAATAACCTGGACACAGATGAGACCTTTGACTGCAATCACAGTAAGTACTGGTGGTTTCTGCCCCTGGGGCTATAACCAGCTGCATCTGCTATTTGAGGATGACACTGCAAGAGCACTTATGCAGTTGCCCTCCATGTAATGCTCAATCTAATGACTACTCACATAAGGGAACATTACAAGCTCCCCCTATGCCTCTACATTTAAAAAATGGGCAGGAAACATTCATTTTATGTTTGCTGTTATGTTTAATGATTTGTGAAATCAACAGCCACAAAAATCACCCCCTTTTGCCAGGTATCAAGTTGAGATTATTTCCTTTTATATCCATTGCTTGGCCTTTTATCTGCTCCATTTGAGACTTTTCAGAAATGCACTTGGGTCTAATACCCTAAAACTCTTAAAGAAAATTGCTTTATCCAGTGCTTCAGGCAGAGCTGGAGAGCTGTTTTTGATCTACAAATACTATAAAGTGACTAAATGAAGGGAATGGGAGGAAGCTTTACAGAGCTCATGTTGGCAGCCATTTAGCTTTAGGTTAATATATATTAGAGGAGGGGCTGCATTCTCATGTTATTGGTCAGCGGAGTCCTATTTTTAATGTAAATAGAGACCAGCCAAGCTTGGCTCTGGTCAAACTGGTCCAAAGTCTTCCTCAAGATTTTGGAGTATTGAGAGCTGTGGTGTTGATTTATTCTGAAGTAAACATAATCTTTAGTCACAGAAACTCATTGCATGAGTTTAGATGACAATATCCTGACCTAGCCTAAAGTTAACATGTAAAAGTTTTTTTGTGTTTTGTTTTGGTAATATTTAGGTATTACACATATTTGTATGCATAGCTTTCTGGTAGGTAAGAACTGAAATCCCACTTGAGCAATGGATCAATGCAGGAAGATTAAATGTTTTGTCTAGGGTTAAACAGCCAGTCAGTGGCAGAACTGGAAATAACGTTTAGGTCTCATGATCCAGAGCCCTGTTTGCTCCATAGGAAACTGCCGTTCCTACTGTTTAGCTGGATATTCAGATCGTCCTGTGGGCCGCTTTGTGAGCTGTGTTAAACTATTACTGGCTCAAAGGTGCTATTGTGTCAGTGGAGTTGCTCAGGGAATTTTGTGTGTAAATCCGGAGTCAATTTTGTGTCCGACTAGTCTGAAAAGGACTCATTAGAATCTGTTTTTACAGTCCAAATGAACCAACAGCTCTCCATTGCCTGCATCTCTCCTGAAGCTGCTGGTATTTTAACACTGCTCTCTATACAAATTTAACTGAATCTAACTATTAAAATCACCTTCTTCCACTAACTTAACTTCCTCACTGAAGCACAGGCTAAATAAAATTCTGCCTTCTGAGAAAGCATTACACAGAATTAACTGTCAGCATAAGTGAATGAAAAATCAGCTGATTCCTAAGAGATGTACCACACATTCTTCGTAAATTTCTTAGTACTAGTTAGTAAAGCTTAAGCTTTCTAGTAAAAAAAATGCACTCTTTTTCTTTGCTTTTGAGTGTTTTTTCATGTCATTACTCTTCAGGATGCTTTGTCCTCATGTCTCTCTAGCAAATCAGAAAAGTCTCATGGATTTCAAACCTGATTTGCAATGGATTTCAATAGAAGGGCACTGATTTACTTCTGTCATCTTATTGCTCTGAAAATAACTCTATGGCTATATGCATGCTGGTAAATAAAATGGACCAGGAACAACATTTTGGCCCTGAGGGTAACTAGCTGTGCCAGCTAGTACCTTTATACCTAAACTTTCTTCCTACCCAAAGCAGGATGCCTATCTGAAGCTGTCTTTGGCCTATGCTGTTCCCAACTCCATGCCTAGACATTGTCTGGGAGCGTGACAGCTGATTCGTGCTCCTATAGGTGGGAACAAGCTGCAGTTGAGCCTGTGCTCTGGTCCTATTTAGTGAACTGTTATAGCTATAGCATATGTGTACTTCAACACAACAGATGTTCAGTTCACATTTTTTCAGCCTGTCAGAAGACTTGTTGAACTATGTTCAACTGGAGGAGTTACGAATACCATACTGGCCTTCCAGGTGAAGAGAATTATTATCTCTAATGGATGGAAAAGACTTTTTGGAACATCTTGATCCTTCTGTTGCTAATTCAGGATTGTTTTACAAAATGAGGTATCAGGTGTTTTGGTCAGTCCTGTTTCAGCTGAGTCTTGGGACACAACTTTGCTGATTCCTTCTGTCATCTGATTGGACTTGACATTTTATATTTAATTTGGTTCCCAATACTTGGTTTTTTTTTCTCTAACTGTATTCCTTTAGTCCTCATCATATTTTCTTTGTCCTACTGTGGTGGGTTGACCCTGGCTGGATGCCAGGTGCCCACCAAAGCCACTCTATCACTCCCCTCCTCAGCTGGACAGGGGAGAAAAAGTATAATGAAAGGCTCGAGATAAGGACAGGGAGATCACTCACCAGTTACCATCATGGGCGAAACAGACTTGACTCCGGAAATTTAATTTATTACCAAACAAATCAGAGTAGGATAATGAGAAATAAAACCAAATCTTAAAAACACCTTTGCCCCACCCCTCCCTTCTTCCTGGGCTTAACTTTACTCCCGATTTTCTCTACCTTCTCCCCCTGAGCAGCGCAGGGGGACAGGAAATGGGGGTTGCAGTCAGTTCATCACATGTTGTTTTTTGCCGCTCCTTCCTGCTCAGGGGGAGGACTCCTCACACTCTTCCCCTGCTCCAGTGTGGGGTCCCTCCCACAGGAGACAGTCCTCCACAAACTTCTCCAACATTAGTTCTTCCCACGGGCTACAATTCTTCAGACTGCTCCAGCGTGTGTCCCCCATGGGGTCACAAGTCCTGCCAGCAAACCTGCTCCAGCGTGGGCTCCTCTCTCCATGGGGCCACAGGTCCTGCCAGGAGCCTGCTCCAGTGCAGGCTTCCCACGGGGTCACAGCGTCCTTCAGGCATCCACCTGCTCTGGCGTGGGGTCCTCCACGGGCTGCAGGTGGATATCTGCTCCACCGTGGACCTCCATGGGCTGCAGGGGGACAGCCTGCCTCACCATGGTCTTCACGACGGGCTGCAGGGGAATCTCTGCTCTGGCGCCTGGAGCACCTCCTCCCCCTCCTTCTTCCCTGACCTTGGTGTCTGCAGAGTTGTTCCTCTCACATCTTCTCACTCCTCTCTTCCAGCTGCAATTGCTTTTGCACAGTAACATTTTCCCTTTCTTAAATATGTTATCCCAGAGGCACTACCACTGTTGCTGATGGGCTCGGCCTTGGCCAGTGGCGGGTCTGTCTTGGAGCCGGCTGGCATTGGCTCTGTTGGACATAGGGGAAGCTTCTGGCATCTTCTCACAGAAGCCACCCCTGTAGCCCCTCAGCTACCGAAACCTTGCCACACAAACTCAATACACTCATCTTCACAAATCTGACTAATTTCTACTGCTTGTCCTTCATATGCTTGGATGCAATTAAACTTCATGTAGAAATGAATCTATTATTTCACTCTGGTATTAACTGGTAAAATAAAAGCTTCATTAAAAATAACTGTCAAAGGTTTTGGCTTCTGAAAAACATAGCCTAAGATATAGTAGTTAATTTTTCTTTATTCTTTTGCCTGATCATATACTTTCCATTCATTATTAGTATCACAAATGTAATGTTAGTTATTAACACTACTAAGATCATGTTCATGCTTTCTGCAAAGTTCTTGGTTCATTTGAACACACATGTTATTAGTAAGTGATTCTTAAAAGTAGCTCTTAGGTGCAGAACACAGTTCAGGGATATTTATTTCAGAAAGAATACTACAGTCTTTCCTCACAGTGTGTAATTTGACCTTGTTCGAATTCATTTGTGAAAGATTTAAAGTAAACAGAGATCTCTTTCAATTTCTTGCCATATTTTTGTGCAAGTCATCTAATTAGCCCAGAGAAATGAAAAACGTCTTTCACACGGCGAAAAACTCTTTTTTTTCCAGTGATGAAAAAGACAAACTCTTTTTTCCACTCTGAAAAAAGAATCTTTCATTTTGCAGAAGGGTTACAATCCAGGATTAAAAAAAAATATTAATTGTGTCCAAACTCCTAGCCATCAGGTATAATAGGCTTAGGTTGTAATTGGGACAGCCGTTGCTTGAGATCTGTCTTTTCAGGAGTTTGTAGTCTTTCCTACCGTAACTGCAGTAACTGGAAGATGGAGATGGTCACTGGTCCTGGAGTGTCAGCCTCAAAAATTCCCCAAACAAAGCCAGGCATTATATATATTTGGTCTTAATATCCAAAACACTAATGTGGTGTCAGCAGACATTTTACTAGGATGGGCTGTCTAGTTGTCACTTCAATTACATATCTTTTTGATATAATAAATGTTTTGGTATGAAACACATAAATTCAGAGTAGGCTAAAGTAGTGAATTGTTTGGTTAACAAACATAAAATTCCTGAAAAAAATTTACTGCCTCTTTTTCTGAATAGTGGAAATAATAGGTAAAATAGCCTTTGGAAATATGGAGCAGGGCACTTCAGCATGTTAGTAGTCCTGTTGACTTCAGTGGGACTATTGAATTCTATGGAACATTCTTGGAATGGGAAATATTTAGACAATATTATAGCAAGTGGCACCAGTAATGAGGCTGTTTAGTCACATAACACTGTTTATTGAGCACCAGCAGCAGGGTTTGGTAGCAGGGTGCCCTGTGTGGGAGGAGGCCATGAACTGCCCGGTGCCGGCCACGGCCGGTTCCACATGGCTCTGAACCGCCCACCAGAGCCTCAGCCAATCAGAGGAGCGCATGGGCCTCACTCAGCTCAGTGCCGTTGAAGGCCGGGGGTGCCGCTGGGCGTGGGAGGCGCAGCCCGGGGCGGGTGGGAGGACACACGTGTGAGGAGAGGTAAATGGAGACGGGTGGGAGGACACACAGAAGGACACAGAAAAGGGGACACATGAGGAAAAACATGAATACACCTACTTAGAGAAAAGGGAGGAGAAGTGGGGGAGCTGTGTGGAAGGGGACATTGCTGGGGTCACAGCTGGAGATACGCACCCCCACACTGGGGCAGGGACACCCCTGAAGGGATGGGGGCCCATGGAGGGTCCCAAACCAGGGCAGAGGAGCAGTGAGAAGCAAGGGGCAGTAGAAATAAACCTCTGTGCGCTGACCCCAGCCTCCTGCGCTGCCCAACACCGCACTGAAGGGTTTGGCAAAAAAAAGGAAGGTAAGACTAGGAAGGTGGGAAGAGAGATGTTGGACTGAAGTTGAGCCTAGAGAAGGGGGCGGAAAGGTGTTTCCCTAAGCATTTGCTTAATTGTTTGTTTTCTTGTTTTTCTCAATACCTGAATCAGTAATTAAAACTGTATGTTAAAAATTGGCAGTAAATTAAGTGAAATTCCCTGAGTTGAAGCCCTTCTGCCTGCAACACACAGTTATATGTGCTATATTCCACTATGTAGTAACTGATTATGCTATATAATAGGATATATATATATTTATATTGAGGAAGCAGAGAGAAACAGGGCAGTTTTATAGTGTGAGAGATGGTGCCGTAATATGAACGAGTGCACGTTGCCACAACAGATGGAAAAAAATGGCTGGAAGTGGTGGTTCCAAGAGCTGATAGCAATTCTTTAAGTCCAGAGAGCTGGCACCAGTTGCTGATTGTATTTTTGTTTGTATTATGTTCACCTTCTAGCCAATATCAACACTTCTTATTTTATGTGACCTGCTGTTGTGTTTTATTCTAGAGCTGTCTCTTGAAGATTAGACCACTTGCCTGTGGAAGGACCATATTGTTGGGCTGTAGCATGGACTACAGTTTCATACAGGAATATGAGCTGCATGTACTGCAGAGGCTGTCAGAAAAGGTTTGTATCTCAGAGATGACGGCCCTCCTGAGCATTACATTGCCCAGCTGAGCTCCTTGTGTTTGGTATCTTGCTCAACGAAATGTTCTTGGCTGCAGAGCAGTGCCACAGTCCTGTCCTTATTCTGCAACCTCCCCCACCCTGGATACATCTGGTCAGTGGGTCACATTACCCTGCTAAACCCACTGGCCGGGAGAGATGGCTGTGGAGCAGAAAAAAGACTGTTTTTGCCAGAAAAAAGGTTGTTTTCACATTCATATGGGAGACACTGGTGTCACATGCATATGGAAGGCATCTCCAGCTAAGCTGGAGCGTAGGAGGGAATGGGTTTTATTATCATGTTCATTGCATGAGACTTGGCAGTATGAATCCAGATGAATGTCAGACAGACAAATGAGAGAATAAAGTACGTGAGAACTGTGAGTTTACAAGAATGTGACCACACAGGACTGTCTTTTTGGAAGATAGCATTTTTAATGATGAATGTGATGATATTTGGAAAAAAAAAAATCCTAGGAAATTGCCAGTAATTTTTTTCTGTAATTTATTTATTCTCTCTATCCTTCTCTTCTTCCTTTTCCCACTATTAAGTAAAAGGGAAATGGTATGGAAAAGAGGGCAAATTTCTTTCATGATATTGTTATGTAAGATGTTCTTCATCAAACTCTTTTTAATAGAAATGTTTTTGCTCAGACTTATTATATGTTCAGTTATCACAGACGGAATGGTTGGAACTTTATTTATTTGTGTACAGCCACCAAGGTTTCAAAAAGAAGGGAAAATCCCCAAGAAGACTCCAATTTATTCTGACTTGAGTATTTTTAATTGGCTGTAGGGGCCGTTTTGTATGAATGCTGCATCTGTACCATACTCTCAGGATAGGGTTTCCTCAACGAAGGAGGGAGGGCAGCTCTATATACTGGCAGTTTTCCTGGTGTATTTGCAGAGGTAGTCTGGGAGGGAGAATGGCAATCTGCTCAGGAGGGATGTAGACGGTGTTTATAATCAAAAGCAACACTTTCAGATTCTAGTGGCAGAGGAACATGTTTAGGGAAGAGAAATTCAAAAGTCAGCTGTTCCAGAGATTGTGAATGGCGCAGTTTTGCGGCTGTGCAGTGCATGACCAAACATGTTATTGCCTAGGGGAGAATGGGGAAAGAAAGGAAAGTAGCCTGTGCAAATAGGTTTGAGTATTAAAACTCTACAAAGTAGATCCCCCTTGTTTGGGTGTCTTACAGACTTGAGATGGGGATGGTTCATTGACAACTTAGTTTACCTAGGTCTTGGAAGACAGACTTTGAAATCTGCCTGCTACCACTCATCCAGTGACTGCCCAAGTCATTTATGCTCAGCCTTCAAGGGAGACAGATAGATGCCTACCTAATTCCCCTTTAAATCCCTGGGAATTAGGCACCATTGCCTCTAAGAATCTGTCCATTAACCTCTGGGGACAGACACACTGTGCAAGCTAAAATCTGACTCTCTCCTTCACCTTGCTCAGAGTCTAAGCACCTGCAGGATGCTTGTGGCTTAATCTGATTATTTAAGAGAGCAGCCACAAATCAACTTTTCTATAAGCACTCATGCCCTTTAGACAGGTGGCACGAGGACCCTTCTAAAAATTATCTGAGGATGACACAGTATTGCTGCTAAGGCAGGTGGAACGCATGGCAGTGGCAAGGCCCAGCAGACTGTTTTCAACTGGACCACATTAGAGTGAGACTAGAGACTAGAAAAACTGGCTTGAGATCTCTGCTCAGTGTACACTATAGATGTATTTGGTTTCCCATCTGTACAATGGAGATGGTGGTCCTTCCCTAGGGCACAGGGAGATGAGGAGAAATGCATTAAATTCAGAGCTGCTCAGGTAGAACAGTAATAGGGCTATAAAAGTAGGAGAAATGGCATTCTGGTACTACACAGTTATTATTGTATTATGCTGTTCAGGGCAAGGGTTGTCTCTAAAAAATACCTAGCATATTTTGAGCAGCATAAATAGTAAGTAATAAAAATAATTAAAGCTGAAGGATATATAAGATGGGGGTGGGGCAGAACAAAGAGGTGGTGGAGAAAGAAGGGAGCATGCTTACTGTCAGCTTTGATATATTGCAATTTAAATACGGTACATTTCCCTGGGCTTTCCTTTACTTTAAAATACAGGTTTCTCTCCAACTGCTTTATGCAGAAACTGAAATCTACTCAGCAAATGAATACGTCCCCCTTTCTTATACAGTTTGTAAAAAGTAGCATCTCAAAACTTTAAGAACTGTGAACGTGAAAATTGAACATCTCTGTGAAGAATTTTCCTAAAGAACATAGGCGTACTATATCTGAAGAGCAAATTGACATTTACTGTCTTAATCAGGTTAGCACACAAGTGGTAAAGCAAACAACAGTATAAAATTGTAATACTGATTGTTCAGGTCTCCAGTCTTCTATAAAAGTACAGGAAATACGCTGCTGTGTTAATGGTTTTGCAGTGCCAGCAGACATTCACAGGGAGACAGAAAGGGAAAACTCTACTAACTGTCAATTTTATTGCAGGGGAGAAACAATAACTCTATGCAATAAAAAATCAGAATCCAAATCTGTAATTAATGTGTTACAGATACACCAAAAAATTACCTGATTTTAGTAGCCTCAGCAGGATTTGCTTTTTAGTACCCATATTAAATTAACTCCAGCTTGCAAGAAAAAATAAAGTGCTCACACAGAAACACTTAAATTTTTTCTGTTGTTTTTGCTAGTTATAACTTACGTGTATAATACCTGTGCAACATATACAGAAAGCATATATTTCAGTTTATATACACATAAATAAAAGTTTTAGGTGTTGTGGCTCAGGGCCAGACAGTGTGGGTTTTAGCGTGCACATAAGGACTAAGGGCACATGTTGTTAGGTATTCTTGAGACATGTTGAATTGTATCCTCTCCTATTACAGACAGTGTGGATCAGGGGGTGCACTGAAGTACTGAGTTAAGGCTGCATAGGGAGCACTTTGGGCAATAAATAGAAGTACCATCCATTTAATGTGGTAGTCATGTAATGGTTAACTTACAGTATGTGCTCAGGGTACCCTTTTGTTTTGACACTGCCTATGAAAAAACTCCTGTTTAATGTAACTGGAAAAATGCTTGGGTCTCAACTGACAAAATACTGAGTTACATAATCTTATCTTTGATGTAAATGAGCTAATTTGATTTTTGTCTTTGCTGTTTCTTTTTATAAAGCACATATTTTGAGATGGAAATATCTTTTTGTAACACAGGTTGACGTGTGCTCTTAACAGAACGTCATTCCAAAACAAATACTCTTCCTTGGGGCTATTTCCTGATCAAATAGCTTAAAAATGACTTAATATTTTTTATGTTGAATACTTATTCATTGGTAAGATTGGAAGAAAAGCATCAGATCATGGAAGTGGCAGTATTGTCATGAAAAAGTTTTTATTCTGAAAGCAGCAGCAGAGTTTGTCATCATTACCATCAATGAAGCAGAAACGTTAATGTGCTTTCTTTCGGAAATAAATTTCGCATACAGCATTACCATTTAGAATATGCACCTTTAGAAAGCGCATGTTATCAATTTCCCCAGAAATTTTGCAGTTTTCCAAGAACCACTCTAGGTATTTCAAAATTCCCTACTGATGCCACATTATCTTCTGTCTGGCTGCTGCATCTTATTGGAAAAGCCTTCCTGGTTTTGCATCGTTTCTTCCTTCTGATGATGGTAGCTTAAGAAATAAGTTGTTATCCCAAGCTGTCATCCTGCTCTGTAACATGTGGGTCTCGCTAGTTACTGCTTAAGTGCTAGCCTGATGAGTGCTAATAGACGCATTTAGTTGTTTCAGTTGTGAATGCCAGCAAAGGGAGCAGTTGACTGGATAAGACTGGCGGTGGTATGTAGCTATACATCACAGGTCTGCCACACCAGTGCCTACAAAGTGTTGCCATTGCCCTTTCATACATTTTAAGAGGTGACCAAGGGGTTAGAACAATAAACTCTTACCACCAGAGACAAGATGAAGTAGTTACTCAAATCACAAGCGCTCTCTCTCCCTCTCTCCCCCCTCCCTCCCATCTCTTCATTCCCTGTGGCCATGTCATATTACATACCAGCATAGCAATTAGCAAGCTATCTTCAGAGTGAGAAGAAATAACAGAAGTGAGAGGGGAATGGACAGGTGGTGTGTGAAAGCATGTGTGCTCAAGCCATTCATTTTCTTGAGTGCAGTATTAATTTGTAAATGTTAAATAAAAGCCCAGTCCTGCAGTATTTCCACAGACTGCTGGTACTGTCAAATGCTGATCAGCATTTAAAAGAACTCCCTGCCATCAGAGGCTCCAAATGTCGCACGTCTTTCTTTAGCCCTTACAGTCTCTTTGCCTTACCCTGCTGTCTCACAAACAGCTTAAGATGAAAGTGTTGGTCCTGTATTCCCAGCCTCCCTGTGTTGGCTCTACCTTCATCCAGCTACAGGGGATGGAAAGAACTTTCTTTTGCTGGGTTACATTTTGACTGGATCAGCTCCTCCAACCAGCTGACTTCTTGATTAATTTTGATGAGATGGAGCATTTGGTAAGGTGCACCTGCGATCAGTGAGGAAAGCAGTGCTGCAGCATTCTTGATTTAGCGTGGTTTAAGCTGGACCGTATCTGTGAATGTACAACATCAGAGCTGATGGAAGGCATGCTGTCGTGGTTTAACCTCAGCCAGCAACTAAGCACCACACAGCCCCTTGCTCACTCCCCTCCAGTGGGATGGGGGAGAGAATCGGAAAAGTGAGAAAACTCGTGGGTTGAGATAAAAGAGTTTAATAGGTAAAGCAAAAGCTGCGTGCACAAGCAAAGCAAAACAAGGAATTCATTCACTACTTCCCATCGCAGGCACATGTTCAGCCATCTCCAGGAAAGCAGGGCTCCATCACACATAATGGTTACTTGGGAAGTCAAAACACCATCACTCCAAATGTCCCCCCCTTCCTCCTCCTTCCCTCAGCTTTATATGCTGAGCTTGACATCATATGGTATGGAATATCCCTTTGGTCAGTTGGGGTCAGCTGTCCCAGCTGTGTCCCCTCCCAACTTCTTGTGCACCCCCAACCTACTCGCTGGTGGGGTGGTGTGAGAAGCAGCAAAGACCTTGACTCTGTGTAAGCACTGCTCAGCAGTAACTAGAACATCCCTGTGTTATCAACACTGTTTCCAGCACAAATCCAAAATATACCCCATACAAGCTACTATGGAAAAAACTAACTCTATTCCAGTCAAAACCAGCACACACGCACTCACGGTTCCCTTGTGGCTGTAGCCAGCAGTTCGATCATATTGTAATGGTAGAGATACACACAGTTTAGAATGTAAAACAGCAATGTAAAAACTCCACACCAAGCAAGGCTGATATTCAAGAGGCAAATTTTGTTTGTATTTTGTTATGGCTCTTTAAATACATGCAAGAAAATACATTTTCATCTTTCACCTTGTTTCCTGAACAGTAAATTCTCCTGATGAGCGTTACAGGTCTCGTTTAAAAGCTTGGGTGGGATACTTGTGTAGTAACTCCACCTCACCAAACCAACTCTAAGAACAGATCTTTAGCTCTGTTGTCAGACTTGCCTTCAAAGGTGCTCAACAGGAAAGCATGTAAAACAGAATGACCTGCTAGCTTTTGACAGCTGGCTCAGCTCAGGGGTGAAAACCAGGACAGAGCAGCCCCAAGAAGTCAGGCTATATGAACTCACAGTATAAACATGAGACCAGCTAAACCCTCCAGCATTATCTTATCTCCTTGAGAGCACTGTGATTGCTTTCCAGGGCACAGTCCATGTGGTCCCAAGCATCCGTATAATAGCTAATTGGATGAAAGATGTATTCTTTTCCACAACAGTATTCAGAGCATGATTGGCTTTGTTGTAAACCAACTACAGGGTAAAATACGCAGTGCAGTTAACTCTTACATACCCTGCCACCTTTCATGAACAGTGTTTTACTACTGATATATTTTTTAAAATTCCACAGACCTCCTATCAGGTGAAACACTGTGCAATAGGAAAGTTGTAATAAAGACCCGTGATAGATTTTAGAGGATTACAGTGCAGGATTTATGAGCAGGTGATTTATACGACTTTATCACGTTTGAGGTAGTAATTATGTTTGCCTATAAATTTCTCAGCCAAGGACCATTTTTCACTTTAATTTTCATTTTATAACAAGTATTATCATAAACGGCAAAAAAATAAAAAGAGACAGACTTATCAGGATAATCTAATCTAACATAAAATGCAAACCTCCCCCATGAGGAAATTTCTGATCAGATGACACACAAAGTCACTTTATCATTTGACAAGGTTGACAGATATAAAAAGTTAGTCTTTCTTTAAATGTCAAGAACCAAAATGTCTTTGTTATTGCTAGTGTTTCTAGGATTTGCAAGGGAATTATTAACACAAGATAAATATTTCTTCCTCATGCCCTTCTTTTGTAAGGATTCGTCTGTCAGGAAATGGAAAAAAATGAAGAGAAAATTTGGCAGCCCTACTTTTCTTGTCAGGATCCCATTTATGTAACTATTCTGCCAGCATAATCTCAATCATGAAGACTGTTTAGATCTACTTTTAAGGGGTTGGGGGGGATTGCATTTATTTGTGTCTGATATTGAGATGTGCAGCCATACCAAGAATGAAGAAGAAGCATGAGACAAGTCAAGTTTGAACTAGTAGCATGAGGCAGAGCATCTTTTAAACCTGAGGTACACACTTGTTATAGAACTATCTTCGGATTTCAGACAGGACTTCAGGTGTGACGTTGGAGAGCTGTTGGAGTTGAATTATTCAGAAAAGAGGAAGAACATTTTGGGCGCCTAAGTATAGTGTGCTATTATCTGAGAACTCTATAATAAGGGCAAATGATGTTACTTTGTAACTTGCTCTGAAATAGAATTAGCTTTTTAAAGAAAGGTACATTGTGGAAGATTTGTAAAAACTGCATCTGAAGTTGTTTCCCTCAGAATAAAATTTCAAAGCCTACAAATCTTAAGCTTCAAGGCATATGGTCAGATGGGATTTCACTTCTGTGTAGGTGCTGCATATATTGGTATGTCATGGGAAGCTTTGCCGCCTCAGGAACAACTGCAACTGACAGATGATCCGAGGTCCAAATTACCAACCTAATTACCTGTGCACCATCTCCTCCACAGAGACCACCCAGCCGGGAGGGAGTGAAACGCACGTCTGTAACTCTGGCAGCTCTGCTCCCAGTTTGGTACAACTTCCCCATGTCTTGGGGCTGAAGGTCTAGAGCTTAGGACTGCAAGCATCCCCCAGCCATCTACTTCCATTGATCCTTTCATCCCTTCGTGCCCACCCACTTAAAGCTGCTTGGGATTCTTCTTTGTATTCCTTATAGAGAAATAATTTCTACCTTTCTATCACTTCAAATACTCTTCAAATATTATACTTCAAATACTGATGTTAGAAATCAACATACAGCTTTTAGTCTGTTTTAACATTAGTATTTTGGCCATGAAAACTTTACCAAACTTTTATTTATGCTGTTCTTTTCCCTCCCCTCCCTTCTCCTAGTGAAATTAATGGATAATGGGAAGATACTTGAAAATAAAACTTCCCAGAACAGAAAATGAAAAGATTTCAGTACCGATACGTTACAATGAAAGGCTTTTTAAATAAACATGAAGTATCATATTGAACTGGCAGGTGAAAATATTTTTTCGTGTTTGCATTTACAGAGTGGAAACATTGCCAAAATAAGTGTTCGGGAAGTTCAAATTTAGCTAGTCAAAATCTTTTGTCGACATCTTTTTTTCTGAAGAAAAGAAGCATTCTTATCACTATTGCTTATTTTATTTGTAAAATTATTGCTGCTCTACTTGGCAGCTCTGTAAGGAGCTTAAAGTCAGCCTGGGATGCTTGTGTGTTACCAACAGCAATGAAATTGCCACAACTACAATGGAATCCATCTCACCTTTCTGTATCTCTCTGGGTTTTAAATGCTTACAGGAATTAAATCTAATTTTAGTTAGTAAACAGCCTTTAAGTGAGACAGGCCTGTTTCTACCCCAGCACCTTTTGAGATATGCCATTAAGAATGCAGTAGAACGTCTTCCTGGGGATCTATGGGAGCTCTCGGGGGGTGGGAGGGAGGGGGGAGGGCAGTGGGGAGGTCCCAAACCTTGGGCAGATCAAACAGATATTTTAGGAAGTTCCTGAGGGCATGATACTTTTCTGCTTGTGTATTTTTGAGAGGAGTTGATACCAGGTTTCAGAGCAAGGCTGGAATTAGTTACTTTGTTTATTACTTTGGTAGTTCATTGGCTCCATGTTGTACAGCCATAGTAACTTCTAAAGTTGTGTTATTTGATATGTGGTCTTCAATATGTTTGTATACATCAGTTAAATTTGCAGATTTGCTCCAGATTACGAAAAAGACACATGGAAATTGGAGCCTGATGTTCTAAAAATATAGCAGAATGAAAATAACCTCAGTTATCCCAGTATATATATATTTTTCCTACAGTTTCCTACCCATTTTGATTGTATTAAACCTAATTTTCCCTGCTGTAAATGGGCAGTGCTTCACTATGGGGAGTTAACAATGAGGAGAAAATGCCTCAGCTTTGAGGAATGATTTCATAATTTGGTCTGCTTTTTAAAAACTGAAACAGAACCTAAAAAAAAAAATGCTTCTATTTCAACAGTATATTTTTCCCATAACATTTTAGGATATTTACACCTAATGTCATTACACATTGTAATTATGTAATTGCACATCTTAATTACACATTCTCATTATTTCATCATGCATGCTACAACAGTTAAGTAATTAGATCTAATTGTATAAATACATGACAATGGCATAAAAATGGCCTGAAAGAATGGGGAAGACTTTAATTAAAATGCAAGGAATGCTTTATGTGCTACAAACCTGTGCAATCAGAGGAACATGCAGCACTGGATTGATCCTGTGCAGTGATTATTAGAACTGTTTGAGGACTCCTACTTTTCTTAAACTGAGAGTGCTGAGTGCTCACAGAAGTTCTTGGTAATCACCTTCAGACATCGGATTGTGAGTTTGTTTGCAACTTTGGGCCTGGTATTGAAATTCCACAGTGAGTAAATTTTGGTGCACTGGCACGTGTATATTAAGTATGTATGTCATTGTTTACCGTCTTGGTCTTCTAGGCTATGTAGGCCTTTATTTATTTAATCTATGCCTCACTTCCCTCAGATTTCAGTTTCCTGTTGGTGGCAGGAATTATAGGCTATAGCTACCTCAAACCACTAAACTCAGCAGTACACGGTCTTGAGCACTGCTGTGACTGTCCAGACTGCAGAACTAGTAGCTAGCCTGCTCCTTGGCACGGTTTTAACTTGTACCAAATAGCGTATTCCCAGGTAATGCTTGGATATGTATCGGGGGACAGTGCAGGTCAGGGGCTATTTCCAAAGACAGTATGAATGAAGCTACCCTGTTCTGGGTGCATGAACAGAAGATTTTGTCATATGGACACAAGCTGTTCAGTCCCACTCGCCAAAGACAACCAAGAATGGACCCAACTTGTCCTGCTTAGTTTTTTAGTATAGCTGTAGCCACGGAGTCCATCTCATGAGCTCGTCCCAGTCTTTTAGCTAAGAACACGCTACTCAGATCCATTACTCTTGAGTTGGGTCCCATTTTGTGATGAGACTGTTCATAGCCATCACATTATACTTCCATAAATGCAGCCTGTTAGTGAGGCCTCGATACTCTGGCCAGATGGTTGGTTTTTGCCACACAGAGCCTGGTAAGTGCAAACATAAACTGAAATTTACAACCTGTTGGACATTTTCCAATCATTTTATTGATCATTCTTAACAAAAAGTAAGGGCTTCTCTGCTACAACTGCATGTCTGAGCTCTTGACAGAGAATGCCCCGCCTCACAGAAGTCTCTGGTTGCCCGATGTAGCAGAGGCTGTACCCTGGCTGTGAGCTTGGCCAAGAGAGGGAAGCGCATATGGGCAAGAAACAGATGTGCAAGCAACAAGATGTCATAGTAAGACCAAGCCATTTCAATTTTTTGGCCAGTCTTTTCTTCTTTTCAGAAGACTCCTTCACTGAATTAAACTTTTTTCTCACAAAATAGAAAGCAATTTTTGCAGCAAAAATTACCTGGTTGAAAAACCCACACAGTTTGAACAGAAAATATTTGTCCTGCACTACTCCAATCACTTTATGAAATACAGGTAAATGTTTTTTTAAATATTAATTGATGTGTTGTGACCATACTGAGAATTCCCTTGCAAAGGCTTTTTGACCTTCAAGGCTTTCTTTCAGAAGCCAGACAACTAAAAGAAATGTGTCAATGGCTTTAGAAAAAAAAAAACAAACCCAAACCCCAACCCAATTTTAATTGCATCTTCCATTGGAGAATCACCAAAATGATCTATTTAATTTCTCAAGGGAATATATACCTGCCCTTTGTAGCACAATGAAGAACATGTCCTATCTGATAGAACTTAAATTTATTTTGCTTCCTTTGTTTGCAACAGAAATTTTGCACTGGCTAAGAAATTAGGAGATCAATTTTTTCCCATAGTAAATGCTTTCATTTTTCTTCATAGGGGTTCCCTAGGTAATCTACAAATAACCGAGTTTTTCACTTTTTTACCTAACCATGTATCTCATATTGTTAGAAAAAACAAATAGAGAAGAAATGCATTTATTTTTACTCCATTGTAATCATACCTGTTGTAACATTTGCTCCCTTTCTTCCTTTTGTGCACTTGCAAGAATGAAAATACTTAGTTCTTACTTTGCTCCCCATTCCTCTGTCTGGAATGAAAAGTATGCCAAATATATCTCTGCTGTAAGTCCATTGGAGATAATGGAGTTGCAAAGGGTTTGAATGTTACACATTGTGCGTAACCTGTAACCTCATTTTCATCAGTATAGGAGTAGAGGTTCTCTGCGCCTTTATTTAGAGCTGCAGCTTCCATTAAATTTAATTACTTCTCCCTGTGGCTGTAAATAGAAGGTGTCTCTTATTAAATTTAATTCCTTTTTCTGGCAGCTTGTGTGATAAAGGTGTGGCTACTAAATGAGGGTGTCTTCTGAATGGAAGGAGATTGAATCAAGGATATATAGGAGAAGATTTCAGTTGTATGCTGAAACTGCTAAACCTTATTGAAATAAAAATCACAACTGTTATAAAATACACCAAAATTCCTTGATTAAAAAAAGGAGTTATCATCTAGAACTAAGCTGCAAATGCAGGAAAGCCAAGCATAGGAAAATAAACTCAAGGTGCACAATGAATAAAATTAATTATTGTGATTAAGAATGTTAAATTAGGCCTGGTTTAGGTGCCTGGTTTTCTGAAAGGTACAAAGGTAAGGAAATGATTAAAAAAAGGGTCCATTTTTTCTCCTATAAACTTTCTGGACTAAATAAGCATAAATCTCTAAATGCCTGTGGGCTCGTTCTCCTGAGCTACTGCCATTGCATCATGCACTGCAAAGAATGGAGTAAGTTTCCTATATTGACAGTGGTCTTTTTTGGTTTTTTACTATCCTTCTTATTGTCTTTCTTCTGCTATTGTGTTTCTCATCGGTCCTGTGTTTGAAATTGACCCCTTCCCTAGTTGACATAACTCTTACTTGAGGTGGTGTGAAGGTTTCAGTAAAGTTTTCGCTAGTCTCTTGGGGAAAAAAAAAAAAGTAATACCCTTAGAGCTCTGCTGTACTCACCTTTGTCATTCATAATCCTCCTGTTCATCCACTGCACACTTTTATAATTTTATTTTCTGCACGGCTACAAATATACATATTTATGAAGTACTCATCACCATGGTATCCAAGTGCACTTCAGTTTATTAAAAGGGTTATATGACGTGATTGCTTGTAATAGCAGGGGATTGGACATGATGACGCAGGTTCCTTCTAGTCTCATGTTCCTATAAATTAAACTAATACCATAAAACATTTCCCTAAAAATAGGTACCATTTGGAAGGTCACTATGTAACATCTAAAACAGCACCAGTTTTGCTGCAAAAAGTACATTGTAAAATGTTCAAGGACTCTGCCTTCCAGCTTCCAGGTGGGCTCTCCTTAGCTGCGATTAGGAAAGCTCAATCTAAAGCAGCAAAGCAAACCAAAGAAAGGCTGACCTTTATCCTCTGCAGGCCTGCTTGACAGTCTGAATCCTAGCTGTCTTGTCCTGGCTCAGGTAGCCCCAGAGTGGGGGAAAATGAAGTGCTAAAATATTTTTGCTGGACTATTTTGCTTGTCACGTTGGGAGTCTAAAGCCTGGGCCTCTCCAAGGAGCCACTGTGGGCAGTCCTTGTGCCTGGAAGCATGCACTCAGGCAGAAAGTCTTGTGAAAGCAGGGTGATGACTAGTGAAATTCATTTTAGTGACAAGTTTTTATTCAAAATTACTTGGACTACTTCTACAGGGCACTGACAGAAAGAAGGGAGAGGGCAGGGCAGGGGCTTAAGGGAAAGAGCCAGTAGGCATGGTTATCCAGGCAGGAGAGTGGAAGTTCATGGTCTGAGCTGGGCAGAAGGGGTCTGTCCCAATTCCTGTTGGTTATTAGTCACATTAATGCAGCCTTATATCGGGGCTTTCTGAATCCTGCTAGAATGTTTATTAGCCATGTGCCATGCTAATGTGGTTTGTATGGGCACATCTGTCCAGCTCAGTGCACTGGCAGAAGAACCTGTCTCTGAACCTGTTCCTGTAGGCAGGCTCCTGCAGAGGACAGGGTTGGTGTCAGTAGCCAAGATTCGATGTCCAGAATGAGGACAATAGAAAGTAGTGTAACAGTCCATTCTAACATATACGAAGACCACAGAGTAATCAATTGCACTTCTCTGAGTAGAACACTGTATGTTTATATGCTAAAATAAAAAAACCCCTGTTGCGTATAGACTATGCTGTGTATGACTAGCTTTGTGCGTAGTATGCACTGTTCTATACCTGGCTTAGCTGAAGGCCTCTGAAATGACTCCTGCAAGGAAGGCTGATAGGCTATAGATATCTATGAATTAATCTTTCTGATTTTTTTGCATTTTTCAGTGTTTGAGATAAAAAGTGTTCATGTGTTTTCAAAAGTCAAAGGTTATGTTGTTAGCAAGTCATTCTGGATTGGTATTGTAGAATAAACTCTTTTGTTTTCCAGTGTGTTCATTCACAAAAATTTAGGTTCATAACGTGAAGCAGTAGGAACAGATTCTTATCGTGACATTTCAGCTGTACAGCTCTACATGTGTTGCATGCATCTCCTTGTATGGTGCATCAGTGCAGGGACTGTGCTGCATAAAGTATAGCAAATGCAAACACCCCTTTTTCTGAGACTTCAGCTTTGTTCATTTTCAAACACAGCTCTGGTGGAACCAGCAGGAGATGCTAAAACCTAAGAAAATTGAAGTACCCCCAGTGTCTGGCCGTATTTCTTTAATGGTGTAAAATTTTTGAAGTGACATGAAAAATAAAGCCTTGAAGGGCTTGTGTTTATTAGGAATATGATTTCAGCTTAGATACTATGCCCAAGTTAGCTTTAGATCTAGCTGGCTTAGGTATGGCAAGTAATGAAGCTGCCTTGGCATGTGTTTGCTAAGCAGGCAATCGTCAATCTGCTGAAATCGATAGTGCAGCTATTTCATTCGTGATCCAACCAGTTAGTCAAGAACACCATTTCTAGCCAAGTGTGCTTTTATGGAAGACTGTTACCTCCACAGGCTCATGCATTGACTTTTAAATGCTGTGATCAGGATTCAGACCAAGATTGTCCTACCAAGGCAAAAGAATTGGCTTGCTGTATTCCCACTAGAACCTGTGAGGAGAGGAGTTTTGTCTATCAGAACATTTTTCACTTTGTATTTCTGTAAGACTTTGGAAGTTTAAAGACATTTTAAAATGGGAAAACTTACACTTTATCACTTAAAGTGGTCTTGCTGTAAACAAAAACACAGCCCTAAATATTTATTGAGCCGTGGGTGTGGGCAGTAATTTTTTTGGCTGTTAATTTGTTAGACCATTGTGGATATGGTATGATCGCTAGTTTACTAACAGATGGACATCCTTTTAAAGCCAAGCTGTTACATATTTTTACCATTTTAGTTTGGATGGAAACCAGCTTTTTACCTTATGTTGTGCTTTTTATTTCTTCCGTCAGAGGATAAAATCACTTCCAAAATGTGCTTCTAAAAATAAGGAACATTTCTGTAATCCGTGTGCACGTCTTCACCAGACCAATACTTGCCCTGGATATTCCCCTGCTAGAAGAATATCTATGTCTGACCTCAGGGCCTCATTTCCTGCTCCATCCTTTACCTAAATCAGTGGAATGCTGTTCAGTTGATTGAAGTCCAGGTACAACAGACTTAGGAGATGTCATGGCAGATGCCAGGCCTAGGGATATTTTGTCAGTCTATCCTCTTTGTTCAAGTATTCCACCATTTGTTGGTTTTGCCATCTGTCATGCTTTGCCTGGCGACTCCCTTTGTTCTTGTTGACTGTGTGGTGGGCCCTGCTGCCTGTATTTGAATCATAGCTCCTAGACCAAAATCTGAGCCAACATCCAACACCATTGTTATTCATTCCTGTAAATGTAAATTTAAAATTTCAGTAATATACAGTGTACTCTAGACATAGATGACAGTTGTGGTGGGTTGACCCTGGCCGGATGCCAGGTGCCCACCAAAGCCGCTCTATCATTCCCCTCCTTAGCTGGACAGGGGAGAAAAAATATAACTAAAGGCTCATGGGTCGAGATAAGGACAGGGAGATCACTCACCAATTACCATCACGGGCAAAACAGACTCAATTTGGGGAAAAAAAACTAATTTAATTTATTACCAGTCAAATCAGAGTAGGGTAATGAGAAATAAAACCAAATCTTAAAAACACCTTCTCCCCACCCCTCCCTTCTTCCTGGGTTTAACTTTACTCCCAAGTTCTCTACCTCCTCCCCTCCAGCAGCACAGGGGGACGGGGAATGGGGGTTGTGGTCAGTTCATCACACATTGTCTCTGCCGCTCCTTCCTTCTCAGGGGGAGGACTCCTCACGCTCTTCCCCTGCTCCAGCGTGGGGTCCCTCCCACGGGAGACAGTCCTCCGTGAACTTCTCCAACGTGAGTCCTTCCCATGGGCTACAGTTCTTCACAAACTGCTCCAGCGTGGGTCCTTTCCACGGGGTGCAGTCCTTCAGGAACAGACTGCTCCAGCGTGGGTCCCCCATGGGGTCACAAGTCCTGCCAGCAAACCTGCTCCAGCGTGGGCTCCTCTCTCCACGGGGCCACAGGTCCTGCCAGGAGCCTGCTCCAGCGCAGGCTTCCCACGGCGTCACAGCCTCCTTCGGGCATCCACCTGCTCCGGCGTGGGGTCCTCCACGGGCTGCAGGTGGATATCTGCTCCACCATGGACCTCCATGGGCTGCAGGGGGACAGCCTGCCTGTACCGCCCCCCGCTACCAAAACCTTGCCACACAAACGCAGTAGAACAGTATATATATTGATGGATGTTTTCACTGGTTTCTTAGTCAAAGAATTGCACCTCTGAATATGATACAATACACTATCCAGCATATTTTAAAATGAAGAATATTGTGGGTTTATATGCAACTTCTTTATTGATTCCAAGGGCTGATGCCAAAGACTCCTTATTGCATAACCTTTCTCTGAAAATTTCAAAAAGAAGAATATCAGCAGAGGCATAAGTAACTGATAAAGAATGGGTTTAGAATTTCTCTTCATTTTCCTTAGTCCAAAAAGCAAAATCTACAGTTTTTACTCAAAAGGAAGAAATTGATTGAAAGAGGAAAGAAGTTCGGTTAAAGAAACTAAGATGTGTTTAATTTTGTGATCCTTATGAAGGGAAAAAAACCCAGGAAAACAAAAAACAGTCTGATGTAATTAAATTGAGAGAATTAGGTGAGGTCTCGGTGGCAAATCTTATATAAAAATGTGAGGAAAAGCTTTTAACTTCTCAGAAGTATGGTACTAGTTGAAGAAAAGGAAGTAAGAAGAGTAGAAAGAGACTGACTTGGCAAAATCATGAACTCGTTACTGACATCAAAGGATAAAAAGTATGTGAAAAGTATAAATTAAGTCAAAGTATTAAGGATATGTATAAGGAAATTATAAAAGAATGTAAAAAAATGTATGGGACTACTAGCAGGAGATATCAAGAGTAAAGGAAATAGTTATGTAACTATATTATCAGCAAAAGGAATTTTGAGAAAAATCTGTTCCTTTTCACTGATGACTGATGATGCTGAAAACCAGCACTGTTTAATGATTGCTTTTTGTATTGGTTTTCACAAACGGCCCCCCCCCGTTCAGTTATAAGAAACTGCTTAGTACAATTATTGCCTTAAAGAGCTGAAAGAACTCAGGTAAGAACACAGTACAGCGTGGATAGATGAAGCAGGTATTTTCTTATCAACTCCTTGACAAGTTTCATCATAGGCTAGTTACAAAAAGAACTTACTGGTTATTTTGTGAAAGATACCTGACAGAAAACTGAACACATGTAGCATGGTATCTTTTGAAAAGGAAGAAGGAGAGTCAAGGAATCACAGATCAGCCAGCTAAACTTCAGTTTCTAGAAAAAAACTTTGGAACAAATAACCAAGCAAGCTCTTGTAAGCACTAGGAAGATAAGAAAATGAATAGCAGTCTACCCTTTTCAAAAATTAATTGAACCAACCTAACTTAGCTTCCTTTTATAGCAGAATAACAGACCTTGTGGACTGTTATTCCGAAGATTGTCACCTGGGATTGAATAGGGATTTTGTGCAACAAGACACGTTGAAAAGTTGGGCTAGTCACACTAGTCATGACTGTCAACCTGCCCGACTTCCCAGCCATTGAAAATTCCTGTCTTCATTACAGTGCCACTTTTCATGGTGTCTCATTGACGTAAGTTCCCGTCCAAGGCTACAGAAAATGGGAGTTTTAAAACCAAATTTATGTTTTAGCAGACATTCTAGCCAACCACCAGATGAGGGCTGTAAATTAAAGAACTTTTCAAAAACATTTAAAGAAAATTGCAAGAGAATATAAAATAATTTTAAATCCTTTCCTCCATTGTAAAGCACAATGGAGACATTCTGACAGGTCTTTAAAATGCTTGCTATTATATGAAATTTAAATGTGGAATAAGAGGTACAAAGAGACTTAGATTATTTCTGTTTTCTCTACTTGAGCATGGTTTAATTGAGTAACTGAAGGGGAGCAGCAAAGGCCAGCTGCCCTCAAGGGATGGGGTGCAGGAGCCTATTCGGGGGATAACACAGCCAGAACGGCAGGGGCCCTGCCATCCAAGACCCAGACCCACACAGGCAAGGCCAGCAGAGCAGACCCAGAGACCACGGCCGCATTTGGCCAAGAGCCCAGATGAGCAGGTAGGTTCATGGTGATGAGGCAGGTCAAGTTGGAGATCAGACTACAGGTCCGGATCAGGCCCAGTGAGGATAACCAGGGTCAGACACAGCATGATCACTAAGGCCATTAAGGCTTATTAGTGCCCTCAGGGCACTTCAGCCAGACCTTGCTGTTCCCAGACGATTGTGCAGGCTTTATGTAAGCAAAGGTATGCAAAGGCTGCTGACCGAAATGCCTTTTGTCTATGTGTACTTTATATATAGAACTTAAAGCCATTTTCTGAATGGGTTTAAGGTTTCTTTTTCTTTCTCACCTTACCTGTCATGCTATTATAACTTTCCTGTGCTGTGATTAGAGTTATAGCCAACAGTGACTGGTGAAACTGAAAATATTCAAGAATTCAGACTTAATTTTCATAATTTTTCAGTGGTTTGTCTGAAGCTGTTACAGATGGTGTACTACTGCTCTCCATCTACTGTAGTTGGCTCATCAGTATTTGGTATCCTTTAAATTGACTTTGCACTGGCATAAACCAGAAGTGTTTGCAGCTTCAGTGCTGATGGAGCAGGAAGGATTAAGCTCCTCTACTAAATATATGCCTACTGTAACCATGCATCTGACACTTGGGATAACAGCAAGTAATATATTTTGAGCCTGCAAATCTTATCAAACAGCTGGGACACCTGCTCCCAGGCACAAAGATTCTTTTTGTTTATTTTAACATTTCCAGTTTTCCTCTGCACAAAAATTCTCTGATCAGAGACTCAAAAGGTGTGTACACAGAGTATCAAAACAATACAAACCACAGTAAGGTCTTACTGGATTAAAAGTAAAAAATCCAGGCCAAAGTTTCTGATCTGTTTTCAAATGGACTGTAAAGCATATTGGCAAAATGAGAAAGTTCAATTCACGTTAGAACATGTGAGTTGTTTTTGTAAACGAATTACTCCTTCCTCAGGGCCACTAAAGGGGGCAAAGAACTTTAAAATGGAGGGAATAAACTAATTACTTAAAGAAGTCTTTCTTATACTAAGTTGTATATGTTTTGTCATTTGTAACAGGTACTTCCATTGCTGTGGGAATCTCCACTGCTGGATGATGTTAGGAAAGTACCCTCAAGGCATCTTGCTGGTCAGCAAACAAATGATGAGTTTTGCCTATAAATCCTTGAAAACTTTTCCCTCATTGTTGCCAAGTAATTGTTCTTCCACACAGAAGTCCTTTCATAACCACTACATAGAATTTAGCCCTTGGTAGTCCTCTTGCAGGCAAATAGAGTTAAATAAGTCAGTTTGCAAGTCACTAATTTTCTAAACTAATGGTTGCAGTCTCCTGGGGAAAAACGTGTGATTTAGAAACATTTTAAGAAACTGTTCCTTTTTTTGTTTTTCAATCGGCAAAAATATGCCATAAGCCAGCCTTGCAGCGTCTGTGTTTCACACTTTTATTACCAGCTCTGTCTTACATCAGTATTTAGTAGCTAAACTAATAGATTTATCAAGTTTCACTGCTAAAAGGACTTAAAAATCTTCACTGACCATCACAGGCAGTGTAACCTCCTAAGCAGATAGAGCTCTACTGCTATCACAGTATCCTGGAAAATGCATTATGTGTAATTGCTTTGAGCTCTGGTTTATTATGCTATTCTGTGTACACTTATTTGGTTTCTGACTCCTTAAAACTACTAATATATATTTTATACAAGATATAAGTATACAGTAAATAATCTGCAGGACTTTATGCATGCTTACTTATGAATTTGTTAGAAACTTTTCAGTGAAACATTTTTCAGCAATTTGGAGTCTAAAACTGACATTCAGAATTACCTTGACTTAACTGAACTATATGTATTTGAGGAAAAATACTGCTTAATCAGAACAAGTGCCAAGTACTATTTATAGGAAAGGTTTGTCAAACGGACACATGCAGGCTAGGAAAAGTGGTAAGGATTCTAGAGAAGGTTAGTGATTCACAAGATTGAACTCAAGTTAATTGCTGTTGCAAAAAAACCCAACAACCCCACAATACTACTAGGTATAGAGAGAGGCATAGTTTAACACTGCTTCTAACTGAAATTCAGTGGGCTTGTAATGTTGTCCCTAGTGTCTGACCTTACAATTGAGAAGATATCTTAAGCACCCTTTTTTCACAGTCTCTACAGATATTTGAATCTTTTTGTGGTGTTTCATAAATGTATTTTTGAGCATGGGATATGAAGAAACACATGAAGAACAGAATGGGGGTTTCAGCAGTTTTTGGTCATACTTTTACTTTCTTGAAGAAAAAATACAGCAGTTGATATTGCTTTAGAAAAAAAAGCAATGAACTTCCTTGTTCTAGTTCATCCTTTCATTGGAAGTTGCAGGAAGTCTGTCTGTTAGAATATCAGTGTTTCCTCCACTTCACCAGGTTCTTAGTGCAGACAGCTCACTCCCCTATGGTTTTAGTAACTGAGAACAAGTGAAGGACAACAGCTGACTCTGCCCTCGTGTTGTTCTACAAACTCTTTATCAGGTATTACTTGCATCCGTTTCCCTAAGGTCACAACAAGCATAGCCAGCTAACATGGTTTAGTGCATGACCACATCCTTCAGAGATCTGGTTTTGGTGGTAATTGGCTTGTTGCCTATGCTAAATATTTTTCAGTTGTAGAGTGCTTAAGTAAACAATCCTCTTCCTTTAGTTCTTATCTACTACTCTTGAATAGTGTGCAACATGGGAAATAAAAATATACAGGCAAAGGCAAGTCATCGAATAAAACTGTTTGCATTCTGACATAGGTACATTCAGAGATCATAATCTTACAGAGAATTCATGAATTGTACAGACAGGTTCTCTAAATAATCAGTTATCTGTTAATTAGGAAGAATTAGAGTCTTTGAACTATGAACAGATGCATGCAATTAGAAACAAGACCACATTATTTTCAATAAAGGAATGCAAATCAACAGCAAGGGAACAGGTGCATAAATGTCATGGACCATTAAAACTTATCACAGGTGCATTATGAAGCATGTGGAGAAGCAGGTCAAGTTCATCCACCAAAGACTGCAATCAGTTTGTTATTATATAGTATGGAATATGGCAGTACTTTCGCAAAATAGCTTTGCCTCAAGTAATACTTCTACTGCTTGATGTGTGTGAATTTTTCTCCTTAATAACACTAATATGTCAATTTGCTGAGCATTTTTTACTCAGACTGTGTTCTATATTAACATGTACTATCTATGTAGCTTGAGACTATGAGGTATCAGTTAATAAGTAACCAACAGGTCTTACTTATCTTTAGAGATGTACTTGTGAACCTAGCTATAGCTTCCTATATGGTAACTGACTGTTAGACGTAATGACATAATTCTTCCAGCTCTTTTGGATGTTAGTGGATAGTTTCCCAGCAGCTCAGTTTGGTTCACAGGATAGGATGGGAAATGTCAGATCCTTGTTTGGCAGTGACTGAGAAGAAAGAGCAAAAGATGCACGTCTCCTGTATGGCCTGCTAAATGAGAGCCAGAAGATACAGCAGAAGATTTATTGGTTGTAACAGCAAACATACATGTTCTTGCTGCTCTTCAAGTACCCGTATAGGAATGAGGTGTTACAGTAGAAGCGCTTGCTAAAGTACAATTTATAGTTTTATTTAAATGTGACTCCAGGAATCCTAGCCATTAGTATTTTGAGTGCTTTTTCTACAAAATAGCTTGGCCTGATTCCTTCTTGCTTCAAACTGTCGTAATTCCATAGGCAACAAAGAGCTGGATTAACATTAGCAGCAGTGAAGATCAGCTGCAGACTTGCAGCAGTACAACACAACATAAGTCTGGAGAGGAAATACTCAGTGTAAATATCCTTAACATAATTAGACAATCTGCATTTTTTTTAACTATTGCTGGCTCAGTAAAAGTTCATTTGTGTATTCACAATTACTTCATAGTGACTATTATTAGCGTATTTTTTGACATAAAGGAGATCTTGACGTTTGATATAAGCAGCCAATGAGTATGAACATGCTCTGGGATATCTGCATCTCCTCTAGATGCTTATTTTTTAAAGATACACTCACAAAAAGAGGAAGGAATTGCTTTCAAGAAAAAAAGAACAAATGATGAAGAAAATCAAGCTGAAGGATAACAAGCTTTGTGGATCTCTAAAACTACAATTTTGAAATGCAATCTTGCTTGAGGAGCAATACAGTAAGTGTGGTGGAAGTTCTTTCTGTATTAATTGCCACATGATGTTAACAGTATCTTAGTTTGGTTTTTTACACGGTGTCTAGCCATAGTGATTGTGTAGCCCTGAAGTTAAGGAGTAAACATGTAAATATGTTCTGTTCTACTCAAAAGAAAAATATATTTTTATTCTGACAGAAAATGTCGAATTAATGACAAAGCAAAGCTAGAACATTTTTAGTCAGAAATGTTCAGCTGAAAACTTTCTTTAACAAGAGGTATTTGTGCTGTCAAATGTATTAGCTCCCTACTTGGCTCTTGACCCAAGTTCTTTCCCTGAGCTAGTCTGCACTGTGGCTATGGTGGTTCACTCCCGAGATCTCTTGGTCTAAATCAAACAATTTTTCTCAGAGAAACTCAGGTGTGCTTCTGGGGATTGTCCATTCCAGGGACCACTCCCACTAGGCAGCATGGAAAAGCCTGAACTGGGCTTGGGTCCCTAGAGAGCCCCATGGCCCTATCTTTGTGAGCTTTTTGCTCTGAAACACACCCACACACGTTCATTGCCAGCCTTAGATCAGGCAGCTTGTGCCTTCTGCATGGCATTATAAAAACTTTTCTCTGGTAGGTGTTGGCACAGACTTAGGTAGGAATTTCAGGCCATTGAGCAAGTACCTGGGAGGTGGCGGAACAAGAGCTTTTGTGAAGCACCACAGTTAAACAGTTGGAAATTATTGCACCCTGGTTGAAACTTACTTGATTTTTTGGATGTTATTTTAAAATACATATTGAGGTTTTTTTGATGGAAGGAGATAATTTTCATGACGTTTTGTGGAAAAACAAATTTTATCCTGGTTTGTAGCTGTAGGTGTTTGATAGTTCAGGAAAATGACATTTTCTGAGTGAGTTTTTATGTTAACAGTGATTATGGCTCCATGAACATGTTCTATATTCTTGAGTGCTTTTTTGTGACACATTCGAATTGACTGTTCTGTTGTTCCAATTAAATTTAACTGTCAGAGGTCATGATCATTGGGTGTGGTTGCCATTAATTGCATTAACATAGCATTCTAGACCACTCAAGATCATAGTCATACTGATGGTTTTAGAGAATGTTGCAAATGTCAAATCTCTGAATCTAGCCCCTACAGAACATGAGCAGAATAGAGCCCAACACTGCAATGATGCACTGCTGCTGCCTCTGTTGAGCAGATGGACTGCTGTTCTGAACTGCCGGTGACATTTTATTTTATATATAGGTGTGTATATATATTATTTATTTATTTAAAGGGCAGTAGCTTCATACTTTAAATGTTGAGAGTTGTAGATCTAAAGCCCTGGTCATAAGTGTATGCAGCTTGTCAGTGATATTTATTTCCAACAAAAGGGAATAGTAAAGGTCTTTTTTTCGTGATCATGGCTAACCATCTATTCAGAAACCTAGGGCTGCGATCTGTGGACACAAAGGCTGCAGTCTGTCTTAATGATTGGAGAATGGACACCCTCGCTATAGTGGTGTGAAATTCCTTGAAGTGCTGCTCTCTCCTCAGCAGCATCACTTCAGACTTCGCAAGAGAAGTCTGCCTCAGCCAGCTACTCCTCATCCATATTCAGGCACTGAGAGCACTGTATTGTCCTGTGCTGAAAAATCAATACTGTGAATACTGTGTGTGCTGAGCGTATTTGATCTCTACGGTTGTCATGGCTACACTTCAGGGTATTGATTCATCCACAGGGATCTCAGGGTTGGATGGTCCCTGTATTGAGGCAGAAATCTTTTGTCCTGTGAAATCTAAGCACATTCTACAATGCACCCAGTTTCACATATACTTAGACCACCAAAGTGTTGGGTTTTTTTTTATCTTCTGGGGGTGAGGGTGGAAGGAGCAATTTCTCAAATACCTCCTGCAAATTCCAGCAGATTCTATTACCAAAGATATTGCAGACATGATAAAATGTATAGTGAAAATTATATGGATTAAATGAAAGACACTCAAAATACTGCTGGTTTGCTTCAGTGAACACAGTGAATCATGCAGACTGGGTGTATCCTCAGTAGCTGTTCCTTGGATCCTTTTGTTCATGTATTGGATCTATTATGGTCAACTTAACAAAGGAAATCAATTGGAAAAGGTTGTGATTAGAAAGGATTGTAATTTGCATTAGAGCTGTATATTAGAAACTGCTGTTTCATACTGTTTATTCATACAGTTTACTTTTTTGTAGATGCATGTATATATACATAAATATATTTATAAAACAACAGGTCTCAAAGAGCCTATGCTATATAGAACCTAATTTTACCCAGTAGTCATGTCTCTCTGTTTAGATACCTTTTTGCTTGTATTCACCAAAGTAACTGATCCATCTATGATGGTTACTGGCTTTGATCCCCTGGAACATGTATAACAATTTAGGTAGCAATGTCTTAGCCAATTTTACTGACAGGGAACTGATTAAAGTAATTGGTAAGGTAACACAATAAGTGTGGTTTGACTAAGATCAAAATGCAAGTCTTTGAGGTCCAAAGCTCTATCCAGTAATCTAATCTCCCATTGTCTTAGATAAATTATATTTTGTACATTAGCATTTCCAAAAGCAAATTGTTATTGGAAAAAGGCAAATCTTTAGTGGAAATTACTAAAAATGTGGAAGGAGGAGAGTCAAACTGCATCTTATATTTATAATCTAGTGTTGGATTCGGGCAATACACAGTGTTGCCTTGTGTGACAGTGTGGATCTTTCTGTAAAAAGACAGGGATATGCATAATGGGAAACAATGTTGGACAGCTTATAAATAGAAGAGGTGTGTTCTCCTTAGTGTGTTGTACATTGAGAATATTGGGCTTCTCTCTGCCAGCAAGGACGCAGATGCGCATTTTGATAGTGTTGGCTTGGGTTTGGGTGAAAGGGTGTTCAGTGAAAGGATATGCATGTCTATGGAGACGTGCTGTTTGAGTATGCACCATAAAGTTTGTGAGATGTGAAGCCCATGTCTTGTGCAGAAATAGCTTTCCCAGTTGTATCTGTCTATTCATTCTACCCACTGACTGGGTAGAAGTCAATGAAAAATCCTGAGGAATACAGGGATAGGAAGGCTAATGGTTGCCTCAGCCTGCTGCTCCCTCTCTGATCCCAGGTGAGCTTCTCTGAGGGTTTGTTGCTGTCTTACTGGATTCTTTTGACTCTGCCCTCCAGCTGTGTCCCTCTCAAAGGTGCGTTTTTCTCTCACTAAGGCTAGTGCTGCTGAAATTTATGAAATTTTTTGTCTTCAGAGTGAGGTACTGAGGTCCCACTGTAATTTCTGTCTACAGGGATTTCTGGTGTTAATAGCAGTAAACTTATCCAGTTGGTGTTGTCTCTGCTGAGAAACAAGAAAAATGCCTTCATAGGAAACCTACCAGGTTTCCTAAACTTTAAGCAGTTCCAAAGAATTTTGGTTTGCGTTTATATGAGCCAATATTCCCTCCTGTTCCCTGTTACATATGCTAGTTTTCCATCTGTGTTTTTGCTCTTTGAAATCATAGGTGGTGTATACATATTGGAGATGATTCTATACGTGGAGGAAGTACTCTAAAAGATCTCTTTTTCTTTGGTTATCCTCTGTGGATATACGTTTTGGGTTAATAAGACTGAGTGCTGAGCTTCATTTCTTTGTTGGATCTTAATAAGATGTTTCTGAAGAGAAAACTTCTGCACACAGTCTTTGTGTTTTTATATTCCAGGTGTCAGTACAGTCAGTAGATGGTCATATTTTTGAATATCTGAGTATTGTTTTGGTGTCCATAATGAAATACATAGTTCTAGCTGGGCCCAACTGAATGCTGGCCCCAAATTCCCGGTCAGCCACAGCCCAAGCCTGAGAACTCATGTTAGAAGCAAACTGGAGGTATTTTTGTAGATTCAATGTGTGTTACAGTGTTCTGTTTCTGATATCAAGAGCAAGTTAACCTCTCTTTCTATACATAGTTGACTTTCTTCTTCTCTCCCTGGAGTTTTCTGTACTCTTCAGTATTATTTACTAATAAGGTGGATACCATTTAACGTCTTCAGTTTTGAGCTCCCTTCTTATCTGGGATTTTCAAATTTCAGTCATTTGCCATGAGGCTGTCTCCTGGTTGTGGCTGGGATAGAGTTAATTCTTTTCTTAGTAGCTGGTACAGTGCTGTGTTTTGGATTTAGTGTGAGAATGATGTTGATAACACTCTGACGTTTGGTTGTTGCTAAGTAGCGCTTGTCTTAAGTGAAGGATTTTTCAGTTTCCCATGCTCTGCCAGCAAGCAGGTGTGCAAGAAGCTGGGAGGGAGTGTAGCCAGGACAGCTGACCCGAACTAGCCAAAGGGGTATTCCATACCATAGAACATCACACCCAGTATATAAACAGGGGGGAGTTGGCCCGGAGGGGGGGATCGCTGCTGGGGCATCAGTCAGCAGGTGGTGAGCAATTGCATTGTGCATCACTGGGTTTTTTTCCCTCTTCTTTTTTTGTTATATTCCTTTTCATTACAATTATTATTATATTTCAGTATTATTATTTTTAGTATTATATTTTACTTTAGTTATTAAACCGTTCTTATCTCAACCCATGAGTTTTACCTTCTTTCCCAATTCTCCTCCCCATCCCACTGGGAGCGGGGCGGGGGGAGTGAGGGAGCGGCTGCTCCTTGGCTGCTGGCTGGGGTTAAACCACGACAGGCATATTCAGTGAGAAGATGAAAACCCAGTACTTGTTATTGCCAGAGCTTTGTTCCTGATAGAAGACAGACAGCTTCCTGCAATTAATCTCATCCTGAATTACGCTGTACTGTAAAACTGCATGTTAAGATTTTGGTTAATTCATATGAAAGGCACAATGGGCATTTTAAGCTGAGGTCCAGAGCACAGACTCATACTAAGCATACTGTTCCCACTCTGGCAAAATATGGTATTCATGTGTTCTTGAATATCACCTTTTAAAGAAACTCTTGTGGAATCAGAATCTGGAGAGATGCAGGGCCCTGAAGTTACTAACGCCACGTCTCTGGTCTTTTGTGGGCATCTTGCCCAGCCTATGACCACAGCCCGTCAGAAGCATCTTATGATTCTGTCTAAGCTGATATACCATATCTCTTAGTAGTGCGTATTGGCTTCGATTCAGTGCTGTGCCAATGTGACTGCAGACCTGGCTTGTATTGAACAATCTAGAAAATAGAAAGAATGAGCTTCAATATACTTCTCACCCATGTATAGACACCTTAAATATACTCACACGAGCTAACCGCGTTTGTGAAATCTGACTCCTAGATATTGACTGATGTCTGTGGCGTCAAGAATTCATCCTAATTGTGTAAAGAAAGGATCAGGGTCAAGTAATAAAGTATTGTTTTGGGAATAATCTTTTACTATTATCAACACTATCCTTTAGCTATGGGCACATATTTCCATCTATTGTTTTAAGGAATGTAGAAATACAATAAATGAGCAAACTTTAAAAAAAAAAAAAAAAAAAATTTGACTGGTACTTTCCTGCAATAAGGTCCAGTAAATAGCCCTAAAATATTGTTTCTTCCTCTTTTATAAAAAGAAGTGGAAAATAACACCAGAAAATGGTTTTAAACTAGTGAAAGTACAAAAAATACGTGATATGCGGATTGGATGGCTTCGATCTGGTTACCTGTAATCAGTTTAAGAGAAAAAAGCAGGTTTTCCACTTTAGTGTATCTGAAGTTATGGAATTCTGTCAGTAAAGATATTACAAATGATAAAACACACCTATGGAAAAACAAACCTGAAGAAAAACATGCAGAAAATGAACTCCAGCTATTAGCTCCACTCTGCTTTATTTCATTTGATGTCGTCGTTTGGGAGAGAGGAACGTGATCATAACTTACTGTTTTGCAGCACTGACTGACTGAAATAATTTTTTTGATTGATGTGAGGTTTAAAGTTGTATCAATTCTCTTAAATTAAGAACATAAATTGTTAGGCTTTGTATTGATGCACTCAGAGTCAGTCCTAAGATGTTCCTTTTCAAAGCGTGTAGGTGGAATGGGGTGTCATGATGGCGGTAAACTTTGAGGATAGGGCACAGATGATGTCAGATGACAAAAGAAGCGGGGGCACTGCGACTAAGGGGAAATGAGGTAGCACTGCTAGCTGTGCCTCTGTTGATAACTTCACCCCAAACTCTGTATCTCTGTTTCTCTATTTGCAAAGTGGAACAGTGATAGTTAAGATCTACTTAAAATCATGGTGATGTTACTGTGTCTGCTTTTCAAGAACAAACTTTGAGAGGAAACACCCACTCCAGCATATTTTTTTTTTTTTTAAGTTTGAAAAATATACTATTAGGAGAAAGGAAAAATAGTTATACTTCAGAGACTCATAATGCTCCATCTCTGGTTACTGCAGATAGTCTTCTAGAAAGCTTTCTAGGTGTTTAGAAAAAGCTGTAGTTCATCTCTTTCTAGGATTCTGGGATTAATCATTCATTTATGAACTATTCAAGGTCAGACTTTCAGCAGTAATCTGCTTAGTAGATTTTCCTGTAGCTGATGCATTTTTAAACCCTGGGAAAAGAAGCTGTCGCAACCAGCTAGTGGCCATTTCTACACAACTGCTATAGACTGCAGTCTATCATCTGGAGAATACTTTAACTGTATGTTCTTTCTTGATTTATATTTATTTCTGAGGGATTGGTACCTCTAAACACATGCATATGTGCACACATATGCACATTCCTCACAATCCACAGTGGTTTTTAAAGTCAGAAAGAGAGATTTACCATAGATGTGAGGGAATTCAATCTTTGTGAGGTTAGGAGAATAATCAGCTCCACTGAGAGGAAAATATAGCCTAAATCCTGTTATTGGAGGATTAGATGCTGGTTTTTTTTTTAGCCTTTTATTTCTCAAGGATAATTCATGATACACTGAAAATTCACAGTGCCTGTGACTGTTCAGGGGGAGTCGAATCAAATGTACACTGAATGTCATTGGCAAATGTCATACCTAAGTGTAAAGACTGTAAAGAGTGAAGACTTCCCATCACCTCTTAGCTATGGCATAAAAGGTGTCATTATTTATTTAACCCCTGCGTGCTATAATAGAAAGTGGATTCTAAAGCAGTTCTATTTGAACCAATTTAAATCAGACCAATATAATTTGGTCTGATATATAATGACAAACTGCACTCTGTCTCCTCATGAGACTCACCAAAACTTGTATTTTGTGATAATGTACAGTTAAAATTCTTGCTAGCAGCAGCAGGCTCTGAATAAGAGAGAAATGGCTGTGAAGAGTCACTGCAGCTTAGTTCTTCAGTTTTCTTAACTGCAAAGAGAGATCTTAGAGTACAGTTCAGATAATTTACTACTCAAATATTTCTTTTGCAATAAACATTTGATTATAAGGAACTAAGTAAGAGAGCATCTGTTAAATTGTTTTAAATAACTATATCACTTAATCAAAATAGATTCTTAAGTTGAGTTGTTAAAGTTTCATTTTGGAGAGTTTCAGCATTTGCATCTGCTGAATGATTTATTTGCCTGACATCAGCTGAATATTATGGGGGAAAACACAGTTCGTCCTCGAGCGAGCTGGCATGAGACATGAGACTGTTCCAGGTTGAATTTTCCTTTTTAAATTTTTCATGAAATTCTCTCAGCAGGGCCACTGTTCATCTCTGAAAAGATTTTGAACCTAATAACTGTAACTGCTTCAGTCCAACCATCAGGAAAAAAAAACACAGGGAAAAAAAAACCCTCCACTGAAAAACATGCATTTCATCAAAGCTCTCTTCCTGCTTTTACTGCACCTTAATAACACTGAATAGGTTTAGGGGCCATCAATTGTAAAATTATCATTTTTCACCAAAGCAACATTATATTAAATGCTTAATTATTCATTACTAATGCTTGTCATGGTGAAAGATTGGTCCCAGCAATTTTTAAAGCAGTAGGCCTGGCTTTTCTTCCTTGAAGGTTAATGGCTGAGCTCTCGGTTTCATTAGCTTTCCTAAACATAGCACACCTCATATGTCACAGCTTAGCTTTTTGCTTGCTCTCTTGTCTCTCCTTTAGTGACTAAACAGTCACAATGCTAAATATTTGGTAGGGTCTGTTGCCTGGCTTTGTTTTGGTGTTTGCATTGGGATAAATGTTTCACCCTGGCAGTAAAGATGGGTGGCAGCAAGAGTGAGGTTGGGGGCTTTGTAAGATATGATCATTCTTGGCTAGACTGAATCATTCCTGCTGGGGCATTTTTAAAATGGTGGCACTTAGCTTTAAATGGAACAAGACGCACTGAGATTATGAGCAAATTATGCGACTTGCAGAAAGCTATTTACTCATTTGAAATTACATGCATGAAATATTGATGGTGCATTAGTTACATGATGGCAATAAAAGTGGACTGCATTCAGTCTTGCTAGGTACAAGGCCATAGGATTACAGCCTTAAGCTTTTTCTCTGTAAACTCCTGAATGTTTAAGGTTTGTATTTTGCAGGCCAATTTCAATATAACCTGTAAATATAGAGTGAAGGTTGTTTGGAGTTTTTCAGAACCTTAACGACATCAAAAATCCCATGTAACAGAGAGGTCATTCATTTCACTGACATGGAGAAGGTTGTATTTTTACTATGGCTAGAAGAAATTTCTCCACGTGTTGTTTTCATACTGCTGTCCTTATGCACCCTTAGAGGTAAACAGTTTTGAATACAGGATTGGGCCCACGGTATTTTATGCACTTTTTCTTTTTGAGCTGTTCTCTGCCTCTTTTAAAAGAACAAGGTAAGACTGAGTAACTACACTGAGTAGAACACTTAAAGACTAAAGAACTAAAACAGTAACTAAAAATTCAGGAAGGACAAAGCAGACCTAGTGGTATTATTTCCATCAACTTTGCCATAACTGCTAGAGACATTTCCCTGCTAACCAATAGGCTAGAGAGTAGTTTGTTTGATTTCTGAACCTACTAGAGCTTTCTGTTTAGCATTTGTTTCCCACCGTGTGCCCACTCCACTAAAGCTGAATGGGTGGCATCTTGTACACGATGCTAATTACAGAACTTGATTCCTATAAATAAAGCCAGCACTGTATAAATAATGAATTTTGAACCTATCTATACATGTGCTAGTGTTCTATAAATATAAACGTGGTAATTTTCAGCAAAGCTATTCAGTGCACTTTAAAGGAGATAAATAATTAATATGAATTCCATTTAGTTATTAAAGAGGCACTGTCAAGATAAAAATCATTGGAGTTTTTAACAAAATTCCCTGATTGCTAGTAGTCAGATTGATAAATGAAAACAGAATTATTTCAAATATCTAGTTCAGACCTCGCCTTTGCTGTCTCTATTAATACCCGCCCTTTATAGACAATGATGGAAAAAGAATATGTGGCCAGAGACCAGATGGAGGCCCAGAACTGCCATTTTTTTGCTGTCTGTGTGCTTTTCACTCAACCTGGAAAGCAAAGTAACTGTTTGTTTTCCTAGTTTCTAAGTTTCATATGTGGCTAGGAGGCAGGATTATCTTTCCCTTGCTTCCCCCATTCTCTTATCCTAAAAAATATGCTAAAAGTTTAAAGTGCCTTAAAGGAATGAAATTACACTTTAAATTAAGGACATAAATACGTTACAGTTATGAGATTAGGGACTGGAATACTGTGGTAAAAGGGGCAGAGGAGAACAAACGATGATTAGCAGCATCCTTCTGCTGCAGCAGAATTCAGAGCGTGTTGTTGGCCCAGCCATTGTTTCCTGCTGAAGGTTGCCTACAACTGTTTCCTTTTGCTTATGCTTCTTTGGGAACATTTATACTCACATGTTTGTTATTCACATTGTGACAGCTAGGCAGAATCAAAATACAGAGGAAACCTTAGTCTCTTGTACATGTGCAGGCCAAAACCCGAAACCTCCCTCCCCACAGTATACAGACATATTTTCTTCTAAGCACTTGGAAATAAGGAATTTGGACAAAATGCTTAGGCTCTTTTTTGAGTTTTTAAATTAAGCATAAACTATGTCCTTTCAGTGTGGCATGTTTTCTCCGTCTGTGAAGGTCAGGTCACATCACACAGGAGTCAACGATCTTACAGCAGCATCGCCTACTGGCTTTGTTAGTTGTTTAGCTCAAGCGTGCATGAAGTACCAGTGGATCCTAAGGTTATTCTGCACCTCTGAGAGCCCTGTGAAGGGTTTAGGAGCTATCTAAGAATAATGTCAGGATTGCAGGAACTAGGAGGTAGGGACTACATACTAGAACCAATATTCAGCTTATATTCAGAAATGCTTCTGATGCTACTAATAATAGATGTTAGCTGCTGTACAGGCTGCTAGGTTGTTCCCGCTGTACTCTCTGGGGAAATTTGAGTGCAGGCTGAAAGAGCAGGTTCCAGTCCCAGAAGAGTAGTGGCGTATTAGCCGAGCTGCTCAGCTCAGCTGGAGTAATGTCACGGTGCAACTACGCTGCTCTCGGTATGCACTGCAGCTGGTTGGCATATCTCCGTGTTGCACTGCATTATGTAGCATAAGTGTACCCTAAAGGAGATAAGGGAGGATCTTTTGCTTCTGGCATAATTTCGCTTAAGAAATTATGAGAGGTGGGCTAGAGTCAAATAGTACATTATGGCTGTGAAGATTAGGAACTCAGAATATTAAGTGAATATTCATCTGCTACATTACCATCCATGTTTGATAAATATCTGGTAGTATACATGAGGAAATACAAGTGTGAGTACCATGAATCTCTGGAGCTATTCCAGACATAATATTTTTGCTAGTAAATTCCTTCCCCAGCAGCTTTATACCTCATGGGTGATCTGCATTTTTTTTTTCTTTTTTTTTTTCCCCTGAATTGGCCTAATCTGTCCTTTTAGATAAAATTGAATATCATATTTAATACTAATATCCAGCCTTGCTAAATATCATGTTCTGAATGTTTAATTATTTTGCATGTAGAACATAATTAGCCATTTGTTTCCTAAACAATTTTCATTAGAGGTTCCAGATGAATAAGTAAATGGCATTAACACCATCCTGACACAATTATTCTCTCACAGGAACATTGTATCATGTAAACTAGTTTCACATTGGCACTGAAAAAACAAACTCTTTCTATTGTGCTGAATTCATGTTCCTTTTTAAGGGTGTACCTGCAGATAGTCGGCATACTGCATGGAGTGCTTTGGAGAGTAAGGGAGTTAAATGGATTCTTTTCCTACTGAACAGGTCCACCTCCGTCTGTCTGTGTGTTTTCATCTTGCCTGAATGCATAGGCCAAGATTACAAGAAGAATTGCAGCAATGAAAATAATTTGGTCTTTTCATAGAGTATTACAAGTTTGCTTGCAAGCATGATGGGGAAATTAACAAGTGGGAAGTGTCCCTCAGTTGGTGCCTTTGTTGTTGACAAAGACCATCCTTCTCAGTGCAATCCTCTTCTTGAAATGCTACATTAAGACCTCAGAAATGCTCATTTACCTTCAAAGAAGGAAGGCAGAGGGAAGATTCAGTGAGTTGTTGATAAACTTTTGGAGGAATTTTTGAGAGAACTTTTCTTCATTGGAAAATTCCGATTTGTCAAAACTGAAATTTTTTTCAGAGAGATCCTGCTTTTGAGAACATTATTTGGGAAATGGCTTTGAGGTCATGTTTGCAATTTCACATCAGAGCAAAATAGATCAAACCCATTTGATTGATAGCCAAATTGTGAAGATAATGTACCTGAAAGGAACAGCTACATGCAGGATATTGATTGTGCATGATCTTTCAGCTTCTGATAAGAAGGGAAGAACATGCAAATACTTGTGCTAGAAATACCCACACGTATCATCCCAGTGACATTTGGAAAGAGGGGAGGATAATATCCAAATGTTCAGGAAACAAATATGAATCCTGGATAAAGTTCTGCTTCTTTCATGCCCTCTGAGAGAGAAATGAAAGCTGAGCAAAGCAAAACCTCCACTTCTGAGATTCTGTTGACTCTGGGAATTTTTTGCTATAATGTGAAATGTTTGTATTGGAAAAGACTTTTACTTCACAGTGATCTCAGGCTTATTTAAAACTTGTTGAAGCTAATGGAGACTAAGTGGCCCCTGATTTCTGAGCTTTTTGGATTTAAACCCTTAGTGATAGAGAGATATTTGAAGAAAGGTTACAAAATGATGTTGTAGTACACAAGACACTTGGAGCTGGAGAGCTTTTACAATAAGGTTTCCTCTAGTCTCAGAAGTGAGCTTGCTGTGATGTACTGATGCTTATGAAACAACTGAGGTGAAATACCTAAAAATGGATATTGGCTGCCTTCTTTTTTTAAACTGGCTCTTTCAAAGGCTGTTGCATCACTGTAGTGGGAAACTGAGACTCTTGTCTCAGCAAATTGGCAACAATATCTTTCTTATTCCAGCTGTTTTCCAGAAAGTCTAATGATGTAGCTGATGATCAACGATGTAACTTTTCATACCAAAATGTAATGAGTTCAGAGAATTACAGGCTCTCTAATGCTAAATCATTTACTGACGTAGATTGGAAAGGCAGCACTAAAACTAAAGGAAGTAGACTGATCTACACCACACAAGTGGACAGTCAATATATTCTTATTTCATTCCATTTTTTTTAATATTGAAGCTCTTGAGGAAAAAAACCTGCTGTATTCACTTCTTCTGGTGTTTTAAAGTGCTATCTTTTATGCTTCATTACAGGAGACATGGCAAAAGTATAAGATGTGACACAGAACTGTCAAACATCATGGGAATGAAACGTTCAGACATTTGTCAGTTTACCTGTATTGATCCATCCTTAACCTATCTGATACAATCTTCTTCACTACAGGCAAACCAAGACAGTATAGAAGAGTCAAAAGAGGCTGTAAGTGGAAGTGGCATTTCCTGTATTTTTAATTTTCCATGGATGTGCAGTATAAATTGAAGCAATTCAGAATAATTAAAGCAGGCTAAATCACCACATAGTGTAAGTTGCCATATCAGCCGACATAAATCAGTTTAACTTTGTGACATTTATTTCCCTCAGGACTTAACACAGTCTTTATGAAAAAATAGGATACATAAGATGTATGTTTACATGAAAGCTGTGTTGTTATCCAAGATAACATAAAGAGCTTTGATCTGTGTTTTGTACAAAAAATAAGGAACAAAAGCCAACCCACTAAGGGATGTAAATCATATTTGAGAGAATCCTTCATAAATTTTTAAAATTAAAATTAAATGTTTCCTTAGAATTATTTTCCAAATCACAAAGAATTAATCATTCTTAGGGTTTTATTCCTTTTGAAACTAACAAATTTTAATGCCAAATGAAGCAAATAATTTATTTGTAGTACATATGATAATATAAGAAAATGTTTGTATAATATAAATTTATAACATGTAAATAATCTGCCACAAAGAAGCATTTTCATATTTGTGGTACCTGTAACTAAGCACTGAGGGTTTAAAGTGCCCTTTTGTTCTCAGGCTACTTGTGCTGAGTGCTATTGCTGTTCAAGGAATTCTCTTTAACTCAGATGGGAGAGACATTGACATGCAGCCATGTGCTGTGTAGGTTTGAATACCAGAACAAGACACTTTTCCATCTTTTAACAACGTCCAAAACACCTGTGTCTGCAGCTGTGGCTATACCTTGTCTTGTTCAGTTCTGTGAACTTGCTGACGAGATCTGCACTCTGGGCAGGAGACTTGGCTTGAGGCCTGATTCATTCACTATTTCTTCTTTCCTTTTGAAGCATCCAGGCGGCTTTTTTAGTGCTCCTGGTGCAAACCCCGGGTACTCCCTGTGCTTCAGGGTATCCTCTTATCTGCCATAGGCATTTTTCAGCAATCCCAGAAGCCTCTATTTATCCCATTTGTCCCTGCAGTATGATCACAGAGCGTGGTCGGGAACCTAGGAGTGTTTTGTGCTAACCACAAGAGAAGACAGGATTTGTAGTGATTCTGGACTCAGGATAGGTATGGATTGCCTGCAAGGGAAAAGTGGTCCTGAGGCACTTGAGTCTTCATGTTGCTCATGAGACCTCATTCCCAGGTGCACAGTAGAAGTAGCCTGCAGTTCGAGCATGGGAAGGTTCAAAGGCAACAACCATGCCAAAGGAAGTAGTTATGCAAGTCATCTATTTCTTGTCTATGTTCAGACAATGCTGATCTTTTGTTGCTACTATGAGAGAATACCAGAAACATTATTTCCTTTCTGTTCAAATGATTCACAATTAAGAACTAAGCTGGAGATATTTATGTCAAGATTAACTGCCAGTTGCCATAGAAGAGCCCATATGACAGCTTTGAATCACTTAAATCATGCAGGCTTGTGTAATAAAGAAGTTGCCAAGAGGTCCTAGCTTGAGGTCCTACAAATTTGAATAAATAAGGACAGGCATGGAAGATGGTTGAAAGCACAGATCTTTTGTTAATTCTTAGAATTTTTAACACAAATCTGGCAAATTTTAATGTTTGTGTTAGGAGCTCAGTTATTGTCTAAAGAATGCAGAGATCCTAATTTTTTGTAACAGTGAGTTTAATTCCTTCTCTCGGTTTTGGAGAAAAGCTCAAAAAATCAAGAATGTGCTATCAGATTCACAAAAATACAGATATATAGTGTTTTTGATTGCTGTTAAATGTCAGAACATTTACATATTGCCTTTCAAGTCCGTGTCATTGTCTTGGATTCACGGTCTGTGAAAGTTCAGGAATAGCAATTCTGGGCTCATGAGGCAGTGATTATGTGATCAGGCAGCTCTCTGAAGTTCTGGCTGGATACCGTCAACCTTAAGCTTCCTGGTTGTTGGTTTTGACTTTTCATGCCCCATCATACTCCCCACACACTGGTGACCTCATGTCAATCATGCATGCTCTCCTGTTGTTTTCCTTGTCCTGTATTCATTAGTCCCTCACCTCTGTTTCCTCTCCTTTCTTTTCCTGTTTACCCTCTACTTAGCAAACACATATCCAATAACATTTCAAAAAGGCCAAGTCCCTCTGGTAACCCCTTTTTCTGCAAAGATAAAAATCTCAGGATGTATTGCAAGATGTTGATGCAAGCCATGTTTTTGTTCATGCTATTGAAACACTTTATTCTTTGTCTTGTCTATTTAAACTCTAAGGCTTGGATTCATCTCACCAGTGCAGATGTCTCCAGTGTAAATATTCAGCTCTGAGCTAGTCATCACAGTTTCCCTTTATAGAGAATGCAGAAATAGGCACTTGTAGACTGTGATTCAAATCATTCTAAAATAGACACCTAAAATAGGCTAGATAAATCATACTTTAAAGGTGCCTATTACTTTCAAATGACCATAAAGGGAGACAAGGATGTTGCTTGTCTCCAAATGAGCCTCAGGAATTTGGTAGAAGTAGCCTGCCTTTATTGGGTACTCTGGTGGGTACCCAACAGCATGCCAGGGGGAACGAGGCTCTCCACACCAGCCTGGGTATTTTTGTTTGTGTGATAATAATCACATGTGAGTGCTATGTGCATCATTACTCCTCTTCGCTGCATTGATACTTTGGCCAGACTGCTCACTCTTTCCAGGTTTGTCTATATGCAGTTATTACTGCAATCCTTATCCTGAAATTAGTTTCTCTCCTTCCCTGCTTGGCTCCAGCTTTTCTGAATGCTTGTCTTGACTTACAGCCTTGATGCTTCTGCTGTCTTGTTCTGTGGTCTCAAATTGCTCATCATGAAGTGATGAACTCAAATTTACCTGGAGTAGAACAGGTTTTAAGAAGTAAAGTTGTGATATCTTAAGCCTTCTCTGTACCCCTCTGTACAAATAGTCATCTCAGAGTAGTTGTACTGTCTACCCTGGAGGTAGTGCTGTGTCCCTGCGAGGAACACTTACTTGCCTACGTACATAAGGGCAAGATAATTTTTAAGGAATCTCAAGGGGCAGAGCAAAGGGTTTAACTGAGGAGAAGTTACAGAAGATGGGGATAAGACATATCTGAGGACTGGGGCAGGCAACTCCAAGCCCGTCCATCTCCTGTGAGTCACCATCTGTTTCTTCCCAGATATATTCTGTATGGTGCCTTTCACCAAGAAACAGTTCTCATATGGCATGGTACAAAAGGCAAAGAATGTAAACTGCAGGGATAGAGGAAGAACATTTGATAACTATTAGCATAATCTACACAAGGGTCATGTATCATCTACTCGACATATCTGTTCTATGTGAAGCCAATGCAGCCTTCCTATGGGTGAATACAGCTCTGAGAGCCAGCATCTCTTAGCAGAATTTGGGCCTGTACTTTTAATATTCCAACATGTAATTAGAAAAGGGTAATCTGGTACCAGATTGGATTGAAAAAATATGTTTCAAGGCATAGAGCTAATGATTATGAGACATAATAGGTTTTGCATGTTAGACAGCTGCCCTGGATGGGAATTTGTTAGCAACCCTTAATGCTAAAAGACTTTAGCTCCTGGTTTTACAGCTTCTGAAACTTTATTCTCCACAAAAATCACAATTGTTTGTAATTGTGTTTTGTATGTGTTATTTATTTGACTTTTCTACCACATATTTTGCCTTGGGATAGCCTTGGAAATGAACTGAATCATCTTGGTGAGTTTTTCCTGATGAAATATTTTAAAATAAATAATCTCTCTAACAATTTTATGGCTTGCCATCTGTACTGAATACATCTCTATGAAAAAAAACTTAAGGCCAAATGTAAAGGAGGCTTGGGAGCTAGAATGCTTAGCAATGTAATGCCTGAGAGTTGGGTGGAATTCATGGTGCTGTTAGGCATATAAATTCCTTGCCCTGTGAGTGGGGACGATTCACAGCGTCCAACTCCCTGGGCAGCAGGATGTTTCAGGCAGCTGGGAGAGAATGCAGGAGAGAGGGGTCTGTCTGAAACTGAGGTTACAGTTCAGGGCTGCTGAGCATCTCTGCCAAATGGGATTCAGAGTCTGTAAATTAGTCACTGAAGTCATACATTTAGGTGTATAAAGATAGATCAGCTTTTGTTTAAAAATAGGACAGATTGTGGAAACGAGACATACTTGAAATGGGGACCATCTTTTTTCTAGGTGTCACTCAGACCAAGGTCTTTCTGGACCTCTTAAGTGCCAGGTAACATGTTTGTGCATAACAACTGATAATACAGAAAACTAATACTATGACAAAACCAAATATATAAGATTATACATTCACAAATCAGGAAATGCAAAGTTTATGTTAGAAGAGAGAATTGATTTCAGGGTATGATAAAAATGTAGTGTGATAAAGAAACTGATAGTTATTGAAACAGAAAAAAGAATGGCTGAAAGCTTTAACAGTGGGGGAGATTCTCCGTGGCAGGAGATTTTAAAATTAAGATTGTAGGTTTTCCTATGATATATGATCTTTCAACCCTGATTACTGCATCTGTAACATCTGAGCACAAAACATTGTGTACTAGAGAGGTGATGGTGCTTGGACAATTGTAGAGGAGAAGAAGATAAGAAATTCTGAGAGTCCTAGGAGAGAGAAACTAGGATGAAGGCTGAAAATAAGAAAGAAAGTAAGAAGAATTGGAGAAGGGACATCTGTATGTAGTAATAAAAGGAAAGGGAAGTGTGAACATGGAAGACAGAACAAAACCAGCACAGAAATTAGCATGGTGAAAGTAAATGTCAATGCCTGCTAATAAGGTGGAGCATAAGGACTTTTCCTGTTTGGTTTGTTTTCTGAAGGGGACTCTAGGACTCAATGCCTGCCATGGCAGGACAGTGGCCCCCATGCCCCAAGAAGGCTTTTCCATTTTAAGTTTCTATGCTGTGTTTAAAGAAAAGTGAATATAAAACAGGTAGAACATAGCTATATACTTGATGAATAAATTACTATTTCTTATCAGTAGAGAAAACAAATGAACATAAATTACATAATAGCACCTAGAGGCTCTGAACATGATAGAGGCTACACTGTGCTTGATATTGCACAGACAATGAGATGTAGCTCTCGCCCAAAGGACACTACTGTCCTGTATGCACACTCAATGTGAATTCATTGGAGACTACCAATTATACTGATCCATAGAGGGGATGATATCTGTAAAGCCTAATGATGTGATTCCCATTGGAGTGATTGTCTGAGTTGTGTGTCCAGTATTGACATTCAGGCCTACAAATGCAAAATTTTAAATCAAAGTTCCATCTTCACAGAATGCAAGATAAATACAGTGAAATGGTAAAGCAATAAAACCAGAAAAGATTAAACTCTATATCTTGCAAGCTGATTTATATACAATGTGTTAAATAACTGACATAAAAACAAAACGACTAGCATGCATTTTTCATGCACTAAAGCTATCTGCTTAACAGCCTCTCAGAATATCCCGGACTTCTAGCCAAGCAGAAATGAAATGCTTTATTCATTTGGTTATTGATACTTGGTAGAGGAGTGAGGAATTTTAAACAATTTCCTGAATATTTCTCTCACTGATGTCTGGGAAACTGCTTCTTTCTGAGGCATTGAATTTCATTGTGTCTATCAGGGTTGCTTCTGTTTGAGTTGGCTTTCCCAGTCCCTCTATTTATTGAACATTAAGCTAAGAACTCAGAAGAAAAATGGAGAGTCTGTAAGTTTTTTGAAATAAAATTTCTGATAATTTTTGATGGTAAAAGTGGAATTTTTACCACAGCAGGAAAAAATCCACCTGCTTTTTTTAGGCCAATACACTGTGGCCTGAATGCTTTCTTTTAAAGGCTGGTGACTATCCTATTTCTCTGAGGGCTTGCTGCTGGCACACAACATTAATCAGTATAAGAATTTATAAAAATTAAGGAGAAGGAAGTTGTAACTGTCTCATATCTTTCAGATTGCTTTCTGTTCCTTGTAACCATCATAATGCTTGATAAATCTTTCTTAGAACAGTTTGTGGAGGAAGAATCATAAAGTCCTCTGCATATTAGAACTTTCAGAAATACCTACTCCCCTGCTGTCTGATTTCAGTTTCTCCACTTTCCCATAAGACCTGCCAGCCTGTCTAATAAATATTTGTTTCTAGCCTCAGTTACGATGTCTTTGCCAGGGGTACTTCACCATCACATGGTAAGAAATGCCACAACATAAATGGTAGTTGTGAATTTATGTAGGCTTAAATACTTGCAAATCTAAGGAATTTAGATTCTTCTGAGAAGCTTTTAAAGAAACCTCAGTGATAGAGTACTGACAAGATATTGTCAGAAGCAGAAAGTGCCTGATGGCCAACTGTTTCATGGTTTGTAATCCAAGGAAGATGTTGTGCTGTGTATTCTAGTTTACTTTTAGTCTAGTGCTTTGCCAAGCCTACCTTTGTTTTTGTCTCTTCCATAACTGTTAGAAAGAAATTGAATAAGTTGTATACTTTCAAATCATTGGGCCTAAAGGAATTCTTCCTAGGGTATTCAAGACTGACTGAGGAAGTCTCATAAAAATCAGAAGTTATCTTGGATTTCTATAAGACAGCTAAGGTACTGGAAAGCTAGGAAATGGCAAATATGACCTCTATCATCAAAAAGGAAAGGAGGGAGGGAGGAGCGGGGAAATTAACAGCTCAACTATTTTAACTTCAACTGTCATACATAATCAAAGTTTTGTAAGCACCTAAAGAGAAATGGAGAGAATTAGGAGCAGCAAGAATTTGTGTAAGGCCAATTAAGCCTTAATTTGTGTATTAAGCCAATAACTTTTCCTTTCACAGCAGCGTAGCACTCATTGCATTCAAAGAACAAAGAGCAGATTTCATGAGTCAGCTTCTGTAAGGCTTCTGATACTGACATGGCTGCTATATGAATTTTAAAAACCAAATCATCTAATTAAAATATTTTTACATATATTCCTAGTTTTGGTTAAACCTCAATTCATTTATACTTATTTCTGTATTTTTCACATCATTGGGATAGACATGAGTATATAGATATCTGCTCAAGATTCTTCATGGCAGAAGAGCACAAACTTATAAATGTCCTACTGTGAAAGACATACTCCACTCTCTAGACACACATTCAACAAATTTACATACCACAAGACTGTTTTATCTTTAACAGAATTGACAGAACAAAGGTCGCCTTCTGCCTCGGAGCCGAACCATTCCTGCCTCCAGTTCCCGTAATTGGTCTGGTTCTAAACCAGCATCTCCTTCTGGACTCAGATCTCTCCTACCTGTGTCACCAGCATTGTCAGTCAAGAGCTGTCCATTGGTTAACCAGAGGTGGAAAAGATGAGGAGTAGAGGGCTTAAACTGAAGCAAGGAAGATTTAGATTAGACATCAGGAATAATCTTTTAACAACAGGATTAGGTAAGTGCTGCAATACATTGCTTGGAAGAAACTGAAATCTTCACCACTGGAGGTGTTTAAGAAAAGGTTATGCAAAAGTCTCCCAGGTATGAGACAAGTGTAGTTGATGTGGCCTTGGGACAGGTCATTAAATGACCTGTTAAGGTCTTTTTTAGATGTTATTTCTGATGTTTTAATTTCTGAATATTTTGCTTTTTGTTCCTGCCTGTTGTTCCTGGTTACAGTATTCATATGCAACCAAACATATATTGCATTCATCAGTCAGAGTTGACTGTGACAGCCTCTAAATATATTACACAAACTGGAATCTGTAATTGCAAAAAACCTTCCTGTAATCACCAAGCCAGTGTAGCTGTCTGCCTAAATGAGCAAAATTCTGCCATTCATTACAGCTGTGCAACTCCATCTAAAGGCAGTAGAGATAGATACATGGCCATAACTGATGGCTGAGATTTGCTCTATTTGTCTTTGAAATCTAATTTCTATTGGTGGATGGCACAGAGGGAAAAAATTTAGTACGAGTATAATGCCATATCCCATATGACAAAACTGATTTATTGAAAACTAAATGCTCTACATGGTGTGCTTGTGAAAACACATTGTTTTCATGTGCTAAGTTTTAGGCCTTTGAAACCGGAATGTATTGTTCCAAAGAGTCAGGTAAATTGAAAGCTATTTATGTCAACATTTCAGAGAAACAAATTGTGTGTATTTGCAGCCTGGGTAGAATGCCCCCAACTTTGCACAGAAAAATATGGTTTTCAGCATCAATCTACTGGAACTGGGGTTCTTAAGCTTTTCCCGGACAAATTTGTAACATAATTGTTTCTTTTGCCGTATATTCACTTATTTTGATTAGACATCCCCCCCAAGAAACATTTAGCACCTGGGAAATAGTGATGAATTTAGATAATGCCAATTCCTAAGTTTAGACAGGGTTACTTCAGAATCCAGAGCAAGCACAGGAAAGATGAAAACCATTGGTGAAAGTGTAATGTGGCTGTAAAAGGTCAAATTAAAATGCATATCCAAATCCACAATCTTGTAACAGTCAGCAGAGTAAAGTAGCTTAGGACATTGCTATCTAAAGTCATTCTGAATTTCTCAGAGATATTGATCATATATTTGATACCATTGGCATGAAAGCTGCTGCTGCTGCTGTCAATTTATAACCCAGGATATGAAAAAAAATAATTAAGTCTATGTATGCTGATGAATTTATTTAGCCGTATATTAAAATATTAATCTCTGATCAACTGCTCATCAACTGAAAGTTCAGATAGCATACAATCCACTTTATATAATGCTGATTATATAGATATTTGTAATAGCTATACAATATTGAAATGCTGACACAAATAGCTTTCAATTTACCTGACTCTCCTTGTCAGCCTGTGAAGGTGAATGCTCTTTTACCCAAACTAGTTCTGATCAAAACCAGACTGAGGTCAACCATGGGACAGGAGATTGAATGGGTTATCACTAATGTCGATTGAGAGTGATTTGGTTCAGCTGCTGCTGTATTTCAAAGGATTCTGCAACATCAAAGAGTAGAAAGAAGTTTTAAATGAAGCTATAGCTCTTATAACCTTGCTAACGTGAACACACTCCATGTTTTATAAACAAAAGTTGTGTATGTGTTAAAACATCATATATTAATGGCATTTTTGTTAAATGTTCCTTTTAGTATGACATGGCTTGATGTCACTGGTGTTTTCCCAAGGAACTGTTGAATATCAACAAAGAAGTTAATATTTGACCTCTGAAACTGCTGGTGACATGATTATTATTTAAATAATGCATAACGTAGAAACCCATTTCACTGTGCAATAGATGGATCAATCATGCATTCCGAAGTGATGACTTTTCCATATAGTGTATAGAAATAAGATACTTTGTAGTTAGGCATAGGGACCATATACTAAAAATACTGAGCTTAGTATAACATGAAATACTGAGAAATATGTTTTTTTCACTTCTTATTTCACTGTACAGATATAGCAGTCAGTGTATTCAGAAGAACTTTTAGTATCCTCTATTTTACAATGCAGGAAAGAATATGTTGAAAAAAAAAAGTTATCTGGAAATGAGCATCATTCCCAATAAAACTGTGAGAGAAAACGTGGTTTATTATTGATATTAGTGACATTGTAATTGGTTGGAATAGAATTTTTCAAATACCTACACAAAAAAGTCGAATCTAGTGCCCGGAGTTTCAGTTATGATGCACATATTTTCCGTTTTGCTTTAATTTCTTTTTCACAAATATTATGTTGAAGACAAGATAGAGACAGGCCTTGTTAATAAACACTCTGTGCCTTTGAACTTATGGGCAATGCTTTTGATCTCAAACAGTTACTCCTGTTTTTTCTCCCAATCACCAGCCATTCTACTACTACGAGTTAATGCTGTGCTTTGTATTAATATCTGAAATAAATTAGGCTTAAAGTTTGATCTATACTTAGTTGTCTCATTTGTCAAAACACTAGTCATCAGTCATCAGTCTTTGCTGCATCACATGCGAAAAGCTATGCTTAGGTTGTAGTCCTCTCCTTTTGTTGTGATGATAGCATTTTTCATCTTTCCTTCTACTGCTTCTCCAACACAGTCTTCCTGAAACTGACTGTGTCCTCTGAATGAACTAAATCTCATTTCACCCAGTTAAGATTTTTCTCATCTAAGCCAAGCTGTAATGACTGGCTAAACTCTCCAATGAAGCACATGGAAGTAAAAGTAACTACGATCCAAATAAAGAGCACTCTGGTGCTCAACTCATTCCTTCTTTCTTTCTGCTAATTTGGCTATTGGTGGCACTACATCAAGTCTGCCAGATCCTATCAGTTCTGACACTATCTATTAAAATGGGAGAATAAAAAAGTCTTTCTGTAGTTTTCTGCTAGGTGAAGCAGAGCTCTTCCCATAGCACCATAAGGGTCACCTCTAAGAGCCTGAATGGATTCAGGGAGAAGGAAATTCCTCATGCATCCTTGTTTAGCTTCTCATTTGATAGTGAGAGAAGGACTTGCAATCTGAATCCCTTGCTCTGAACCCCATAATTTATCCCCCAAATTAGAACTATCTTGCTGTTTTGCTTTTTTCTCAGAAGTGAACCCACCAATTCTAGACAGCTGCAGTCCAAGACTCCTTGCAGTTTCTCTTCAATATGCTGAGACTAAGATGCCCCAGAGTGATTTAAATCATATAACCCTCATCTCACTATCCTTGATTGCAAACTTTATCCAGGTAATGGCTGTTTACCTATCCCGACTGCTTCATCACTTTTTATCACAGTAATTAATCTAGTGGTGAAACATTTTAATGTTTATTGAAAATGTACGTATATTTTTCCCTCGGTGTATCATGAAAAAAAAAAAAAAGAGAAAAAACTCTAGCTTCCAAACTCATGAGTTAATCATGAATAGCCCTTTCTCAGTCCCCTTAAAACATTTTCTTATGCTTTTTGATATGGCTTCTTACGCTTTAAGCTATTTCTTAAGATTAACTCTCTCCATAACAGTTCTTATATTAAATCACCTTATTTAGTGTCTTATGTTGTCTCTATATCTTTTAAAAGCAAGGGAATTTGGCTCCTTTTCAATTTCTCTTGAAGCTACTGAACTTGTATAAATATAATTTAAAGGTTCACCACTTCCCTAACAAATGTCTGATAATGTTTATTGATGCATATTATGTGGTCCTGCAGCTTTGTCTACTTTAAGTACATCTAATACTTCTATAGCCAATTCTTTTCTATGTATACTTCTGCTCTAATGACCCGAGGGATATTGATTCCCGATTTGGTTCATCACCAACCTCTTCTTCTGTAAAGACATGGACAAAGTAGTTGTATAACAATACTGTGCAATTCAGCACTGATACAAGCGGCACAAAACTTTTGTTGCTGTTCTTTGCATATATATGTCTCTGTAAATGAGTTAAAATGAAGAATCAGTAGCCTGGAATCAGCTGCCCCTCAAACCCCATTTTTGTATCTGTTTATCTTACACTATTTGGTAGTCATGAGAGCTGCCAGTCCTGTCCTGAAGGCTGCAGGGAATGCAAGGCAAATTCGCAAAGACAGCTGACTGTGTCTGAACTACAGATCATGAGCAGCTATCTTGGTCTGACCTTTCACTTTTGTTTAGCATTTCCTTCTATCTCAGGAAAATCTTTGCTTATTATTTCTTTAAGCTTTTCATAGAATATATAGTCACTTACCGTTACTTGCATTATGAGGTAAATAGCATGCAGAAGCAGTGACTAAAACCAGTTAGTCTTCCAAGCATGAGTGGTAAATATTTAAGAAACTATTGCTATTTGAAAACTGGATGAGATTTTTCATTATGGAAGTTGATTGAAGAAAGAAAAAACAGATAACAATATTTGTTGTTGTCACAAACATTCATTCTGTTGGAAAGATACTAAGGTGATGTATCAGAGACAGACAATGGGCTTTCATTGATGAGTGCCTTCTGCAAGCTATGCTAACATGTTGGGGTGATGTATTGCTACTAGACAGTACACTTCCACTGACAGATTTTTTTTTTTATTTTCTGCTTCTGTTTCAAAGCTACAAGAAGAATATGGATTTTAGTTTTCTGACACCAGCTGGGTCAACTCTGCTCATTTCTTTAATTTAACAATATGGTGATCTGTTCCACCTCTTTTGTTTAACTGTTTAACTATGGACAAAATCTTCAGCTGGCATAAATCAAAGAAGCTCTGTGGGCTACAGCAGCAGGACTCTTATTTGTAAGACTCCAGGGTCTGCCCTGCTGCTTTTGTCTGAGACAAACTTTGGAGATTTCAACATTATTTTAATGAAATGTTATAAATGTCTCAATATAAATATTCAATCTTGTGCTACTTGATATATGAATTTAAGGGCCTATCTTTGTTCCAGAGATGTTTCCTGAAAGTGTGGGGTAGAGATAAGTATGTATGAATGCATACTGATGAAATCCCCAGGGCAGGAACAACGGTTAATTATTAAATCCAGAAGATCCTATTGAGCTGGAAACCTCTTGGCATGCTAAAGCCTCGGGAAACAAGTTTTCTCCAACTTTTGTGTTTGTGTTGGAATCTAGAGAAGCAAACTTCCTAGAGACAGCACAAACAAACCTAAGTGTTTGTCTTGCTCTTTGGAAATGTAAGGGGGCAGAAACTGAGGAAGAATTCTCAGATACCTGGGACTTAAGCCAGAGAGAAGGACATCCTTTCATATCAGGAAGGACAGATGTTTCAGAAGTTCAGGAAATATAATCCTGGCTGTTGAGAAGAGGGAGAGAAATGCAAAGATTCAGAGCAGAAACTGTGTGCTGCACTTTATTCTGAGGATTCTGAACTTTGTTTTATAGTGTGCTCACGAAAGAGAGGAAGCTGGGACAAGGAAATGCATATGGGGCTTTAAATTTTTGTTTTAATTTAAATAAAATTAAATTATAAATACTTGGGGTTTGTGCTGAGGCAATCGTGCTTGAGTTTAAGAACACATCTGAAAGTTTCACACGTTGCTGAAGTGTGAACTGCAAACTCTTGTACAAGCTGGAATATTCTGAGATAATGCTCTTGAGCTATTAGTGACTTTGGGGGAGTGTATAGGGACCGATCAGACCTAAGGCAGCTGCACTGTTTCCAGAAGCTATGACTTAGAAATCTTCCAACAAGACTAAAGAAAAAGAGTATTTAAATCTATGCATGTATCTGCATTTTAAGAGCACAGTGGCCTATACTGTTCGTACAGTAGTGACAATTAACAAAAAATAGAAAAGGTGAAATGTGTTTTTTAAAATATCCAGAGAATCAAACTCATTACTGAGAGACTGTTCTAACAATGTATTTACCTGTCAAATTCATACACTTTACAGCATGGAAATGAACAATTACACTTCTGTTGCCAGATAAACACAGAAATTATTTTGTTTTAAAAATAAATTTTCACATCAGTGAAGAATAAGTTTTGTCTGCTCAGAAATCAATAGGGGCACCAATGTTATCTGTTTTCTTCAATATGAGTCTTCAGAAATGGTAAAAGAGCGGATAAAGTATGTTGTCACTTAGCAACCTTAATTTTTTAAAACTGTGTTTTAAGTCCTGTATATTCATATCCACACATCATGGGAGAGAGACACTAAACTATTTAGCCTTAATTGCCAGTGAATTATTTCTTAAGGGAGTTCACCTTATGCTAACAGATATAATGAACACTGCCTTCTGTTGTCTGCTTATAGTCCCACTTTTCTTGTTGTTTCATGGGTTGATACAATGCTACTTTGCAGCATGCTGCTTCTCCACTCTGGTATCTTAAGATGTTCTCCATTACATACCAGGGTTTTTGAAAAGTAAGTCTTCCTGATCACTTTCCCTGCTGAGTTTCATAGTACTCTTGATATTAAATTATATTTATTTCTCCTTTGTTTGAAAGTCTCTTGCATTTTAAATGTTTTCTTAATTGGAGCTTTGAATTTATAGGCTTTGTAAGTTGAATGACCTCTTGTTTCTCATTCAGCAATATCAAGAGTCGGATGTTGCTGCTGTCTAGGGGCCAAGAATTTAAACCTACAGTTCATTTTTCTCAAAGGCAGTTTGGGCACAGTGAAGTTGTGGATAAAACTCCTCCTAATGACCATTCTGAGTGCATTCTTTTGAAAAATGTCATGCTCAGAGGCCTCTGATTCTGTAACTCACCTTGGCCACAGCAACAACAACAAAAAAATCTGCTGCAATTATATAAAACAAATACTAAAGCAACCTGGAAGTAAAAACTGTTAAAATATTCTCTTCAAATCAGAGTATAGCCATTAAGAGTTGCATAAAGATCAGTCTAGCTTGCACAATACAAAAAGAGATAGGGAAGGCTCTGCACCTTGATATGTACAAGCTAAAGTAACGTTTAATTCAAACTGCGGTACTCAAGAAAAAGCTATATTGAAATGCCTGTGTGTTTTGATCCAATTTCTTATTCATGACATAATGGTATTCTCTTTCACAGTCACAACAAAGTTTGCATGATTGTGAAATGTATATGCAATGTGTCTGCTGTTACTCACACAGAGCTAACATCTGTGGATGTTTTTGCTTTTGAGTTGGTGACAGGGCCCATAGAGAGGCAAACTGAAGTTCCCCAGGTCAACATGAAGGCTTTTACTGATTAATTAATTTACTGATTAATTACTGATTGCAATGTTTGAATGGTTAATATGTTTGAGTAAAATTTCTTGTGTTAGTGTTAAATTCTCATGATTTTGCTCTTTTAAAAATAAAGTCTTCAGTGTGCAGCTGATTGCTGTATCAATGCAGACTCTTTAAGATGCTTCTGGGGAAAAATGGATTTGACAGACTCTTGCTTCTGCGAAGTTACAGGTTAAATGTCGGAAAAAGGTTTAACTGTATTATTATGGTAAGTCATCATGTATTACCTTTTTAAATATTTAATTGATAGTCACTCTAACAACATATTCAGTCTAACAAATAGCTATTCCTTTTAGAGGTGCATCACATGTAAGTTGGAGGAAAGCAGGATAGTCCATGATAACCGTTTTGCCTGCCTTGTGCCCCTTGCCCCAGGACAGCCCTTTCCTACCCTCCCGCAACTTCTGAGAAGGTGTCTGTGCTGTGGCTTTCGTTCACAGCCTAGCACAAACCAGAGAGCACGTGTCCTTCATATCTGTGGCATACAGCATTTGATTTCCTTATCAAAAAGGGTCAAATTTATATGTGGTTCTATCTGTAAAAGTCCTGAGTAATCTTCTAAAAGAGTTTGATTGTGATTATAAAGGGCAATTAAGAAACTGCCTTTTTTTATTAAACTGTTTATTTTAGATTACGGCTCTTCCAGCTTCCTCTAACATATGTAGGGAGCTTGTTCATCCTATACATTCTTTGCTCTCAATTTTTAGAGAGCTAAAAAGTTAAGCATCAAGGAAACTCATTGTTTATACAATACTTATAGCAAATATTCCCTAAAGTAATTAATTTAAATGGGCATTTTCAGTTACGCATTTGCATTTGGTCATGATTCAACTTTTAGAAAAAATGTGATCTTATGTAAGGTTACTAATGCTGCAAAAACACTGATGAGATAATGAAGAAAACTTGGAAAATCATACTATTTAGAGTGAAAATCGTACGTAATAAGTAAATCCATAAAGGTCACTTTTGGTTCCTGGGTGAGTCATTAACACAGAAAGTGCCAAATCCAACCAGTAAGATATTGGCAACAAATAGGTTCATTAGCTCTAATGACAATTTACATAATGTATTGAAAATGTAGTACTCAAGCAGGGTCATCTGGGAAAATGTAATCTGTATGTGCTGCAAATGGCCCAATTCAATCTGAGAAGAAACTGTGGAGAATGGGGAAGCTTGTAAGAAAAGGACAGATTTCTGCAGTTTATCAGTTATCTTACCAATTTGTTAATGCTTTCACAGGACTTGTTTTTCATTTATTTCAACATGAAGACAGCAGAATGGAGTTAGTGATATACAGGGTTGAAAACAACCTCTTGTGTTAACCCTGGTGTGATAGAGGTGAAGTTCTTGAATAGAAGGCTGCACAGGAGTACAAGATTATCCCAAGAGATTCATGGTCCAGAATTGTTGGTATTATCTATGTCTTTAATATAAGAAATCAATAAGTGTCCTTTATGTTGATATAGGTTGGTGAATAAACTATATCGTAAAGTGGAACTTGTGACATGCTGCAGACACGTGCATTTCCATCTTTGTATGCAAGACGCTAAAGAGCAATGAAAAAAGAAGAAAGGTGTATATGAAACAAATCAATGAACTGATTTCAAATTCCACTTAATATGTTCCTTTGCACTGTTACTAAGATTTTCCTTTCATTTTTTTGTTTACGGAGATTGCATATAGAAGTACATAAAATTGTTTGCAGTTTTTCCTTCAGACAAGTATATATTAAGGAAACATTTTTCTTCTTCAGATATCCTTCAAGATAGTACTCCTGTACAAAAACAGAATGCATGTTTTTACATTTGCTTTATTTTGTGGTGTGAGTTTTTTATTTTAAAAAAATGACTACTACATCTCTAGGTCTTGTGATGGTTGGATTGTTAGTGTAATCAACCTCTTCTGAAATGAACGGTAGGCTAATGACTAGAGATGTGTTCAGTAACCCACGAATAATTCCTGTACCCACTCATTACTTAAAAAGAAGAGGGCAGCTTTTTCTGTGTGTGACCCAGCAGTAATTGAAAGACCACAAATTCATGTAAATAACAGTGCAAAAGTTAATGCTGTCCTTGAACAGATCTTAGCTGAGTACCAGGCTTTTTGAAAAGAGGGAATATGCTTTTATTTCTGTACCCAGGTCATTTGTACATAAAGCAAGGAAAACGGCTGTGAAACAGTCTCTTTGGGCCATGAAATGGATTCTCTTTCACTGCTGGTTGAAAGTTATTATACACTGTTAAACAGCTAGTTTGACTGTTAGGTAGATTGCAGACAGGTGTGAGCAAACTGCCCTGGGTTGTTAGGATGCAAGGCAGTGCTAACATGGAAGTGATACGACTGGGGAAGCACAGTGCTGAGCTCTGCTGAGGCGCAGGATGTGATGGAGAGGGCTCAGTGCTATGGGAAAGTGACTGTCCTGCCTTTGAGTCCCACCTGGATTGTCTTCCACTGGCTCAGAGGGCAGGCCGGCTGCTAATACTTGGCTGCCATGTGTAGTCTTCCCCAGTCCCTGCAGAGAAGAGGGGTCATGGGGGTCTTTTGGGCTCCTCATTATTAATACACATGGTAGGTGCTTTGCCAGCCAACCTAAAATCTCCCTAAGCACATATGTTTATATGTACCTTATGAATGGCTACCGTCCATATTCAGATGAATCCTAGGTGGGGGAGTGAGGCACCCCTCTCTAGTGCAAGACACCTCTTTGCCCAAGTGTCCCCAGGAGGTTGATCTGGTAACTGTTAGCTGAGCTTGTCTAACAAGTGCTGACAGATCTGAATTAATTCAGAAAGGCAGCCAGAGGAACATGTGGTGCCTACCATTTACATAATTGTTGAGTAATCACAGCATTTACCCTGGAAAAGGGAAACTTCATCTCTAAGCCTACCTCAGTCTGAAGAGATTTGAACCCTGTCATCCTGTTTCCTGTTAGAAAGCCCTAACCACTGCTTCTTCTGGGAAGAACACTCCAGTTCTCCTACTGGGTAAAAACAGGGCGAGCTAGACTTGGCTCCTGGCTGGATGGAGTATTAAAGTACTTCTGAAATTAAGGGCCAGAACTCAGGTTTCCTCTCCATCATGCTATACAGATATCACCTACTTGTGTCCTTTCTCTGTCTGACATTTCTTGTATTCCTGGCTATGAATTGGCCTCGTTTCAATATGGGACGTGAAGAGCATTCTTATCAAGGACAACTTAGAACATGGAGTTCAAGGGACCTTTCCTTGAGTGTGCAATTATGGGAGTGGGAGAATGAGCTCTAAACTGTCTGAAGCTGAGGAAGACCATATTTGTTACCTTAGGGAATTGCTTTTACCATTAAGCTCTCCTATAGTGAGCACATGTAATTTTTCACCTACATAAAGAAGTGTGACCATGGCTCAGTGAAGTGCTGATCCTCAGAAAATGCCAGGTTTCACATCACTGGGTTAGAAGAGCTCCAGAGACAGATAGATGCTTCAAAATACCACTAAGGCTATGTTTTCCTATGACAATTGTAAGTATCTGTCTGCTCAGAAAGGTAGACCTTTTTTGGCACGGAGGCCAAGGGTGCCAGTTTAGATGGTTTGGGTCTCCGTATTGCAAAATATCCAGTAAGTCTGTATAAACAGGTAGAGTGTTTGGTCCTCCCTGTGCTATGGTTTTAGGATTATTTCTGATAAAAGTTCACAGTGCGCTTTGGCAGCTACTCTGTTTTGTATTAGGTACTAAGGACTGTGCAGGCTTCTGCCAGAGGTTCTAAATTCACTTGGGTTTAGTGCTATCTTGGGGTCTGCCTGCAGTAGCATTTCTACAGCAGTAAGCAGGAACCAGATAGCACCGGTGAGTGAGTCAGAGCTGGAGGACTGGGACGATTTGTACCTGGGCGAGGGAACAAGCAGGAGCAACAGAATGGTGGGAGAGGAAAAGGAGGCAGGAATTTGTGACTTGCTTCCCAACACACTAGTTTAAGCTTAACATGCTGATAGGATGTGCTAGATGGCATGGCAATCCTGACATACTGAAGGAGATTTACAGTTTGGGGAATTTAAAGATCCTGTTTGGTGCTAGGAATAATAAAACTTTGTTCAGTGGAGCTGATCGGAGAAAGATTATTGTTAGTAGTCAGAAAGGAGAAGTACCAGGATGGGGCTGGTCTGCACATAAGACTAAAATGCATGTGGTACCCTGTCATGGGCTCATCAAACAGCCATCCGCACAGTATTTGTTCATTTTCTATGTTAATCTAATTTTCTGATGAAAGGAGAATCGCTTAAATTACTTGGCTTAGTCTCCTCACCGATCTTTGTCAGAAACCATCCCCTGGACCCAATTTGATGTGGCAGCAGGGACTGGTTGTACCTGGCCAGTCCACAGAGGTGCTCCACAAAGAACAGCAGGAAACAACTCACAGCTGGGTTTAATTTCACCACTTAAATGGTGGTGTAGGGGCAGCTGGGCAGGTCTTAAGCTCCATCTCATCTCTGCAGAGTGGTGGCAAGATGCATCAGTGTCCTCACACTGAAAGTGCCAGTACTCAGCTGCAGGGACAGGGTGGCTGTCCCACAGGGGCCACATTTTTGCTGGTCATAAACAGCACAGGTTTCCTTTTTGCATCTTAATTGTGTCAGCATTTTCTGCCACTCTGAATATGTCTGCATGGGAAATTAAAATCATTTAACACACCAGACAGCATTAGTTCTGGCTGTCAGCATTTTAGCTGTTTAAATTCAACAGAAAAAAGCTTTTTTCTGTTAAGTTTTGGGGTTTTTTTTAAATCATAAATTTGGCAAAAAGCTACATGCTGAATTAAATTTATAGCATGTGCACATCTGGCAGTACTTATCACGTGCCTAATGGTAACAGGTTCTTTTGTGCTTTTATGTATTTCTTGTGTTGGCAGCTGGCCAGCTCCATATTGGTGGGAGTGTGTGTGTATATGAGCAGAAGTCAAGGTAAACATGCAACCGATGTGACTACAGAAGAAACAGGTTCTCAGCTATAACTGTGCAGATTTTTTTCAAACTTTGTCTCATTTTGAATGACCTTTACTGATCATTTATTCTGATGTTTCACTCTGACACTCAAAAGATAGTAAAATCAGACAGTAAACTACAGAAATAAATACTGTTGCCCTAATCAGCCCAGCTGGTCAGGACTTGGCATTTCTGTTTGGAGAGAAATTCTGACATTCTAAAAATTAATTGCATTATGAATCAAAAGGAAGCAGGAATTTCCACTCCCCTCTTCAGCTTGGTGATCTCACAGGGTGTTCTTTGACTGTGTTACTTTTTGAATTAACAGTTAAAAGATGATTCAAATGTATCATTCTGATTCTTTTTTACTTTCACAGTAATGACTATACAGCGTGTATAAGGTTGTGGTGGGTTGACCCTGGCTGGATGCCAGGTGCCCACCAAAGCCGCTCTATCACTCCCCTCCTCAGCTGGACAGGGGAGAGAAAATATTACGAAAGGCTTGTGGGTCGAGATAAGGACAGGGAGATCGCTCACCGATTACCGTCACGGGCAAAACAGACTCGACTTGGGGAAAAATTAGTTTAGTTTATTACTAGTCAAATCAGAGCAGGATAATGAGAAATAAAACTAAATCTTAAAAACACCTTCCCCCCACCCCTCCCTTCTTCCTGGGCTTAACTTTACTCCCGATTTTCTCTACCTTCTCCCCCTGAGCAGCGCAGGGGGATGGGGAATGGGGGTTTGGGTCAGTTCATCACACATTATTTCTGCTGCTCCTTCCTCCTCAGGGGGAGGACTCCTCACACTCTTCCCCTGCTCCAGCGTGCGGATCCTCCCACGGGAGACAGTCCTCCACAAACTTCTCCAACGTGAGTCCTTCCCATGGGCTACAGTTCTTCACAAACTGCTCCAGCGTGGGTCCCTTCCACAGGGTGCAGTCCTTCAGGAACAGACTGCTCCAGTGTGGGTCCCCCGCGGGGTCACAAGTACTGCCATGCCAGCAAACCTGCTCCAGCGTGGGCTGCTCTCTCTCCACGGGTCCACAGGTCCTGCCAGGAGCCTGCTCCAGCATGGGCTTCCCACGGGGTCACAGCGTCCTTCGGGCATCCACCAGCTCTGGCGTGGGGTCCTCCACGGGCTGCAGGTGGATATCCGCTCCACCATTCACCTCCATGGGCTGCAGGGGGACAGCCTGCCTCACCATGGTCTTCACGACGGGCTGCAGGGGAATCTCTGCTCCGGCGCCTGGAGCACCTCCTCCCCCTCCTTCTTCCCTGACCTTGGTGTCTGCAGAGTTGTTGCTCTCACATCTTCTCACTCCTCTCTCTGGCTGCAACTGCTACTCCCCTGTAACTTCTTTTCCCTTTCTTAAATCTGTTATCCCAGAGGCGCTACCACTGTTGCTGATGGGCTTGGCCTTGGCCAGCAGCGCCTGCTGGCATTAACTTTATCGGACATAGGGGAAGCTTCTAGCAGCTTCTCACAGAAGCCACCCCTGTAGCCCCCCCCCCAAAACCTTGCCATGCAAACCCAATACAAAGGTTAATATAAAGATTGACATGAACCACTTAGCCTCAAAAAGGAATGACAGTCATATTTTGTTTCAAAGTTTTTCTTTGAAAATTTTGTCAAGTCAGTGTGTTCTTCCAAAAAGTAAAATTGAATGAAAACTTCATGAACTGATGTTTTTGTAGGAAATTATACTGCTGAGGGATTTTCAGCCAGCAACAATTATCTCTGAATACCCTTTGTTTATTTAGACTATTTTTTTAAGAAAAAAGGTATAAAAAATAATGCAAGCTATTTAAAAAAAGGGTATGCAAAGTATATAAAGAATGAAGACAATCTCCTCTAACAAGGTAACATCCACGATTAGAACATGAACAAGTTATTATTAAACAGGCTCTTTGTACTGGGGTACTGAAATGGACTGAAATTTGCTGTGAACTCGCTTGGAGCTTATGCTTTACACCCTTGCAGAGAAACACATATCCCCTGTCTTCTATAGGTCACCCAGAACTGAACCTAAACATATATGAATTGCAGGCCTGCTTCCTCCACACTTCAGATTGCAGTGATTAACAGCAAGGACAGGGGATAGGAAGAAGCAGAAGAACCCTCTCCCCGTTGTGTTGTTCGGCAAAGTGAATTGGTAAAAACAGTGTAGAGAGTTGGTTCTGCTGAATTATTATTGCCACACATAGCAGTCTTCCTTGCCACATGCAGAACAGTTGGGAAGGAAAAGTGATTGTTGTTCAGAAACACACCTCAAATAAAAGTCCCTCTTAAGGCAACACCCTGTCACACTTATTTTGGGTCAGTGTACTGCTGGTTAGAGGAATGAGCATAAATTGTTCTTAGAAAGTTCAGAGTGGACATTAGGAAAAAAATTTTCACCAGGAAGGAAATGCATATCTGTCTCAGAGAACTCAACCAAAGCTGTAGTTGACCTGATCTAGAGGTGGCATTAGCCCCATTTCAGGCAAAAGGCTGGGCTATGTGACTTTCAACCATCATTTCTGTGATTCTGAAATTTCCTTGGGGTAGATGTGGCATTATGAATGTGGGAAAAGTCATAAATCTGCCATCCACCTGCCTTAGCCTTCTTCCAGTTCAGGTATTTCTTTTAGCGCCATTTCAATGCCCAGTGAAATCATGGGGAATCTTTAACTATCATTTGATCAGGCCTTAAAATGTCAGTGATTTTTATTAATTAATCAAAAAAGCTAGTTTCTGCTTCTGTGTAACTTAAGATACGACCTTAAGAATGCTTAGAACTTCTTAGGGGCCCAGCTTAAGCAAGTGGGAAAAGAGAAGAAAGAAGAATCTCTTGCTGAGCCTGTCCCAGGTGATGTGTTTTCTGGATTCCTCTTTCTGGGAGGATCAAGGACAGAAAGTAGGTCTTCTCTGACTAGTTGAAACTGCATCTAGGAACCAGTTGTGGTTTTAGTAGCTAGGTCTATGGAGCCATTTAAAACTGCCTCAAGCAAGGTCCTGGTTCTGCACAGCCCATACTGAAGTAGTAGTCATGCACCATTCACTCCAGTGCTTTTACTCTAAGCTAACAATTGTTAAATGATAGTTTTATGATTGTTGAGGGAGCCTGATAGTACTTGATCCAAAGCACACTGAGATCAGTGTGAGTTTTCCCTCTAACTTCTAATCGGTTTTGGATTTGGTGCATCGTGTGTGTAGAGAGCCACTTGATTTCTCACCGAGTGAAGCATATTTTTACAGTTTTGGACCCCTTTTTTCAGTATCTGTTAATAAAATGTAGACTCAATCAGACTCTTGATTTCACCAGTTCGTTTTTGTAATGGGTTGGGTTCAAATTCTGATCAGAGTTTGAAGATTTCCCTGGTCATTTTGAAATACTGGTGCGAAATCAGGCAACCTATCTTATTGCTTTTTCTTGCTGATTATTGGAGTTTAGGCAAACTATGATTTCAATTTATGACTGAATTACATGACTTGAAATAGCTTTCATGTTTCAATCAACATCACCATGCATATTCTCTAGATCATTATCACAAAAATGTGGTGCATTTTCTTGTCCAACTGGGATTTTTGGTTTCTTTAGAGCAGGCTACATTTATTTAGTACAACATTGTTTGCTTTTCTTTATATCCTATCCCAGATACAATTAGAATACTGCATTAGCTTCATTATTACTACTATCTACTAGACAAAGTAATGGACTATAAATTTGATGTATGAGTATGTTTCTGTTAAGAAGAAACACACACACAAAGTATTTCTCCATTAATTTGCATTTAGTGGTATCTTAAATACTTTATATCTTCATTTACAGTATTTGAAAAAATATATTGAACAGCCCCATAATAAAAGTTTACCTTTCACAGGATTGATTTTTAAATCCATTTTGTAATTAAGTTAATCCTGTGTGGCATCTGAATGCTAAATCTAATTACATAATTAGACATCTGCATTATTAACTGATCTGTGGTGACATAACAAATGCATCCTTTGAATTCCGTTGTCTGTGTACATTTGATCTACAAGTTACTTGGTGTACAGTTGATATAAGAACATATATTTCAACAGCTTTATTATACCAAATTTACCAAGCTGAGATAAAAACGAATGATTTGACATATGTTTAACTAAGCAGCTATAAGTTAGCTACAGATGATTTGTAACATATTTCAGTATGAAAATTTTATTTCTTAGATATCACTGAAATGCAATAAATTGCATTTTGTATGAAAGTATTATGTGTGAAAATGTCTTCCAAAATTAAGTTATTATAGGCTGAAAAAAACATTATAATGATAGGGAAGCTGAAAAATACAGGTGAGGCTGAAAATGCATTTAATTGACATTTAAGAATCAGTAGAAAGTTGATGAAATGAAAACAGATACTAGTCAGCTATTTCTTAGGTCAAAGCAGCAATGATAGCGCATCATGACAGACAAAGAAGATGGTATGAGAAGAGTGGAGTCAATGTGGAGAGGAGTAAACAGTAATTAGATCCATGAGGTGAATTATAGTGGATTTGTTTTAGTGGCTTCGTAATAATACTTTATAAAATTGAAGGTCTGTCAGTTGTGAGCAAAAATTGTTACCCCGTGATTTTTTTTTTTTGACAAATGTCCTGTGTATTTAGGTGTGCAAAACTGATTAATTTGAAACAAGAATCAGAGATGAAGTTTGGTTTCTAGGCCCACATAAATTTCCATTAGCTTCAGTATTTAGAGCACTAATAAGGAATGCATTTTTCTTTATGCAATGAGGTATATTTCTTTGTTCATAAATCAGTGCTTAAAAACTATGAAGATATATGATGCAGAACATTCCGAAAACTGGAATTAGAACACCATGTAACTATGTTGGACTTTATCTACCTGGAAGGAGAGGATATGTTGATGCACAAAGTGAAGACGAGTTTCTGTTCTGTGTTGGGGTCCTTTTTTCACTAGTAAGGCTGTTCTGCCTAAAGGAACAATTGGACTGTCAAGTTTCTCCCATATGGAGAACGGTATTGGAACACCAAGGTACCTTATGTGGGATTCGTGGGGATTCTGTGACACACAGATTTATATTCCAAGTCTTTGCTTAAGGCTGAATTTAACATACTTTGCAACATTTCTATACCTCCTTTTATCTCTCTTGGTTACATAGATTCATTTAATATCACGATATCCCTGTAAGTGAATCAGGGGGTTTTATTAGTGGATAAGACACAGGCACCCAGCTGGCCTTCAGGTAATCAATCTGGATTCAGTTCCTAGGTTTTCATGGTACCATGGCCAAATTACATAACTTCCTGCACCCTGGGAAATGTGGGTGTGTCCCCCCCCCCCCACCATTTTTACTACTTTATCAGTTAATATTACGATCGATTTAGAACAGAGATTGTTTCTGCATTTCTGTCCTTTACCTGGAAGTATCTTATTTGAAACCCCAGGCACTAAAAATGAAATGAAAATTGCATCCATTTTACAGAAGCATAAGGAGAGCACAGAAAGACTATTTTATATAGATTTAGTTTCTCAGAAAATTTGTGGCAGTAACAGAACAGAAATGGAGCTTTTCGAGTTCTTTTGCACCTCTTTTTAATGGTTGTGCTACATGTCCTCTGAGGAAAAGTTGAACCTACAGCAGCTATGTGCTGAGGATGCTGGCTAAGGGCTTATCATTGTAAAGGTGTCAGAAAATTAAATGAAAGAGAAAAGGAGAGTCTTTCGCAGAGACAAATAATTTCATCTCCTGAAATGTTTCATGTCTGACATATCCAAGTTCAATGAATGTCAAATAGTAAAGCCATTTTGCACGTTTATTTTTACCTTCACTAACTTGGATATCCTTCCTCTAAATTCCATATCTCTTGTTCCAGCCATTTTCTGTTTCTGCCCCAGAAGAGCATGAAGTTGAAAGAATTTGAAGCAGCAACTAAAATAGTAGCCATTTCATGCATTACTCTCCTTTCCGTTCAGTCAGAGCAGATGTGTCATTGCATACCAACCGCATGCTGGAAATCTGGCAAAACTACAGCATAGATCTTAAGTCAGCCTACACAGAGATAAAAATCTTTCCCTATGTCTGTGAATACTCTGGGTCTTTTGCTTCTTGGGACCAATGGTGGCTTCTGAATGCAGCTCAGCTGTGCAAAAAGCTTCAAGCTACAAAATAAGCCTCAAAGTTGGCTTACCTCCAATACCATCTGTGCTTTTAGATCCTAAACATGTATCTATTCAGATGCATTAACATGTGCAAATCCATTGTTTTATTTAGAGTAGCAAAAGACAATGAAAAATAAAAGGGGAGAAAAACCACCCGCAGTGTGGAAAGCCCTAACGTTGTTTTTCATTGAAGAGGTGGTGGGGACAGAATACCACTTCTACTGTTGGCTGTAAGTGTTCTATTTCCTGGATGAATGATGTGAAGACTATTACTATGTGATGTATAGTAACTCAAAGTGGAGTTTTGCATGTGAATAGTGTTATTCTGAAGTCATAAAATAGTTACTTGCCATAAAGAAAGGCAGTTGATGTTAGGCCAAGTGCCTGCATTTTATCTAGTCATCATTACGGAAAATTAATTTTTATGCTCCTTCACTTGGTAAATTCTGAGGTCTCTCATGTTCACAGAAGAAATTCTAGCTGGTAGAGAGTAGTATTACTACTGGAGTAGTACTTCTTAAATTATTTCTTCATGAAAATAGTTCACCTATAAGAGAATATGGATATAAGATCCGTGCCTATGTGCAACATTGTGTATATGTAATAGATAAAAAATCCCTCTGGAATGCAAGAAAAGTATCCCATTCCCTTTAGGGAGTTTCAGATAAGTCCCTACATTTTATATAGAGACTCAGTGATATGTATTGTGAGCACTTGAGCATTGTACCTTTTTTTACTACTTTTATAATATGCATTAAAATCACATGTAAGAAGTCAGCACCTAAACCACCCATGTTTTGTGGAAGTCTTGGCACTGCGGCTACTACAGGCTTTGGTAGTGACTGTATCTTCACTTCCTGTTCATCTTATTGCACGTTGCTTTCCAAACACGTACAGCATGTCAAGTCAAGTGTGAAATAAGATGTAATAGTTACATATGTTTTAATTCTACAAGTTGTCTTTAGGTGGAATGCTATAGCTTGTGTTGTGCGGGCAAGCAGAGAAGATGATTGGAACAGTCCATTTAGGCCTCAGAGTCTCCGAGTCTAGGATCTGTAAGTATTGCCTGTTTTGGGAGCTGCTAAAACTGCTGACCTTGCCTCAGATTCCGTTCTCTACACTGCTCAGAAAAGGTTATTGGACGCAATTTTTCCATGTTGGAGCCTTCCTAGTTCTTCAAGTAGCACCCTGCAATAAATCCTCCCTTGATGCCTATTACACTGTGCCACAATTATTCCAGAGACATTTGTGCCAGTGGCTTGTCAATCCCATGTCCGTTTCTCTGAGAGTAACAGATTGCTGAACTGTACATATGCCACTGTCAGAAAAATTGCCAATGATTTCTCTCTCATGATTTTCAGTTGCTATTCCCCACTTGGGCACTCTACAAGGAGGAAAATACAAATACTTCTCAATATTTCCCAACTTTTCTCTACCCATAATTTTTTGTTTCTTGTTGGTGATATGATGACTACTTCCCACTCCTCCAAGCTGCTGGATTGCTGTGCATTATGCATGCCACTGGTCCATTGGCAACCACCAAACCCTAGATGCTGCTGAACCCTTCCTATGTTGGATAGAGACAACAGAAATGATAGTTTTAAATCAGCAGTTTCTTAGTCTGGCAGTGCAAGTAATCTGAGATCATATAAATGCCAGCAGCATTTATATGCTGCTTCCCTGATGGGACTGCCTGCTTTCTTGGCTCTCCGAAACAAATCTTTCCTTCTGGCTGTCTAAATTTTGCTTGGAATGACATCAAGTTAAACAGCTTTTACCAGGTTGAGAACTGTTTCTTCCCCTGCCTCACAACTGTTCCCTGGGCATCTGCAAGGCAATGAGATGTTCTGCCATGTTGAGGTGGAAGCTGGAGTTAAAAGGTTTCTTAGAGTGTACACATGCATAGGAGGAAGTCTTCAGCAGCATCATTATGTAGTTTACCATCATTAACCTACTATTTTTTAGAGATTGGATGCGTAATTAGTGACAGATAATTATCACAAGTTCTTTTCCATCCACTTTACATTCCTTTTCTTTCTCTTTGCAAAAGCTTCTTTTTGAGAGAACAAGCAATTAGTATTATTTCAGCTTCATGAATTCTACTTAACCTGGGAAGTAAAATATTATTTATTTGCTCTTTACTGACAGATGATGTGCCTGAAATAGTAAACTTTGATGGTGATTTAATAAGTCAGGCCTTAACCTAGAAGCATTGCACTGTGACCGCAAAAAGCTTTCCATATTTTAACATTTAGATCTATGGTTGCTGCTTGCATGTTCTATTTATTTATGAAAAAGATTAATTTATTCATTTGTACTTAGTATCCATTAGACAGGGATGATATCCTTCAAACAGTGATGAATTGTCAACTAAGTAGGTCAAAGACTTTTCCTGAACAAGAAGTCTATTTTAGCAAATAGCATAGCCCACAAAGGAAGCTGAGAACGTCTGGAAGGTTGGCAATGTTTGAATGCCTTGTGTTTATGATATATGTGTATTAAATGGCTCAGATGGAAAAAGAAAAAAAAAATCTGAAGTGTGCATTTCTGCACAATGCATTTAGGGTCTTTTATATTTCTGTACTTGGTTATTCCCAAATAGGATGCATTGGATGCGTTACCAAGTAAAGCAAGGATTTCATTGAAACAATATAGTAGTACTGGAGCTACCTTTCCCAATATTTGGTGTTATAATTTTATAACTTCTGCTTTATTTTAGCTAAAGGTACATTTAGTGTTTGAGATCCTCAGCTACTGAGATGCCTAGTTCTCACTGATTTCAATAGGAGTTAGTTACACTGGGACTCACAATGCCTTGAGGAAACTTTTGTGCCATAGCATAGGATTCGTGTCCTGATATCAGTCAGCAAGAGCTGGGCACCTACCCTAGGGCAGTTGTCTCTTATAGGCAGTGGACCCAGATCCTGTCTGTCTAAGGCAATTAGACATCTGTCTTAGCTAGATGGGTTGAATTGGGCTGTGGGTGTTCTTGTCTCTCCCTCTTCACTACGGCAGTACCTAGAAAACCAGAACAGAATAATTTCTTAGTAGGCTCTCTACTTCTAGGTGAGATGAATCCCACTCCTTGTGTGTAAGCCCTTTTTAGGCTTCTAAAAGCTTTTAGCTTAACTTACTAGGTAGTATCTATGAATGCTGTGAATGTGAAGAATCGGAGAGTCTTCCAGCTACTAAGAGCAGTATATGTGAAGCTGTATGATTGCTTCAGGCCACCAAATGCAGGACTGTTTTGGGCCTACCTTTCCTACTATATGTCTGCCCAACATCTTTTGCTATCATGATTCCTCCACAGGGACTTCCTGACCTGCCCTTCTACAGCCTCTTTCTGGATTGTCTCATCAGAGATACTTTTTCTGGGCCTCAACTGATGTTTTCTCCAGATTCTTCTGATGCCAAACGAGTGGTGGCAAACATGGACCAGAGGCCATGTTGTATAGTAACCTCTACAACATCAAGAACCTGCCTACCATTATTTACTAGTTTATACTCCTTACTGCTAAGGCTGCCACCGTTTCATTAGGGAAACTGGCAAATGCATTTAATATACGAAAAGCCTACAGAAATCCCTCAGAGTACTGTAGGGAGATAAGCTGCTGTTTAACAAAATTTGCAAACTGCATATTTATCTGCTGATAAGCAGAGTGTTGGCCAGCAGTGCATCCTGAAAAAATAGTTTTTGCTGTAGTAGGTGGGGCGGGCTAGAGAAAATGTATTGTTGAGACTTAATGAGAAGTGTGAAGATAATAAAGAGAAAAATGGGGCAGTCGTGCTGGGTAGCTTGGTGTAGATGTTGCAATGGATGATGGTGGGACAATGTTGGGGATGTGTGGCATTTGTAGGTTGCAGAATGGATCTGTGAGATGAGGATGAGGGAGTGGAACTATAGGAGTGAAGAACATTTGACAGTTATATTCCTGATCACTGGCTTATTGTCAAACACGTGTTATGGATTCAAATAAACTATTTTTTCTCATATCAATGACTTTTTGTTTTTAACATATAGGCCCAAAGCAGAAAAATGGTACAGTTATGTGGGTAGGGATGCATGTCACTTAACTGATAGTCTGGACTGCTGGTATTTCCAAAAGGAGAAATGTCATATATTCTAATATGTTCGTTATTGAATTGGATGCTAGTTCTCTGGTGTCCTCTACAGCTTGTCAGAAATCAGTCTGGTTCCAGAAATATTGCAACAGGGAAGTGCTCTCAATTTTAGAAATGGAGGTTGATGGAGGTATGTTAAACTGAGGAGGTCTGCAGCTGAGTTAAACTCTTACGTATTCAGTTCCTTTCTCTCTCTCTCTTTTTTTTTCTGTAACACATTAGGGTCCTAAAATAATTTATTCATTAGTAAATTAGGTTTGAATTTTCAAGGTGATAGATACTTAGAACCTGATTTCCAGAATAGCCGTAGCTGGGAAATGCTATTACATCCCTATAGCTGCTTATATGTACTAATACAGATTATTTCTAGAACATTTTGTATCAGATGGGAAACTATGTGATATACAGGTGCATGTAAAAAGCACAGAAATCACAGGCTATGAAGTGACTCCATGTCTACTTACAGGTACAAAAATTCACTTATAAGCATTGGAGGCAAATATTGTAAATGAATCTCTTTATATCAATCACTTCAAAACTGTACATTTACAGCATTAAAAACATAACATTTGAAATATATTTTAGTTTGAGATTTTTCAGATTTGTTTTGATCTTCTAGTTCTTGCTGCTTTTACTTGAAAACAGACATCCAAACAGCAGACATGGCTTTGAAAGTTGTGGCATTAAACATTGAAACCATGAAAATATTTTGCAAGTTCTTGGAATTTTTAGGTTTTACAGTAAAGGCTAAATTTAAAGAAAGCAGTTCGCACCAGATCTTACAATAAAAGCATCCCTGCATCTGTGTCTCACACCAGCATGACATGACATGACATGACGTGACGTGACGTGACATGACATGACATGACATTCTCCTGGGGGAATACGTCAGCTTGCAGAGACCTTCGCCCACATATAGGTCAGTTCTCTTTTGAACAGATGCGAGATAATTGCAAGAGGTGTGAGAGCCTACATAGCTGGGTCAGAGGGTGAATTCTGCTCTCATACCAATGCAAACTCTCACCCAGAGTAATATTTACATATGTGGGAAAACAGAATTTGGCCTGGTCATTTCACAGGTGAACAAAAGGGCTGGACTTGGTCTGGTGTCTTTACTCCTCAATTGTATAAGCCTAAATGAATATTAGCATAATTAAACTCACCACGTATTGACAGATTGCATTTCACACTGAATTCCATACTGTGACAGGGAAAGGGAATTTGCTTCAGGTGCTATTGCCTTTTCCCAATGGCCTGAATAGATGGAAACGGGAGGGGGAGCTGTGGGAACAGGAAAAAGAAAGGGAATTATTACTTTGCTTTTAATAAAAGAGGAAGAGGAACAACTCCAATTTGTTTTAACCCTACTTGTTCTCACCTAAAAGACTACTTTGTTTAACCTAACAGAATGGGGGCTAAGAAGGCATAGGGTTGCCAAGTATAAATATGCTGAGCAGTGAATGCTGGAGAGGGAAGAGGAGTACTTAAGGTGAGAGACACTATTGGCGTGTGAACAACTGAGCGTAAATAACAGACAGGAATAAACACAGGCTGGAAATCTGAAGGTTTCTAACTCATTAGAGTGACAAAGTTCTGCCTCCTAGTAGGAGGAAGTAAAATTTTAAGCACTGTTAAGAGAGAAATTGGCAGGTTACTAAAAGATTTGGTGACTGAACTAGCAGGGAACTGGATTCAGAGCTCCAAAACCTTTCTCCCAGACTTCTGTGGGTTTGAGGAAGGAAAAGTAAATCTAGCCTGGTGTTGTAGATAGTCCTCTGGGAGACCTCCAGTTTCTATAAGCAAGAGCAGGTTCACAAGAAGAACCTACAAATACCCCAAGGTATTACTGCAGTATTTATGGAGAGGTGACTTCTGCTTTAAATTTGTGTTCTGTGTCTGGCAGAGGAGAAGGTGAGGACCTGTGCCTTGAACGTGTGCTGTAATTGCTCTGTCTCCTGGCTTCTGGGAAGGGAAAAGAGCAGCATTGCTGCAGCAAATGCCTGAAATAGCCTTGTTCAGTTGTCTGCAAAGGAGGATGCATAGCTGTGAATCCTCAGAGGAGTTAGGTACTTCTTTCTGCCTCAGAGTTAGCTGCCCAAGTGTGCTAGAAGAGCAGAGTCTAAGCACTTGCCCACATATCCTTAGCTGTTCCTACTGCCCAGCTTAGATGGCTCCCTTGGTTTTTGCTCTGCCTGTAATATGCCCATGTTTAAAGCTTTAACTGTGATTTTCAAAGGTCTTCATGGAAACAGCTTCAGCTACCTAAGCTAGCACACCTGTCTTGGCTGTGATCATCATCACCTATCATCCCCTGGAGAAGGGGAAGTACTAGCCCCAGCGGGTGCTACCCAGAAGACGGATATAAAGGTGGATTTCAGTGTTGAATTTACTTCCACACTTCATCAGAGCAGCAACAAGCTGCAATACTCCCAAGAAAATCTACTTCAGTAATGCAACAGATATACAAAAAACCCCCAAGTAATTTCCCACCTGGTGAGAGACAGAAAGAAAATATGAGTTTCTTCTAAAATTGCTAAGATATTCATATCCTACAGTGCTAACAGTGATATTAAACCTTCCCCCCAATAGAATACATGGAAAGTGAGTGTGGTGTTCTTTAGATTCATTTAATAGTATGAATAAGTAAAATTCAATAAATAGAACATGCACTACAGACTTCTGAGTTGTTCTGTTTTTGTGAGATGCTTCTTTCCTTACGGTTCTTCATTACATCTTCAGTCACAGTTATTTTGCTGCTATTTAGTGAACATTGCCCTTTTTCTTAACTGGCCATATTTCTTACTAAGTAAATTTAGTCAAGGCTTTGGTGAAATTATATAGTAAACATATTAAGCAGTATAAAACTGCACATACCATTAAAATCATAGTTCTAATATTAAAAATAGTATAAAATACATTCAGTAATTAGTGTTGAAAACATTTTCTTTACGATGTTAGAGTAGTTACAATGACAAGAAAATATTTTAATGTCAAACTGAAATCGCTTTGTTCTTTTTTATTTAGACCTGTCTTACAAAGTTGTTATTGTGTATGATATTTTATTCTATACACTTTAGACAAAAACAGTGTACCTGTGAAAGATGGGATTGTACAGAATAGTAGTGCAATAGTAATTGAAAATGTTATTTCTACTGCTTCATGCAATATGATCCGCTTTTGTTTGATTCACACCATAGCTAAATCATTTCCTCCTACTAATAAAAACATTACAAAGTATTCTTATTCTAGTTGCACTATGTCATTTGTCAGTAATTGTGTGGCTTATTTAAGAGACATTTTCAGCTAAAAACCCCTGCTGTCACTAATAAATGGGGTCATTTTAATCATTATTTGTGGATGAAATGAATAATCTTAATGCTTAGATAGGAGCTGTAAAGTAGCTGCACAGTTAACCTGGGCTTTATCTAAATTAGAGCCAAAAAGAGTAATAACTGAAAACCAAAACCAAACCTACCCCTACCACTTTCTGAACTAAGGCTGTAAGTCTACATTACTAACCTGACAAGGAGAATCAAAACTAGCTACCTCTTTCACACAGGCTCAAACTCGTCTTCAGTGTCTTCAGTGTTCCGTGATTATGTTGACAAAGCAAGCCAAACACATGCTGTCCTACCCTTGTCTACCTCGTCCTGGACTGTGATTGAATCCGAGAGCATGAAAGGCTACATAAAACCTGCACACACATGGGGTGGCTGCAATGAGATGGAAGACATAGGTACATGTGTAGTGCTTTCACAGCAGCGGGAATCCATGTGCAGGCTTCAGGCTGAAGACACGCTCATAATTAAGTTTGTTGTGACTTCCTAGGCTCTACTCCCAGTTAATGTTGCCAGTGTACCCTGATGACTGAGTCCGGTAATGGTGTTAATGGAACAAAGCACAGCTTTTCTGAACTATTTGAGTAACAGAGACACAAACCCTTGCATGACAATACTTGTAGTAATAAATGTTCAACCTCTGTGCACCATTTAGGTGGTTTTCATACAGTATGACCTTCTTAAGAAAAGCAGGTTTTTTATGTTTTTCATTTTAATTCATAGGACAGAAGCAGTGGCAGGTTCGCCAGATAACAGGGCTTCTCTGGATGCAGGAAGTTTGTGAAAGCACTGGAACCTGCCTTCTCTCTGGGCTGAATGGGATACTTAATGTTACTAAAACTGACGTGGGGAGGGAGAGAGTGAGGTGGCTACCCGACAACAGTTGCACCAGTTCTGCGAGAGGCTGGAGGACGCTGCTGGAGAGGCCCTCGTGCTATTACACATTTGTATAATTTAAACAGAATCTTCTCAAATAGACTTGTGAATGTTTCCTCTTCATGAAAATGAAGTATTTGGGATTTATGCAGGATAGGTGTTGAGAGATAGATCATGCTGTTATTTAAATGTCTTCATCTAATGATGAAGAGATTCTGTTAGAACAAAACCACTAAGGATTAGAAGAAGCTGAACTACTAAGATGCTAACTGCTATTTCTAAGGAGAAATATAAATATCTAAATAAGAAATAACTAAAAAAAATTCTCCCAGAAAAGGGGAAGTTTACCCTGGAATAAAGAACTACCAGGAACTTTTTTTGTATCTCATTTTGCTAATTTAATGCCTAAGCCTTATGAATTTATTTTGATTTGGGCCATACTTAATCCTAAAGCTAAACCCTGGATTATAAGAGATAATTGGACAATGAAGTAGGAGAACTTGTATTTATTATAATTTTAAAATTAGCAATGACAGGACCCATCTGTGTTGGGTTTGTGTAGGGGGGGAGGGGCTACAGAGGTGGCTCCTGTGAGAAGCTGCTAGAAGCTTCCCTGGCTCCAAGTTGGACCCGCCTCTGGCCAAGGCTGAGCCCATCAGCCATGGTGGTAGCGCCTCTGTGATAGCATATAGAGAAGGGGAAAAAGACTGCTGAAAAAAAGAAGAGGAAGAAGAGCTACAGCGGAGAGAGGAGTGGGGTGTGAGAGAAACAGCCTTGCAGACACTGAGGTCAGTGAAGAAGGAGAGGGAGGAGGTGTGCCGGAGCAGAGATTTCCCTGCAGCCCGTGGTGAGACAGCAGGCTGTCCCCCTGCAGCCCATGGAGGTTAACGGCAGAGCAGAGATTCCCCTGCAGCCCCTGGAGGACCCCACGCTGGAGCTGGTGGCTGGGTCTGGAGAAGGCCGTGACTCCATGGGAAAGCGCACGCTGGAGCAGTTCGTGGAGGACTGCAGCCCGTGGGAAGGACTCACATTGGAGAAGCTCGTGGAGGGCTGACCCCTGTGTGAGGGACCCCATGCTGGGGCAGGGGAAGAGTGTGAGGAGTCCTCCCCCTAAGGAGGAAGGAGTGGCAGAAACAGCATGTGATGAACTGACCCAAACCCCCATTCCCCTTCCCCCTGTGCCGCTGCGGAGGGAGGAGGTAGAGGAATTGGGAGCAAAGCTGAGCCCAGGAAGAAGGGAGGGGTGGGGGGAAGGTGTGTTTTTAAGATATGGTTCTATTTCTCATCATCTTACTCTGATTTGATTGACAACAAATTAAATTCATTTATTTTTCCCCAAATTGAGTCTGTTTTGCCTGTGACCATAATTGGTGAGTGATTCCTCCCTGTCCTTGTCTTGACCCACAAGCCCTTTTGCTGTATTTTCTCCTCCCCATCCCACTGGGGGGGACGAGTGAGTGAGCAGCTGCGTGGTGCTTTGTTGCTGGCTTGGCCTAAAGCACGACACCATCTTTAGTAGATCATCTGAAGACGAGATGAAAGCCTTATGGAGAAAAAAAGTATAATGAAAGTCTTCAAAAGTGTTCAACGTCTGCTTTTTGAATTACATTAGAAAATGCCTACTTTGAAAAAGTACCAGCATTATTCCTTGGTACTGAATTCCCTGATAATCAGATTCCATGGAAGTGATTTCTGACAGTAATTCATTAAGAATTGTTTATGAAGTTTCTTATCACATGATTTTCCTTGTGACCAAAGTTTCCATGAGATAAACTTGTAAATGAGCCCATCCAGCAAGAGTAAAAGATTGCTCAAGACTCTAATAGGCCACAACTGGATTGCTGAACAATCCTCTAATCTGTTGTCTCTGTTCTTCTTTCTCTATAACTAAGACTAAGGAAAGAAAAGCTATGAGCTGCTGTCAGTTGTAATTATGCCCAACTCAGATAAAATGTCCTGACCTGTGAGAGGTAGGTCAAATGTCAGAGAAGGCTTATGGGAAACAGTAAAAGGTTGAAGGCTTCTAAATAAGCTTTTCAAGTATTTACCCCTTTTGTAGAAAATAGCTGTGAATTTCTAAACCAGAAGAATTACAGAAAATGTCAAAGCATGTCTACAGTGACCCTGTTCTATACTAATCTCTTGTCAGGCATATTGATGACTTAAGTGGCTTAATAATTATTTTGCCATCAGAGATGACACATATTGATACATCTTCAGCAGACAGCTTTTTTTATATTTTATGTCTGGATTAGACCAGCTTAAGTCATGATGTTTAATTTTGTTTGTGTATATACATTCATGATAAAACTTGAACCAACATGTTTTAATTTGACTGAATTTGCTAATCCATTCTGTTCTACTCAGTAGTCCATTGTACAGGCAACAAATTAATAGAATCCTGAAGTTTACAAGAAATGAATATCAATTTACAATACAAAAATTTAGTACTTCTCAGGACTACATTGATGCTATGTTTATAGATTGTGATGGTAGTTATAATACTCTGTAACTTATTTTTTGTTAGCTGGAGGAGTAACTTGAACTAGGCACTTGCTCATGAAAGGAGATGGTCAGCCAAAACAGTGACTACCAAGTGAGAAATGAAGCATCAAACCCACAATTTTGTGAATACAGCCTGAAATTTTGTGTTGAAGCTGAAGTAGCCACTTTCATGCATGATGCCACCGTTTTTCACTATAAAAAACCTGCATTTGGTAAGTAAATACGGCTGAAACAATGTGCCTAGCTTGAAATGAAGCAGGTTAAATGTGGAGAATGGAGAATAGAGAGCATGATCAGCACTTACAAATGCTCCAGACTGAAGTAGTTTTCTTTTATGTATTGGTAAAAGGGATGCAAAGTCAGGGATATGTGTCAAGGAGTGAGAACCAGGATATTCAGTCCAATCTGTAGTACCTTTTAACTTGTACATTAATATTATTACTGTGCTTATTTATAAACCATTAAATGTATATTGAATGGCTTTACAGGCAAATAGATTGCTGGCTTGCAAACACAGAAGAATCTTGTTGACTTACAGGATGAATTACTACTCTCCCAGTTCTTATACCACTTCTGTAGCCAACACAAAATATCCTTTCCTTGGGCATGCTAATGGAGAGGACACCTTGGCTGAATCCCCCTACCCTTTCTCCACTCCTCTTTCTTCTGTGCTGAAAGATTGCACTTATGGTGTGTTTCCCGTTCGACAGAAGTGGCCATTATTCCAACCCTGAATCATTAAAGGATGTTGGGTTGTTACTTGATCAATTTGTATTAGTCTGACTCCACTGAAGCAAAATTCAAAGCAAAATATATGATATTTTGAGGTCCTGAGGAGAACAGAATATATAGTAAATAAACAATTGTCTGTTGAATACTTTCCCCAGAATATTAATATATAGACCAGTTATCTGTTGAGCCATACCAAGCTTGTTTGAATTTTGCTGCTGCTGAAAATACATTTTGAGTGACTTTACAGTTCTTCTTATAACGCATAATAAATGGAATAACTTCTATTCATTTAAAGAAGCATGTAAAAAAAAATCTTCAATTTTATGTGAACATAATCTGTGTAGACATTAATTTATGTAAATGGTAATACTTCCTACAGTATTTTCCCCCTAGCTCTAACCAGCAGGACACCTCTGTGTCAGGTACTTCTCCATTATTATTTCTTCGTTGGCCTTTTATCTTTCTTATCTTTAATGTTGTGGGTAATCTGTGTTTTAGATTAAAACATCATATTAATGCTTAAAATGCAAAAGTCAGGTTGATGTAGAAAACTTATAAAAATTTTTTATTTTCTGTAAAGATGTTCTTTGGAGCCACATAATTTGCATGCCATGGTTAGATGTCTGTTCAGAAGAGAAAAATATAATGAGTTTCAGCAGAGTTAGAGGGCTTGTTGTATTGCAATTTTGCTTTATTGCTAGGATTATACTGATTCCAGGGGATGAACAGGTGAGCTCTGGCTCCATCTCAGTTATATGGAGTATTTCCAGATATGAGAAGTTTCTGTAAGGACTGTTGGTCAGGTCAGTGGGACAGCTCTCCCAAGTGAGATAACAGGGTTTGAACAATGGTGTCTGTACAAAACCCTGAAGTTTCAATATAGAAATACTGTTTTGGTAGCCGTCCACCCTTTAACGGCCTTGAATATTAACATTACCCCCAATGGTGCATTCTCTTGTTTGCTCAGAAGTTCATTCCAGTGTTTTCCTGCTATAGCTATTCCAGTCACAGAAAGAAGCTTGTGATCAATAAACAGAAGCTTTCATTTTAGACATCAATCCTTTATTCAGAAATATGCAGATTTTCAGCCTTCTAGTAATAATGCTCACAATCCTTTTTTTCTTCAATGGATGGAAGAAATAGATTGAAGTCACTTCACCAGACCTTGACACACCGTAAAACTAGTAGGCAGATAATACTGTATGTCACAAGAAAGTGTAATGGTTGATGCCTTTTTAGACATTCTCTAAGTACTACCTGGGCAGCAAGAAGGGCAGGGTCTATCTCCTGCTGCTCTGTAGAGTCAGTAATACTCTAATCTCTGCCCTTGATTAGAACACCTTTGTACAAACTATGACTACCTATGAGAAATAACTCATTTAATAGGAGATGGCTTGCCATACGGAAGTGGATAATAGATAACGTAATTTTTGCATACTGTCAACTGACACACATTTCTGCAGGAGTTATAAGATACAGTCTGATAAAATAAACTGCTGACCTTGGATGCCTTTCAATTCTCCAAATTGGACACTTCACACTTGAAGTTGGGGAAAGAAATTGATACAGTTTTAAAACTGCTGCTCTTGATATATAAGGAAAAGAAAGACACTTGGATAATTGAAATTTGATGACAAAAATTGTGGATCTCTAATACAGTGCTGAAATTTGTTATTTTCTTTGCTTAGCACACAGGAGTCAGAGTATAAGAAACTGCAAGATTCTAGTTCATCTTCTGCATCTGCACCAGCAGTTAAGTGGTTTGCTCTGAGTATCTGTATTATATTGATTTCAAATAATCATATGAAAATGTTTAATTACTGGTTTGCATGTGCCCTTATTATTAGAGATATTGTATGACTCAGTAAGTGTAACGTTTCATTGAAACAGTCTATACAGAGACTTAATCTCTTCTACCACTGTTATCTGTATCTCAGTGCTTGTTTCTCCTTCTAAAAAAGATAATTTGTATGTTCTTGAAATTAAAGATTAATGTTATATAAAGTACACATATATAAAAAGAAACACAACTACTTTGTCATCATGTTAATTATGATATAGTAAAATAATGTCAACAAAATCTATTTACAAGAAAAAAATAATTGAAGTGCTATTTTTAATAGATATCTTGCAAAAAGATTGATGATGGTAAATTTGTGAAACATTTAAATGATCAGTGTAACAACTTTTGTTTATGTATCATATATACTGACTTTTGAAATACAGTTCCTTCTGGTTTGAATCCAAAACCACTAAAATTAGAGAAGCTTGAGATTAAAGTCTTATAGTAGAAACATTTTCTAGCTCAAATATATTGTAATAAGGAAGAGAAACTAAAAGGCTTGGCCAGGCTTTGAAATGTTAAGTAATCTTAGTGAAACATAGTTAGAAGCATGGCTTTTTAATAGTGTTGGTTATTGTTGTTTTCACTATAAAACTTTTTATCAAATAGAGCACTCAAATGTCTTTTCACAGAGGAAAAAAAGAACAAACCAAAACCAAACCCCAAAAGACATTGCAGAAGGTTTAGAGATTTAAATATCTACAGTGGATTTTAGGAGCTATTTAAAAAAAAATCTTCCAAGTATTCTTTAATTGTAATTTGTGAAGTCACTTTTAGTCTTGAATACTGTACTTGGTTATTTCTGATCCGTCATTTTTCTTCATAATAAGTAAAAATTCTAATGACCTGAAAGCTCTCCAGATAGACAACACAAGAGCCTGTTATTGATACGTAATGGCTTTCATCTGCTACTGAATTAGGCCCCAGGTCTTTTTGCTGCATTTTAACATTTCTTGTCTTAGTTAATCAATAGCACCCTTTCTGAATTAAAAGAAGTATTCCAAACTATAAATGGAAAAAGGATAATATAATGTAAATATATATAATATATATCTAAAATACTAGGTAATAAATAGGTACAATAAATAAGACATGATTTTGCAAAAACTACTCCATCTGATCATATGACCAATTTAAAAAAAAATCACTGGTAAATTCTGTGTGTGGTTATGAGCATTTGACAGAATCAAATATGTATTAGGAAGGAGCAAGATATGTAGTGCCATTGTCTAGTTAGCCAGAGATAGCATTCTGTTTCCATCTAAGTTCTTAAAGACCCATGATAAGCTGACAATTTAACTGTAACATCAAATTTTAAAAAAATTTGTATAGTGAGACGTTCTTCAAACCAATATGTCAAAAAGTGGTTCTCACTTTTTAAGAAGGACTTGCTGCTAGGGTGTTCCTATGATTACAATTCTTGTTCCACATCTGCTGCTTTTCTCTATCCTATGCTCCCTCTGCACGGTAAAAATCTACCACAAGTGCACAAATTGAGTAGCACCTTACCTGGTGAATATCTGTTGGCTATTAGAATGGTTAGAGATGGACTGCCCAGAGAACACAGTAGTATCTGGCACCAGTAAGGGCGGCTCTGTGCAGTGCTAGTGCAGAGCATATGTTCTTGCCAACCACATGATGGCTAGGCTAAGTAAAAGAACAGAAGAGGCCAAAAAACCTCCAAACCCACACCTCTCCCCTCCAAGAAACCAGAAGAAAGTTGCACTGATCGGTTCTGACCCACCCTTCAAAATGCAACCCAGAGCCATTTTGTACTTTGTTCACAGGGTCATTACTGGTATGACAATATCACCTCTTTGTTTTTAGAATCTGTCATCCCCTGGCTGAAGGGCTTGACTCCAGGGGTGAGTACTGATAAGGATGTGGAAGCTGCTGGGAAATTCCGTGCAGAATGAAGGGATCTGTTTTAAGCTTAAAGCAGCTGCATAGTTTCAATTACACCTGCCTGCAAAAAAGGGGATTTGGTGAGGCACCTCACCACAAAGGCTTCCTTACTCTCATGTTTTCATGTAGGTTGATAATTCTGATGGAAGACGCAAGTTATCATGTACTCCATACCAAAAACTAAACAGAGGACAGCCTGACCTTTCTTCAATATGCAGAAGGAGTTACTTAAATGAAGAGAAATAATACTTCTAAATGGAAAAAACTAACAAAAACCCCAAAACAACCCTGCCCCATTTTTGTGTCTGATTTCCTGGCCACCTTTGATTTATTTTTCTGTCATTAAGAAAAAAAGAAGTCAGAACTGTGATGACAACCATAGGTGATATTATTGAATGTTTTCTGCATTGTAGTGGGGTATAGTTCTGATTCTTGTACTTAAGATTGTCTTACTGGGTTGCATAAAGGTCCCCTTATTTTAGATCCTTGTGTTTTTAAGCTTTCAGTTTAGATTTTCTGTTTGATTTCATCCAGAAAGATGAAACCAAAGAAGGGGGCAGGGAGGGAATTATTTCCTTTGCAGGCTTTAAGAACTATTATGAAAATATTTTAGTGAGTGGATTTTTTTCCAAAATTCTATATTTTAGTAGCTTTAATACTAAAATAGCTGATGGTTCTAAGCTAACATTTGAATAGGAAAAAGTCCACAGTGTGATATGCTTTTGTGTTCTCCCACTGAGATTTATTTGATATGACATATGTATATATGTAACTCACAAATTATACAGCACACTTTGTATTCATTTGATTGCAATACTGTGTAATTTGTGTGTTTTAATTAAATCAGCTACATGCTCCATTCCTTAGTCTCCTGAATTATTCCAGTGTGGCACAAATCAATTAAAATTTCTAAATATTTAAGGAAATGCAAAGAAGAGTGAAGGGATCTTCTCCAATTGGTAATATTCTTTTACAGAGGCAGGCAATTCTTAGAGGACCAGGAGCCAGGAACTCCCTGTTTTTTACATACCTTAATATTTCTTTATACTTTAAAATCTTGAGTAAAAATTCACAGCTTGAGCATAAAAATGAAGGTAAAATATATCCATTACAGTGAGATGAGCAAACTACCATTTTTCAGAGTGAGAGAGACTAATTCTTCTGGGTTTCATGGAACTATTATTGTTAATTATGTTAATTAAGGTAGTGACTAGAAATTCCTGAGAACGAGACCCTCCTATATTAGTCTGTGCAAGCACAGTGTGCACAGTGGGGCTTACAAATAGGCAGGACAGATGTTAGGTGAAAGAAATTGTTAGAAACCACCTACAGAACTGACGATTCTGAGAGAAGTAAATATTATGTGAGGTTTTTTTTTTAATTAGTTTGGGAATAGTCTTTTTTTTTTTTTTTTTTACTTCGTACACTATGGGTCAAAATGGTGACATGAAGTCTGGGGCATACTATTCTATAAAATCCAGATTAAGGTATCCAGATTATATGATGACAAGGTTCTGCTGCTTTTTAACAGATACTGTCAACTAAAACAGAGATTACCTTCTCTGGTTAACTGATACAGATTTTAAACCTATACTTTCCCAGTCCCAGCAGGACTGGGAAAATACTTTTCAGTAAACTATTTGTTTGTAAAAAGTTCAGGTTGAGATTCATCGAAACTGTAATTTCAGGTCAAATTTAGTATACAGTACATTTTAGTCTTCCTGAAATGAAACACATATATTTTGGAAAGATGCATAAGAAAAAGCTGATGGGTTTTAGAACATGCAGGAGATAATACTTCCATGGGTTTTTTTTTTGCCCCAAAACTCCAATGGGTAGAATGCTTAGTTAGAGTGGCTAGAGTTTGGATTTAAATCCTTTTGAAACAAGTCTTCCATCCCCAAGAGATGAGAGTGTATTTAAGTCTTAGTGTATTTCAGTCTCTCCTATTGAAGCTCTTCCACTTTCTATGGAGAACTTGAAATAATAGTAGGATTAAGAACCAAATTCTAAATTTATCTTTTGATTGCCCTTAACCTCCATCCTCTAGGGTCATGCCCAGGCTCTTGTTCAGTGAATAAAGTTAGTTGTGTAGAGTCCTATTTCATGCACAGTTTTACCCTGGAGTGGATCCTGGGAAAAACAGAGCAAGTGAATGAAAGCTCTGTTATAAAGCCTCAAGAAATTCAAAATAAGACTGTTAGTTAACCCCAGTCCTCACTTTTAGTATCTTTTGGAGTACTTCAGTCTGCAACCTTAATAAAGTTCTTCCAATTCACATATTTTAGTGTAATTAGTACATAAATCTTTGTTTTTATTGGATACAATTGCTGTATTGGTTCAGATAAAAGTTTGGGGCATGGTAAGATTCTGTGTAACATATACAGCCATGTTGCTTTAGTATTAAAAAATATGAGGCTAATGAAACATAAATTCTGCACATTTTTTTTTCTAGGCTTCACTTCTGTTTGAGTTTTTACTTAAAGCTTGTTGTTCCCAAATCCTCCTTACAGGCACAGTGTTATTTTTGTCGGTCTTGCATCTGGGTGAAACAATTAACTGTTCTTGCAAATTTCCAGAGGAAATTAAAACTAGAAAAAATGTGGAAGATCATCCAGAGTTAATATGATCTGTGCAAGCCACAGATTGTAATTGGCATACAAGTGTGTTCCCTTCATAAAGGTCCATTAGATAGGTCCTGCTCCCTCTTTCATCCTGGACTAACGATAGGCACCATGAGGTTTCTACACTGGGTAAGCAATTTAATCTGACCTCTGCTATGCAGAACAAAACTGCCAAACACAGAGTTTTCCAGGTATTTTGATTAGTATTGAAAAGGAGAGAGACAGGGAGATTAAAAGCAAGGAAAAGGAGAAGAGTATTGATTAGCCAATCTTTTTACTTAGTACGGATGCAAAAGGTGCTGATAAGATAGGTTTTATTGTGATACATATTCCTGCAGGCAGGGTGATAATATGTACTCATACAAACACTTTTCTATTGACATAATAGTATCTCTCTAAGGGGAAGCAGAGGAGGAACAGCAGAGGACAGAGCAAGCAGACAACAATCCACTAAAGAGGGGGAAGTAAAGGAATGAGGAAAAGGAGAATGAAAGGGAAGTGAGCGTGACAACAGTTTGTAAGAGCTGGGAAGCTCTGCTCTGTGTTTTGTCATCAAAGACTTTGGAGTGGGGATTACCTGCAGTAGGAAGGAAGGGAACATGGTTGAGAAATAAACTGGGCAAGGAACAGTGAAGTTTTACACTCTTGTACTTCACACAAGGCCAGCTGAATTACCTGCAAGCGACGTATCTGGGCTTCAGATGAGTTGTGCCCTGGCTGCAGAAACACCACAGCCACTATCAGTACACTGCAGCAGTGGTCTGGCAATTTTTAAGCTAAGGTACAGTGTCATGTGAACACAATTTTCACTTTCAGGACCTGAGTTGGCTCTGTACAGAGACCCTGGGGACCTGCAAAGTGTTTCCTGGTGGTCCCAGTTTTGAGAGGTTTCTTAGCTGGTGTGCAGTGGTAAGCACAAGATAGCTTTGTGCCTTGGTTAACTTCACTGGATAATCTGAATATGAAATTCCTTTTAGAGCTTATCTATATATTAAAATACAGTGGCTTGGATAAAATATAGGCAAGAAAATGTTTTTTCTCGCTTTACCAATAGCTCCATACAAAATCAGACTTTGGCATTTATATTGTGAAAGCTCAATGGTCTACCTCAAAAGCAAAACTCTCCTGGGTGTCACCTCAATTTCCGTCACAGCCTTTGAATACAAGTCATGGCTTCTCAGCCTGTTTTTTTAGGGAAACAAGGCTCAGGCAATCCAGCTGCTCAGCTGTACTATTCTATTCCAGTCCTTCTTAGTAAATTTAGAGCTACTTTACTCAGACCTGGCAAGGAGGAGAAGATCATTAAGATTCTGAATGTTTTATGAAAATAGGCAGCATGGTAAAGAGGCAAGTCTTTCCTGGACTACTGAAAAAATTAATTCACGTGTTATTAGCAAGAGTACTCATTACTGTCCCAGCTATGAGTGGGGCTTGTACATTCTTACATGTAAGAGTTGGTTAATCACAACAAAGTAGTCTACCAGAAACCAGGCTTCACTAGTTTCTGGTGTCCACAGAATAATTTACTCATTTGTGTGGATAATAATACACCAGAATGCTGGCCCGGGCCTCTGAATACACATGTAATATGGTTGCAAATACCCACAAACCCAGCAAAAATAGATATTTCTCTATGTTCAAAGCAAAATACTCAATCTTCACGAAAAGCTAGAATGAAGGATTTTGACAATGCCCTGCTACAAATGAAACTGATGACAAGTGGAGAAAGTTATATACAAACAATATTTAATTTTGGGCCCATGGGCATCTGCTACTTTTTAAAAATGAAAGCAGTTCATTTCTGGGAGACAAAGCTGCTGTTGTAAGCAGATCATACAGATCTGCCTCAGACTCTTAAGAGACTGTGACTCCAGAAAGACATGTTCATACCTCCTCCCTCCCACTTCCAGAAAGGATGTTGAATGCTGTTTGCCTAAGAAAGTTTTGAAACCTAACATTTCCCCTGCAACGTACGTTGGGATTCCTGGTAACAGCTAGTATTGGTATTTCAAAGATGATGTGGTATGAAGATCTGTATCTTTTAAGTACCCAGCCTTGGGGGACAAGTGTTTCTGGTTCCCTGTAGAAGCCCATGGTTTTTTTACAAAGAGGCAGGAAGAATTGTCATCTGTGTCTCTCTCCCTCTCCCTCATCCTAGAAAGAGGCCTAAACATCCTGCACCTCCTACTCTTACAACCCTTTCTGCCATGTCTTCCCAGCTTCTGTCCTTATCCTAAGTCCCAGAACAGTCCTGCTCCCAGCCTGCCTATTCAGTGCTTTCCAGGATCTTTTTTTGCAAGCCTCTTTATTTAGTGTTTCTCTTGTTTGCATTGTCACAGTTATTGATCCCTCCCCAGCCCCATTCACTTTCCCTGCTTTCTTTCCCTACTCCCAATGCTGGTTATGCGCCCCAGACTCTGGCCCATTTTGAAGCTTACTGATCGTGGTTTCTATCACTGTCGCTTTCCTTTTACCCCTCTGGTTTCCAGTCTCTCTCTTCATTAGCCAGTTTTCTTTTTCTAATGCTCTCCACGCACCCTCATGGCTGACTGGTTTCCTTTCTGTATTTTCAGTCAGAAAAAGTCTTGCTCACTCTTATGTTGAAGTCTCTGGGAGGCGTCCTACAATTTGCAGGAATATAGGTTTCATTACCTATTCTACTGGTCATTTTTGGTATTGGTATTTTTTATTGGTATTTTTGCAGAGATAGTTAAATGTACACCACTGACTCAAAATCCAACCCTACTGAAATTTGAATCCCTGACTCAAATTGTGGGATGGGCAGTTGACTTGAAAGAAAAAGATTTAGGAATAAACATAGCAGTTTAGATTCCCTTTTCTTTGACTTCAGAGTTGGATGAATTAATTTAAACTGATTTTTTTCCAGGAGATTTCAATGTGAGATGGAAAATATTATTAAATTGTGGTAAAATTATACACAAACAGGAATCAGTGTTTTATGCTGAGGAGTGTCAGGTAACCTTGACAACAGACTCTGTTACTTGTCACAGTAAAGATATATATGGTTGCTTTCACTCCACTTTTCTTCTACTGTCAAACAGCCATGGTGAGCTGTACACAGATAGACCTTCACTGGCTTTCATGAGGCCTTATAAAACACTGCAGCCTTCCTTCTAAGATCTCCTTATGAACAAGGAGCTCATTTTTGTCTGACCTTAAGTGGAGGGACTGTCTGTCTGTGAGTATATGCACCAAGGAGTACAATGGGCTCCCATCTGTTTGTACCCTTTAAGTATTATTAGACCATAAATTGAACATTGACTGTAGTCATAATAACAACGGGCACAGATTAGCTCAAGACATCAATAGCAGCTAGCTTCTGCTGGGCGTTAACTTAATCGCTAAGGAAACAAGTGTGTAGCATCCTGATGTGCAAAAGGAGGAATGGCTTTCCTGAAAAGTGATGTACAACTTTAGGATCTCATCCAGCTAATACTTTCTGGGCAGTGCAGAATGGCTATGAATTGCCTGAAAGTAGCAATATTTTTTTTACTTAATTTGAATTTGGGGTCTCTTCACTTTAAATTGTCCTTACAATGAGAAGATATGCTCTAATATACATGTAATTACTTTGAACAAAATATCATATCTTCTAGGCTTTCTACTTTGAAAAGAATAGAAATCTTGACTTTATAGTAGAACAATAACATTCTTAATACTGTTAATAGTTTCTTGATAATACTAATTACGCCCAATCACAGATTACTCTTAATTACTTTTTTAATAACATGCAAAATAATCTATTCTAACAGACTATTAATATATTTTCTAAATGTGTTGATAACATACTATAACATACATTTACTGAATATACTGTTACATGCATGCTTCGTTTCACTTGTAAAAGTCAGTTGACCTTAATAGAACAACCTGCAATAGTGACCGAATTCTTTGTAGAATCATGATCTAGTTCATTCACTAATTATAACAGGAGATACTTTACTTATAATTTTTCAAGACAAAAATACTAATTATCCTTTTAATTATTACGGAATAAGGGCTATTGTGTTTTTAAAAGACATTTATTCTCAAATAGTGGTTTATTGTTAAGGTAACCTCCTGTATTCCAGTTTTTTGATTTATCAGATAGTGCTTTATTGCCAGTAAGACTAGAAGTTAAACAGTTATCACTGCCTCATGAGATCTCTGCTGCCTTCTAGTCAATAGTCTACTTAAAAGATTGCAAAAACAGTCTTTAATTACAGTTTCTCTGTATTTGTGTTTTTGATAAAGGCAAAACCAGAAAGCAGGGTAGTTACTGAAAATTGAAAGCAAACACCAGAGAACTGGCATTTCTTGAAGCAGAAAATGTTCAGTGAAAATGGAAGACAAGTTTGAAGGTTATTTTCTTGTCAATTGGACCATTTTATTTTTTGTTGGTTTAGATATTTGTCATGAAAAGTACCAGTACCTTGGCATCTGCTAGTTCTACAGCTGTTCCTAGCTTTAGTTTTTCTCTTTCACAGGAGAGGTATGATGCTGAATGCTGTCAAGATGTTGCAGATAATACCTGCCAAGGGGCAGATGCAGCTATGGAGGTCATGCAGAACCTCCTGGAAGATTCCCCACTGCATTATTGTCTTTTGCCACATTTTGGGAAAAATAGCTGATTTCACGGGTTGGAACTTTGGTTAGAAGGAAAAGATTTCTGGCAGTTTTTCAAAGAACCACTTCCTCATGGTAAGTAAGCTCAGCACCTTTACAGTGGTCTAGAAATCCCAAGGCAAAGGATTTTTTTTTTTTTTTTTAAAGAACTAAGTTTGGAAACTCTGAGAACTAAAACTCCATCATTCAGATGTTTGTTTGGGGTTCTATAGGTTTTGGTTGCTGATTTGTACAGAGTAGGTTAGATGTTTTATCAAGTCTATACTATCCTGATAACTCCTGATATCCATCAGTATCTTTGCAGTTATATGTATGTACTCAAATCCATGTTGGCAAGTATCAGGTCTCTTTCCAGTTTTTTTAAATTCAGATACATAAATAATTTTCACCTTTCTCCTTCCATAACGTAAAGCAAGATGGCTCCATATGGAATACGAATCACACCTAAAAGGATTTTATTATACATAATTAGAGCTATGGCTTTGTCCACTTCAAGTTGTTAGTAATATCTTCTTAACATAGGGGAACTCAATTTAATCAAAGGCAATGCATGAAGTGTAGCTGCACTGACTTTCATTCACTGGCTTACTTTTAAGCAGTATGAACCTTTGTTTGGGATTAAAATCTTTGGCAGAAGGAGCACTGAATACAGAGCAGAACGACTCCAATGCAGAAACGCTGTTTGGCTCTCTTTGCAAGGGTAAACTTTTTCCCCAACACAGGAACTATAAGAAAATACAAATTAGTAGTTACCTGGGCAATTCAAGTCTGGGTTCCCCAGTGATGTAAGCACCACAGGCATGAAGTTTTGTTCTTCACACATGCACAAATACTGGAAGATTTTTCAGATAATTAAATAATAATTGCTGTGAGATGCTCTCTGATCCTCTCTTTCATGAAGTCTTGTAAACACATTTTTTTAAGAAAAGTTCAAGCGACTTTTTAGAACATGATGTCAAAAACAAAGCTTGCTTTTAGAGATAATCCCCAGTGGAATGACTTTCAGCTGAATAATGCTTTGTCTTTTTATTGACAGGTCTTAGCTTCTTTATGTCTTTCTGTTTGCTCACATCAACCTTGTTATTTTTTACTTTACAAGAAAGCAAACAGCCTGCAAATCTTTTCTGCAGACAAGTCAATACATTTTTATGCTTTCTGGTGTTTTATTTTCAGGGAAGTTCACATGGAGAGGTTGGGCATGAAGCCAGATGTCCTGGAGGTAATTCCTAGAGCTGCAGCAAGCTGTGCACTTACAACTGCTTTGAACAAATACTTCCAAATGGCAAGCTCACTGATGCTTGTCTGTTGAGCTGGGTTCAGGAGAGAGATGGCTCATGATCTGTTGTTGCCCTGTGCCATTGCTTCATACTCTGATCCAAGAATGGAATAAAGTTTGAGGAAGGTGAGCGTGAGGGAAGATACTGGTATTTTGAAAGTCTGAGTGTAGATGACATTTAGCAGGGATGAGCAGTTTGAGTGATACAGTGATATGCTGTAATGCAAATTTGAAAAAGGCAACAGTGATTAATTTTCAATATCTTAATATTCTAACCTCCTATTTCAAAAATTTCTGTATTAGTATGAATCATCTTAGAATCCTGCTACATTCGTGAGGTGAACAAAGGCCTAATTCTGAAAATACTTATGCATAAATCTCTTCTGCCATATTACAGAATGAGCCAGAGATTTCAGCCAGTAGGAGGAACTGCAGAAACAGCCAAAGCAGGAATTGCTATGCTGAAAGGACTAGGAACAAAATTGCCCCCAAATTTGGAATATCTGTTCTAAGTCATCTTCTACATCCAGAGCTCTGCACAAAGCCATCCTCTTAAGGGTACTAGTTTCCCTCTTGCAACATGACCTTACAGAAAAATGGCATTGGGAACATTCCAGGCGCAGCCATGTATAGTCTGTGGGCTGTTGCAAGAATTTTCTAGTTTTCATGCTTTTATGGGCGATTAAAGCTAGATCGTATCTCTAGCTCGCTTGTGATAATGTCATGAGATGAGGTGTCAGAAACTCCACAAAAGTCAAGATATGTGACAACCGCTCCTTTCCCCTTATTCACCAACCAAGCCACACCATCAAAGAAAAACTATGCTCTGTTCCTAATAGTTGACTATTTTCATTCATTATGTTATTTCCCAGATGTTTGCAAACTGGTTTGATTCAGAAATTTTTAAGCCAGAGTTTTGTAATTCTCTGGCTCCTCTTTGAATCTTTTTTTTTTTCTTCTTCTCTGCTCCAGTGGTATCAATTGTGTCCTCCATGAGATCCTTAGTAAAACTACTAAGAATTGAGATATTTGGCTACTTCCTTAAATACTGTAGGGTGTGTTTTCTCATACCCTGTAAAATTGAATACACTACTGCTTTCTTAAAATTAATTTTGCTAAGTATGTAATTGCAATCATCGTCTTGGGTGTTTTTTAATCTCCATGGTGTTTCAACCAAAGCATTAAAATACAAAATATTTTTAAGGTCAAGATTAAAAACTTAGAAATCACAGCAGCAGTTGATTTTGATACAAATGCTTAGTGCTACTGGGGGAAATTCCTAAGGACTGGGAGAAGTAAAAGTGTGTCGTGGTTTAACCCCAGTCAGCAACTAAGCACCACGTAGCCGCTTCCCCCTCCCCCTCCCAGTGGGGTGAGGAGGAGGAAAGCAAAGGAAAAAAAAAAGTAAAACTCGTGGGTTGAGATAAGAACAGTTTAATAACTAAAGTAAAATATAATACTAACAATAGTAATAATGAAATATAATAATAATAGTAATGAAAAGGAATGCAACAAAAGAAGGGGGGGGAAAGGAAAAAAAATCAGTGATGCACAATGCAATTGCTCACCACCCGCTGACCGATGCCCAGTTAGTTCCCGAACCGCGATCCGCGCCTCCCGGCCAGCTCCCCCCTGTTTATATACTGGGCATGACGTTCCATGGTATGGAATACCTCTTTGGCTAGTTCAGGTCAGCTGCCCTGGCTCTACTCCCTCCCAGCTCCTTGCCCACCTGCTTGCTGGCAGAGCATGGGAAACTGAAAAGTCCTTGGCTTAAGATAAGCGCTACTTAGCAACAACTAAAACATCAGAGTGTTATCAACATCATTCTCACACTAAATCCAAAACACAGTACTGTACCAGCTACTAAAAAGAAAGTTAACTCTATCCCAGCCGAAACCAGGACAAAGTGTCATTTCTGACTTGAAAGAGGATCTGGGGAACTTCAGGCTTCTCAGCCTTACCTTGATCCTTGGGAAGGTGATGGAGCAAATAATATTGGAAACTTTCCAAACACATGAAGGACAAGATAATGACTGGAAATAGTCAGCGGGGGTTTATGAAGGAGAAGTCATGCCTGATAGCCTTCCATCACAAAATCATCAGTTCACTGGACAAAGGGGAAGCAGAGGATATTGTTTATCTTGACTTCAACAAGACTTTGACCACTGTCCTCCATAACATCCTCATAGACAAATTGGTGAAGTATAGACTAGGTGAGAGGACAGCAAGGTAGGCTGAAAACTGTCTGAACTGCTGGGCTCAAAGGATTGTGATCAGTGACACAAAGACCAGCTGGATGCTGGTCACTAGAGGTAGACCCCAGGGGCCGATACTGGGACCAATACTGTTTGAAATCTTCATTAATGACCTGGATGATGGGACAGAACACACCTTCAGTAAGTTTGCAGACCATACAAAATGGGGAGGAGTGGTTGATGCACAAGAAGCCATTCAGAGGGACCTTGAGAGGCTGAAGAAGTGGGCAGAGAGGAACCTCATGAAGTTCAACAAAGGGAAATGCCAAGTCCTGCTCCTGTGGAGGAATAACCCCATGCACCAGTCCAGGCAACTGGGGGTCAACCAACTGGAAAGCAACTTTGCAAAAAAGGCCCTGGTGGTCCTGGTGGACCACAAGTTGAACATGAGCCAGCAACATGGCCTCGCAGCAAGGAAGGCAAACAGCATCCTGGTTTGCTTTAGGAGGATTGCCAGCAGGTCAAAGGAGGTGATCCTTCCCCTCTAATCAGCTCTGGTGAGACACATCTGAGCAATGTGCTCAGTACTGCCCTCCCTCAGTACAAGAGAGTCATGGACATACTGGATCAAGTCCAGAGAAGGGCCACAAAAGTGATGAAGGGACTGGAGCATCTCACATATGAGAAGAGGCTGAGAGAGCTGGGTCTGTTCAGCCTGGAGAGGACAAGGCTCAGGGGGATCTTAGCAATGTGTATAAATACCTGATGGGAGGGCGTAAAGAAGACAGAGCCAGACTCTTTTCAGTGATGCTCAGTGGAAGGACAAGAGGCAATCAGCATAAACTGAAATACAGGAAATTCCACTTAAATATAAGAAAGCACTATTTTACTGTGAGGGTTGTCAAACACTGAAACTGGTTGCCCAGTGAAATTGTGGAGTTTCCATCCCTGGAGATATTCAGAATTTGACTGGACACAGTCCTGCTCTTCTTGACATTTCTTTGAGCAGGGATGGTGGCCTAGATGATCCTTGGGGGTGCCTTCCAACATCATCTGTTCTGTGATTCTATATTCAGCTAGGATTGCTTCCTAAACACAGATCATTTGTTTCCAGTGCAATGCCCTTTAGTTATTACTTTCAAAGAAAAAAAAGGTAATATGCACTATTCTTTAGAGTGTAACAACATTGAAAGAAAATTTGAGTGCTGGTGAAGTCTGAACATACACGTTGAACATACATCTCCGACATGGTGCTCGTAAGAGAGAAGTTTAAGAAAGACAATTGCCAATTTTTTGTAGGAACATTTGATCTTTATTAGACATGAAAAGGCTGCCAGAGGTACGTAATTTTATCTAGATTTGCTTTATTTTCTTGTGCACAGTGGTTGTTGGCTCATTAGGTTATTGTCTTGCCCTCTGACTCATGTATCTGATCTGAAGCATCATTTGTCTGCTAGTAATTAGTATCTCTGTCTCTTTCTCATTAAAGTAGCCAATATGCTTTCCTTCCTACTCCAGCTGAAGCTGGAATGAGTATTTATAAGCTACCAAGAGAGAAGCTTAGGACTGTTCCTTTTATTAGAAGGGCTTCCTTCTCTTTTTACAGGAGGTGTAATCCAGACTGTTCAATTTAGCTACCTGTTTTTTGGCAGAGTGGGTCAATGCAGTCCACCTAAAAAAACCTGTTTAAATTTCCTAACCAGTCAGTGTACTTGTGAGGCTGACAAAAGGAAATTCAGGACATTTCATGGAAGCACTGCCTTTTCTCCTTTGACTGGCTTGAAAAGTCTTCAAAGAACATCCAATCCGCCTAAATCCACCTCTCTCCACATAGACTGTATGTCCTGTAAGATGCCTTCTTCCACTCAGGCTCTTCTGGGGATGGCTGTTATTGCTGGTTACTCACCTAAGATAGGTTATGTACTCCAGAAAGGGTGAGGAGACAAAGTCCCAAAGTAATGTCCTAAACATCAACTCAAAGAGATTTTAGTCTCTCAGTGGGTTTCAAAAAAAGGCTCAGGGAATGAGGAGAGAGCACTTTCTATTTTCTGGGTGAGATCAGTGCTTTTTTTTTAAAGGGTGACCAGAGAGCACATTCTACACGGAAGAACAGTAAAAGTATGAAACCCCGAATTACCAATTCTAGGAAGCATCACTGCACTATAGCAAATAAAGCTTAATGTTCACTTCAATCAGCTTGAAAGAGAACATTTCAATTCTATTTAACACACTGAATAAAAATTGATTAATGAATGTTGAAGTGGTTTATTTCCATCAAAACTCACAGAATCCTAGACTGTTCTATCATGTCTAAACTGAAATATTGCAGTAATCGTCATTCCGAGACAAATGCTGATATTTTAACTTTTTTTTGTCCAACCTGGAAGAAAAACTGAACTTTAATACTGCAGTTTCTTAAAATCATGTTTTTGATTTTTCACCAAGATGCAAAAGGATTCAAACTCCTTTTGTTCACAAATTTTTACTCGTATATCTGTTTTATTAAGAGACCATAAATCACATCATAGCGATTTGTCTTCTCCCCTATTTTCGTTTTCAGTGAATAGTAGCATTTAAACAACTTTAATCTTGGGAAATCATGGAAAAAAAGTTGAGAAGTAAGTACAAATTTTATAAAAATCTGAATTTTCTAAAAACGTTCGGCGGTGCACACAGTTTTCCTCCTTTCCAGTCTTGAGTTTCACCTGTGCAGTTAAATGCAAATGAATTCCTGCTTCCACAAAGGCTAAGAAAATGTTTGCAATAAGATTTAGTTTTTATAGAAGTATATGACTACATTAGTGTTTTTCCTGGTGTGGCTGTGGCTTTTCATATGTAATATATAGAAATATATACATATATATAATATATCTATTATATGTAAAAGATATACAAGTAATTTATATAAATATAAAGATATATATTGTACATACATTTAAAATAAAATTTTATTTCTGAGACATCTTTCAAAATGAAGGATGAAATGAAATGAAATAGGTTGCAACGTGAGAATTCCTAATAAGAGCTTACAATTTTGCAAATAATGCAAACATAACTTTCAATTTAATCTCTCTCTTGTTGTGCATATATGTACATTGAGATAGCCTGACAAGTAAAATCTTTGGAACTTTTGCTTTTTCCACACTCTCCGATGATGTGATGATAAAGTAGTTATGTCAAACTAGGAACTACTTCATTATAACATGATCAAAGGGAAGTGCAGAACACCAAGGCATTAGTACTCAAGAATGTCAAGATATATAAATAGCTCAGAGAAAGTGATAGTACAACTTCAGAAGTTGTGCCAGCAATTGGATTCAGTTATTTGCTTGCTTCAAAGAAGTCTGATGCTAGTGAAAGAATTAGCTGGGATCACTGCTGCCCCGTGTTGTGGGAGACACTGCGATGTGGTTGTTTGGAGCCCTGGACTGGCACTTGAAGGGCTGTTAACAGACTTGCTAGGTATTGCCACAAGCCTATCTTGCATGGGTGGGTATCAGAGACTGAAATGTCTGCTCATTTGCATGGGCAGCTGCTGCTTGGGTTGCTGCTAGTACTACACAAATGTCCAAAAGCACGTTTAAATGACTGGGGAGCATATCTGTCACCTGAACGATGCGTTCACTTGTCTCCTGAATTAAACAATGTTTTATGGTGGTAGAAGAGACCAATGTACGGACCTGCAAACCTCTGCTTATTAGCTATTGTTAGAAATAAAATCCCAGTGCAACTTTGAAAGAAATATAGGCTATAGTTATGGAGTATGTTTATGGTACATATATTGTTAAACTAATTATACATCCATTTGTTTTTATTGCATATAATGATACACTATGCACTATGAATTTAGAAAGCTACACAGCTTGGATCTATCTCTGTTGCTTAGAACATCATGGGTGGTTTGGTTCCTGGTCTTACCCTTAAATCCTACTGGGGAATGAGATTGTGTACTAGCAGTGCAACACTAAGGCGATGGTAAGTGGTCCCAATCTTGGTACTCCTGTCTGCGTAGACCCTTTTGAGCCTACAGAGTACCACATTCACATCCATGATTTACCAAGAAGATCTTTGCAGATCTACCTTTGGAGACCTTACCTATCTCCAAAGTTCACTTATAGAATACATCCTTGTGTGCTCCTCAAAAGTTGTTCAATTGTATGTTGAACAGAGATTCCGTGCTCAACTCATAGCCCAGACATGATACCACTAGAAATTCTGGAGACAAGGGCTTTCTCCAACAGAAGATGATGAGACACAGGTCAGATGCAAGAAACATTGTTCACGCTAAGTATACTAAAATATCTGAGATATCGTACGTGCTCTTCTCAAACAAAGAGGTCGGGCAAGAAATTACCTCTCAGCTTCATTTTCCCAGTGTGATGTGTAAAAACCTCAAGATGCTTTTGTTTATGACGCAAACTTAAAATACTCTGAAAATAGTCAGTCATTGTAGAACATGGCTCAGCGTGGCTAGTCCAAAGCCAAACATTTTTGGGAAAGACAGGATTCTTTTGATATTACTCTGTCAGTAGGTTTTAAAATAAGGCCAGATTTTAAGTGTGCTTTTGAAGCCATACTTTTGACTCAGAACAAGAATGAACGCCACAGAAGATGTTACCTGTTCTGTCCTTCAGGATAGCTCAGATCCACTGATTACCCAGCACTCATTTGACTGAATCAACTTCATTTGCTCTGTGGAAAGCAGCCTAGAAAGTTCATGTCCAAAACATCACCTCAGAATCGCTGTGCCTGCTCCTTGCATCCCTGCTTACTGCTTTCCACAGCAGGTATTTCCACTACTTAGATTATCTCTGTGGCCGATCCCTTTTTGGAAATGGAATTGGAGAAAAGCCAAAGTGGCATTGGCTGTGCTTGAGACAAGACAGAGACATGTCAATCACTGCTAGGATTTCTAAGCTCCAGTGTCTCAAGAGTAGAAGAATATATCATCTCCTGTATTTTTCTGCCAGATAAAGCACCATTTCCAGACTTTATTAACCACAGTATGTTAGGATTATTCTTTCTCCAGGGGCTTGAAATAAACTTGGAATGGCAGACCTTTCTACAGTTTGGTGGGACAAATATCGGTATGTTGCAGGCCCAGAGGATAAAGGCTACTGGAATTAAAATCAGGAACATTAGCCCTGGAGACTGCATGGCTGCCTCTGTGGGCAGAGGAGGAGGGAAAGGCTAGTGTGTAAGATGCAAGTGAAGAAAAGGCAGGACTAGGAAACCTTAAATGAAGGAGACTAGTGGTACATGAACGCTGTTTCTGTAACAATAGTCCTTGTCTCCTGGGAAGGCAGTCTAAAGCCTAGTAATTCCTAGGTTCCCTCATCTGAGACTCAACCTAGCTAGCAATAAGCCTAGTAATCTCAGTCATATTCTGGGAAGAGGTGTTGATCTCGGAGCAGTTTCAGCTCTCTCAGGGTCTGGTATGGTATGGTGGTTGCCAGAGTATTGTGTCCCTCCCTGGCATGGTTGGGCTAGTCTGGTAAATGCTGCATTTGCTAAGCTGACACCCAGGGAGGGCTGAAGCTCTCTTCCAGCAGGACTCTGCTGCTCAGAAGCACTAAGGCCTCTACTGAAAATGGCACTTTGGTGTACACCTGTACCTTGGCATGTAGCATTGGTTATATAGCACAGAAGCAGATGTCCTCATGTGAGACCAGTCCTAAGCCTGTTCCCTAGCTGCTTTGGTCAGGTCCCCTGGAGACTCTTCGGTCTTGAACCCCTGAGATCACTCTCTTGCATAGCAAATTTTTTATCTCCTTACCTCATTGTTCATTGGAAACGGACTTTATATTTATTGTGGCAAACAGCCAAAGCCCTCTGAGGTGACAGGCACTTGGTGAGCATGAAGAATGGTGCTCAGAATTATGTAGATAAAAGTGGGGAGAACGACAGGGGAGAAAATGGATGGGGAGATAACATTTTGTACTTGGATAGAACCACTCCTGTTGGTATTCCGTCTCTACTCGGAAAGTAGGTGACTACTTTCATACGTAGCAGAGAACAGGGTTGTGACACTGATGGATCTGATCTTTACAGCTGGTGGGAGAGGGCAAAGAGGACTGAGCAGGCAGAGAACCTGTTGGTGTATGGAAGCAGGTTACAGCCAAGGTGATGGGAATGTAGGCATGTGTCACTAGGCAGAGCACCTGGTGCAATCAGTTGGTATTGCCCTGGACTCACACATGATACGCAGAATTGATTGTTGCACCCTGGTTTTGGCTTACTGCTGTTAATGGCAGTGGGGACCCTTTCTGGGAGTGCAAGCTGTCCCTCTAAGCCAAAGGGTGGGTGGGAGGTGGATGCTGTATCTGTTGGTAGTTGGTCTGGGTGGCTATTGCACAGGTATGGTAGTCCATCACTGCACTTAATGAAAGCCTAGGTCTTCCAAAGGAGGAGTCATGCTGGGGGTTCCTCTATGGTGGTGTGAACACGCAGGGAATGGGGCCTTATGTTACTACCATGGCTGCTTCAGAAGGAAGACCCCTAGCCTTTTTGTTGCCTTGGCTGTAGTTTCATCAAAGAACAATGGAAATGTTTTAGGAGTTCAGTAGTATGTGGATCTAAATATGAAATGGGAGTTTGAGTTCAAGGTGAAATCAGGCCTAAAATTCAGATTTAGTACAAAACTTGTTACCTGCTCTTGTGAGATTTTTGGTACCTTAATGGTAAAATTCTTCTGATGTTATTTTCATCTTGTGAGACTGGAACCAGAAAACAGTGACTTAGTTTTGAATCTGATAAGGAAATTGCATGGTTTCAGATGTGGGCTCATTGTTTTGACCTATGTCTCTCCTGTAACAAAGGTATGGCTGGAAATGATCTCCACAGATACAGTCTAACGGAAAAACCTCCTTACCATGCCATCAGCATCACAGAACTCTTCCCATCTTCAAATTTTGTCATACTTGAGCAATGCCACTGATAAAGCAGTGTGAATTTGTTAATTTTTAACAGAAAAAGTTAAATGGAGTAAATGACACCACAGTAAATTGTGGCACTGACTAATGAAGCTGTATTTGTTTTTTTCTTGCTATAACTTATGATGAAACGTGCAAGAAAAAAGAAGTTTTATGAACACTGTAAATCCCACTGTGAGTTCATTAGTCAAATCAGAAAGCACTTGTACTTTTTAATAGGAATTTTTATATACCATCATAGGCCTGGAGCTGTAAACTTTAAATCCTTAATTTAAATATAAGGCTGCTGTAGCCATTAGCCTAGTGTATAATCTCAGATAAATACTAAGGTAATTTGTTTGCCTCCCAGCATTTCTGAAGCAAAGATTGTATAGTATTACAGCAAAAGTGAGCAGTATGGTGTAAAGGAAACACAGTTATTACTGCTTTACAATGATTCTTTCAGTTTATTTTCTTGCTAGGATAAAATGGTTTATCTGAAAAACAGAAAGTTAAATTGTCACATGTATGAAAGTCTTTTCACGTGCAGATAAAACAACAATGAAGAAGTGTGTGAAAGTCATTATTTTCTTATGCATACTGTATATACGATAAGTACACTGAGGTTCTTCAGCCTGTATTATTTTATAAAGTAAGAGCAAGTAATCGGAGCTGTTCCTTCTGGCCTTATAGTGAGTAAGGGTATTTCTGCATGTGTGTTTAGTGGAAAGAAATTAAGATGAGTATAATAGATACTATTTATTTACTTCTCCATTCACTCACATTTGTAATAGCTATAAAATGAACATTCTTTCAGGCTCAGAACTCATTTACAGTTAACACATTTCCATTGCTATGTTGCTACAGTGTCTGGATGAATTTGTCTTTCCTCACTCAGATTTGGTATCACACCATCTTCCTGATTTCAAAGTCATATTTCATTACATCTTGACATTTTAATGTTAGTTGCCAAAGTCTTACAATGACAGCAATTTCACTTGTTTTGCTTTCTGTGTGTATTTTCCTCTTAGTAATATTGTCTTCCATCATTTTCTGATATAAGGTCTCATATATCTGTGACAGCTAAATTGAATACAGTTTCCTTCCAAAATGTCAATGACGTTCTGGAGGTGGTGATGATCAGTTTATTTTTAAACAAAAGTGAATACTTGTGAATTTTTTAGTTGTTCTATGAGAGAACAGGTGCATGCATTTGAAGCAATTAAATATCTTGCATTTCACTTGAATGACACTAGATGGCCTTCCAAATATTTTTTTGCTGCTGTTCTGTACCATAATATACGGAGTAGTATGGTATACATAAACTTCAGACCCAGGGTATTACCTGGTGACCTGCATTCTGCTCCTTACTAGTTATGCTTGGGTACATAACTCTTCTAAACTAATCTTCAGTGTACCATAGAACTACACTACATCATCATTTTGGTTGTCTTCTGTGGTGGTAATTTATTGGTGTAGATGGCAGGGTTTTTTTCTTTTAATCTTAAGACAGTGCAAGTGAACAAATATTAGTGATTAATCTGTTGTGGCTAGAGATGGATGATTTTCGAGAAAATTAGTTTGTTGAAAAACATACAGTTTTGATATTGTGAATTATATTGACCAAAAATGTAAATAAAAAGAGATTTTGTCAGCATTTTTCTGAGCACGAATTATTTCTTGTCAAAGTAACATTTGGGAACTAAAGGCACATGAAAATCAATCTTCCACTTCCAGCCACAATTATTGTTACTGTTCATTGTTTCAGTGATGAAAAGCCCCTATTGTTCCAATTTAGCTCAATTCAAAGTGCACCCCCACCCCCTTCTAGTTGGACAACCTCAATTTCACTATTAAAACTGCTTTGTGAATAAACATCCCACTGAAATTACCTGATCAATAACGTGAAGATACTATTAAGGTGGAACAGGCAAGGATCATCTAACCTGAAGAATTAAATTTGCCAACAGAGTAATTAATTTTTCAGTGCAACAAATAATGTGTTTTACTTTGTAAATTTGAATCCCTATGTCTCCAAATTACCAAATGTGTCTTTGCAGTTTATCAAATTGCTCATTTCTCGTTGTGATTATCTTGTCAGCATGCTTGCAGGACATCTTATGCCCATTTTTTAGCTTGTGGACTCTAATCCCTTAATATTTTTCTTATGGAGAACAACTGCTGCTTAGTGCAGTATGCTTTTTATTGAGGATGTGGGCCAACTGCCATTGAAAAAAGTGGAAAGATTCCCACTGACTTGAGGTGAAATTGGATCAAGCCTATGGGAAGCTAATCAACACAGGAAATATGCACATGCTTATCCTATTATTGTTTATATGTGTCTAAGTAAACAGAGTACCACCAAACTTGCAAATTAAGCTGCCTCCAAAAGTTTTCCTGCTTCTCATATATTGCCAGTATAGATTGACAGCACATATAAGTAAATCAGTGGTGACATTAGACATGTGCAGTCAGTGTATGAAGCTCCACACTTAATTTGGCCCCATGCTGTTTGCTTTTTCATGTGAACTAACATGACTGATGGCCCCATGGGTAGCAATTTGTGCCAGGCTACCATGTCTGGGTTCTATCTGAAATAAGGAGTTTTAACATTCAAGTTATACAAGAATAGCAAGAAGATGACTAAGACAGGGAAGCAACTACAATTACTCATGTGTTCTTTCTGATTTTACTATTTCTTTTCTTTTTTCTTTTTTCTTTTTTTTTTTTTTAAATCTATTAAACACAAAGCGATAGTGGATTGAATCCCAATCTTAGATGATATGGAGACACGAGTGGGAGATGATGCAATATTTTGCCAGCCTTCTGATTCCTGGAAGCTTCCGGTGGCAGCTATCAAATTCAAAGTGGAGATCTGGTGAAATTCCAATTGACTGTGATGCTGAAGAGACACGATCATGTCAGGAACTAGCTGTATTGCTTTTATTACCACTTCATAGCTCTAGGGTTTGCTCATTTTTCTCTCTCTGCTGCTGTGTATTTGTTTTTAAGTGTGAGGTCTAGTGAAATGCTGTTAGAGTGGAAAGATACTATTCAAAACAAATTATTCTAGAGACAGACCTTTAATGTCTTGTTCAGTTTTGAAAAGACTAGATTGTACTGGTTGAAGTAAGCATAAGGCTGTAGGAAGACTAGCTACTCGTTTGGCTGAAAAATTGCCTCAAAGTCAAAACCTTTTGTAATCTGCTTTTTTTTCCACTGAAAAAGGTAATACTTTTATATGACCTACATCTGGACTAGAGAAGTAAACAAGCCCAGGGCACAAATTTGAGAACGGGCACGTGATTGACCATACGGTTTATCTATTAGCACGCTGTTGACATAGTTCTGGCGCAGGATGGGCCACCCTCTCGGCGGGTGAGGAGAGAAAGGAGGACGTAGCATCAGAGCTCAAGCCATGCTGTGCCCTTTGCCTAAGGGCCAGGAAATGGGACCTGGCCCATTTTATTTAGTAGCAGACTGCTTCAGGGGCTCAGAAAAGATCCAGATTCTCTTATTCATTTAATTAACACGTAGCTTGAATTCTTATGTGATACTTTCAAAAACTGTAATTTAAGTTGGCTGTTTCTCTCAACATACTTTCAAGGGCATGCACATGACAAATAAGTAAAAGCTATCTAAAGACATCTGGTTATTGTCTCATGGTATTGAAGAAAAATTGCAGATGAGCAGCTGTAGATAGTCTAAATCAAGATGATCCTGGACGTACCTTTCATCTCATAACAGAACAGTGAAATATTGCAAAGGGTATGTCAATATGTTATATTTATACATTAAAATTAACAGTTTTATTAAAATAATATTATAATGAGTGCTAAAGTGCTTTCTGATTTTACAAATACATACAATGAAAGTGGCAGCTATCTCCCAAGAATGATTCCTGGTCAGAGCTCAAGTCTCAAGTTAATTTCTGATCCCTTCTCCCTTTCCCAGCCTTACCTGATAGACAATTTTTGGCAGCACTGTCTGCAAGTGATTACATTTAAACTTTTCTACACTATATGTCAGTTCCAGGTGGAAAAGGTTAAGGTCCTCTTGATTACACTACCCTTTTCAGAACAAGATCCTGGTCCAAATATGGGGGCTCTTGAAACAACACTTTTTTGAAGGAAAAAGAGTTTTGATGTTGAAGCATCCCGCACTATGGAATATGACATGTTGTAAACAGAGATGGAACAAAATATCCAACATTATAAGTGATGCTCAAAATAGCACCCAGATAAATATAGATCATAGGTTTCAGTTCCTGCACTTAACAGAACAAGGATTGTGTGGAGGTTGTATTGGGACCAAATGACTTCTCATCTACCATCTGTGGGGCTTTTTGACCCTTCTTCTGAATCACTGTCACTACTAGTCTGTTATGATTTATTTTATGTTTAAATTCCAAGTGTTTTAGAACAGCTTTTTGTTCTGTGTTTTGATAGTGTCTAGTGGAAATGGCTTGTGGTCTATGACTAGTAACTGAACTAAACAGGAATTAAAATAATATTAATGCATCATCTAGACCATAAGTCTCATCAAATTTGTTGCTCGTCTTACTCAAATACAGAATCAGTGGTGAATTCTTATAATGGCTATTCAGTATCCATGCCATAATTCTAATTGTAATGGCTATACACAGTAGTATTTTTTAAATTCAATATTTCTCAGCAGCATAATCAGAAGATTGTGAAGTCCTGGTCAAAGTCTCCATCTTATGCAGAAAGGTTTTTCTTGCTTCACAGGTAGCTTTAATCACAAGTATGGCCTCATCTTTGAACAAACCATCTTTCTCTGTTCAGGCCTGGCAGAAGTATAAATGGAAAACATTAAAGATGGAGTTTTATTCAAAAGATGAAAAGTAGGTCTTAAGCAAAGCCCTCCCCTTATGTCCTACACTAACTTATAAGCATATTCTTTAGCTCTCAAGGAAATCTTAGCCTTTTTGGGAAACAACACTCTCAACTTGTCCTTTTCCTTCCTCCTTCTTCCCCTGCCTCTTTCCAGGGAACATCCCTTTTCCAAGGAGTGAATGAATTTGCTGCAGAATGTTCTTCCTCATCCTCCTTCTGCTCCTGGATTGGATTGGAAAGCCCAGATCAGGATCCCAGGTCCTGGCCCTGACTCTGAATTTCTATTTTCTTTGTCTTCCCAAAAATGTCATTTGAGCCTTGTGCTAGAGCTTGAAGACATCAGCACAGTGTTTGCAACGCACATCCATGGAGAGAGAATTTATATTCTTGCGGGCCCTGGAAATTCTGCAGGATGAACCATATTCCTGCACTAGGAAATCAGACTCAGAGTAAAATATATGAAGTGCAAAGAGGAAGGAGTGGGACAGAACAGCTATGCTTGTGATGTTGCCAGTCAACACATCATCAGTAGGACAACGAAGTGCTGACTGCCACAGGACACTTGTAAGCAAGATATACTGCAGATAGCTTCCTGATGACAGATACTGCATTTCAGGGTAATTACAGACCATAGGCAAAGTCAGAACAGCCCCATTCCAATGGCTAATGATGTAATCTCAATAATAGTTTCTCAAGCTAAAGTCAGGTTTCTTACTGACTTCTATCACACTAAGCACAGAACAAATACAATTGATTTGATGAGCTGTTGTACACTGTAGACTTGAGAGATAGTTGCACTTCGTGCTCTTCCTTGTCTTTTTAATGGTTGAATTTGTGAGTAATTATTGTGAGGAAACTTTCATACATCAATGTTATAAATTTTGAATCAGAACGTTATATTCTAAAATTCTCTTTTTAAAAAGTCCATTGAGATATTTACCTTGTAACTCCATTCTTTACAGTGACTCAAAGTTCACATGCCATAGTGAAAACAGCAGCAACACTTTAAACTCCTTTTGGTTGCTTCTAAGCGCATCTCTTTCAAGGCAGATTTTGGTATCTTCTCTCCCCTTTGAGCTAAAGCATGTGGCCCGGTCACTACTGAGGTGCGTCAATGCTCTATTCTGCAGGCAGATACCAGCTTGTTTTGCCCATGCTTCACACCACCAGCAGACATGCTGGGCTTGTGCAGTGTCATGGCTGAGGAAATAAGCCTGAGAAAACAGCTAGAGCTCAGGCCTGCACGAGAGCAGCTACACAGCTCAGGACATGGACAGTGAGAACATGTATTTGCTCAGCATATACACAAAATGACATCGTGTTTGCCTGCAAAGTACACGTAGCTTTGCTCTTGCAGCCTGTCCCATCTGTTATCCCGCTAGGCCTAGGTGCCTCGTGCACTTGCAAGTCCTTTTCTTCTAGGAGACCACAACAGTGCTTCATTAAAGTGATTCCAAGCTAAGATCTTCAAAACAAAATATTATTTATTCATCCAAGAAGTTCTGTAACAAGGAGCACAGGGATAAAATGAAAACAGACCAATTCACATGGGGCTTACCTTTATGAAAGTCTCTTTTTTCTTTTTTTTTTTCCCATATCCTTGTAAGATTTTTTTAATTTGAGTCAGCGCTGTCAGCTGCATCCTTGGCTGGAGAAGACAGCCTGCTCATTATAATTTGCGCCTTTCTGTCAAGGACTCATCTCCAGTTACTGCTGAAGCTGTATGTAAATGGCTTTCTTCTTGAGACCCTCTTTATAGGTTTTTGGGGTTTGTTGTTGTTGTTGTTGTTGTTATTGTTTTTTCTTGATCCTTTTGTTGCTGGACTCAGGGATGAGAAGGGTCTACTTTGTTGGCCAGTGAAGCTGCAGCATCCACTTGGCTTGCACTGTTAACACCCTCCTTTCTTTCAACTTTTTCAGTTAAGTAAGCTACAGTGGAAGTTACTAAATTCCGGAGTTGAAGAACAGCTGCAGAGGACAGAGGCTGACACTGTAACACTTAATAAATATACATATATTGCCAAGATTTAGAAAACATAGTAAGCTTTAAGTTTTATGTTGATATTGAATACGCCTGTTCACTCCATCAGCCATGTCAGAAGTCATCCCTGGCCTGGTGCTGTCTTCTGCAGTGGGAGAGGTGGGAACCTAATGGTCAGTTCTCTCTCTCCCTTTGTCTCTCTTTCTTTCAGTAGAGATTTTTATAACAAAGGTGTCTTGGCATGTGTGACTGTTTACCTGCTCTCCTCAGCAGTCTTGGATGGTCCACTCTTTGTATTATTCTTGCACTAGCTTAATGCTTTTACGTAGAGGGATGCATCAACCACCAGCACGAGCATTATTTTGGATACACTTGGTGAAGAATGATGATTGTGGTAATGCTGCATCTGATCAGATCACCCAGTGTAGCACTGTGCTAAAACAGTGGTCTGAAGCAATGGAAGCACCTGTTCTCTCCTGTTATATTACACCTACGTATAAATTTATAGCTGTTGGCCATCTGGTTACTTTTCTGCATATGTTGCCAGCATGTCCTTGTGAATAGTGGTTATGCTTAGATTGGCAGCCAGAGACCTTGGCACCAGGAAAGACAGCAGCAAATTGGTGAATGGAGCTGTATGCATCAGCCATAAACGAAACATGCAGAAAACCTTTCCTTTTTGCAGTGAGGCTACTTCCCTCTTGTTCAACTGCTACTGCTACAAGCAGTAGGACTACACGTAAGCTAGTGGATAGAGCGTGGCAGGGATTGTTCTCTGCTCCTAAGATTAAGCGTTGTGGTCAGGCTTACACCTATATGGTTAAAATCTTTTCCTCCCCGGAACAGGGTGAATTCATCTATTCTGCCTCTTGCAAATGGTGCCCTGATGAGCCCTTTGCCCCTGCTATTCCTGAGTGCCTGGCATGGCATGTGCCATATCTACGTGAGGAAGCCTGCTAACAATTAAACAGTATGGATGATTGCAAAATAAGGCTCAAATCTGTGACTTAGCACTGTTTACTATTCTATGGAAGACCTAGAGACCTTCCATGTCAAGCTCTCTTGAATTAGAGAGATGGAGCTGCTGGTAGAGCCCTGCCAGGAAGGGCCCCTGCTCCAGCGCTTGCTACCCCCCGTGCTGTGTGTTATCCCAGGAAGCGGCTCCCAACCGAGCTGGGCAGCTGCCACAGCAATGTAGTTTGCAGGAGTAAAAAAATGGGGAGATTGCTGTGTTCTGCTGGCTGTGTGATCGAATGGGGTTTTATCACTTCCGAGCAGAGTCTTAGCAACAGTGTATTGCCTTCTCCACCCCAAACACTAAACTCCACCATTGGAAAGCCTCTGTATGTTGAATAAAAACTGTGGTGAATGATAAAATAAAAAACAATTGAAAAAGAATTAAGATATTGCAACAGATACAGTGCAGTTTTAATAGAGGGGATATTTTTGTATACGATTAAAGTGATTAACTTCTAATTAGAACATCTGAACATATTTAAAAAGTATCTAACTTGAACTTCGGTGTATTTTTTAAATAACTAAAAGAGCAATCACATAGGGAAGAAAATCAACAGATGGAACCTAAACCATAACATCAAAATGATCACTAAATCTGTTACTGCTTTCAGTACATCCCTTTGAGTGTTCAAGATGTTGATTCAGGTATTAAGCACATCAGATATTTACATCCCCTTAGCATAAGTAAAGTGCAATTAATAGTTTGAAAATCTTTTATTATTATGCCATTTCACATAAATGTACACACCTCCTACGTATCTTAGATCTTGCATCCTCATCAGTATTTCTTGCAGTAGTACAGAAAATTCACTTATATTTATTAGATTCATTTATATTAAAATGTAGCAATTTCTCGTTGAGCCTGTCTTCTGAGTTCTCTGTGACTTGTGTCTATATATTTATTCTGCTTTTTGCTTTAGAGAACAGCTATTTCTGTGCAGTTCAGATGTTACTCTGGATTCCCTTTGTGTTTTAAAGATGTTTATATCCAAGACTGGCTGAATGCTATTTATTACCTTTTAGCAGAAAAGGAATTAGAAGCAATTAAGCAAAGTCTTTAGTTGTCTGCAGTGAAACGAAGGTGTCCCTTTACCACTAAGGAAAAGATACTGGGACAAACTGGCATGGAAAAGTCTGTGTCCACACTGTCAGAATCTCTGTTGGTCCAAAGCAGGTTGCCTGCCTCCAGACTATCTTTTGAGAATGGTCCCTGGCTGACAATAGTCCCTGGCCCGCACTATCAAACTGTGTCCAAGAATTGTTCAGGTGAGCGCATGTCAGCATGGGCCAAAAGTCTGGTAGCAGCAGTTTAACAGCAAAGAAAATCAAATTACAGTGATCGTGATGGTTCTCTAGCACTGTTTAATTTCTCAGTATAGATGTAACCTGAAGTTTTCATTCCTTTCCACACGAGCATGCGAGCACAATAAACAGGGTGACAGTAGTTTTATCATGTTAAAAAGTGGTTAAAGTTATGACAGGTAATCCTTTGTCTCCTCATGCAACAGAGAAGGTGTGGCATCTTATGTGCACACAGGTAGTCATATGGGCTGAAATGCATCTGTAGATGGGGTTCTTTTTCCATCACATCTCTGTACTCTGGAGTGCCTCTTTCAGGTTGACAACACAATGCTCTAAAATGTCATTCTTCTTGATAGACATTGCCGATACACACTGTGATTTTTAAAGTCTTTCAAAAAAAATGTATCTATTCTCTGATACATGAAGGACCTGTATTTCATAAAGATCTGAGTTTTGATTTCCTTCATGCTCTCTGATGCTTTATTTCAAGAACATTTAATTTCTTATAATGCTGTTTCTGCAATACCTGTACTTTACTGGATTCTTTTGTTTCTGAAACACTCAGCTGAGATTGCATTTGTTTGTTTTGTTTTCTTCCATCAATGCTGGCAATCTCTGATCTTTCAGCTTTTTGTACATTTAGTAAGTGTATTATTGTGTATTTAATTAAAGACAAGTGCTGCTTTGCCATAAGTTTTCAGAAGTTATCTAGAAAATTTAGGGGGAAATGCTCCTATGCTACCTAGACTGAAATTCCTTCTATCTTGATTTTCTTGAACAATTTTCTTTAGTATGGTCTGCAGCATTTTTAGGTAGGTACATCTCTTGGAGAGTGCTGATCACTAGAGCTTTCCTTGTTGGCTCTCCAAATGTGTGATAGAACTCACCAGCCCTGACACTAGCAGTATGCTAATATGATTAGAGAATCCAAAGTTGTATAATCATTTTAGCACGCTGCTAGAGCCAGGGCTGCTGTGCTCTGCCATACCAAGAGGCTTCTGATTTGATGACATTAAGAGATAGAAAATTCATTGCCTCTCTTGAGGCATTGTTCCATTCTTTAACCACCTTAATTGTTAAAAATATGCATCTTTTTTCTAATTTAAATTAATCTGCTTTGACTTTTAGTCACTGCTATTTTTTACTTTGCTTAAGTATTTCAATGTTGGAAATTCTTCCTGTACTTCAGTGCTGTAATCGGGTCTCCTCTCAGTGGTTTTTCTTTCTTTATTTTTTTTTTAAATGATGCATAGACTGAGCTCATTCAGTTTGTGTGAGGTGTTTTCTTCAAACCTCAAATAATTTTTGAAGCCATTTGAGAAACATTTCTAACATCCTTTATATGTGGGGATTTGGAAACTTTAGAGATGTATTCAGACATAAAATGACTTATTTTATTATCTATTTTCTTGTTTATAGATAGATGAAATCTATTGCAGAGAAAGTGTGCCCATTTTGGAGATGTGTACAGTACCCACCATCGGTAGTCAAGGTCAGATTTTCAGAAGATCTCTTCTATTTTACATGCCTGATTTAGAGTCATACTTCCGTGTCTAGGACTGGATGGTCTCTAGGCTGGAGCATTAAGGACGTTTACACATAAAATTGCTCATTTGCTGTCAAGAATATCTATTGTAGTATCTGTGGAATTGAAAGTGGTCAGTATGACTGCAAAGTAAGAAATGTAGCCTTGTATATGTGTGTACCTGTAAGAAAACAAAAAACTGATTTACCAGCTACAGACTTGTTAATATAACCTTAATAATACACAAAATTTTGGAACAGTTACAGAAGTGAAGAGCTTGAGATGCGGATGTAAATAAAAATGAGGTAAGGCACAACATGGTTTTACCAAATACAGAATGTGTGAGGCTAATGTGATACTTTCCTAAGAGAAGATAACTGATTTTCCAGACAAGTGAACTGCAGCAGGTCTCATCTATCTAGAATACAATGCAGTCTTTGAATATAGTGCCTCATGAGAGGTTATTAGTTCAACAGCACAAACCGAGGATTAATACAAATACTATTATGTGTGTAAAGATCTGAATAAAAAAAGGCTATGTTGGGTGAAGCTGAAAGGGGAACTGTTGGGTTGGAAGGAAGTCATTACACAGAAATTTCTCAAAGATCCATCATCGGACCATTTTGTTTAATATTGTCATAAATAAAATGGGCAGTAGTAGACACATGCTAGTAAAAATTACTAAGGTCACAAAATAACCTTAATAGAAAGGAGGATCAGAATATAATTTGGTAGGAAAACTGAATGACCATGAGAACTGAGAGTAATAGTATTATTAGGAAAGAGTATTAATAGCACAGGGAACGTGGTCATGAATTAGGGACTGAAAGTTGCTACGGTAATAGCTCTTTATCTGTCAAGACAGAAAATAAAATGTGCACATATGTGGTCATGAAAAGAGCAAATGCTACCCGAGCACATTTTGAGCAAAATATTTCTAGCGGAGGTAGAGAGGTACTTGTCTCATAAGGCCTCTAAGCCTTGGTGCTCAGGACTGAGAAAGATACATTTATAAAATTGGAACAGGTGGAAAGAAAGATTGTCAAATGTCTGGAAACTATTCTTTAAGGAGAGGCCTGAAAAGGAGGCTTGCTTTCTTAGTCTTGCAAAATGGAGATTGAAAAAGGTATGATTAATCACCAGTGGGGGGAAGGGAGAAGACGTATTTGAGTTAAATTAGTGTTGGCACAAAGACATAAATTAATTTAAATTGGAAATTAGAAGAAACCTGGGGTTTTCATGAACCGTGAATGCTGCGAAAATTTGGAACAGCCTTCTAGAAGAAAGAAGGCAAAATCTTGATTTGTTTCAGTGGAACTGTAGCAGTTTATAAAAAAGATTGTTGTAGGTTGTCTTCATTAGCAGGTGACTAGAGTTGATGATCCAGCAGGTATCCTGAGCATGGTGTCGTGTTTACTGCCTTCCATTTTGGTGCTTATTGCCCTCATCTTCAGAAAAGCACAACATCTGACATGCTTTGCAGTCTGTTCTGTCAGGAAGTGTTGTGGCTCTGATAATTACTCCAGTGCGCTTCATAGAATTAGGCTCAAAGTTAGTTGCTCAAGCTCACACAGGAGGCATGCTGCAGAGCTAGGTTTTAAACATAAGCTTTCAAAGTCCTGGATACAGGTCTTAAGCATACAACCATCCTTTCTTCTTTGCACTTACATCTCCATCTTAATTTATCTATCATACAACTTCTTTTCTGGCAATAGTCTAAGTGGAAGATCAAGAGGGTTTGTTTTTGTCTGCTGTTGCTATGTAGCAAAATCCACAGTACAGAAGTTACACAAAATGCATGCCTGGTTATTAACACACAAATGGATATTGGTTTACACTATGTTCAGGAATTGCTATTTGCCTGTTGTTGCAATGGGTGTTTTGTTTTCAGTGCTTTTAGTGGAGGAAAACATGCATGCCATTTCTGTGAACCTTTATTCTGCTTGAAGAATAACTGAAGTTATCTAAGGAGTATGCAAATAACTCAAGACTTCTTATTAATTATGTTTAAACCATCTAATTCCTCTAAGGAAAACTTGAATAGTTAACCATATAGCAAAATATGAATGTATGCACAGAAGTGTTGACAAGGTGTTCAGTAGTGGATGTGTTTTAGTGAATGTAAGGTTTTATTACTGTCAGTAATGCTCTGGTTTTAAATTTTTTAAATTCGTTAATAAAAAAATTAAAAAACTAAATTGAGTTTATATTACAACAAAACGGGCAAAAGTATGCTCAGTTACTCTTCCATATGGTGTGAATGGTCTTTTAAAAGTAATCCCTGAAGCTGGTGTTCTAGATGCTCCATCCACCAATAACTGCAATTCATAAACTACTGCTGCATAATGATGTAGAATGGGTGCAAGGGAAAGGAAAATATTCCTACACTGCTCTTCTATGCTTTCTGTAAGCATCTGCTGTTGGAAATTTACTGGACTGGGATGGACCTTTTAGTTGGTTCAGTACACCTTTTCTTGTAGGACTGAAGAATAGGAATAAAATATTAGGGTTTAGTTTTATCAGATCATATGAGTTTTTGTTGAGATATTTACTAGCAAATACCCAAATAGTGTACAGCTATTTACATTTTGAAAACTGGTTGGCAATTAATTTAGAGAAGGATCCTATGCTGTTTGTCCTAAGTATATAAATATATTTATTACAAAATACCTCAAACTGTGAATATAGATGAATATAATACTGTTCAGTTTCCAGGCTTTGCTTTTTTTTGTTTTCCCATTTTCCAAATTCTGTATGTTTTGCTTATATGGTAGATCACATGCTCACCTGGTCTATCTTTTTGTTATTATAGCATCTGATGTGTTGGGTATTCTAGTGATTATCCCGTGATGGTAATAATGGTAAAATCTAGATTTCACTGGAATGAATCTTTCAATATCCTTGAAATTCATGTTCTGTCCTAACTGAGCATAAATTTACCTCATTTAAGTATCCTGTGTTCCTTACTGGATAGTAAGCCTTCTGTTTTTACTCTCCAGTTTTGATTTTTTTGTTAGAAAAAAATTCCAGCTTGCAACACACTGATTATAAGCACCGAAGTTTTAATGTAAAGAGATTTTTAATTAGTGTAGCTTTATTGTTGATGGTAACATCTTTGGCAATTATCTAGTGAAATCCACTCTCCATACCTGATTTGCTCATTAAGACCTCTTTGTGCTTTATAACATATTAACTTCAAAATACCTGCAAGAAGGGCACAGGTGATTTCATTACTTTCGAACTCCTTACCTCCTTGGGGCTTGGGAAATTCAGAGAAATACCTTGCATATTACTATTAGCAGTAGTACTCCTCTATATTATTTGTATGATATATATACACAAATTGTCTTTTTTCATTTGCTGAAAAGTAGAGAATATTTCTACCAGGAACAGCACTGCTTCAGCAAGCAGTTTTGAGGGAAAACTCTGCTCTTTTTTTGTGGATATCTCTTCTGGAGAAATGTTTTTCCACTTTGTGTTGTGCAAATCTATTCTGGTGTAAAGCATGGAAATGCAAAATCAACGTATTTCTGAAAATCTTTTACAGTAGTATACTGAGCACCTAGAAGGCTTGCAGAGTGCAATCTGACATTGCAGATAAGCTGATAAGTGATGACAGAATTAATGTACTCATAAAAGAACATTAGCAACATCATTTCTATCCTTATAAATATTTCACAATTTTTGTGTGTAAGTAGGCAGTTCTAACCAGTTAATTTGTAAGAATTTTCATTAATTTGGGGGACCTTTACTGCAAACCAAGATGTTTTAAAAAGCATATTGGATTTTATAGCCAAATGATGAAAAAACCTCTCTCAAAAAGAAGTGCTGTAAAATTAAACTATTTTTCTTATAGGGTGGAGGGCAACAATATTTAAGATCCAATTGGTCTGAAAGATGAGAGTGAAAAAATGACTGTAGATTATTGTTTTGAATCTGGAAAGAACTGAAATGCCTACTCCTTCTGTCAAGTTTGATTTGCAAATTTTAAACTATTATAAAATGATATTAAAGGATTTTAGTTTATTTTTGAGGTAATTTTGAATGCCTGCTTCTCAGTTGAAGAGATAGCTTTTGAGAGCTGCCATTTTCTTGGTTGGGCGAGTACCATTTGGCACATAAATATCAATGGGTTGCTTTGGATAAAAAAAAGTTACCACAAAATCAAACTACCTTGCAATATTTTTTATATTTTATTAATTACTTTTGTGTGTCTGCCTTTTCTAGAATGCATAGATTCATGCAGAATTATCAGGAAAAAAAAGTAAGTTGCATCTCTAGACTAATTAACAGTTTAATGCAGTTATTGCTGTATTAGAGTTCAGTGGCTTGAGAGTACCTAAAGTGTAACTCTCACTGGTGGACAAGCATTCAAGACAGATATTTAAGGTAGGGTAGGCTGCTCGTGCCATTTAGATTTCATAGATTTGTGCACAAGGCTGGCAGATCTATGGCTGCACATCCTGCACATTTTTAACGTGGCAGCTGAAGGTCAGGAAGGATACCACAAAACACTTAAAATTGTTTGCTAACATAACCGATGCCAAGCATTTGCATGTGAGAAGACCATGCTTCTGAAGTTTATTTCTTAATCTCAAATTTATAAATTAGTAAATTATTACATGTACAAACCAACACATTATTAGGGCTGCTCAAGTGTATTTAAATTTAAATAAAACCAGAAATTTCATTTTTGGTTGAACACTCCTTTATATTTTTCAACACATTGCCACATATAGGAAACTGAATGTCTTTGAGTTTTCAATGAAAAGGACAAAAATTATTAAAAAGTATATTTTCCACTATTTTCGCTCTGAGAGATAGTGAACAAATTTCATTAGTAGCTTTCAAGCAAAAAAATTGACCAGGTCTATGATTTATATTAATTCATATCCAATTGTATGCATCCAAATGCTCACAATCTGAGCCCTGTAAATGCTGGCTTCTTTAAAAGCACATTGATATTGAAGAGAAACACAGGTGTCTACTAATGGTCTGCCTACTGAATTTCTACTAATTACCCACAAGGAAATCATGACTATCTCATAACATTGTATTGCTAGCTGAAGTGCAATTTTCTTGCAAGTCTGGCAGAATGTACCTTCTCAGAGACATCTAGAATAATCTTCAAATGCTTACATTACAGTGAAATTTCTGTTTGACAATCTCTGTGGCTCCCTGTAAGGCTCAGAGGTTGAAACGTCAAGGCCTTATATAATAGATGGAATAAGAAGCTAACCACAATCCTAGATTATTAAGGGCTCTGAGTCCCACAAAATCAGTTTGACTCCTGATGAAGAACAAGCCAGAAGGTGGGCGGCTATATGGAGGTGGGCTGCGTATGTACTGCTTTCAGACCTAGGTTCCTGGGACTGCACGCATTAACTCCCATTGTAAGCCCTCCCTAATGCAGCTGAGATAAGAAATCATAGGATTTATCCCCTCATTGCTAGCAAAAATATATCAGGGAAAAACCCAACAACCCTAAACCATTGCCCATAAGGCTGCTGTCCAAACCCTTGTATTGTAGCCTGAAATGTCACTTCTTGGCACTTTAAAAAAAAAAAATAAATCACAGACGTTTATCTATGCTGGAAGGGAAAACAAGGCCAGGACCTGTTTTCTGGCCATGAGTCTGACAGGCACCGCTTAGCTTGCATCTATGCAACTAAATCCTATTCCCATTCCTCCTCCCCAAACCAGTAAACCCTCTAAATTAGCAGCTGTGGGGAACGATCACTGGCCTATGTGGCCTTAAACTGGCCCCTAAACTCTGTGTGGCCATTGACTGGGGCACACCAATGCTGTTTAGCCTGAGCCAAAATCATGCCCAGGGATGGCTCTAGCAATTTAGCAGCAGGGACGACTGTGAGCCATGTTCACACTTGAGCACTGACTATGTTTATTTTGTTTTTAAAGACAACTGGGGCAAGGGCAGACTCTGCAGAGAAGGCTAGCTTGTCCTGGAAGCACCGGGGGACTCCTCTTTCAACTGTGAGCTGTGTGTCAGCTCAGACCCTCATCCTTGGTCCTCTTCTAAGCTACAGTGCCCATGGACCATGTCTGTGCCCATGGTCCTTGCTGGTGCAGATGCCTGTGCCTGTGCCCATGGACCTCGCTGATCCTGACTGTGACTTGACTCATTGACTGGACCTTGGACTTTCCTCGTCACCATGAACTTCTCTGGAGATCACTGGGCTCTTGGCTGACCCTGGTGACCATCACTGACGTGCTCTGCTCACATCATTTGGGGGCTGTGGGACAGGGCCTAGGTCAGTGAGGACCCTGCCCATCCAACCTGGCTGTCACTCTGGCTCCAGGCTCCCTTACCCTCCGGACCAGTCTGTCCTTCCTCTCCTTCTCCCCAGCCTATGGCAGGAGGACATGGTGCCAACTCATCATGTTTTTGAGAGCAAAGGTTGATTTTGCCTACAATACCAAGAAGCCTGGCATTAACAGCTGCAGGAAATGTATTTCCTAGTATTCTTATATTCAGATCACAAAATTATTTCATTTTAAAATTTATTCTAAAGCTGCTGCAGTATTGGAGCTACAGCTGGGAGATATGAAGTATGTGTTCCTTTATGAACTTTAGTCTTTATTGGTCAAGATACTTTAATTACGGAACTCTGACTTCCAGTTTCCAGATCTTGCACAAATTAAAATGTTGTCATCACTGCTGTTGGAGACCTGGGAGAACCTTGGCTTTATGGTTCCAGCTCTACTAATTTTAAAGATCTAAGCAGGTTTCAAAGTCAGTTTTAATGCTCAAGAACAATGATGTAAGCAGAAGAATGAAGGAAACAGTTTAGTCTTTGTATCTAGTTGCTACCTTATGATAGTAAAAATAAAAACTCATGATGAATTAATTCTATTTAACATAGCCTACTAAAAAAATCCTCAGTTTTATTCTAGTTCACAGTGTTGCTGACAATCTTAGGATTCAATAAAGAATATGCTTTCTTCGCAGGACCAGGATGATCCCTGCCTAAAATTAGCATGGTGCAGTCTGGTGGATTTTGTCCTCTACTTTTTATCTGTATGTATGTGTGCTACTAAGTATTGTCGGAATAGCACTTAGTTGGTAAATAAGCATAGGTAGCTTCAAACTCCCCAAATTTGGCTGAAGATCACATGATTAAGGAATTCCCAAGACATTTTCAAATTTACTGCTATGAGAAATGTGGAGTTAGATACGCTGAAAGAAAATGTTCTCACAACACAAGAATCAGAGTTTAAAGTCGTGAGGACAAAAAGTAAAACATTATCTTTTTGGAGAGGAATAATTTATTTTTATTATTATTTTTTAAAATTTTATTTCAGAGGTTTGGCATATTGGTAAATATTCTTTAAATGTAAAACTGATCTGAGCTTAATACAACATTGATACTAGATTAGACCAAATGTCCTTCTAGGCATTGTTGTGGTTCCCATAGTTTTATACCCCTTCCTTAGGAAGATGATAAAAACAGAGCAAGCATACAACATATTGTGACACTTAAAAAAATTAATCTTTCAGTTTATGGCCCTGGCACTTCAGGAGTCTGATGTGATGCTTCTTTAATAGCCCTCAGTCGATTTTTCTTCCTTGACTAAAATATTTAGTATCTACAAAAATATGTGTTAGAGTGCCACAGGTTAATTCAGCGTTGTGTGAAATACCCTCTCTTTTGTTTTTGAGCTTGTGTCCTGTTAGTTTCATTTGATGTTTCCTAGTTTTTTATTGGAGGAAACAGGAAACAATTGCTTCTTGTTCCCCTTCCATATGTCATTCAGTGTTTTATGGACTGCTATCACAGTTTCTCTCAGCCTGAAGAAACCTATCTATTCCTCATATGGAAGCTGTTCCATGTCTTTGATCATCCCTGTACCCTTTTTTGTGGGAAGAACTAGAATTATCTGTAGTCAAGATGTAGATACACCATGTATTTATATATTGGCATAATAATGATCTCTGGTTCTCTCTCTCTTTCCTAAAAATGTCCAACATTTGACTTGCTTATTTGACAGCTGTTTAGTTGGCATTTTCCTGCACCTTAGTCCCAAGATCTCGTTCCTGACTGGCAATAGTCAGTTCCTTCTATATGCAAAGTTAGGGTCTATTCTTTCATGTACTTCACTTTATATCAAGGAACTTTGAACTACATTTGCCATTTTGTCATCCAGTCACTCATGTTAGGTCCTTCTACAGTTTTTCACCTTTGGACCTTGCCTTTATTTTATTTAATAACTTAGTTTCATTGGAAAACTTTGCCACTGTTTACACTTTTTTGGATCATTCACGGATTTGTAGAGTAACATCAATATGATACCAATTAATATTATCACACATCCTTGGTAATGCCATTCTACTGTGGAAACTGATCATTTACTTCTGTTCTTTGCTTCCTACCTTTTAACTAAGTATTTAGTTATGTGTGGACTTTCTTTGTTATTGTATAGCAGCTTACTTTCTTCAAAAGCCTGGGGAGGGATGGGGACTCTTGGAACACTTGGGATCCAGACATCTTCTGTCTCTCTACCATTGACTCTTTCAAGAAACTCAAGTACGTCACTGAGGTGTAACTTTCATGTAGAAAAGATGTTTTAATTTTTTCCTTCTTTTGTCATATCATCCATAATCCTACTAATTCTATTCTTTATTATAGTTTCACCTAATGTGGACAGGGGTGAAATCAGCTTACCAGCTACAGATTGCCCTGAAACTCTTTTTAAAGATTGAATGAATTAGTTGCCGTTCAGGGATCTGGTGCCAAGGAAGTTTTAGTGGAGAGGTTGCACATTATTGTTTAAGTATTTCATCCTGGAGTTCCTACATCTGGAAGCAGTTACAATTAATTTTGTCTTTTTTTTCCTACTCTGCTCTTCAACTGAAACTTCAGTTTAAGACAGACCCTCTGATGAATCCTCTGTGTAATATTTCGTCCATAGAGACAACAAAGCCAAATCAATCATCAATAGCCAGTCGGCTGTGTAAGTTATCTGCAGAAATCTTCTGTTAGAATGAAAATAATTACTTAAATGTTATTACCATGTTAACATTTTTGTAACATCCCTCAGAGAAGAGATTTGAGAAGTGGAAGAAGCAGTTCTTCTTTCAGGATATACTATAATGGTGGCAGCATGTCTTAGCCTAAGACTTCCTGAAATATTTAAATCTGTGCCCATGGGCTCTGGTGGTGCAATTCTTCCTGATGGAATAATACTGCTACAAATCCTAACCTGGAGCACTGTGACATGAAAACATATGCTCTTGTTATTTTTCCTGTACACGGCTAGATGCAAAATGTGCAGATTTGGAACTTGTTTACAAATCCTTACTGAATACAAAGTCAATTGACATCCAACACTTCAGACTCTGGCTGCTCAAAACATAAGACATGCCAAACTTGTACTACATTGAAATAACTTTCTTCTTTGGCCAAAAGAGAATTGTGACAAATCAAATACTTGAGTAAATCACATACTTGTGTCGTCATAATGAGAAGAACTTGCTGATAATCTCATGGTCATGGTGTTGGCAACCTGACACTCGTATTCTCTTTCAATATTTGTTAAATTTTTGTTTGGCTTTCATTTGTCTCAGGTCACCCAAACTGCCCAGTTGTGACTTTTATGTGTTAGTGAAGAATTTCTCTATTTCTATCTGGCAATATATATATTTTTTTCTAAATCTACTTTTGAAAAAACACTGAAGCAAGAGATTTTCAAAAGTAGCCAAGATCTCTTTGAAATGATTCAGATCTATGAAGAAAAGTCCATTGAATTAGATGAATACTTACTTTTGAGTTTTATTTGTGTATTTTATAGGTTTAATGGCATTTTCCCCTGTGAGTGAATGGGCATAAGTTGACTTACATATCTGATATCTAGAAGTTGAAATGCAGCATTGATCTTACAAAAGCAGGTTGCAAATAGCAACTACAACTTGCATTGTATAGTGATACTGCACTGTGCTGTTAGAAGTCCAAATAGAACAAATTTAGTCCTAGAAGAAAATATTTATGATATATGGAAAACACATAATGTATGATATGACAAATATGTGCTACACCTGGTGGTAAAAGTTTATGCCTAGTATCTCTGCCAGAGTGTTTGTACAAGGGCACTGGCAAAAGACAAAAAAAGCATTGACAAGCCAGAGACCATATGGAGAAAGAAGCCATTAGAAGCTAAAATTGCATTTTTGGCCTCTCAGCTACTGCTGACCCAATGACCCAATTTATTTCGCTTGGAATGTTATGCTGGCTGGCTGATGCTGCTTTGCAGATCTCCTCTTGAGTTAGGCAGTGCTGTAATTTGGAAGGCTTTTTACCTCCTTAGTTACAGTAAACCAGAAGTATTGCCTTGTGAAGACAGAATAGAAATTAGAGGATTAGAAAAGCCACATCATTGATGCTAGTGTTTGGCAATTTCTGATGGCTAGTTAACTTGTGAAAAGCTACATGTTATTGGAATAAGTGATTTTATTGCCTTTCCATGACTTGCAGTTTTTCACTTTGCCCAATGAGGTTGATTTGCCCTTCTCACAAAATTACAGTCAGGCTTTCCTTTTACAGTGCGCAGCTTAAATGCGATAGTTAGAATGTGGCTAAACACTTCCCTTATGCCAATCTGTTCAGATGATTTTTGTTGAAATGCCTGCAGATACGAATCCCTTAGATTGAAGAGACCTGGAAGCTGTGTTCCCCACTTCCTCAAAAGCTGTTCTAGGCACGAGGCTGTTATGAGAAAGGTACTCACACTATACTTTTCCTAGAGCAATGTTTCTGAAACAAGGAGACCTTTAGTCTCTTTGCAGGGGCCTTTAGCTGCTACAGGGGCATGCAGCTTTGTGCTATGTCAAATATCTGCATTACATGTGGTTTGGAGTTGAAGTTCAGGAAATTTTCCTATTCTGAATGGCAGCAAAGCTTAAGCACGGGCTAGGTATTCAGTCTATGTGTTTCTGTGCAAGTGTGGCCAAGTAGAGAGATCTTTGGTTCAAAATGGAGGTGCCAGTTACCTCTACCATTAGAGAACATCAGAAGGGAATCATTCTTAATCCTGTCTCTCTGAGTCTTAGGCATTTATGTTTTGCCTGTGTCCAGAAAAATTTTGTGATCACTTGAAATCATGCCATAAACTACTCTTTTCTGCTTAATATTCTAACAAGACGTCATGGTGTTATTTCTCCAAGGTGAGCAGATCCTCTCCTCCTCAACACAAAACATATATGTTGAGTGCATTAAAACTTTTTTTTTCAGAAACATTCATATTCTACTCGTGATGTGAATAGTTAAGTTCAATATTCTTTCTTATGGCACAAAAAGTCAGTGCAATTGTGAAATCATTATGTAAATGGCTTCTGCCCCATTGACTCCTTCTTGAATGATATAGGATACATTAAAGTAAAATCTGATACATTCAAATAATAACATAAATTTGAATTTGTAGCACTGACCATGACCAATAAATAGCAAAACAATGGTGAGTCATTTTTAGTATGTGGATAAAAATTTAAATACTGACACTTTTAATATATGAGTTTATTTTTGACATGGAGTTAAGCAATTAAACAAGGTGAGGTATTGGAGCAAAAAATATAATCAAAGAGGTATATTTATTTCTTAAATGGTGTGGCAGGTACACCCACCCTGATAGAGACCAAAACTCTTTCATCGAAGGAAAAAAAGCTAGAAGCCATGGTTTGGAGGTCGAGCTGCCCAGCCTGTGTGGTGACTGTGGTCATGTACTGTGGTGGGTTGACCCTGGCTGGATGCCAGGTGCCCACCAAAGCCGCTCTGTCACTCTGCTACTCAGCTGGACAGGGGAGAGAAAATATAACGAAAGGCTTGTGGGTCGAGATAAGCACAGGGAGATCACTCACCAGTTACTGTTACAGGCAAAACAGACTCGACTTGAGGACATTAATTTAATTTATTACCAAACAAAATCAGAGTAAGGTAATGAGAAATAAAACGAAATCCTAAAAAACACCTTCCCCCCACCCCTCCCTTCTTCCCGGGCTTAACTTTACTCCCGAACTTTTGACCTCCTCCCCGCCAGCAGTGCAGGGGAACAGGGAATGGGGGTTGCAGTCAGTTCATCACATGTTATCTTTGCCGCTCCTTCCTCCTCAGGGGGAGGACTCCTCACACTCTTCCCCTGCTCCAGCGTGGGGTCCCTCCCACGGGAGACAGTCATCCACCTGCTCTGGTGTAGGAACCTCCATGGTCTGCAGGTGGATATCTGCTCCACTGTGCACCTCCATGGGCTGCAGGGGGACAGCCTGCCTCACCATGGTCTTCCCCATGGGCTGCAGGGGAATCTCTGCTCCGGCGCCTGGAGCACCTCCTCCCCCTCCTTCTTCCCTGACCTTGGTGTCTGCAGAGTTGTTCCTCTCACATCTTCTCCCTCCTCTCTCTGGCTGCAACTGCAACTCCCCTGTAACTTCTTTTCCCTTTCTTAAATATGTTATCCCAGAGGCGCTACCACTGTTGCTGATGGGCTCAGCCTTGGCCAGCGGCGGGTCCATCTTGGCACCCGCTGGCATTGACTTTATCGGACATAGGGAAAGCTTCTAGCAGCTTCTCACAGAAGCCACCCCTGTAGCCCCCCCACTACAATAACCTTGCCACGCAAACCCAATACACGTACACACTTCGGCCAGTAACAACCATCCGTACAGAGCTCAGTGGAAGGATAGGAAAGGCAAGGCCCTTCGGTTGACAGACAAGGCCCTCAGCCAATGAAACACTTCCGTCAAAAGAAACTTCTCGAGTGTTGACCATATATGATCACAGATCAGATTCTACCAGGGTATAAACAGAGCCCTGCCGGATGGCAAATTGAGCCAGTCCTCCTTGGAGCAGCGGGTCTGCAGTCAGGGATTCTCCCCTTGGGTTGGGACGCTGCCTAAGGGAACTCCTTGAGGTTGAGAGCCCTCATCTTTTAGGTGAGTGATATGCGCATTTTGGGTCATCACTTCTAAAGCTTAAGAATTCTTAAGTTGGTTGTGCAGTATTAATTTCCCCTTACATCATTGAACCTGTGGTTTACTAATGTTGTCGGAGTTTAAACAATTTTGATTGAAGAATAAATTTTGCAGAGTTTAACACCTGTTTAATTTGATTGTGTGAGCCTCTGTGACACATGGTTCTGGTTGAATAAGGTATTGGTATTTTTTCTGGCAGTCTACATAATGATCATGTCATAGCTGCAGTGAATATGCAGATGTGTATCCTAAAGCTGGACGGTTCTTATTGTCCAGATCTACTTTTGATGTAGCACTTTTCTGGCTCTTCATGCTATGTCACATTTGTTCAAAGAAATGGGACCCAAAGTTGCCTAACTTCAACAACTAGACTACACCCAGTAATTAGGATCTCAGCTGAACCAGTGACCACTGGGATCTATGAATATCCTCCACTTTCCTAGTCTTGCCTGGTTTATCATCTAATAACAGCAGGCTGTATGCTTGTTCTGAATGAGCCAAAAAATGCTGTCAGGCATAGTACAAGAGACACTTTCCCAGAGCTGCAATTATATGCCAAGATAGACAGCATTTGTTTGAGGAGCTCTCAGGGTACCAGAGGCATAGTATCTTGCCCATGACTGCCTTCTGAGGTCAAATTAAAGAATTTTTTGGCCAATATTCTTCAGTGAGATGGTGGAATCTCATGCAAGCAGCCCAGGAGTGCTGTGGGAGCAGCTGGAGGGTATGTGGAAAAGGTATTACCTCTGCCTGGCAGGAGACACTGCTGCTGGTGCTTTCAGCTGAATTATCACCTCAGCATGCTTGTGCTTCAAGTACTTAACTGGTAACTGCTTCAAATGCAGTCATTCAATTTTTTAAAAAATGCTGCTTGAATAGTAGCCTTCCTTAATGTAAATAATATTAATTGATTATAGTAAATGTAGTTCTTAATTTAGATCATGGATTGTACAATGTCATAAGTAGACTACTTTTTAAAAAGGGGAGTAATTATAATGTAAAAACTATGGTAAAAACATGTTTAAATTTAATTAATGTCATTGATTTTAAAAAAAGATGGTCAAGCCCCAGAGTGCACCAAGAGGCTCAGTTTCCCCAGCAGCCACATCTGGGATCCCCCCACAAATCCCCTCCCCATGAGCCCAACATCCCCAGTTCAGCCCTGGGCAGCACTGTGCCCAGCTCTGTCCCCAGCCCAGCCGGGCTCAGGTCCTGAGGGACTGCACCCTGGTTGGGGCGGGCACCGCATGGCCTGTGCTGTGGTCACCCTCCGCTCCTGCCTCTTTCTTCCTTGGGAGCAGCCCCACTATGCTGATCCCTGACTGAGAGGTTAATATCTAGAATATTTTTTTCCTTCAAAGCTAATCCATTTATACATGCTGAAACAGTCAGAAGAGACCGATTGCTGTAAAGATCAGATAGGCTGTATCTGTTTTTCTGATGAATGTTGCAGGCTTTAAAATGCGGAATACCAAATCTGAAGATGGAAAACTGCAGTCATATTCTCACTGGTGTCACCACTTGCACAGTAGTCGCTGAAGTCATTGACACTCTTCAGACCGTCCCACTTCTTGTGCTACAAGTATAATACTGCATGCTGCCAGAGGCACATTTCAAATCACAGCTTGGGTGATTTGTGTGCAAGTGTGCACAAGTAGTCAAAAAAAGTAATATTGCCTAAGCCTGAATCTTATAATTTTGTCTGCTGAATAAATATTTGCATTGGTAAGTGTCCTGTCCCATGCTCTACATGACCTAAAAAAATTAATTCAAACACTGATCTCCTATATGCACATTTGCCAGCCTCCCACTGCTTATACATTTGCAATTTCAGCATCCATTTATAGCATGTACATATAGTGCAGTATAACCTCCTCCAACTTTTACTCTGTCCCCTTTTTATGTCTCTCAGGGAGTATAAGGCTGTAGATCTTCATCTCTACATCTCAAAAAATCAGTTCTCTCTCCTCACAAAGGGGAGGAAAGCACATCCTGCCGTCAGGATGATATTCTCAGGAAATGCCTTTTTATCTGCTCCAGCTCTGAAACATGGCTCAAGCACTTCCATCAGTTGCGTAAGAAAGTAACAATGGCTGTAATGGATCATCTTTCTCATTACAGGGCAAGATGAGAATCCTTCAGATAAGGAGTGGCCAAATTATACGGTTCCTTGAAGACAAAGCCCATCATTATAAACTATTCTTGGATATGCACAGATAGTCACTTCAGTGAACAGGTCACAGGAGTCACACTGCAATGTTGTAATTTTTAATATATTTGTAACAGGCACGTAAACATAGAAAGTACTGTCATATGGGACAATATTTTTTGTGCGTTCAGCCCAACCTGTTCTTCTAAGAGCATTTTGACTGCATCTAAATACTTAGTACAATAATACCACTTTTAAATTAATGTTTTAAATTTAGGGATAAACCACAAAATTCTGCTTGAATATGATTAATATTTATACATGTGTACTTGAATAGGAAAAATCATATTTGTCATATGACTTGTTATACTTAAATTTAATTCAGTAGCACCAAGTTTCCACAAAAAAACCCCCACCCAAACACACATTATTTTTAATCTTAGGGCATCTTCTTTCCAAGTGTATTCTTTGAAAATCAGGATAGTTGCACATTTCATACAATTGTGTTTTCAGGAAAAATATAGAGGGAGGAAACAGAAAGACAGCTTTAGTGTGACTCCATCCAGTAACTGCTTGAGCAATCAATGGCAAAAGTCAAAGGTTGTTTTATTTGTCTTTAAAGTCAATGGAGGAATGAAACTACTGCAAAAGTATCCAGAGTTGAGAAGTCAAATATTTATTAACACTGAAGGAAAGATAGAGCTGATTACAGGGCTTCCAATAGGATTTTATGTTCCTCATTCAAACAAAATACAATCAATATAATCCATCAGAGCAGTCCTCAGTTTATTAGATTCTTCTACTTAGGAAGTCTTTGCAGAGTTCAATTTGGTTTACTGGTTTCTGTTGAGATACTAAGGGCAGAATCTTCTAGAACTATATATAAAGAGTGATTACTGTTCTTCTTCCACCTCAAAAGAGTAATCTCTAGTAAAATAAATAGATGGTATTAAGTTATTGTTATCTCAAACTTCCACAGTTCAGACCTGGACTTCTAAAAATGTTATCAATCTTGGCCAATCTCTATTTATAATACTGAAATTAATGTGTATATCAGGTGATATAACACTGAGAGGGAGGGCTAAGGCAGAAAACTTTAAACACTGTTTATAATGGGTTTTTATATGTCTTTTTCCCACAGAGTTTCATGGGGACTTTTAGGATGACATTAAGCATAATTCCGTTAACACTGTAACTACACTTTCTAATAAAATATTGCAATTATGTAAATATATGTGCTCTAATTAAGTGATTAGGCCAACAGTAGCTATGTATCTGCATAGCCAATTATGAGTTAAAATTACATTAAAAACAATGTCATTCAATGCAAAGAACAAAAAGAAAATTAGAGATGTGGAAATGAAAAATATGGAAATGCATGTCAAAGGTTATCGCAAGCCATTCACTCATATAAACTAACATTGCTCCACCTTATCCATGTCTTTGTTCTGTTTCCCAGCTGTTACAGTACCTAGGACTACTTTTGTTGTACGCTTTTTTTTACCTGTTCAAAGATGCTGACAATGAAGTGATGCAAGGCGAGACAATATAGCCGTGTGTCTCCCAAGAATTCTCTGTTAGTTACAGATTCCTCCTTAAAGAAAACCAAAACCCCTTACGATTTGTTTTGCAATGTGATTTAAAAATATGCTGTTGGGAATGAATGGGCTAGAAGTGCTCTCGAGGCTAAAGCTGTCTTATGTACTGAGAGTTGGGAGAGTTAGATCTTGCTGGCTAGCACTGAGCGTAGAAAATTTCAGTGATTGTCTTGTTGCTGTCAGCACTGAACATGGCTCAAACACGTTGTTCACCTGTTCACAAACTTGATTTGCTGCTTATTGACAAATTTCTGTGATATCAAATATTTTCCAAGCAGAATACATAGTAGTTTGACTTTTATGTATTTCCTAAGACATCCTTGTTTTAAGTACATGAACTTACGAACTCTGATCATAAAGGACTATATATGCCTTGCCAGCTTGTCTCCTGAAAGCATGAGAGGACTCTTGATTTATATGGATACTCACTTTATTTAACTAAATGAGATAGTGTTATTTATTTTTGATCTATAACCACACAAAAATCTTTGAAGTAATATATCTTGCTTTTTAAGGAGTCATGACATGTAGACAGAGGTAGCTTAAGCGGCTCATTCAGATTTAGAAGCCATAATTTATCAAGTGCAACATATATAGAGAAATTAGCTTGATGCAGCTAATGCACCGAACTGAATGTTACCCTCTCCCATTCAGGCTGCTTTTAACTAAGGGCATATACAGCAGTAACTCATAGCCTCAGATCTACAATATTTGGGAGCATCAGCAATTTTTGCATCTGTACTTCGTCACTTTCAGGTGAAAAGAGGAATGAGCACATCCCCAGAGGATTTTCCTATTTAAGACACTGCAGTAGGCACATCAGATGGAAAAAAGTTTATTTTCTTCATCAACCTGATCCTACTTTACAGAGCTGTAATGTCAGGTTGTGGGTGAAGAAATACTAGCCACATATAAAAGTCTTTTTCACAGTTTATTAAGCCTGGTAATAAAGCATTATGTTTATTTTCTGTAAGTAATCAATTGCATTTTTTTCCTAATGCAATTCATTATGTTTTGTTCTGCATAACCTTTCTGTAACAAATCTGATCATAGGAGAAGATTATTTCAATGTGGAAATTGTGCATATATCATAGAATCATAGAATGGTTTGGGTTGGAAGGGACCTTAAAGATCATCTAGTTCCAGTCCCCCTGCCATGGGCAGGGACAATATAACCCAATTTATTGTTTTAGATCTTCTTTCATGCTGGGTGTGATAATGATTCGGAAGGCTGCAGAAGAGAGTAAGCATAACTTTGGTAGAACAATGATTATTCTAGGCAAAGAAGAGATATTCCACAGATACAGCACAAGAATATGCCCTGTTGATTGTCTGTGGTGCAGAAAGAAGCAATAATAACATGGTGTGGAAAGAAGTTTAGTGTTAGCTAAGGTTTACATAACCAGGCTTTTTAGTGGATGAAATTCTATTTAAAGCTATTAAGCCACTTGTGACGGTGTGAATAAGCCCATTTTTGGTCACGCAGGGAAACACTGAGTTCAGAGGTACTAGACTGGTGCAAAGGGAATGAACATGGTCCAGATAGACACTGAAATGTTAGGTTGAAAAAAAATAGCTTAAGGCAAAGTAACAGATGTTTTTAAAAGTAGTAATAGGCAGAGTGAAGTAAAAATGTCTTTACAGAAACCTTGAAAGGGCTCCAGACTACTGGAAGTTGCAATGTACACAAAAAGATTTGCCATTTTTCTTTCCTCCAGTACTTCATCAACCAAACTTCATTTTATTGATAAATTAGCCCTCATTAATGTTTTTTATAATTTTGACTTCTTTTTTTTTCTTTTTTTTTTCCTTTTTTTTGTTTTTCACTTGGGATTTATAAAAGCAGTATGTGGTATTTATTCTGTTTAATTCAAGTACCTATCCTGCATTTACATTTTGGGTGCTCAGTGAAGCTGTACTAGTATAAGTGCCTAAGATCCCAGCTCGGGGGGTTGGTTCTCATTCAGAGGGTATCCATTTCAGTTAAACAAACTTGTGTTCTAGCATTGGTATTTTTCTTTGGTAAACAATTCATCAAGTACTTCTCACAGTCTCCTTTACATCGAGGATAGCTGTGATTTGCAAAGTGTCAGCAATACATAGGTTTTGTTCCAGAGATATTACATGATTATACTCCTGATATAGGAACACATAGATCTGTAGCAAAATCTATGTCTACACGTGTAAGATTTCCTCCTTTTCTTCCCCTTTTTTCACCACTATACTTTTCTTCATATCAAAAGAGATTCTTGCAACATGTTTCAGCATTATGCTCCTGAAGTAAAAAAAAAAAAAGATGTTCTTGAAAAGCACGTGAGATTTCACAAATAATAGCATAGCTTATTAATGCTGAGGAAAACCTTGTAGAACAACTAACGATAGTTTGCCATGCTAAATGTGTTTATTGCAATAATGGTGTAACATTAAATGCCAAAAGAATGATTCATTATAAGAATATTTAAACTGATTTTATAAAAATTTTCTAGCCAATTTATATAATTTTGTATTTGTCATAGTATAAGAATGGTTATGATGTCTGTTTATATATAAGGAGTGTCTAGATATATTTTATGAATTTATATGAAGTAGAATTTTGATATATGAAATCTACAGCTTCTATTAGAAAAAAGCATCATCTTATTTGTATGGTGCTTGAGAGGTCAGAAACATGAGGCTACATTTCATGTGTCTTTTAACTAGGCTGCTTACCCGCTGACATTATTGTTTGATAAATTACCTATATCCATCATTATCAAGCTCTGCCTTAAATTTGGAGGTCAGTGGCCCTTTGCATCATGATTCACAAGACCTGACATCCACTCATTGCTTGTAGAAATTTCCCTTCTGTTATGTTGCTGACCCAATCCATGCTTCCATTTTTGCTTGCAGTTCTGCCTTGCACTATTGTTTTTGCTGATCGATCTCCATCTCTCCTTGGTATGTCCCTGAAATATTTCAGCTTGCTCTCCTTGATGTTCTGGGAGCAGTAAATGGTTCTTTCTGCACTGCTGCAATATACGCTCATTTGTCTTCTTTCCTGCTCTGATGTCTTCAATGTATATCAGCCACACAGAATCTCAAAGGACTCTGATGACTTCACATTTGCTGCCTTGAGGACCCAGCTTTCACAGTTATACCTAGCAATAGATCAAATTGTCAGTGATTACACCAGCTTGACCTTTATGAGCAGGTCTCCAACCTGCCCTTTTCTCTCAGAATATCTTTTAATTTAACATCTGCTGAATATGGCATAGCCAACCTTATCCAGATGTCACCTTGTTCAGATGTTGCTATCTTTATGCATAATGAAGACTAGGTAGTTCCTATATTTTTTCCCTTCTCTCATACTTCTTTTTAATCTAAATAAAATGATCCAATGTCTTCCTTTCTTATCCTTTATTACTATGTTTGTGCTTCAGTGAAAGAGTCAGACCCACATTTTTTAATCAGCTTACTTCAGTGGCAATAGTCTAGCATTATTGCAAATTCAACTTGAATTTGAAATAAACTAAAATTTTGGACCTAGACTGAAAACTCTTCACTGCCAGACTTTTTGGGGGAACAAGTATACTTCTGAAGTCTCTATTTTAGTGGCAGATCAGAAAATTAGACCCATGATGCAATTCTTACTCATTTGGGAGTTTTCAATTTTTTAGTAAATTACTTATATTTGCTTTCAGAAACAGATTTTGTTTCCAGAAAATTAAATTAAATAATTTCAAGACAATATTTTCAGTTAAGTCTATTGGTTAATTGATTGTACCCTGTCAGGAGACTGGTTAAAAAGTAGAGTGCACTGGTGTGTGCTGGGACTTGTCTTATTTAATATCTTTATCCACGACTTGGAGGAGCTGATGGAGTGCTTGCTCCTCAGGTTTGGAGATGACATCAAATAGCAGGGGGACAGCTTGTGCATTGAAGGGCAAGGCTGCCATTCAGAGGGAGGTAGAGAGGCTGGAGGAATGAGCTGACAGGAACCTCACAAAATTCAATAAGGATGAAAGCCAGGTTGTGCACATTGGAAGGAAGAGTCTCTGGCAATGATACAGGTGGGAGTCTGCCTGCCCAGGGGGCAGGTCTGTTGAAGAGGCCCTGGGGGTCCTGGTGGGCAGTGAACTGAGCCTGAGCCAGCAGTGAGACCTGGCAGCAGTCAAAAGTGTCCTGGGCTGCGTTAGCAGGAGCACAACCAGGAGATCAGGAGCAAGTGATTATTCCCCTCTGCTCAGCACTTGTTAAACCGTATCTGGAAAACTACATCCAATGTTGGGCTCCCAATTCAAGAAAGTCCTTGATAAACTGGAGTGAGTTCAGTGAAGGGCCACCAAGATGGTCAGGGGGGCTGGAGCACTTGCCCTATGAGAAGAGGCTGAGGGAGCTGGGCTTACAGAGCCTGGAGCAGAGATGGCTTTGGGGGAGCCTAGCAGCAGCCTCAGTGCCTACGGGGAGGTAACTGAGCAGATGGAGGCAGGCTGTTCACACAGCAGTGCATGGCAGGAGACAGGAGGCATCAGGCATAAGTTGAAACAAGAGAGGTTCAGACTGGAGGTAAGGAGAAACTTTTTCACCATGAGAACAGCCAAGCAGTGGGCAGGTTGCCCAAAGAGGTTGTGCAGTTTCCATCCTTGGAGATTTTCCAAGACGAACTCAAATAAAGCTCAGAGCAACCAAGTCTGATCGCAGAGCTAACTTTGCTTTGAGCATGAGGCTGGACTAGAGACCTTCTTAGGTGCCTTCCAAATGGAACTATTCTGCGATTCAGTGATTTGTCTAATATGAAGCAACTGTCAGAGATTCACTTTCTGATATTGAAGCAGAGTATTGAAAGGAAACAATTGAAAAGACACTAAAAACTATGTGAACAGAGCTCTGATGTACCTGTAAGCTGCCTGGAAATGTTAACACTGTATATCAGTGCATCCAGCTGTAATTTGTAGATCACTGCTTAAGGTATGTAAGGTATTACTCATTGCGATCTGTCTCTCTTCACTTTTGGCATCTGTCCCCCAAGGGATACTGTACCTCTGAGACCACTTTTTCTATTGACAGGCATTTTTGATAACTCTTTACTTTATCTGAAGTGCAAGATTTAAAGATAGCAATTGCACATCCATACAGCAAAATTTTGAATTATTTGAAAAGGATCAGCTTGGAGGGTTTTTGGACTGTTTTTGTGTTTGCTAAGAAATCTTTTCAAATATTTATTAATTATTATGTAAGTTAAAGCTTTAAAAGTATATAATAATTTTCTTGTATTGCTTGTGTAAGCTTGTATTGCTTATTTCTTTAAACTTACTGTCTCATGTAATATTCTTTTCCACTCTTTCCCTGTGTTAACCTGCATTACACATCCTGATTGCTTGAAGATGATAGTCACAGCCCCTTTACCTGCCTGGACTCAAGAAGCCAAGCTCTTTTAGTCCTTCTTGTGTGACAGACATTCCATTCTGTGTTTTATCTCAGTAGCCCTTTTTTTATCGCTTTCATTTGTACAAATGTTTCTTCAATATTTGTGATCAAATGTGTACAACAACACTTGCTAGATTATTTTTTATCCATCCCTTGTAAAATGGCACTATTACTTTCTTGGTACAACTAGAAAGACCTTGCCTGATGCATCATAGCAAAAATTGCTTTTTTTCACAGGTGCTTTCAGCGATTAATTCATGCACTCAGGTCTGCTTTCCCTTCTGCCTTTGCACCTGACTGAATTCCCTACTCAACACAGAAGTTTTATCTCTAGTCCCTAATGCACACCAGCACGTTTCTCACATTTTTATTATATTAGTTCTCAACAGCAGGTTTCTCTCTGGATGGTACTTAACTGTCTTCTCTAATTACATTGTAGGTTATCAATGTATTTCATAAGTACATTTCCCTTTTTCTGCAAAGATAAATACTGATAAAATTAAGTATGCTAAGTCCTAAAAATAGTTCTTTAAGACTTTCAGTGATAACTGTTCCATCTCAGTTCTTATAAATAGCGTCCCTGTATCCTACCCTTCACTCACTTTACATTTCTTTCACAGAAGTCCCTTTATCCTACTCTTCACTCAATTTGTGTTTCTTGCATTCTTTATATTTAACTAATGATTTTCAGGTCCCATATTATGTGTTTTATGAAAATCCAAACAGATGAGATCTAACTTTTTGTCATCTAAAAGTCAATTATATTCTCAAAGAAAGATATACACCTACTCAAAGATAATTTATTATTTTGCTGTTTTTTGGAAGTTAGCTCTTTTAGAAGTGCTAATGTTGATTACCCTCACGTATGAATTACAGAATGTCTATCTTTAGTAACTGAACTAGACAGTGTTTAAGTGTGCTAGGGCACATGCAGTAACACTGGACAACCATCATGCAAAAATTTTCAATGGGCTCTATAGATTTTTGTCTTGACCAGATTAACATCTGTTTTACCTTGGCTGCAGGAGACTCTTGGAAACTGTGAGTTAGCAAGTACTAGTTTCAGTTTTTATTAGCTTAATTTTCTGATCTAGAAAAGTCACAAGGGCTAGATCGTTCTTGGCCCTTCATTGCTGAGCATGTTGGAATAAAGTAAGAAAGCAATGCAATGTTAGGAACAATTGTAATTCCCATACTTTGTGGACAAAAATATTCTCTTCCATATTTCACCTAGTCATAAAAGTGGTAGGCAAGAAAGTGGTGCAGGTGGAAGTTGTGAGGTGTTCCTTTTTACCAGGACCCAGAACTTTCCCAAGCCCTCCTGGAGGCACAATTCTTGTCAGCCCCATGCTGGCCTGTAAACAGGATTCAGAATGTAGACTGGTTTTGGTCGAAGCAATGTTATCTTCTGGCAATGAATATAACTTCTCAAATGCAAAATGGAGATGCATTTCTCAAATGCTAATGCACTATTTAAGATGGGTTTTAATGCGGGAAAGCTTTTTCCAGACTCCACAAGCTAAATTAATCTATTAAAGGGGTTTGCAAAATCTTGAATTGGGTAATAAAAGACCTGCAGGATAAAAAAGACCTGCAGAAAAACAGATCTAACACAGAGGAAATTAAGGAGTTAACAGATGCCACATTCCTTCTGGGAGCAACTGTGTGCTACTTACTGTTTGCACTCAGTGTCTGCTTAACACTTAACTCATCATTCATCTCCCTGACTCACTTTTTTTCAGCTATTTACTTTGATACAGCAATAATGGAGCCCTTTGTGGTATTGATGTGCACTCACCCATACATACCAAATTAACAGAGGATCTTTCTTCTTCGGAGTTAGGTTCAATTAGCCCACTTAGAGTCTTGGAATGAGTGTCCTTCCTGACCTTCAGGCCAGGTTGTTTCTAGAAAATGATTTAACTAGATTGGACAGTAGATGGAGATGGCAGAGTCTTGTTTACTGTCCAGCTGATAGACTAATCCTATGATAATTAAAAAAAAAAAAAAAAAGCAGTGCTAATTGGTGACTCAGAGCCCATTGTACCAGCAATTATATACTACATGTTGAAGCTTTTTTTTTTTTTTAAAGGACATTTTAGCCCCTATTTTCTCTAATACTATCAAAACAATGCGTTTCAAGCAACATAAATGTATTTACTAACAATATTTTACTGTGAAAATTCAGCTGTTTCTGTATGCTTTGTTTCTTCATTCATTATTAACTTTTCAGGATAAAGGAAGAAAAAAACAGAAAGGAAAATTTTAATAGAGGTATTCTGACTGTTCAAATTAAGAGAATATAAGCAAAATACATCCTAACATTTGTAATTCTAAACTATTTTTTTTCAAAAATGTGCTTTGATGACTGTTTAAATTACTATTTATGAAAGTTAACTACAATATTTAACATGTTATTTTAATCCATTTATCTACAGTTTTTAAAAAAGCAGCTTAGAAGTAAAAACAATAGGATATACTTTGCTGAACTGCAGATATTCTGCACAGAATCAGTTAATGAACTAGGATTTGGTGTGTGTTTCCATATGTAACTGATAGTATATTTTGAAAGTTAACCAAGGAAAAGGTATTCTCTTTAGCCCAATTATTTTTACAAAGATTAATTAAAACCCATTCAGTCAGTTGAAAAGGAAGTTAGCACAGAAGAACAACTTGTTACGATTTTGCTTTTTGTCTAAAACGTGTGGTACAGTATATCACTACGGAACAGAAGACAGTATTAATGTCAGTGTTTGTACAGACACTTTTCTGACTCAACACCTATACATACTGGGAGGTTACACCACTGTGTTTGGCATGCAGTCCGTAATATGATAATTATATGAAAAGACTGAATTCACAAACATAAACAGAACAAGATAATACACAGATCTGTGTGTCTATAAATCCATCTGCAGTCGTCAGTCATTTTACCACAGGCTGGCATTCACGATCAAAGGAAAAATGTCTGAACTCTTCTGTCTAGCAGTCAATAGTTAGGACATCAAAGAGGATGTTTTCACGAAACCCATTGGCAATTTTTAATTTGTGATTGTGCATTTGATGGGTGCAATTGAACAGTCTCAGTGAAAAATTCTCTCCCAAAATTTACCAAGTCTCCTGTTCCACTCGCAGGAAGTAGTGTTGGTAACATTCATCCTACTATCTTAGACGTTCAATATGGATGCTGAAGAGACCTGTCTCTCTTGACTGATGACAGGTGAAGCCAAATGGATTTCTTAGTCTAATTTCCTCAAGTTAGATGAGGTGAAATTCACATTTCAAGGTGGTGTCTGCCATTTCACTATTCTCTGGGCATTGAACTGTGGTCCTCCAAGGTGACATAAATGATTTTAGACTTAACAAAATGAAAAGGAGATTCATATAGTTTGTGTTTGAACATGGAAATGAATGTGTAACACAGTATAGACAGCAGATTGCATAAGGACAATTTAAAGTTAATAATATGAAGATGTGTGAAATTGCAGAACATACATAACTACAGTGGATGAACTAATTAAAGAATAAACCCAACAGTATTGAGTAATTTGTTAATGAGTATGTGCCTAAACCCTACCAAGATCCACAACCTTGTCTTTCTATTACCTATATCTACAAGAGGTTAATTTAAGGGTTTCCTGATTTGGGAACTGGACTGTGCTCAAATAGATTTGCACATGATGCTGTTGCTGCCCTTCAGAGACAAGTGTGGGAAGGAACCCCTGCTAATTCTTTCCTTTGCCCAGACAGTTGCTGCCTAGTTAATACAATCAGTCCCAGGAATGGGAGATGTAGTGTCATCTGCTTTTATGCCTGCTTGGACATGCACAGGGAGAAAATTCTGATTTCTGCCACATGCTGTGTGGCTCCCCAGAGAAGAAGCAGTGAGCAGAGCTTGCTGTAGGCAGTGTTTAACAGCAGTACAGAAGCTATAATTTCAAGTTTTATTGAGCTAGGCTATTCTGCTTTACAGTACAGATTTGCCTTTGCCCCAAGGAAAGATCATCTCTGCATAAACCACTCTCTGCTGTTACTGGTTGAGACAACATACACAGGCAATCTATTCCAGAACTTCACCATCCTCACCTGCAGAATTATTCTTACAGCATGGTTCATCTTGAGTTTCAGATTGTACTGGGTTTGCGTGGCAAGGTTTTGGTAGTGGGGGGGGCTACAGGGGTGGCTTCTGTGAGAAGCTGCTAGAAGCTTCCCCTGTGTCCGATAGAGCCAACGCCAGCTGGCTCCAACTCCTGCCACTGGCCAAGGCCGGGCCCATCAGCAACAGTGGTAGCACCTTTGGGATAACTTATTTAAGAAAGGGAAAAAAAGTTGCGACGCAGCAGCAATTGCAGCCAGAGAGCGGAGTGAGAAGATGTGAGAGGAACAACTCTGCAGACACCAAGGTCAGGGAAGAAGGAGGGGGAGGAGGTGCTCCAGGCGCCAGAGCAGAGATTCCCCTGCAGCCTCTGGGGAAGACCATGGTGAGGCAGGCTGTCCCCCTGCAGCCCATGGAGGTCCATGGTGGAGCAGATATCCACCTGCAGCCCGTGGAGGACCCCACACTGGAGCAGGTGGATGCCCGAAGGAGGCTGTGACCCTGTGGGAAGCCCGTGCTGGAGCAGGCTCCTGGCAGGACCTGCGGACTCGTGGCCCCGTGGAGAGAGGAACCCACGCTGAAGCAGGTTTTCTGGCAGGACTTGTGACCCCGCGGGGGACCCACGCTGGAGCAGTCTGTTCCTGAAGGACTGCGCCCCATGGATGGGACCCATGCTGGAGCAGTTCGTGAAGAACTGTAGTGCGTGGGAGAAGTTTGTGAAGGACTGTCTCCTGTGGGAGGGACCCCACGCTGGAGCAGGGGAAGAGTGTGAGGAGTCTTCCCCCAGAGGAGGAAGGAGCGGCAGAAACAACGTGTGATGAACTGACCCAAACCCCCATTCCCCATCCCCTGTGCCACTCGGGGGCGGGAGGAGGTCGAAAGTTCAGGAGTAAAGTTAAGCTCGGGAAGAAGAGAGGGGTGGGGGGAAGGTGTTTTAAGATTTGGTTTTATTTCTCATTATCCTGCTCTAATTTGACTAGCAATAAATTAAATTAATTTTTCCCCAAGTCGAGTCTGTTTTGCCTGTGACAGTAACTGGTGAGTGATCTCCCTGTCTTTATCTCAACCCATGAGCCTTTCATTTTACTTTCTCTCCCCTGTCCAGTTGAGGAGGGGGAGTGATAGAGCGGCTTTGGTGGGCACCTGGCATCCAGCCAGGGTCAACGCACCACACAGATGTACATTTAGGTATATACAAAGGAGGCATCTGCATGTGAGCTGAGCATCTGAGCTGCTGTTGCACTCAGTGAAAATCTAGTCAATAGAGTCAGTGCAGTCCAGGGACTTACTCAGCTGACCAAGTGTAAGTGTCAAGTTTTGGCTAAGATGAACAGCTCTCTAAGCTGTGCTGACTATGAGGGTAGCCTAACTACCTAGCTTACATGTGGATGCCTGTGTTTTCATCACTTAAATGTAAGTGTGTGAAGCTGAAGCTGATTTATATCCCTTCACGTCTCACGTATGTCCACATTTCTGAAAATTTCTGAACCATGTGTTCTATCCAAAGTAACCACGGGGAAGAATTTACTTTTGATACTTCTCACATATTTGAAGACTGTTGTCATTTTTATCTTTAGTTCATTTTTTTCTGACCTAAATAACCTCAATTTGTTTAGCATCTCCCCATAGGCCATATTTTTTTAAAGTTCTGATTGTTCTCATTGCTTTTTTCTGGAGTCTCTCCAACATCTTCATACCTTTCTTGAAGTGCATTGACTAAACCAGATAAAGTATTTCAGCTGAAGCTTGACTGTGGAAAGAGTTTTAAGTGGATGTCATTCCTTTTTATTCAACTCAGTACAGCAAATCAAAAGCTTTGAAACGAGTTCCATGAATACTTAATTATTCCCCATGAAGTAAAATGACTTCAGTAGAAGTATCTGACTTGCTGATGCGCATTTCGATATACCTTATAATCTCATTTCATTACTTGCCTTCAAGATTGGTGATTCAAGTTGTAAGTCCTTCAGTATGACCAGAAATTTGAGCTAGATCTCCAAGGTATTGAGCTATTGGACAGGAAGAAAGCAAGCTTATTTTCTGACCATGTTGAGAAAGAAAGGATAGGCCCTTCCTCCAATTGTTTGAGCTGAGTATCTTGAGCAGAGGGAGAAATTGTCATTCAGCTTAATAAAACACTTAATCTGAAGAGACACATGAAACTGAAGACATGCTCCCACACTTGATTGTTTCCTGTCGTCTTAGGCAGTTCCTTGCACAGTCTGGGTGATGTGAACTTTACTGGTACCTAACAAGTAAGAACTGTAGTGAGAAATATCATGGCACTTGAATTAAATTGTGTGTCTAGGCCTTGCATCTCTTCCTGAATCAGATCTTCCCCTTTAATATTTTACAGTTCTTAGATATTTTGGTAGTCAAGGGGAAAATCAACTGAGAAAGATTTGGCCTGCTGGCATGCTGGCAAAGTCTTCTGTCTGAGAGTTAAGACTGCTTCAAAATCTGGTTTCAGCAGCTGATACGCCATGCCTTGGATATGTTGACCATGCTCTTCTCGGTGTATCTCTAGCCAAATCCTTAAGGCTGTAGCACTGTGTTGTGGTTTAGGCCCAGCCGGCAACAAAGCACCACGCAGCTGCTCACTCACTCCTCTCCCCCAGTGGGATGGGGAGCAGAAAATACAACAAAAGGGCTTGTGAGTCGAGATCAGGACAGGGAGGGATCACTCACCAATTATGGTCACAGGTCACATTTCGACTTGGGGAAAAAGGAAATAAATTTAATTTGTTACCAATGAAATCAGAGTAGGATAATGAGAAATAGAACCATATCTTAAAAACACACCTTCCCCCCACCCCTCCCATCTTCCTACGCTCAGCTTTGCTCCCGACTTCTCTACCTCCTCCCCCCACAGCAGCACAGGGGGATGGGAATGGGGGTGGCGGTCAGTTCATCATGCTGTTTCTGCCGCTCCTTCCTCCTCTGGGGGAGAACTCCTCACACTCTTCCCCTGCTCCAGTGTGGGGTCCCTCCCACGGGGGTCAGCCCTCCATGAGCTTCTCCAACTCAAGTCCTTCCCACAGGATGCAGTCCTCCATGAACTGCTCCAGCGTGGGCTTTCCCACGGAGTCATGGCCTTCTCTGAGCCCACAGCTGCAGGGGAATCTCTGCTCCGGTGTCTGGAGCACCTTCTCCCTCTCCTTCTTCACTGACCTCTGTGTCTGTATGGTTGTTTCTCTCACATCCCACTCCTCTCTCTGCTGCAGGTTTTTCAGCAGTCTTTCTCCCCCTTTTAAATATGCTATCACAGAGGCGCTACCACCGTTGCTGATGGGCTCGGCCTTGGCTAGAGGCGGGTCTGACTTGGAGCCAGGGAAACTTCTAGCAGCTTCTCACAGGAGCCACCTCTGTAGCCCCTGCCCCGCTACGCAACCCCCCGCCACACAAACCCAACACACACTGACATCTGTCTAACCAGAAATACCCATTTGGTATGGTACCAACCCAGCTTGGATCTACTTGGTGCCTCATGATGCCTTTGCAAGAGCTGAGAAAAACATAAAGAGGCAAACAGAAGCTATACATGAAGTTAACATTAAAATGAGAAATACATGGTAGACAAAATTCAGGCTGACAGCAAAGTCCTATATATCAGCCTTACTATATCATATGTAGTAAGTGGTTTTCTCTCAGCTAACATTGTATGTCCCGTGAAATACACAGACATAAGGTTTACTTTGAAATGTGAATACCTTTATCGAAGAGAAAGTTTCATAATACCTTTGAAAGTCTTTCATGGTTGTAATGGAATTGAGAATGTATTTAGAGTAACCAACGACAGGCAATTTAGCAATTAAAATGCAGCTTCAACAAATGGAATGATACAATGCTAACAAGATTAGAAAACCTGAGCCATTTTTCATATGCGGAAACATGTGGAAAATAATTTCTAATCCACAAAATGCTTGAAGGCTGTATTTATAGAAAAATGAGGAATGATGTGTGTGTATTTGCAAATATATATCTAATCTCTTACAGCCCAGATTCTGCAGTCTTGCTAGCACCCTTTTGATCCTGAATATGAAGAGCTTTTCTTCATATTCATTATTGGAAAGATATGTGCATACATATAAATGTCTATATATACATAACAGATATAAAGCAGCTCATCTACATCCCATTTTCGATACTGTGGTCAACATTCATTTGATTTCTATGTTTTGGGTTTTCACTTTTTGTGATTTAAATTCCACATTCATTAACAAGAAAATACTCAGCACAGAACAACTGTTTTTCTCTAGAGTTGCCTGAAGGGGCAGAAATTTTAAGTGTGAAAAGGTTTTTTTCTGAATTCTTCTAAGAAAACTATGGCAGAAGAAGTGGATCTTGAAAGGTTGTATTTAGAAAGTGGATACTGTTGACCCATCGCACAAATGTCAGGGTCAACAGAGCTCACAATGGGGGAAGTCGTCCATGTTGTTTCTGTGGGAACTGCAGTAGGAAGAAAGAAAGCAAGTGGTATCTAAAAGGAAGAAAATAAGGGGGGTGGATGGAATTTTTAAAGGTCCATCTGGTACTATTGTTTGTGATATTTAAGCTAGTGAACAACCACCATCTTATTATACTCTTGTTGGGCCATGCCTAGAGGGCTTCCCCAGTAAGGAAAGCATAGTAAGAAAAATTAATAACATGTGTTGACGATAGCTTGTTGACACAAAAACTAGATTCCTGTTGAATGTTGCTGCTGCATGTACATTAGGATTAAGCTGCTCTTAAACAGAAAATGAAAAACATTTCCTTCTGTTTTAATAGATTAGACTACTGAAGTTTGCTTATGCTTAGAATATATTTCTTGTCTGTGAACTCTTGTGAATAGTTCTTTCCTGGGGTCTGGTTTAATTATTTCAAAACATTAAAGGTTGTGCTTGCTGATTTCAAGTTTCCCATGGAAAAAAAATTCCATTGCTGCCTTGAAATGCATTTAAATTTAGTATTTTTGCTGAAATTCATATTTCAGATATGAGTTAGTGTAAAGGTTCTTAATTATAAAGGATGATTGATAGTTGATCATAGTTGATGATCTCTCTGTCTCCACATAGTCATATGCCACTCTTAGCAGAGTGAAAGGAAGACCTGTACAAGTATCTGAAAACAGAACTGAGTACTAAAGGACACAAGATTGTCATATAAATAAGGATAGGTAATTTACAAAAGGTTTGTTTCTGACCTTCCTGATTTTAAGAACCAGTACAAGAGCTCCCAGTTTACTACCATAAGTTTATAAAAAATACATAGCTGCTTCTGCATCACACTTCCTTCATTTCCGTTTTGTCCCATCACAATGATCTCTTCTGGTTGTAGGTGTCTCTGGATACAACTAGACTTCATAGCATGTCAGATTCTCACTCAGGCCCTGATTCATCATTGTCCAGGTCAGATATGAGATTGGGGTTTACCATAGCTTCTTTCCAATGTTTAATTTCTATGGAAATCAGTGCACAGGGTAATGAAGTGCGTGTGAGTGCTGCTGTGTATTTTAGATTTTGTCCTATTACAGTTTGGGACGAAGCCAATAGGCACACTGGGATTCAGGAGCAGAGTCTCAACATTTTACTAGTTTACATGTAACTTTTCTCACATGTGCAGATCCTGTGACTGCTGTCTCTTTTAGTTTTATAATTAAAAGCCACCCTTTTCTCATTAGTATTTGATTAGCTTTTAAACTCTCCCACCCCCACCCAGAGATGTTTTATTATTTGTACAAGGCAAAAGTTTCTCAGCCCTTATGACCGAAGACCTTTTCTTAGTTACTAAGCAACATCTGGTTCGGAAGTATTGCTGTAGTTCCAACATAAATTTATTTTCTTCACTATCATTGGGTGACATTGTACATATTTATTGAATTATGGGCAAAATAAAACTAAACATGCTTAAAAAAGATCATAAAACCAGCTAAGAACAAAGATTTTTAATACTGAAATGGAGTGCATTCAATGAATTAGAAAATTAAAGGGAGCTTATGGTCCAAAAGCCACCAGAAGCATATTATGGCTCTAATCCAACAAATGTTTGTGCACACATGTAACTTTTCTCATGTGAATAAGATTAATAACATATCTAATTAGGATTTGTAATTCAGGAATCTCTGGGAAAGAACTCTTAAGAGACAAGAAAGACATAGCTGGCAGTAATGTTTTCTGGGAGATCACGGCCTTTTTGTTCTTTGTGTTTATGCTCACCTAACCAGATACACTGTGGAGATTATATTTTGCTTAAGACTTTGATGGAAGACTGTCTTGGTTCAAAAATACATCTTTCTTCTGCCTTATCCATTCCATTTTCAGATCTGACTTTTCTGTTTTGCCACAGAGAACATAAATTCTCAGATCTGTGCAAAATACTTGCATAATTTAATTATATGTACATTTTCAATTACATTTGATAACTCCACAAAATGCAAACATCTTATTTAAAGTATCACAGAAAAAAACATATTAGAAATTATGGTGTCACAGTTCAAAGCTTATATTTGCATTTTATAATTCTTAATTCAGACCAAACCTGAATACCCTACTGGAAGATACACTTTTGCAAACAGAAAGTATTTTGTTCAATAGAAGATTTACTGGATACAATTCAGTCTTTATGGTATATAAAAGGGACAGACTAGATGACTGAATGGTCCATTAAGTTTTAAGAATCTACATCTATTTGTTTATTTATTCATCAAATATCTGTATTTTTGTTTTAGCTGGGCTAGGCTGATAAGCTGGATCACAGCAACTGGTGTTCCTATCTTGATAAGGCATCTCAGTACAATCTGAAAGGAATATTTTTGACTGTTTCTGTAAAAAGTACCTTAGAGTGAATAGGATGATCTATTTTCAGTTATCTTTATATCATCCCATTAGTTGATAATGCAGGTAGGATGATTTGTTTCAAAGGTTTTTCAGCTAATGTTGTTTCAAAGGCATTTTGGCTCAGAGATCACAGCTAAAGTTTTCTCTTAAAAGTTTCTACTAATGTATGAAACTTATCGGTAATGAATAATTGCAGTAATGGAGTTATACCAATTAGTAACAAGTTGTATGTATGACCACTACACATACGTAGGGATTTCTTCTTGGCAAGGATATAGATTTTTTGTCATGTACAAATGAAGACTGCTTTCTACGAAAATTTAGGATGCTTTGCATGGAACTCAGAATCCTAAATATAGGGCCATGAATAATTAGAATACAGTCTCAGAAAAGATAAAAATACAAAGTCATGTTTCTAAAATCAGACCCTTAAAATTGAAATTCGATATGCAAGCCAGCTAACAGAAATCACAGACTGTGCCAGTTGCACATCTAACTGCCCCTTTGTACATGCAACTTTTGCTTGCATTGTATGAATAGCTTCATTATCTTCAGACATTTCCTAACATGTCAGCTTGCTGAAAAGCCAACCAAAGAGGACTTTCTTCAGGGGATGTATAGTTTAACTGGGTAGTACTAGGAATCAACTGCTGCCAAAGAGTCATGGAACACAAATCGCTCATGCTAATGACTTCACTTTTGCAGAGGAGAGATCACTTGAGCCTATCACCTGATATGATTACTGTGTAACCCTGCCTATCAAGTGTTTTTATGAACATGATAGTCTGCAAACTTGTATTTGTGTGGAGAAAACTGTCTGTATTCAGAAAATATAATGGGTGTGCACTGAAATGAGGGATGGGGAGAGATAAGAATGGAAAAGGTGCACCAGTTCTGGAAGCTGTCCTTCATCCAAGCTGAGTAAGGGAACTATTACATTTTCCTTTGCTTAATAATACCCTGTTTTCTGGGTTTGATCCTTAGTTTGTGTGAAGCTATTTAGTCCTGTTGACTAAAATGGAGCTATGCCAGCCTACTCCAGTTGAGAATCTGGCTGCCCTATGTGCTCATCTGTGTAGGTAAGGAAGGTGGTATGACATGTGCTTCACCCTTGAGGTTTAAATGGCTAGCTGCAGTTGTTCGGTTACTGTGACAATTTAGGAATGCCTTAAAATAACCTCTCTCTCTCAATAATTTATCTTGCACTGTTTTTTGGGCTTTTTTAAAGTTTGGTTTTGAATAAAAAAAATTGGTACTCAAAACTAATTTTGAAATATAATTTGAAAATCTTGATTTCAAGTTCTAGATATTTAGTATAATAGTCTTTGTCCATATAAGTTCACCTAAATATGAAGACCAAAAAAAAAAAGGGACAATAATTTTGTGTAATAATCTTGCATTTATGTACTATTAGTGATTCATCATGTTTATTGTCAGGTCAGCTAACAGAAGATCAAAGATGCAACATATCTAATTTAAAGAAATGTCTAGTATGAAATACCGTGCTGTGTTGCTGAACATTATGTTCATCTGACTGGTTAAGGTGCAGCTTGATATTTTGTCAGTGACAGTTTAATTTCTGGATCAGTGTACTTTTGAATGATTTTTAGCCAGTATAATACATTTATTCTGTGTTTAATGGGATCATTACTATTTTTCAACAGATATAATTTTAAATTATGAACAGTCACAGGAAGACCAAATCACAACACATCTGACGTCTTTCTTCATATGTGAGAATTGCAGTAGGAATATTCACTGTGATGGTCAGATATTTTGTTACAACAAGTGACAGCAGTGGTTACCAGATATTTGATCTCAATAACAAATCTTTTTAATTTTTATAGTTTGCATTAGGATACCATTTTGTAATGTAAGTCATTTGATTTTGGCTTGCATTAAGATGTGACATGATTTAGAGAAGCATACAGAAGTGTCTTAGTATCACACTATTATCCATTTATCACCTAAAGAACAGCATCTCTTCTCTTCTTTTTTTTAAATAATGAGATGTCAGCAGTTAATTCAAATATGTGATGCTTTATGAAATACTAGATGATTTGTGTAAAACTGGTGTGTACCAATGGGCATTTAATTTACTTCGGGGACTGTATTGGGTTTGCGTGGCAAGGTTATTGTAGTGGGGGGGGCTACAGGGGTGGCTTCTGTGAGAAGCTGCTAGAAGCTTCCCCTATGTCTGATAAAGTTAATGCCAGCGGGTTCTAAGACGGACCCGCCCCTGGCCAAGGCTGAGCCCATCAGCGATGGTGGTAGCGCCTCTGGGATAACATATTTAAGAAAGGGAAAAGAAGTTACAGGGGAGTAGCAGTTGCAGCCAGAGAGAGAGGAGTGAGAATATGGGAGAGGAACAACTCTGCAGACACCAAGGTCAGGGAAGAAGGAGGGGGAGGAGGTGCTCCAGGCGCCAGAGCAGAGATTCCCCTGCAGCCTCTGGGGAAGACCATGGTGAGGCAGGCTGTCCCCCTGCAGCCCATGGAGGTCCACAGTGGAGCAGATATCCACCTGCAGCCCGTGGAGGACCCCACACCGGAGCAGGTGGATGCCCGAAGGAGGCTGTGACCCCGTGGGAAGCCCGCGCTGGAGCAGGCTTCTGGCAGGACCTGCGGACCTGTGGCCCTGTAGAGAGAGGAACCCACGCTGGAGCAGGTTTGCTGGCAGGACTTGTGACCCCGTGGGGGACCCGCGCTGGAGCAGTCTGTTCCTGAAGGACTGCGCCCCATGGATGGGACCCATGCTGGAGCAGTTCGTGAAGAACTGCCACCCGTGGGAAGGACTCACGTTGGAGAAGTTCGTGGAGGACTGTCTCCTGTGGGAGGGACCCCACGCTGGAGCAGGGGAAGAGTGTGAGGAGTCTTCCCCCCTGAGGAGGAAGGAGCGGCAGAAACAACGTGTGATGAACTGACCCAAACCCCCATTCCCCATCCCCCTGCGCTGCTTGGGGGGAAGGAGGTAGAGAAAATCGGGAGTAAAGTTAAGCTCGGGAAGAAGAGAGGGGTGGGGGGAAGGTGTTTTAAGATTTGGTTTTATTTCTCATTATCCTGCTCTAATTTGACTAGTAATAAATTAAATTAATTTTTCCCCAAGTCGAGTCTGTTTTGCCTGTGACAGTAATTGGTGAGTGATCTCCCTGTGCTTATCTCGACCCACAGGCCTTTCGTTTTATTTTCTCTCCCCTGTCCAGTTGAGGAGGGGGGGTGATAGAGCGGCTTTGGTGGGCACCTGGCATCTAGCCAGGGTCAACCCACCACAGGGACAATGCTAAAAAACCAAAGAAAGCACCAAGTCAGGAAATGCTAGAATGTAGGTTTTCTGTAAGGACTTCATTATTCTTCTTGTATGTTTGCATTAGGATATCATTTTTAATTGTGCAATAGTTAGGAGTTCTGTAAGAAATCTGCCTTTCGCAATTCTCATGAGAAAAAAAAAAAGTCAGCAAATTAAGTTGTGAATCTGTTAGTAGTCTATGCCTTATTATCTACTAATAATCCTCCTCTGATACGATATTGAATCATTTTTTTCCTTGCAATGTACATGCATACATACATACATATATATGTAATTTGTACATACATGCAGAATTATGCAGTATAAAATTCATATTACAGGACTCTGTTAGGAGAAAATGGTTGGAGTTACAAAATCAAGAAACAGATATAAGATTCCGTTATTTGAGATGCTGTTGGGAAAAAATGTGATCATGAAATTTTAAGCAACTGCAATCAAGGTCTTCTAATTAGACATATCAAATCTAAAGTCGAGCAACTCCTCTGTTGCCTCACCACCGATTAACAAAAACATCTTCTATTGGAGAGTATAATATAGTCAAAATTGTAATATTTCACAATTTTTCATTGATTCAAAGTAACTGAGAAGAAAAGTCAAGAACATGCCTCCTGGTAATAACAAGATATCTCGGTTTCACATTTTTTTGAACAAAATGCTAATACTTCTTTCAAAATGGCTTTCTGGTTCTATTTTTTAAATGTCATGTCACATACTAGCACACATACTTAAAATATCAAATTGAATTTTTTTTCTTTTCATCATGTGTCATTTTTTTTCCATCATTTCCTATAGGGAATTCATTTTCAAACAGAACTGTGGAACGTCAAAGTTTCATTTAGTTTTGGAGCAGAGGAATCACTCAGAATGATGAATGTCTCATTTGCTATGAAACAATGGTTTTGTGTAAATTTAAATGGTGATAATAATGACTTGAAAATATACATTGTTAGGTGTTAAAGGCCAATTTCCCTTTGATTTAGTATTGTGAAACCAGAAGTAGGTTTATAGATTTCAGAAAAGTTTATTCATATTTATGAAAGTGTAAATGGAAGTATTTTTTCCAGACTGCTGAAAACCTTAGGAAACTGACAAGAAATTTAATGGTCGTAGGATTTGCTGAATTCTGTGAAAGAATAATTTTGCAGTTCAGACACTTGTAATGGGAGAGGAAGGAGGTATAATAGAAGAAAACAAGTATGAGATTTCTGTTGCAGGAGGAGGCAGCAAACAAGAGAGCTAGTGTATTCTGTTGATAAAGAAAAGAGCAGTTCTGCAGAAATGTCATATTGAGATCAATGTGACCATTTTAATATTAGCATTTTTGTATACTTAGTGTGTTATAAATAATTGCATATGGTTATCTTTGCTTCTCTTTGTACCTCAGTGCAGTAGTAGTGCCATCTAATGTTCTAATTAATCTGCAATATCTTCCAAGTCAGACTTTCAACAGCAACAAAAAAATGCTTCCAGGAATGATGAACTTGGCCCTACTCCAGCTGATACTGTGGCTGCTGCTCAAATAATCTCTTGGCTTTTATGGCAACATAATCAAGTTAAGAAAATCTGGACAAGATATTTGGAGTCAATCAAGTGCTCTATTTTACTTTAAAATGCTGAACAGGTGCAAGTGGGATACATTCAAAATGGTCATTAGGCAAAACTTGCTTTGAGGAGCCAACATCTGTGCTTATTTTCACAGATACAAAAGAGCAGGCCTCCCAAGGAAATGTGAGTAGGATCCAAATGGATGAAGCAGCAGGACTGAATAAAGCATTCTGATTTAAGACTTTCCCTGCTTATAGTAATTAGCATTTGAAAAAAAGCATGATCAATCTTTTTTTTTTCTCTTGGGGTAGAGAAGGAGGAGTCTGATTTAATTAAGAAGGACATTAACTCCAAGCACCTACCTAATCAAATATTAACTATATTCAGAACAAGCAAATTATAATCATTTTATAGTGATTTAAATGTTTCCTTCTATAGCTGCATGGATTTTTTTCACAGTGCTTTTTGTTTTTGCTAAAAACCCTGGTCTTATTTTACCCTTCAGATGTTCTGTGTTTTAATGACTGGCTGATAGGGCCCTCCTGCAATAGATCTTTATGACATCATTTTATATTTTATATCCTAGAAAATGAAAAAGGATTTTGTGTAACTGAAGTAGAACCAGGTTCTTAAATCATAATGTGACAGTTAATACTATCAGTGAGGTATCTGAAGTTTGTATTTTTGACTCTCTTGTTGACTCTAAGAAAGAAATTTCATTTTATGTACTGCATTTATATTTTCTTATGACCTTCCACATTTTGCAGTTTGAATGGGATACCTGTACTGAGTTTATGCGTCAACTTTTCTTCAAATATTTATTTATTAAGGTGTTGTTTTTGGTGTATTGCCAACATGTGCCTTTGTATTTCTGTCCTGCTCAGCCCTGGCACTGCTATGAATGCTGTAGCCATGTGCAGTTAGATGAGATGACAGAGGAGAACCAAGCATAGATGGAACTACATTAATACCGGAAAATCTATTAAGGATTATGTCTGGGCCTGCTTTTATTAGCGTGTTTCCATGCAATATACAATCATGGGCAATTATTTCTAGCTGATATTGTAGTGTCACATGTTGTAACATGGTCTTGCAGAAATAGTAATCAAAAGGCTTTTTTCTGTCCCTGGTAGGCCAGGAGAGTGCATTGGTTTATTTGGAACACGGCTATCATAAAATCCATCCTTTCGGCATTCAGGAGACTATGTGCATTGTGCAACTGGTGACACTCTAAGTCAGGCTGGAATTTGATCCTAGTTTGGAAAGCAGTGGCTAACTTATCAGATTGTCCATTCATGCTGCCAAAATTTTACTTGAACTGTACTTGTTGCCAGTAAGTTTTGTACTACATTTAACATAGTATTCTATTTTTGACTGCAATTTTTGTGTGGTTATTTAAAAATGAAGTAGGTAAAAATTCCATTTCCAAGTGTCTTCATATTAATAACTGAGGAAAATCTTGGTATTATTAAGTTAGCACTTTGTGCAAGTTTTAAACTCTTGACAGCTACAGAAACTTTTCTGCCACTTCCCTTTTAGATTAGATATACCCTCATTCTTCTTTCTAGTTTTAATAAAAGAGGTAGCTTCATATAGTTAAGACTCATCTTTAGGAAAGATCCATATTGCCACTGGTATAACTGTGAGAGGTATTCCAGCAGAATTTTTCCTGTTAGAAGTCTTAAGTCTGGACATATGTTTTCCCAAATAGCCAAAATAGCCCAGATATGGCATTTGGGATAGCCTACAAAGTTCATCTACTCACATTTTGGGAAGCAAAAATATGATGAAGGCTGTCACTTCAGAACCATTATTCACTATTGTTGATTTTTAAGCTCTAGAGATACCAAATAAGACACTTTCCATTGTGGCAGGCAAATGAATTAAAAGATCCTAACGCTCAAATAGACAAAAGATATAAGGTAAGAGAAGGAAATTTTATTCACCTCACATTATTAGAGAGGAACTGAGGAAGAGATTTACAGGGTGAGCTTCGTGTCACGTTATACTTCCTCACGCTTTACAAGCTATATTGACTTATTTGTCAAGAAAATAATTTCCTGTTCAAAGATATATGTGACCTTTTGTGCCTCTTTGCAGGCAGAATACAGTGAACACAAGAATAAAAACACATGCTCCGTTTTTCTTTTTTTCGCTTTAACCATATCACCAGTTTTCTGACAAACAGTACAGCTTGGTAATCAGCTTCTGAAGTTAAAACATTGTCTTCTCTCTGTTTTACTTATTTATTTCTTCAGGGGTTCCAGACTTGCAATGGAACAAAATGGTGGCAACCCCAGCTATGGAGCATGTGATGCAATACTGCATTTTAGACTCTTGGCCAAGTGTTTAACTGGAGCTGCAGATGTTTAACAACAACAGTGAAAATGATACATATAAACACCGACTAGAATAATTTTCCTTTCCTCCTTCTCAGTTCTTTGGGCACAGGATTGACTCCTATTTTTGGAATGATGGATTGAGATTTTGTTTACTGATTAAAAAACAGTACCACAGTCTTTACTCATGTATAAATCTGCCGCCTTAGTTCTGTGGCTTCTTCCCAAATCATCTCTTTCTAAATCCTTTCCTTACTGGAGGATCATCTTCTCCTCACCTTTTGTCAGATGAAAGGGTTGGCCAATCGCCGACTTCTTTAGTGGGATGAGTCCTCATACTCATCTATAAATTGTTGGAGAAATGAGCGGACAGGAACCTCATGCAGTTCATCAAAGGGAAGTGCAAAGTCCTGTAGCTGGGGCAAAACAACCCTGGGCACGAGTACACACTGGGAACTGCCCAGCTAGAAAGCAGCTTTGCAAAACAATGACCTGGGGAGCTAGGCTCTTTTCAGAGGTGCCCAGTGGCAGGATCAGAGGCAATGGGCACAAACTGGAACACAGGAAGTGCCTTCTGAACACCAGGAAACACATTGTTACTGTGAAGGTGACCAAGCACTGGCACAGGTTGCCCACAGAGATTGTGGTCTCCATCCTTGGAGATATTCAAGAGCCATCTGGACATGGTCCTGGGCAACTGGCTCTGGATGGCCCTGCTTGAGCAGGGGGGTTGGACCAGATGACCTCCAGAGGTCCCTTCCAACCTCAGCAATGCTGTGATTCTGCAATAGATGTATCTGACTCCAATCTTGCAGAAAATAGAGGGGTTTGCTTGTTCACACATTTGTCAGTGCAAGTTTAGGACCTCAGTACAAGTTCTACTTTTAAATAATCCGATTTGAAAATGTTAGTATTAGGGCCAGTTTTTAAAAATCTGTTTTCAATGTTTTATTCTTATTCAGTTCAAGTGGAATGCTGTGCCCAAGCCCCAGTAAAAATCTGGCTATTAGTTAATCAATTTAATTTTTATTTCTTTCACCCAACCCACTATTCCCTGCAAATAGAACAATGTAATATGTATTTTCTGTTTAATTTAGTAACTTTTAATCAACTAATTTCCTGTTATGAGAATAGGAGTTTTTTATTGCCTGAATATTAATTAGTTGTAAATAGGATTTTTCACTGAAATTGGAAAAACACTAGTGTAAATTTAAGGGAAATTAGCACATTCTTGGTCCCTTGAGTGTGTATTTATGTATGTGGTGTAATCTAAACTAGATGTTTAAGATGAAACTGGTGTGCCACTACTCAGTCAAATGTAATCATATCTCTTCAAAGCTGGTTTCACCCTCTCAGTCATATATGTATTTGTTTTCTCTGCTCATGAAGCAAACTCTCTGCCCCTGAAGGTGATTGATTGCACAGAAGAATGAACCTCTTTATCCACAGGCCACCTATGCTGCTTGTCTCTTTTGACTTTTGTGCCTCCCTATCTAAACTCTGACCCAGCTAGATAACAACCAGCTGAAATCATCTCTTTAGACTTGCATACATTCGTTACTGAACTGTAACAGTTTGTGTTCAGCATAAAAGGAGATTGTATATCTTGTATGTGATAGTGGGAATGCTACTTGATATGAATGAATGCAAACATGCTCTTACAGTTAATTTTTTTCTGTAGTTTAGAGAGAGCAGAAGGAATATCATTGACAGTCTGCTCCTTTGAAACCTTAATTTTGTAACTTGTTAATAAGAGTGTGCAGGATCAGATTGTTGATCCTTCACTTTGTTTCCTTGTGAGCTTCTGAATGATATGTATTGGCATTAAAAATCATTGAATGTTTTATTTGCTAGGAAGAGTGAGCTAAGTATGTGAAGTTATATTTGTGTGTACCAGGGGATGTTTGTATACAGATGTATATGTGTGTATATATACATATATCAGTGGTTTTTCAGAAATGAGCGGTGATCTTGATATTTCTGAATTTGTGGTCAAAAAATCGAAATTACCTTATTGCAGCCAGTTTTCAGAAAGTGTTAGTACAGATTCTGAAAAAACAGAGACACTTCAGACCTACTTAATTCTGAAAAAGGTGGTCTGTTTGGGGGACTTGAAGAACTTGAAGAACTTGAAGAAAGGGATATAGAGTCAGTTATACAAAGGAATGTGGGAATGTTGACATTTCGTATTGTCACACATAACATTCAAACATCCAGATAGCTCCTCATCTAGGTTGCTCTGAACCTAAAATGCAATTTTTTTCTCTAAATTCTTTACATGTCTCATAGAGCAAGCTAGGGATGTCCAAAGGGAATTCAACCAGCACTTGAAAAAGGTGGCAGTGGCAAAGATATGCCTAAACTGCCCACAGGAGGTGCCAGGAGAAAAGAGACATGACTGGAACTCTTCTCCTTTGAGATTTGCACTGAGATTTGCAGCCTGGAAACCCCTCTTGTAATTATGTGCCTATAACATCCTGACAAATGCAGTAGTCATCTGGAATGTAAAACTCCAGGCTCTACTCCTCCTTCACAGTCAGAGATCCATATCTTTAGTTTGTACTTTTGGGCAATGGATCTGCAACTTTAACCTCTCCTACTAAGGCTCTGTAAATGAGCAGAAAGCAATTCAAGAAACAGGAGTCAGAGTAAGAAAAAGCAATAACAGTAGCAATTCCACACTTTTATCCTGTCAAACTCAGAAACGATACCAGCCCAGTGTTCATAATACGGACCTGAGTTACTACTGCTAGACTCTGTTGTTGCACCAATATGACCCTATCATCCTAGGTGAGTTTTGAAGAACTTTTCTATTCTGCAATCTATAAGGCTGTAATTTAAAATTACTTTAGCCTTTAGTGGAACAGGAATTATGACAGCCATTTCTATCTTTTTTGTGATAAATGAGGACCTAATCTAGAAAGACACTTTTTTTTCTATTAAATTTAACACAGACTGATAGAGGTCAACTGGACAAGATCTTAATGAATTACAGCACAAAGGAACTCTTCTGATGCTTTTTTCATTCAACTTTGTAATAGGAAAAACAAAAGACAAAACTAAACGAAGCTGCACACAGCGGAAGATGAACATATAACTGATTAGATGCTTGTTTTTGTAGTTAACAGCATTTTAAATAATATCATGAACAGGTGTTCCTCAGGAACCAATAGGACATGTTGGTGTTTCTGAGGCTCAACAGGCATGGATGCTCCCACTGTATTGTTACAGTATTTTTATGTGATTTTACAAAATAGTCTCTCTCTGGATCTTGCTTTTACAGCAGTCTTGCCATACCCATATTTTTCCATAACAAATCTGAATCCTATGCCATTAAAACCTGGCCAATTAGTTCAGTCACTGAACACTAGCTTGCACATGTCACTTATAGGAACAAAAAGCTACCACTAATGTACCCACAAACTTAAAGTCACTTTCATGAAACTGTGTGTGTACAAGCCATGTAAGACTTGAATGAATACCAGCCTGAAGTAAGAAACTGGAAGTGGTGTGCATTGTTTGCAATGCATTTGTATAAAACTTATCACAACAGATAAGATTTATGAACCCAGTCTTCAATATATTGCCCAAGAACACTTTTAAGAAGGATGTTTAAAATGTTATTCCACATACTAAATACATAATGAAATGTTAGGAACACAGTTGAACTATTTATACAACACAAAGAAATCTTATTTATATTTAAACCTATTAGATCTACAGTTTAGATGGCTTTGCATTTAGACTGGGTATAACAAAGTTTATTTCCCTATACCACAGATAAAGGAATCCGACCAGTATAATTAAAGGACGGCAACAGCTATGTTGCTATCAGATTCTGATGGCTATCAAGAGGGAGAGGAAAATACAAAGAGTGGAAATTAATTCACACACTAATGAATTTTTTAATTAGTATTTAAAAACCCAAACTTCAGCAGTATATTTCCCTGTAGGGAACAGTATAGAATCATCCAGGTAATTAGACCAAGTGAAGATAATAAAACAAACTTATGGATATAATGTGATAAAAGATGTTTGAAGGTCAACAGCAGCAATCAAAGCAAGGACAGAAATTCATTAGATGAAGATGAGGTCTCAGTACCACTATGTCCTTTCCTTTCCATTTCCTAAAAATTCTGCAAAGGTTTTAAATTCCAGTTAATGAAATGAAAATATAAACATATATTGGTTAAGATTTCAAATCAGTCTTCAGACTCACCTGGGCAATTAGAATTATTTAAACTTTCATCGTTGTAAACTATTCTTCCTTTTACCATTGGTCAACAGAGAAAATGCTTCAAATACACTGAACCACAAATTCTTTTGTTTTCCAATCATGCTGTTTGTGTTAGGTTGTTACCACTAAGTATATGCTGTCCACTCAGCATATGCCAGCATATGCTGGCATACTATTGCTGTGCTGGAAGTAAGTAAAGTCAGAAAAAGTGAAATAGCCTGAGGACCTCTTTGCCACTGTATCCTACTGACAGCTGTTTGGATAGTACCTTTTCTTGGATGTTGAAGTTCTCAAGGCATTTCTTACTAGGGTCAGGTTGGCTGTGAAAAGGTAGAGAAGAATGGGACAAGCCTTGCTTCCATCCATAGCCCCCCTGTTCCCTGGCCTAAGGGGTAGGGGTGACTTTTGGCCTTTGAAGTGTAAGTGGTAACTTATTGACTCCCTGGAGTGAGACAAAAGCAAGGAAGGGGTGAGCCTCTGATGTTGTGCCACCCTTAGCTCTGGGCTTAGCCTCCAGGCATGCATTAAACTAAAACAAATTAGTCAGAATTAGGTTTTTCTGGCACTAAATCAACCTCTATTTTAAGTGCTTAAATTTTTTAGGCCTAAGGCTCATCTCCCTAGTTGCTTTGAAGTTGGGCATGTTAGACTCATCCTGGTTTACAGCAGTGATAGTGATTTTATATGAAGGAGTCTAAGGGAAGCTCCAGGGGATAACAGTGATAAAATGTGTTTACAGCACTGAAGCTACTCCTCAGTACACATACAGACTAGGTAAGACTGAGACAGGTTAGGAAGAAAAGCTAACCAATTGTCATGGTTTAACGCCAGCCAGCAACTGAGCCTCACACAGCTGCTTGCTCACTTCCCTCCCCGGTGGGATGGGGGAGAGAATCGGAAGGGTAAAACTGAGAAAACTCGTGGGTTGAGACAAAGGCAGTTTAATAAGTAAAGCAAAAGCTGCGTGCACAAGCAAAGCAAAACAAGGAATTCATTCACTACTTCCCATCAGCAGGCAGGTGTTCAGCCATCTCCAGGAAAGCAGGGCTCCATCACGCGTAATGGTCACTTGGGAAGACAAACACCATCACTCCGAACATCCCCCCCTTCCTCCTTCTTCCCCCAGCTTTATATGCTGAGCAAGACGTCATATGGTATGGAATATCCCCTTGGTCAGTTGGGGTCAGCTGTCCCGGCTGTGTCCCCTCCCAACTTCTTGTGCACCCCCAGCCTACTCACGGGTGTGGTGCTGTGAGAAGCAGCAAAGGCCTTGACTCTGTGTAAGCACCGCTCAGCGGTAACTAAAACATCCCTGAATTATCAACACTGTTTCCAGCACAAATCCAAAACATAGCCCATACTAGCTACTGTGAAGAAAATTAACTCTACCCCAGCCAAAACCAGCAGACCAATACATGTTTACAGCTAGTTAAAGCAAAGCCATTCTGTTGAACTCCAGCCCTCAAATTCACTTATTCCCAGTCCCTGGCCCCAGTCCAACAGTTCACTGCATGTGAAGCAGCCCCTAAAGCCAGTGAATTGTAAGATGAGGGGCCTTTGCCTTCAAACAGGAATATGTTATTGTACTGTGGTCTCATCTGTTTATTCCACAGCTCGTCCTGCTTTCAGAAACAGCCTGAGCAGAAAACTCGCCCACAAGCTAAAATGAAGCACAAAATCTTTTGGCCACCCCATCTGGGATTTTGATGAGATTTAAAGCAAAGTCTCCATTCAGACTACTTAGACAATTTATTTTCCCTAGAGAAACAGTTCTAGAACTATATCTTGTGAATTTTCTTGGCTCCTGGTATCATTCTTGTCACATACTCATTATGTCTTACATCAGTGCCTTGTTTCATCCCAAGAATATCTGTAGTTGCCATCTGTCTAGAAAACATGAGTTGATGGCAAGATAGTGACCTTAGCTCTCAAGTCAATCACCAGCAATTTAGGAAGAAAGCAATGACACTGTTGATTTCCAAATACTTGTTTATAATAGTAGACCATCTTCTAATAAATCTATCCAGAAGTGTGTTTAGAGTACTTGGAAGGTTATTACAAATAGGAAAATGTATTTTTCACATTTTATGAATAAACATGTTTGGGCAAATGACTTTCAAGTTTATTTTCTTCCACTGTTTTTATTGTATACATTGCTAGTAACTTATTTATTTATCTATCTGAACTTGTACTGTATTCCTAAATGTGATCAGTCTTAACTAACAAATGAACACCTCTTTTTGTAAGAAAAAAAAACAACTTCTGACCTTCAGTATTTCAGAACAGTAAGCTTAAATGGAGAATTTCAAACATTTTCTTACTAAAAATTATCAAACTTTTTTCTAGTGTCAGAATTTAAAGTAAATTTAAAAGGAAAGGATTTCTGCTGGACTCTTAGTCTGACTTTAACTGGAATGTAATTTTATCTAGGCTTTAAAAGTTAAATGTCATGTTCATAATGAAGGGAAAATGATCAGTGTTTTCAATTTTTTGTGATTAGGAGAGGACTATATCAGTTCATTATGAGTTATTCTTGATGTATTTGTCTGTAGCCAGGTCATGTGCAAAGAAAACAAGTGAACAAGTATATATTAATATGAAAGTATAATATATTTGCTGCACTGTGTCAGTCTCCACTATTTCCTCTTGGCAGTGTTGCAGTTCTCATACAGATTATTCTATATTAATGTGAAATACATCCTGCTAAGGAAGAGTGGGAAGGTTGCTTCTGAGATGCTACTGTGATTTGGCAAGAGCTGCTATAAAACACAGGAACTCTCAGCACATGCCTCTCAGCCTGGAATAGACTTTTTTAAGCTTTCTGCAAGAAACACAAACCTTGGTTCTATTTTTGTTCTGGATTTGGGAGAACGGCAAACTGCCTTATAGCAAATTTGAAAGGGCAATTTAGCTCAATAGCACTTAATTTGTATTTGAAACAAGTTAGCGCTGGAAAGAGGAAGCAGCAAAAAGCTTAACTCCTATTACACATCAGTAATGAATATCGACTTCATGACATGAAAAAACAAACAAAAAAGAGAGAGCAAAATGAGTTGTAACAAGGATTATTTGACTTGCTAGTTTCTAAAAGCTGATACACAGAGGTGCCTTGAAACACCATTTGAATTACCAAAACATTTTTGTACATAAAATTCTACTTACCCTTGAGATTCATACATTCGAAATGTCCTGGAAGTGACTGCACCTAAACACACACGGTTTATTGTCTCAGGTGACTGTGGATTTTTCTGTCTTTGCATCTATCATAAAACCTGTTTGCAATAATGACTGTACTTAAAAAGAGATATTCTCACTGATGACACACTATGCCTGTTTTCCACCCTGTTCTAGCAAGTCTTAAGCCACTTCCCCTAATTCATTCGATTCCTTTTTGCAAGTATTTGAGTGTCTGCTCAACAGGGTCAGTGCCTGAACTATCTTTATCTTGGTTCTTGGTGCTGGTTCCTGATTTAATCTCTGGTACCTAAGCTGTGCCATGTGGCTCTTGGCAAGTACCAGGCTGAGTGAGACTTTGTGTCTTTCTTACCTTCTCTCCTTCCATCCCAGTGTCAACCACCACCTGCACTGGGTTTGTCTGCTGTCTGTACGATTAGCCAAAGGACAGATATTCAACGTCCTTCAATAGCAATATTAATCTGCAACACACCTCAGGCCTGAGCACTTCATGTTGGTCAACTTTTGCCATTATTTCAATTGCTTGCACATCCAGATTCACCTGGAAAATCTGGAAAAGTAAATGTGTCCATTTAATTTCAAGTAGGGACAAACTATACTGAACTTGGATTTTTGTTAAAAACCTGGCACATGACCAATTGTTCTCTGGATGTGCCAGAGAGTATTAAGAAGGGTATTTTCTGATCCTGCTGTTTACCAGTAGGATTTCTTTTCAATTCTCCTATGTGTTGCTAATGAAAATCATACTACCAAAAAAGTGGGGACAGAAGGAGGGAGATGACTTTGCTTCCCATTATCTGTGGAAAGCAGCACTGAAGGGCACATGAGGGACAGGCTGCTGCCTCAGAGATGAAGCAGCATTGACATGGTTTGCCTGGGGAAAGGCAGCAGCACACAACTCCTTATGTGAAGCTCTGCCTTTAAAAGGAACAATGGAAACTTAAAGCAGCTTGAATTTTACAGCAGGGCAAATATTTTAATAGTGATTGCTGGCCTTTCATCATACTCTACCTGGCAGAAGAGTGGGTTTGTTGTTAAAAACAGGACACACCTCCTGTTGGCTACTAGTGAATAAAAAAGACTGGGGACCAGACTCTGGTCCTGGGACAAAGAGGCATGGTGCAACTTATGTCCATACAGTTAAAGTCTTTCACTCCTTCTTCAGGGTGACTGTGGCCAAATATAATTTGGGAATGATTCTTGGCGTGTCGCCGGCCCAGGCAGCCTGGGAGAATGATCGCTGGCAGTGGCCAGCCTGTCAAGTCTGGGGAGGATGGATGGGTGCAGGCACGGCTTGGGCTGGCTCCTTCGTTACTGTAGTCCTAGTCTTTGAGACTGAGAGGTTTCGGTGGCTACCTGCCTAAGGGAAATAGTAGTTCTGTGCCTTGGCTTCTGTGGTCACTGTGTGTCATCAAAATATACAGACGTGGAATGTACAATGAACAACAAAATCTGCAAAGTCATCAATATCCACAACAGCACTGTGGTTTTTGCGGGACTCTATGTTAGCAGCTTCTCAGTGGCTGAGGCTGACCCAACAGCGCACAGTCGTGTGGCAGGAGGGACTTCCACGCTGGGTGATCTGCGGTCCAACTCTGCTGCGGAGGAGTGTGTGGTTCCTGGGATGCAGAACAGCCTCACTGCCTTTTTTACCTCCCTTTGACTTTGTGTACTAGATGCCACCAGCCGGGGAGTTGCCAGTGAATTGCCTCTGGCGCAAGGGATAGTGGGGCAGGAGGGAGGCATGGTGCCGTACAACCAGTGCAGGAGGCATATATTGGGGATGTGAAAAGAGTGGGCTGACAGAAAGAGCATCTTACTGCATATGTGAGACTTGGCAGATCTTTGTACACAGCAAAAATAGCAGTTTTTTCCCTGCATCTTGTATGGGAATAAATGCAAAAAGGTAGTGTCTGAAGCCTGAAGTTGATATCTGTCCATGATCATAAACCATAATAAATCACACTGGATATCTATTACAATTCTCCTCCATTGATATTAAATAAAAGCATTAAGAAGGTGAAGTTAATCTTGGTATTATACCACACCTTTCTATCCTTGCAGTGCATCTTTCCTGCTAAAAGGTTCCGATGTGTTTTATTGACTAAGGCCTCAGTGCTGTAAAATGGACTTTGTGAATAAACATTCCTGCTGCTTGGGGACAGATGCTATCATCACCCTGGTGGAAGCTGTTTCTTATGTCCTTGAAGTCACCCACTGGTGGAAAGTAGCCTAAAGCATAGTATTATTAAACTACTACAGGCTAGGAAATTACAGGCAAAATTCAGGCAGATAAAATTAAATTACTCATATTGTAATGTGCCAAGGTTAACTGTATGCTTAATTATGTGAGTATTGCATAATCACCACAAGATTCTGCATTTCAAAAGATTTTTTGATGTTTTCAGAAATGATTTTATCAGTTCTGCTGCTTCTTAAAAGGTGTTTTGATGTTAGGTATCAATATGTCTACATTATAGATTGTTTTAAACAGTAAAACATTCAAAGCACTCCTTTACCAACCTACTTTAGCTCTTCACTTAACAGAACTGCATTGGCTAAGTATTATTTAAGACATTAATAGTAATAATGGTTCTTTTAGGAAATGCTATTAAGAATGGAAGTTATCTTAAATCATGTTAACTATCACTGAATAATAGTAACCCATCAGTGAGTAATAGCAGTAATAAATATAGTAAAAGTATTCTAAAGGCATAAGGTAAGGTCTTCATTTTATCTTTTGCAATAGTTGCAATATTCATGAATTAAATCAGATATGTGTTCCTATTGTTTGCAGGATTTTTCATTAGGATGATGGCTCAATGTATTTTGTGAATGGGTCGTCAGGGAGATGTTGGCAAAAAAAATCAAAGTCAAAGCACTATTATTGCAACTAACTTATTGAAATTAATATACTAAAATAGTACTATTCTGTAATGTTTTAATGGGTTTAATCAGTTGTGTAACATACTGCATGTTCTTACTTACCACAGGAACTTAGATAATATTGAAGTATTTGAGCATAATAATAAATCAATCAAAATAAAGCAGACTGTTAAAAAAACCTCTCTTAAAATGCATATTTGTTTCCCTTCAGGTATGACTCTTTCAATTTTTCCCTACTTTTAACGTTTCTGTGTAGAACATTTTTTATATTATTGGACATAACATGGTTTTATTAGATAGTTTATTGCCAATTAATCAGTTCAAGTGCTAGAGAAGTTGCATATTTCTGCCAAGATACCTATTTCTATATTCAGTCTGTGCTTTATAGTTCCCTTAAATTGTTAGTGTCTTTTAAAAAATCACTAGTTACTGGATAATGAGAAAATATAAAGCCAATTATATGATTTTATAAAGCTAGAATTAGTTTGGGAGGTTTTTTTTTTATAAATTTAGAACACTTGTTTAGAAAAGTAATAGCATTTTACCTTTCCCTGAAGAACTCTGTACCTTACATAACTGTCTTATGCATAAATATAAATATACCATGAAAGCCCGCTGTGTGTTCTCTGACACATGGTGGAGTTAGTGATGGGACCGCAATGCCAATGCACAGTTGCAGCCAGCAGATGTCAGCCAATTATGAGTATTTCTCAGAACCTAGTGTTTTTTTGCCCGTAGTGCTGGTATCCATCTGGCTGCAGTAGTCAATCAAAGGGCACTGCAGAACTAGTCTATCATTCAGTCAATGAAAGCCTGCCAACATTTTAGTAAAGTATAATCCCTGTTTGGTAGGATTTTTTAGACAGTTATTTCTTACCATCCTCCTCGTTCAAAATCTTTTCAGGGGAAACTCTGTATCAGACAAATGCTTTGTGTTCTCTATACCTCATGGCTTTCTGTAAAATTCGGAGAAAGACCCATTCAAATCTAGAGGAAATATCAACCTAGGGGGAGGTCATTTGCCAAAATGCAAGATAATGTTGGAAGAGGGATTGAATCTTTATCACTTGAATATAATCCTTTGGGTATCCACCAACATACCTGAAGTCAAGTCACCAGAGATGCCTGATGCTTTTGAAGTTTGGCCTTGGCTTCAGTTTTGCTGCTTTGCTTACCAGCCTCTCCTCTGATGCTGTCATTGAGTTAAAATCTACGTAGCAAAACAACTAACCAAACCAACAAAACAGTAATACACTTTGGGCAACCTCATTTGGTGCCCCCTAACAGGTCTGGCAGTAGCTCCTTCGGGAAGCAGCCTGCAGAGCTGCAAATGGTACAGGTTAATGCTGCAGCTGGAAACGGTACAGATTTGTAACACCCTAAAGATGTTCTCGCTTCACACATTCCTTGCTGACAAAAACCTGTTTGGTATTTGGGACCACAGGACTAGAAGGAATAACAGGTGCCCATGTAATAGACATTTAGCTTAGAGGGAGCCGCAGTGTCCCTATTTCATATACCATTACAATGCAGCAATAGTCACAAAAGTCATCCTGACACCTGTATTGAATTTGCAACTGAAAAACCAAAAGCCATAATTATAACATGTCAGAAGAAGTGAACAGAGGAGATCGAGGGTCTTGCTGGTGGCTTAGGTTCCTACATTAATGTAACTACACTAATGTAGGGGAGGGTTTTGTGGAAAAAGTCTCCGACTTGTTCTTCACTCTGGAATGAGGTTGACAGCTGGACTTCATGGCCTATTGCAAGGCAAGAGACTTGAGTGTAAACTTCAGTGAAAATCCTTTGAAACTTTACACAGTCTTTATTCTGGAAAAAGTTTATTGGGTCCCTTATCACTGAAGCTGTGTCAGTGTGTTATGTCTTGAAAATAATCCTTTCTAATCTTTGACTAGATATTTGAGCCTTTTAAAGAAATTGCTCCCCCAAAAATCTATTGTCAGCCTGCAGATGTGCTAGGAGGACTTTCAGAAGCCACATCTTGTTTTCTGCTTTGCATATGCTGGCCAGGTTTTCCCAGTGCTGGGAGATGTTCTAGGTTGTACAGGGTGATAGAGATGGTCCTAGGTAATTTGTCAAACTGTGATGTGCAACCAGTTGAGTTGGGGTGGTTCTTGACTTCCAGAAGTGCAAACTCCATCCACTGGTAGCTAGAGTCAGCAACGACAGCTCTAGAGAAGGATATTGTAAAAAGGTGTTCAGCACAACTCTGCCAGCCCTTTTACGAGCAGTGGGAAAGCTCTCTGGTTTTCCCAGCCTTGAGTAAGAGGTATGTATTTTATTCAGGGTAGTGTAAGACCCTGTTTGCGGTCTCCTTTGAGCATTGGTTCTGAGTCTGTGGCAAGAATTTCACAGAAAAATGAGTGAAAAAGGACACATATTTACCTTTTTCTGAGAAGTTCTTCTCAAAGCCTTGGTGTGCTAAAGTCAGGGAGGTAATTTCAGCTTACTGAGGCAGGTTCAGTTGCCTGAAGGTCTTAATGATACCCTTCTCAGTAAGGTCCAAGAAGCAACATGATATTCTAAAGTAACCTCCACTGCTTTTGCACTGTGTGAAATGAGTTTATTGGGACTGAGATTAAGAGGCAAGTGCTTTGGTAATGTGTTGGTCTTGTCTCTTCACGGAGATTTGCACTGCTTTCTTGATAATTTAGTACTTTGTTCATTGTACAGGGGAAAATGGCAGTAGAAGTATGCAGAACAGTTTATATAGGTAGAAAGCTGAAATAGATGGATTCTATTAAGTTTAACAAAAAATCTTTTTAAAAAGTTTTCAGATGTAGAAGAACATGCTTCACTGTAAAATAGAAACAAGGAAGAAGGACAAGCGGAGAGAAAGAAAGAGTTACTCAAACCCTGGCCAGATCTTGCATGTCACTTACCAGCTTCTCATTTAAATCTGTTCCCTGAAGAATAATTATTTGTTACATTCCTTTCTTAAGAGTAGATTGACCCCTCAACATTGTCTACTATTTTTAACATAGATTTTTTATTTCTTTAAGTCTAGCAGATGCTGAAGAATATTTTTATCTGCTGTGGTGGAACCATAAGATCAGAGTAATGTAAAATGGTGAGTCACTAGCAGGCATGTTGATTTGACATACCACAGCTGACACACTTAGTTTGCTGTGACACTGGAGGGGGCCAACACACTATTTTCTGGCAGGTGCTGTCATGTTCTCTGAAGCTGATAGGCAGCTAAATGTCCACGAGTTATCCCAACTTTCACGTAAAGGTTTCCCATTGCACATTAACACCAGGTTGCTATCTTGTTAGCAAATAACCCTGGTATTCAGTGTTTGATAAGCCAAATATTTGAACCAGGTGACATTTGAGTGTTTTTATAAAGTAACACTTTGAATAAGGCAGCTCTCACAGTTGCTTGGTTGCTAGCAATTGATTTCTTGTCATGCAAATGGAATGTTATCTACAGCTGGGAAAAATCAGATTTTGGGGATTCCCGGAAAAGTTTTTGGGCTTCTAAAGATTTTGCATATATGTGGGAAAATATATATCATTTTTCTCTATAAATAGGTGAAAATACCTAGACTTGACTGTAGTAAATATATATGCTTTGTTTAAGTATATTGTTTTACAGTTTGCACTTTGAAAAACTGGAAGTATATCATAGGTTTCCTTGGTTTGAATTTCATTTTGCTTGTGTACTCTGAGAATTATGCCTTTTGCTTGACTAAGAGTAGATTGAGACCTATCTTCTTAATCTGCAGTCTTCTCTATTTCTGCTTGTCTCTATCTTTTCTTGGTTTCAGGGGTTCTTCTGCTCTGTTTGCTCTGCTTTTAACGGCAGTTTTGTCTGTCCACTACCAGTGTTTAGTTCTTTGGGTTTTTTGGGTCACCTTTCATATTTCTAAAACTGTATGTACTGGCACTTATTCACACAATTGCCAACCATTTTCTCTCATCTGTGGTTTGTTGCACAATGTTACATATGGATATTTATAAAGAGTACTGTAAGTACCTATATATATCAGAAGTGAACAATCTAATTATACAGTTATGCCACTTTAAAGATATGGTGACGTGTGTGAAATTGGTCAGATTTACTGCCACTTCATGAGTTATCATATATTAGATGACTTACTGTGCCCCTTGTCCTGCCTGGTTGTGAAGTAGTGTGTTATGTTAAATTTATTCAGCTGGAAGAGTTGGATCATTTTGAAATGCAAGAACTTGAACCTGTTTGGTTAAACAGGTATAATAATGTTAATGTGATATATTTTATTAGATAGAAACTAGTATAACTATTCCCAGATGGGAAGCAAGATAAACTATGCTCATATAACCTTATATAATTCCTTTTTTCTATTGCCTGCACCAATTTAACTGTTTTAATTCAAGCGTTCAAATTCATGATGAAAATAGCTATAAGTTCTCAAAAAATATATGTCTGTTCCTTGGTGGAAGTGGGGACTTTCCTCTATGACCATGTTTCTGTAACGTCTAGGTCCACCTCCTCTTTCAGGCATCCATCCCCTCCAGCCTTCACTCCCTATGTCCACTGCGCTTTAATTACTGCAAGAAAAGCACTGATGCCACATCAGCCTGTAATCCTAGAAGCATTCCCTCTGCTGCTTCTCTGTCTTCTTTCCTTTCAGTTAGCATGAAGGAACTAAACCATCTAATAAAAAACTCCTATTCTCCTAAAAATTCAATGTGTCCCTCTTGCACAAAGGAAAGGATAGCAAAGAGATATTTGTCACATCCATCTCTCCCCAATCTAGCATAGAGACTCAGTCCTCCATGGTACAGGATCCTCTAATTCCAAAGCATTAAAACATGTGTTTAACCTAACGCATGTCAGTACATTAATGAAAAAAATTTCTATGGTCTAGGCACTCTGCAAGACTGAACTTCAAGGTGGTCCCTTAATAAAACAGACCATTGATAGTCATTGTATAGAAGGGGACAGCTGGTGCTACAGATCAAGAAAAACAAGAAGTCTGGTTCTGAAATGGCATGAGTAGGTGGAATAAACCAGTTATACAACTGTCCTGACTGGATGGGGAAAGAAAGCATGGCATTTGGGAGTGAATAACTTCAATGCTCAACATTATTACGTCTACATACTCTGAGACAGTGTTTCAAGAGTACAAATTTTTTAGTACAAGAAGGTGTTTTCAGAAGAGCATTTCACAAGAGTGTTATAGATCGGGAGAAGGATAAAAAGAAATATCAGTTTTCTTGCTGTTTTCATCTGAAAAAAAAAATCTTTTTAAGAAAGCTTACAATAAAACATTCCTGGAAATGTCATTAATTTCAGCAGATTAATTAACATCTAGACTTTTATAATACCATCTCAATTATATGACTCTAATAAAAGCAGATCTAGTACTAAGAAAATAAGGCTAGGTTTGGAAAGTCATCTGTAGATGTTCCTGTGAGACCCTGACTTTGTCACCATGTAACTGTGCTTTGACTGCTGCCCTGGATGCAAACTGTTCTGGTGTGGGCTTGCTGAAAGCTCCTTACTGTACCAAAGGACAAAACATGGTTCCTGCACTGCTCAGGTTCCCTCTGTGGAGGTCCACGCACTTGGGCCTTGCAATGCATGTGTCAACTCAGTCTGCCACCAGATATCTAACTTGTCCTTATGTCAGTGTCACATTGCTAGTGATGGGTAGAAAAGGCAACCATGGGGACCTTGACATCTTCAAGGCAAATAGAATATATAGAAAGCCCAAATTCAGGTTTCCTTTTGAGTACAGAGGTTACTGAGCTTCAAGATAAGGCAAGAGCATTTTCTGTCTGGTGACATGGTACTGTTGAGTCAGGTCAGACAGGCTGTGTATATGTTTTCCTCCCTTAAACAAACTTCTAGAAACCCTCTCTATGGGAGAACTTGCTCATTGTCTGGGCCTCGTGTTTCTATGTTGGCCTGAGAAGCTGTTTAGCAGCAGTGCACAAGCAAGAAACACAGTTAACACTGCAATGAAAAATCTGAGATAAAAATAAAGCAATTGATCTGAAATATAATAAAATCTCTCAGGTGTGAACTGCTGTTCTTCACTACTGCAATATTTTTGGCCAGATTACAGTTGTTCCTCATGGATAATTCTGCTTGCATTTGATGATTCAGAAGAGGGCATTGCGAAGATAACACTGTAGATTTAATGAAGCTCTCTCCTCATGCTAGATTTCCACACAAAATTTGACAAATACTCATGCTTTTACCAGTACTTCTGGGGCTATTCTGTGTTTAATGAAAATTAAAGATATGTCCAAGTATATTCATCCTATTTGTATTCTGAGAACAGATATTTAATTCATGTTTATCTAAGGCAAATAAGACATCTCAGTGAGTGTCCTTGTATTCTGTACTGCAATAACTGAATTCAGTATATTAAATTAGTGCACTCACTAGAAATATTTTCTTTGTAAGTGGTTCTGAGGACAGACAATGTCTCCACCTTAAAAATGGACCTTAATCTTAATGAAAGCTTTCAGAGCCAAAACATCGAGGTGACCTTATGGAACACCACGAGTTAGATCTTTTAGTTAATATTGCACTCTGAATATACTGAATTTTCCTGAGAAGACTGTAGTGGAGGAGTGATCCACTGAAACTAGTTTTTATTCAGTTTTGGGTAGTAGACTCATATTCCATTGGTACTGTATTTTTCCTAGATACCGCTTGTATTTGTTAAGACATGTTTGAAAAGTCCTAACATTCTCCTTCTCTCAGAAAAAGGCCGATTAGCTTACCTTCCAGACAGAGTGTGAATATTTGATGGATAATATGGATCAGTATCATTTTTATTAGAATAACTTCACTGTTTTATTGCCATCATTGTCACTATTTCACACTTAAATAAACAGCATTTTTTTCTAATAATTATAGAACAGCTCAGAAAATATCAACAAAAAGAATCATGACAGGAATGTGTCCATAGGAGTAACCATATGGACACCATATTGATGGCTATGAAATCATAATGATTGCATTCATGTGCCACTATGCCATTCTTTCTGGCGACACAAGTTAGCTTAATTAATCTCATGTAGACTGGCTTTAAGAGGAAGTTATAGTTAAGCCATATATCCAACACAATCTTATTTATTTACAAGAAAATATAATATCCTCTCACCCTGAGCATTAGGATCAAATTGGAAATGGTTTTTGTTTTCACTGCCTTGATGCACTTCTGATCTTGAACTCTCTGCTGACAATTCTCTCCAGGTTACATGCTGTTGTAGTTTAAGCTATGTTGAGCTTTCCCCAAAGTTTCTTAGCACTTGTCACACAGAAGCTCTCTCTGCTCAACTTTAATTTACCATACTTTTATTTTTGAAACTTTTGATGTTATTTTAACTTCAACACAAAACTAGTATAAAGAAGAATCAACATTTTAATTGTAGGTGACTATTGCTTTAGATTGAGAACAGCAGAACAAGAGAAAACAAAAACAGTATGCAATATTTGTGTTTTCTCTGCTTGCATTGACGTGGCTGCCTTTCCTTGCAGCCGTGTTTCCGTGTTTAGAGATCTATTTAGCAATGATCAAGAAGATGCTCAATGTTTCTGTGATGGAGTTAAACAGTTAAACATTCTGAAATCCAGCATGTAATTCAGATTCTCCTATGCCTGTAAACTGACCATCAATCATTCATTGCAGTTCTTTTTAACACCTGTACACCAAGTGAAACAAAAAATATACATGAAAAATTTCTCTTTAACCCCAGCAAATATAGACTATTCGAGAATTACCAGCATAAAGAAACCCATTGTACACCAGAATGCTGCCAATAGCTCGCTGTCCTTTCCTAGAGATGTAACAAGAGGGGGAAAAAGGAACTCTTAACAGCTGTTGTGAGAGTTGGAGGTACCAAGCATTTTGGTACCACTGTTCCCTTGTCAAAACAGCACCCAATTTCAGGCAAAGGAGTCAATTATTCATCTGTGGATGAGAGTAGAACATTGAATGGTGGCTTTTGTTCAGTGCTTAGAATTAGGGATGAATGGCTGTACCTCAAGTATGCAGCTAACTGTGAGAAAAGAAACATTGTTTATCTTCTGTTTTAGTATAGCCTTACAACCTCACCACAAAAATTGCTGTGCTTGTCTGAGTTTTATTATAATCTCTTTTATGTATTGTCATGGATCCAAACTATCTTATGGCTCACGGTAGACCCCAATGATCTACTCTACCTACAGTTGTACATTTTCATAGGTATCATACTTGCATCTGGAAACATTGGATATTTCAATCCAACACAATATTTATCAAAAAATTAATAGAACAGGTGATTGTCCTCTGTGTAAAACTCAACATCCCTCTCCCCACACACAAACTTTTGGCTTAACCAAGAGAACTAGCCTGAATTAGATGAAATGTATGAGAGAGATGGCAGCATCATACTGGATGCTGACCATCAAAGGACATGCTTAGTTTATTTAAACAAGTTTGATTACCAGTTTCAAAGAGTTTTTTCAGTACTGTTTTACAGAAGAAATGCTAGGAAGACAGGATGAAATAATAACATATTTACTTGCGTAATACCTGCATTACTCACATCTTCAAAGTTCTACATACGTTTAAGTGCTGTACTTGGAATACAAGATGTACTAAATGATAGAAGAAACAATGTATAAAATATAGAGCGATTATAAATTAAAAACATATTCCATAGTCTAGATTTATTCCTTCAGCATGCGTAAAACTAGATGAGGTATATCTCAGGTTTGTGTCTGAGTTCTCAAACTAAAACTGAGATTAATTTTGTGTCCTTACCCCCAAAGGTCATGATAAACATAAAACCACAACATTATGTATAAAATGCTTTCATACAGTGCAAATAAGACTAGGTGGGACCTTCTGTATCCCTGAGTTAAGTTGGGTATTCACGGGCAACAGTCCCATATAATGCTTTTTGTATATTTATCAATTTCTTCCTTGAAATCTGCAGGTATTTTTAATCTTCACTACTCTTAGTAGGGAGCTGTTTTTACAATGTTACTGTTCTGACTGGAGATCTTGTGATTTCCAGCCTGAATAGGTTTATCAACAGGTTATACCATGCCTGCCTGTGTTGTGCTAATATCACAGAATTACAGAATTCACACAAATGACAAATGAAAATATCACCTATGGGTGATATTACAGTTTTGCATAGACAGCCTCGCTATTTTCAGCAGATATGTATATATGTCACAGAATCACTGAGAAGAGTTAACTCCGTGGTTTTAGTCGCCTTAACAAGAATTTATACATATTGATAAGATCCCCCCCAAACCTTCCCTTCTCTAGGCTGAACAGCCCAAGCTCTCTCAGTCTTCCCTCAGATGGGAGATGCTTCAGTCCCTTTATCATCTTTGTGGCCCTTCTTTGGACTCTCTCCAGTGTGTCCATGTCTCTCTTGTACTGGGGAGCCCAGTACTGGACCCAGCAGTACAGATGTGGCCTTACCAGTGCTGAATAGAGGGGAAGGGTCAACACCCTCAACTAGTCTTCATTTTTTTTAGGTTGACCAACTACTTTTAAAAATATTTTTATAGATAAGGTTTGCCAGACTGATTAAGAAGATGTTAAATTAAAAAAGAAAAGTTGTGATATTTTTAGAAATACAAAGAGATGACTCTCTAGCTGTAGTAAAAGCAGTAATAACACCTCACGCTTGCAGTATTTAGAGCATTTCATCCCAGAATCTGAAAGGTTTTAAAGACATTAATTGTCATTCCAGCTCATCTCCAGCTTGGGATTAAAATGCAATGATATTATTACTTCTGTTATACAACAGATAAACTAAGGTGTAATAAAACTCCATGACTGACCACTATTGTAACTGCACAGCAAAATCAGGAATATTGTCAGCTTTCTATTATCAGGGACAGTGGGCTGTTGGAATACCACAGATAATGGAAAAACAGAGGTAACATAAGGACTAAAAAACATGCTGCTGCAGTGTAGAAACTCAGGATGGCAGAATTTCTGTCCTGGACACTGACTGCCAGACCCAACATGCTGCCTCTTATATAGTACGTATTCCTCAAATGCTGGGAAGTGCCATGCGGACACCCAGCTGTGGGGAACCAGCTTGCATCTGATAATGCCATTGTTGAACAACAGCTGGACATAAATAGCTGGGGCTAAAGCGCCGCTTCACCTATACCATAGGTAGTCTCCAACTAAATAAACAACCCTCAGTAACTGAGAGTTCATAGTACAAGCAAGAAGCCCAGACAACCTTGCTCTTGCTTTTCCTTTCTTAGTAATAAACAGTACTGGTCGCAGAATAAGCCATTGATCCGTTTTGTAGGCAACCACAGTAATGCGGAAGACTCACTTGGGATTAAGGTTGAACTTACTGTTGTTCTTTATTTAAAGTTTCAAAAATATTAAAGAGTTGGCTTCAGAGGAAGTGTCCAATAACACCCCCAAAACTGAGAGTATAGATTTTAAGGTATTTCTTTTAATATGTTTATTATTCATTTTTATTTACCAGACTTTTGAAACATTTTTTTAGGGAAGAAAGGATTTTTCCCCATTGCAGAGTAGGCAACTGGTCTGAGGAAAGCAACAGGCTTTAAAATGCACTGATTTAGCCTGATATTCAAAAAGAGCTGCACAGTTTTAATTTATACTACAATTGCTTGTATTGGGTTTACATGGCAAGATTTTGGTAGCCGGGGTGCTACAGAGGTGGCTTCTGTGAGAAGCTGCTAGAAGCTTCCCCTATGTCTGACAGAGCCAATGCCAGCCAGCTCCAAGACGGACCTGCTGCTGGCCAAGGCCGAGCCCATCAGCGCTGGTGGTAGTGCCTCTGGGATAACATATTTAAAAAGGGGAAAAAAAACCCCCAAACTGGGGCGGATCAGCAGCCAGAGAGAGAACATGTGAGAGAAACAACTTTGCAGACAACAAGGTCAGTGAAGAAGGATGGGGGGGAGGAGGTGCTCCAGGCACCGGAGCAGAGATTCCCCTGCAGCCCGTGGGGAAGACCATGGTGAGGCAGGCTGTCCCCCTGCAGCCCATGGAGGTCCACGGTGGAGCAGATATCCACCTGCAGCCCATGGAGAACCCCACACCAGAGTAGGTGGATGCCCGAAGGAGGCTGTGACCCCGTGGGAAGCCCGTGCTGGAGCAGGCTCCTGGCAGGACCTGTGGCCCTGTGAAGAGAGGAGCCCATGCTGGAGCAGGTTTGCTGGCAGGACTTGTGACCCCGTGGGGGACCCACGCTGGAGCAGTCTGTTCCTGAAGGACTGCACCCCATGGAAAGGACCCATGCTGGAGCAGTTCATGAAGAACTGTAGCCCGTGGGAAGGACCCACGTTGGAGAAGTTTGTGAAGGACTGTCTCCCGTGGGAGGGACCCCATGCTGGAGCAGGGGAAGAGTGTGAGGAGTCCTCCCCCTGAGGAGGAAGGAGCGGCAGAAACAACGTGTGATGAACTGACCAAAACCCCCATTCCCCATCCCCCTGCGCCGCTCAGGGGGAGGAGGGAGATAGAGAATTTGGGAGTGAAGTTGAACCTGGGAAGAAGGGAGGGGTAGGGGTAGGGTTTTTTAAGATTTGGTTTTATTTCTCATTATCCTACTCTGATTTTGATTGGTAATAAATTAAATTAATTTTTCCCCAAGTCAAGTCTGTTTTGCCCGTGACAGTAATTGCTGAGTGATCTCCCTGTGCCTATCTCAACCCACGAGCCTTTCGTTATATTTTCTCTCCCCTGTCCAGCTGAGGAGGTGAGTGATAGGGCGGCTTGGTAGGCACGTGGCATCCAGCCAGGGTCAACCCACCACATTACTACAAGTGATTGTATCATTTGGAAAATTACCTGCTTTAGGCAAATGGGGTGAAAGATACTGCATATAAGGGGAAGAAGGAGACAAGCTGTCTTTCCCAGTTCTTCCTGTCCTCAGCTCTATGTGCTGACAGTAGCCATTTTCCAGCATTTTGCCCTCTCTAGATTAGACTATAGTAGATACACTCACTAGTTCATTAATACCTACAGTTTGCCCTTGTCTGCAACCAAGGGAATCCCTTTCCATGTGTTCAGATGCGGTATATTAGACAGAAGTGAACTGAAAATTAGTTGGGACATCTGTAGGAAAATACGAAAGATTAATTTTAAATATTTCGGTATGAGAAAGACTGTTGATCCTGGGGATTTCAGAAGTGGTTAAGCGTTATGTAGATTTTTAAAGCAGGTTACTAATCACTTTCTTCTAAGAAAATAATTATTTTTTAGTTTGTGGGGAGTCACCACTTTTATTGATACCTGCCCATGACACACCGCCCTCTGAATGAAGTCACTTCACTACGGTATGGCACATATGCCCATCTGTCAGGTAGGGATATTGACACTTCTGTCCCAAAGATATTGTGAGGACAAATCTTAAAAAAATGTGAGACACTCAAGTGCAAATTTGAGATCTATATTACAAATACTTTCTATATGGAGGTTTACTTGTGAGCAGTCCTTGATATTTGGGCAGATGATCTTGATGCTGTGCTGACCTGTTTGTTAGGCGTGGTACCCATGTTCCAGTGCTACCTAAAACTCTCTTACTTTGTCCATGCCTCCTTCCTTCTTTCTCTGTTTTTCTCTCCATATATATGTATGAAATTGCAACATATTTGAAGAAAATATTTAGACGACATCCTATAGAACTGAGAGATTTCTGGGTTTCATTTACACATTTTTCAGCATATTATGATTATCTCAGTTGCCTTTGCTATTCAAAAGCATGTGTCAAACATTTTGTGAAGAAGGCAAAGGCTGGAAGCTAGTAACTTCTGGCACCAGAAGGAAGGCTCCTGTTCCACCTGAAGGCTTGCAACTATGGGACAGGTTCACTGCCTTCAAAGCTGAGGAGGAGCTGGGGGTGCTTTCAAGTGTATCATCTGGTCTGACTTACCTTAAGCCATGTAGGAGCACCAGGAAGAATTGGAGAGAGACAGCAGAGTGGGCAACTCCCTGCTGCATGGGACAGAGGCACCCATCTGCCAATATCTGACCTGTCATCTACAGAAGTTTGCTGCTTGCCGAGGGCTTGGATCTGGAATGTTGTGGAGATATGGCCAAAGTTTCGCCGACACTATTGACTATTACCCCATGTTGTTCTTCCATGTGGGAACCAATGATACTGCCAGAGGTCCCTTCCTACCTCAAGCATTTTGTGATTGATTCTGTGATTCTGTGGTTTTCCAGAACAGGTCATGGCCCATTGTTTGCTTATGAAATCTTTGAGACTATTAATCATTTGGGGTGTATTATTTCTGATTGGATATGCAGCTGTTTCTTCCTATCTCTGCCAATATATGCCTGAGAGTGAGAATTTGGTGAGTGAGAGTATTTGTTAATAATTTCAGTTATAAGGTCAAAAGTTATCTGCTGTTGAATATTTTTCAGCAATAGTTGAAAATTTGCTGTAGCATTGTTGGTCAGTAAACTATTGTTAGAATATTTATGGAAAGCACATCAAATGAGGAAGGTTCTTTGCCAAAGTCACTAATATTTTTCTTTGAATGCCTACAGAAACATGTTGATTCAGTGTGAACTATCACTACTGTTTAAATAGCTGGTTTCTTAGTCACCATATGAAAAGATCAGTTGTTCTGCAGGGAAAAGGTTATGCTGTCTGAGTCTGAATTTCTGTTTCCTATAGCAGAAATTCCAGATGAGCATCCGGTCTGTGATCTACAAATACATTTAAAATGTTATATATGGAAGCAAAATGAGCTCAGTGTCTGTGCACCTACATGTCTTATGTTGCATCTTCCTCTCTCTTTGCTTAGTGATTACTGGCTTAGTGCTGTTTTAAAGAAAAACAACACAGAAAATGAATTGTGTTTGTAATATCATTAGACTTACCTAAAGATACAGAAAATTCATCTTAGTTTCATAATAATTTTTCAAAGCTCATCTAGTAATAAATTTTAACCATACTTCTCTATTGTACAAAATAGGCCATACACTTATATGCATGTTGCGTGACCCATTAAATTAAATATACCACTTATGATGCCTAGCATACACAGAAATATTTGCAGGATAAAGAAATGTAATTAGATTTGCCTGCCATGAATTGAATGCTTTATGCTTGATCTTGCTTTTAAATTCCTTAGCTCCATTCTGCTTTCAATGATCTCCTTTAATACATGGAAAACCTTTGAAGAAAGCATGTCAGTTCAGGTAATGTGCCAATCATTTCTTCTCCTGATGGCATTAATAATTGTGTCCCTGATTCAGTCTTATTCTCAAACAAATGCTTTATACTTTACACAAGTAGCCCTTCTGAACCAAAGGGACTATTCAATACAACTGAGCATTTCAGCATACTGCATTATGTTCTGAACTAGGGACTAGATTAATTAAGCTTTAGTTCTGTACTGTTTCCTGTTGTTCCCAATAAGACTGACGTATTAGCAAACCCACCCTCATGGAGAACTTTGAAGTTTTAGGGGCTAAAGGTGTATTTACTCATGTTTGCTGCACGAGACAATTTTCAGGTAATTTCAAAAGGGCGAGACAGAGACAAAATTAAACATTAGGCTATGGTTAGGCATTATGTTTACATTTATCTATACGATATTACATTCAACTTTAATGCATGATAATGCATTCCCTTCTAATTACCTTTCTGGGCACTTTTATGGCCCTTGTCAGAGTTGTATCTGGGCATCTTATAATCATTAATGGGTTTTATCTTCACTAAGCACCTGAAAGGTAGGAACATAATGAGCTCTAAAACAATAAGAATGGAGATAGAGTAGACCCTAACTTACGAGGTTAAATAACTTCTGTTACACAGAAGCGAGCAGCGATTTGAAAGTATACATCTAGGGTACAATCCTCTATCCTAGTCACTAATTTACACTTCACTTACTGATTACTTAATTTGATCAAAAAAGTTATTGAATAGCAAGATTTATTCTTTTGTTTAGTGATCAAAGTTTCATTACTGTCTTTGGTACCAGTACATTCTTCTCTCTTAAAAGTAGACGATTTAGATTCATTATTGATTTTTCTTCTTTATTTATGTTGTCCGGTATTTCTCCTTAAAAGTCCATCTTAATACTCTGGGTTTGGTTGCTTTCCCCGCCCCCCATCCCCAACACATATTACCCACTTAGAAAATGAGTTTATAAATTATTTTGACCCTGAGAGAAGTAAAACCAGCCACAACAATCACGAAACATGTAGTTCAAAATAAATACCTGGACTTTCATGATAGCTTTAAAACTTACTTGGGCTTTTGATCAAATATCAAAAAGAGGAGGAATTCAGGGTATATTCAGTATTTCTAAAACATTCATGGAGGGTCCCACATTCATTTTTGAATAGATAGATATCGGATAGATATCAGATAGATAAAAAAGAAAGCACCAAAGACATAATGTAGGGCTGCAAGCTAAAAAAACCCTAAATCAATCCACTTCCCCCAATGCTTTCAGCCTTTATGAAGGAATTGTATTTACATGTAAGAACTATTTTTAAGAAGAAAACAAGAACTCAACTGCTGGAAGACTGATTCATTTACTAAAATCTTCGGAAAATCTCACCAAAAGAGGGGAAGAATGGAAAAATGGACAAATCTTTTCAAAGAGGATTTACCAGATCACTAACCAAATTTTTTTTTTAATTTCACTTTTAAAGGAAAGCTTTAATGTTGACAGTGATAATAGGTGCACTATGTCAAAGACAGTAATATTAGATATGTTCCATTTATATACATATTTTTGGTAAAAACCCCCACCTTGCTAATAATAAAACCTAAAAGTATGTGTCATAGGATAGAACCGTAAAATCCATAGTGTACTCATGCTAGAAAACTGGTTATATGTGAAGATATATTAAATATTATTATGTTTCAACAGCTCTCAGGAAAACAAGGTCACTAAAGAGCAGATGTCAGCAACTCTACCCAATCTAGCCTTTCATAAAACACAATAACAATTAATCGAAAAAGTAAATGAAGTCTAGAACACTTATGTTGGTTGAAAGCAAAGGACAACACTTCTAAATACCATAATGAAAATGCATCAAAATACCAAGATACATGCTCTCCCTGAAGATGCGGTTATTTGCAGTTTCAGGAGACCAGCCTAGTGACCGATCACCATTTCAGGGTCAAATTCTGAATAAAATAAGTTCTAAATAAACAGGTATGGGTGAGAATGGGAAAAAATGGACCAAACATATTTTGAAAACTACCATAAGCAGAAGAAACGCTGAGTTGTGGAAAAGCTAGAATGTCCAAAGCATAACCATTGGAATAGACAAGCTCCATTGCTAGCAAAAACCTTGCAGTTTCCATGGACAGCCGTTTAGATCTGTACTTGCTCTGATCACTACAAGTAAGGATAACTTACGTTCCTATTTACTGTTGTTGCACTCTGGATTATAGAAAACCTTGAAATTCTCGTCTGTATGGGATTTGAAGCATAGCAATGCAGTCATGAAGAGACAGTGTAATCAGATAAAAGTTGTCAATCATGCCTCATTGAGATGCACCTAATTATGGTATAAGCTTTCAGATACATCTTTTGGACAGCGTGGGAAATTCCCACCTCTGCTTCCTCTTTGAAAGAGCCAACTGTGCCCTTCAAACCTGATAAAGATTCTCTGTTTTTCTTTTCCATTTCAGTTAGAAGTCCTCATGAACTTTCCCACTCAGGCTTCATCCAGGACTTTGGGACCACCGGCCACCTGCCAGGCTGCCTTGTGAAAGCAATCTAAGTAATAGGTGACTTTAATCATAAATTGGCAAGAATCTCTATCAACAGCTGGCATTGGGGAGGCTGTGTGGATTTCTAAATTCTAAAGTGGTCAAAATTCTTCAGACTCTATTTCAGTATTTCCAGCGTGATACTTGTCTTTAATGGAATGATAAGTGCATCTTTCACTCATTTGGCTAGGATTCATGCCTGTCAGTTTGGCTCATCTGTTAATTTTTTCATTGTTTTCTTTTTTTTTGAACTGTGTTCTATCACATAATGGTCCCTTTCATTTTACGTACAGCAAGATCAATTTGAGGTCAAGTTTTGCCTTGCTGAGTTGAGCTGAAAACAAGTGTTTTTGAACCGCGTGTTGCTCTCTCCTTTTTTAATTTTTTTTTTTTTAATATGTATCTTTTCAAATTCTGAAAACATAGGCTACCAGGGTGCATAAAAGTGGATAGATGAATCTTAGGATTTTATTCTTTGATTTGTTTCTTTCAAACCATGGACATCATCATGTTCAACCTTTAGATGAAGTTTAAATGAAGTTAGTGAGTAAAACAAGACAAACACAGCTAGTAGCTTTTGCAGGCTGCACTGCCAATGCAAATCTTTAACTGCAAATCAGATAATATCTTTAACTGTGTATTTTTATGTAACAATGGTGCTTGATTTATAATGAGCACAAACTACTTGCACAACTACTATGTTACAGTGGGTGTCTTTATTCTCATCTCACCTATACTTATTAGAAATATCACATAACTCAGTCAAAGTTAATAGAGTTATTGGATTAAAATAAACAAGAAACTAACAGTCAAAAGAAAGAACCTCCACACAATAAAAATGCAAGAAACAGGCTGTCATTTTTATTAAAACACTACTAAATTTCAGCGAGTGTAATTTATATTATGAGGCTTGTACATAGCAGAGAAATGTGATCTTAATCTTTCAACAAAGAAGTTGTTTAATTTTTCTGGCACTGCATTGCACTAGCAGCTCCTCTTGAGTAGCTTGTCTTTTGCTAAATCTAGGTGCTTTCACTAGTCACTGAATTCAAACTCAGTTAATGAAAGAAAACCCTTTAAAAAGTGTTAATGAAATTTCCTTGGATCTCTAAGAGCAATATGATATGTTTACATGTCAATATCAACTGAGAGTTATTTTGTGTCTTAAGCTGAGAAGATGTTTCTCTGATGGGAGAATTATGACAGAAGAAACAGATTTACCCCAGGAGCCTAAAATAGGCTTTTAATTTCATAGAAACATAGGGGAAAAAAAGAGAGGAAAAAGTGCCTGATTACAAAAATAGACTTGTGTAGGCCTGGTATGACTGGTAAGGATAAAACTAAGTTCACTGCCATGTTGTATTTGCTACTATGAGATTATCAGACCTTGTGTAGGTCTGTAGTAATATGCAGGTAAATAAGTGTGAATTTTTATGCAAATTTTTTTACTGCCAAATCAAATACCTAGTATGAGCCCCCAGTTCTGTGTAGGTCACTTCTCGGTAGTATAAACATTGGGAATAAATCAAACAGTATCTCACTGTGGGAAATTCTTTCAGACAAACAGATTAGCCCAGTCCAAGGTATGCTATACAAACAATGGTGACACTAGAGAGCTCATAGGTCATGAGATAAACTTAAGATAAAATAGTACAGGGAAAGCTTAGTGTCCTTCCAACCTGCAGATACCAGAACATACAATGAGATGGAAATTTATCTGTATTAGATAAAACTGAAATAAAATAAAAACTCCAGTGAATCTACACTCTCATAAAATATATTAATTCTAGATCTGCACGGTTTGCACTACATCAATTCTACTTAGATCCGTTTGACTGTAAAATGTTACAGTCTCCTCCTCCCATGTAAGCAATGAGGAACTCTAGATTCCTGTCCTTGGTCTACTTTTCTTCTACCGCTTGTTAACTCTGGGTATTCCCATTAGCAAATGCATCTGTATCTTTCTGTGTTGTTTCTTAAGTAGCTTATATTTAATGCAAATCATTGTCTTTGCAGATCGTTCAGGATCCACATATACCATATACTTTTCTCATTCACACAGAAAGTTTGCTTCTTGGTGCTTATTGTTTCATATGAGCATGTATACAGGAAAGGAACTCATTATGCTCTTCAAAACATCCTAGCAACTCTCCTTTGCTACTATGACTACAAAAAATGTAATAAAAAACCCAAAGATTTTGACAATTAGGCTGCTGCCTCTTGGTTATCTTGATTTTCTTATAATGAGCATAAAGAAATGGGTATTCAAATTCAAAAGTCATCTAAAAGACATCAAATCCGGGTCAGATACTTGCACTCTAAAAGTACATATTTCTCTATTTTATTTTAAGGAGAACTTAGGGTGAATTGATCAGATGTGTACACATGCTTGGTAGTTATGTACAGGTGAGTGAAGGGAATCAGTGCCTTTTATGGGGATATAATTTTCTGTTGCACTGTCAAGCTACCGGAGGTGTTTTCCTTTTTTTTTAAAAACTTGCTCATCAGTCTGTGCTTATTTATCTGTGATTGCTCTTTTAAACTGGAAGCTCTTCATCCAAAGGATGGTCTTATTATTTTCTTTTGTACAGAGCTAGTGGTACGGTCAGTAGCTGAAAATTCAACATGCAACACTGAAATAATGATCAGGGACAAATTCCCAGTGGAGGGCTGAAATTACATACCAATAATTCTAAGTTCCAGCATCTGAGACCTTTGCTGCTACTGGCTGTAACAGGCTTTATTTTTCAAAAAATTCTTGCATGATAGATCTAGAGCCTCTGGCAGAGATATAATAATCTGTAAACTTAGTGTCAAACACCATGGATTTATAACATTTCATGATTCAAATAATTCCATGATTTACAAACTCAATTTCCTTATAGTTTCATAATTAATTTGTAATTCTGTATTTACACAGTGTGTAAGAGACAATCACTTTTGCAAAGCAGCTTTTAAAAACCTGCAGTGAATAACAATATAATTTTCACTCATACTGAACTCTAATTCACAGTGGTAAGTTTGTCAGGCACCTTTAAAAGAAAAGATGTAAAGTGTTAAGGATAGTCTGTTTTTAATATAACATTTTCTTTGTGAGAAGAACATGCAGACATGATCTTTGAAAGTAACATTTATAAACATAATTAATGAAGAAAATATTGCCTAGCCCAAATTAAAGGTCGTACAAATGCTTTGAACTCCCCCCAGCTGTGCATGAAAATGTAACAAAGATGTCATCCCTATGTGTACTTAGAGATTTGTTTACTCTCCTTTGTGACAAAGAGCTGTACAGAGGGTGCTTGGTAATGAAAAGTATTTTGAAAACCATTAGATAAAATATTAGTAAATACAACTGTATAGTTCTACTTTCCATTGAATTTGTGTTGCTATTTTTCAATAAAAAATATACATGAGCATTTGTTGCCATATTTACTTCTGAATAACTTAACTTCTGAATAAGAGTTTTATAGGGAATGGTGGTGACACACAATAGATGTACATATAAACCAGATGTTAACAAATGAAACAGGACCTTGGAATAGAAGGAAAATAAGGAAAATTAAGATTGGTTTAGATAAGGTTTGGATGCCTACGGACATTATCAATTTTTTTGTTAAGGGAGAGAGCTATACTGGACTAGCTGCTACACATTTCCTCCTCAGTTTTTCTCCACTTTCACCTTTCACAACTGCTTCAGAAGGAAGGCAGGACTATAAATTTCGGTTACTGTGGTTTGAGAGATGTTCTGTAAGTCAACGTTTCTGATCACATGAAGTATCACTATGAGCTTAATTACTATTCAAAGTAGTGGTGTTGGACACTTCCTTGCTCATATGGCATATAGAGGCACAATTCTTCAAGCAGAAGTGTTCATTCTTTTATTCAATCTTCATAGCCAGACATACAACTATTTAGCAATAACTGTTGTTATGAAGCTTTTGAGAACATGCAGAGTAGAAATGCTGTAATATGCATGCGTGGTTATTCCATGCTTTTCTCTGTTTTAGTTCATTTAGCAGGATATTTCAAACACAGTTCTGGGAGGAAAATTGTGACGTTTTCTTTATGAGCAAAAATTTAGCTTCAACTTCCTCCTCTTTGTTGGAGGTTTTCCAGATTACATACAGTTATTGCCTTGTATCCATATTACCTACAGTTACCCAATTCAGTACAGTTAATTAAATAAAATGCATTTTTATTAGCAAACTTATTTTTACTTTGTTTGCAGCAGGAAAAAATAAACTAAATAAGGTTCTTTCCAAGAGGAAACCTTTGACATTTAATGAATGTCAAAAATCTCTTGATATGTCACTAACCCAAGCAAGAGATTCTGTATAGAATCCATAGGTAAACAGCGATGTTCTGTATCTTAGCTATTCTTTGTAACTTTCCTTTTGGTTAAGGTGCTCATTATGATGAAACTATAATTAAATTATTCTATCTTAGACAAGCCTGTCATAGTCAAAATATTCTTTATTCTTGACCCAATAGATCAATGGGTAGTATTTTATGAGAGAGGGAGTCAGATATTTTCAGAAGAGACAGTATACCTGAAAGAATGAAAAGGTTTAAGAAAGATAATTTCAAAATATCTCATGACTCACAGCAAAATACAGCACTTTATTCTCCTTTCATCTTTTGTGGAAGCTTTTATTGTTCTTATACAACTGCGGAATGCTAATATTTGGGGTTTAGGCAGTGGGTTGGAAAGGGACCATATCTGTTGCTTTGCCTAAACACAATCAGGGGAAAAGGAGGTGAGAAATACATTTAAACATACAAGTCATCAGGTTAAATTAGAGCATTACAAAGGCTACTCCAAATTAGGCTCATTGCTGAAGGATCCAAAAGAGCTCTTTTCCCAGCTCTGAGATACAGAAGGTTTCCTAACCTGACAGTATCTTTCTAAGTTCAGTTATACAAATCAGTGCCCAGAATATTTTAGCAGTATGGGGCAAAGCAACCTCCAAGCAGCCAAAAAACTGCCCTGGAGACTTAACTGTAAAGAAACATATGCATTCTCTTCTATTTGTCAGGATTTAGTTAAAAGCCAGATGGACTGAATTTATTTTTATCCAGTTTTACTGAAAATACCCTTGATTTTTTTAACAGATTTGTTTAGAGAGCTAAATATGAGCTATATGAGGAAACAAAATACATTTGTAACTCCTTCGTATGACTTTCTTTTTTTATGCCCATATAATGCTGCTTGCTTGCTTGCTTGCTTCCTTCCTTCCTTCCTTCCTCTCTTTCTCTCCCCGTCCACCCCCCCACCCCTCACCACTCTCTTTAGTGGAAAATCATGTTAGCTAAATTCTGTTAATCTAATACTGGAATAAAAGTACAGTCAAAACTCAAGAGACTAATCCTGAACTATTGGATTTGATGGGAGTCTTGTAAGGAGTTTTGAGGAGGCCATAAATAAGTTCCATCAATTCTGTCAAACTTATCAGAGACTGAATACTTACAACACTGCCTTCTACTTATTTATTTATGTATTTATTTAATTATTTTTCTGTTTGGGGATCAAAAAAATGAGAAGTGGGCATATGTTGCAAGGAGAAAACTTAATTTTCTTGTGTTATATATGTTCCAGTTGTTTGCACAGTTTTTTTTGATGGGTTTCCTCTCTAGATCACACCTCATTCTCTATTCCTAACATGTAAAAAAACCCCTTAAAGATCATTTTGTGCTGTTGTGCCACATTATTGCTTCATACCTCAGTAAGCCATTTAAAAACAAGTTTATTTACATTTCCCATTGCTGGTTAGAGAGCTCAAGGTTCTAGCAAATCTCTGACTGTACAGTGAAGCATAACTGAATGCTAACTCTGTGTTCACTTTTGCTACTCACCACCAGTTAAATATTAGAGACTCAGAAAACACATTTAAGTGAAGATAGGAGCTAGGCAAAGGTAACTGTGTAATAGCCCCTCAAAAATTACAGTATTGATCTGCTGACTTAGGGTCATCCTGCTGTTATATTTGTACAGAAAAATTTAAAATTTCAAGAATTTCTGTAAGGAAAGAAAGATCCTTAAGAAATATCCATGATTTAGGACATTGTTCCTTCTTTTAAGTATTTAATTCCAAAACCCTAATCGAATATCAGATCAATGCAACCCAAATATTCTACTGAGATTAAGAAACAAGTTAGTCATCCTTTTTCACCTTTACTTTTCAAATCTTTACCAGGGTGAAAAGGTGTTGTAGTACAGATGATACATTGCATTGCATGGAGTCCTTGTCACATGTTGTTAGACTGAGAAAAAACATGAAGGACTGGTTCGTGTAGTGACATGAGAATAAAATTTCAGATTTCATTCTCTTCTCTGCTTTCAAGTCCCTCTGCAAGCTTTTCTCTCAAAATATAGGTGAGAGCTAAAAGATCCTGAGATAATAAATACAGTGTGGCTGTCACTGGCGAGTCACTATCACACAGTTCTTTCTCTTCTTCTGCCAAGGTAATTCATTCCTTTGCACACATAAGGGCGGGGGGAGGTAGAGCAAAAACTGAATGACATAATGTTTGCTAATTTGATAAACAGTTATGTCATTTATGGACAAACTAATGGATTACAGAGTTAGTGGGACAGCCAAGGTATCAAACATGAGTACTCTGATTCTGTTTCCAAGTCCTTGGAAAAAGACTGTATTATCCATCATTCTTACAGCTGAACAGTTTGCAAAGTGTCTTTCAAAATCTTTTAATTTTTCCTGAAATGTGGCTTCAATGAATTCCTTGTGTGAACTCCTCAATAAAACAGACTTTTAAAATTTTAAATTTTTATTAAGCGCATTCAAAAAGTTAGTTTGCCCTTAGGTGGGAAGTAATAACAGGACAACGATCACAGTTACTTGCTCCTTTAGTTATAGGGAAATTAAATCATTCCTAGGTACCAAAGAAACTGTTTGTCACACGGGAACATACACACCTCTGTATGTTCACATCTACCAAAAATAACGTTCATCTTATTGTACCTTAGATACCATGCATCTTGGAATGTTATTGATTTACTCTATCTGACCCTCAAAGTAAGAGACGGGGGGAATTTATAACCATGGTGAGACTGATTCAAAAGAAACTACTGCATGCAGTCAGCTTTGGTTGTGTACAGCAAATTAGAATATGTCTTCAATATTCTGGGAACAAATTTCGACCTGAATAAAACAAAACCTTGAGAATCAGCAGTATGTAAATCATTCATGAATAGAGCTTCTATTTTCTTGTAACTTGTAGCTATTTACTGTAAATAGGGACGGATAATCTCTCATGTAAGGTGATCATTGCCTAATTGTAATACAAAACGGGTATCTTTCAGCATACTGGGCATAATATTGTTGAAATTGTATAAAGCAAAACTGAGCTAGACTAAAATATCCCTCAGAGCAAATTGCTTGAAATGAAACATGGCTTAAGTGGGTATTTAGTTCTTAACAATATGAATGATCTAGAAGAAAAAAAAAAAACATCATTGGAAGTATTTTTTCTTGGTGATGAAAAATTCACCAGTTAGTGATAAATAATAATGACAGGTAAATTACACAGCTTGAATGCATAAATGAGATCAGTATCTGTATTTCAGTCACAAATAATTAATACAATGTTTTTCACAAAGCTAGATTTGACTTAGATTTTTTAGTTTGGGGTTGAAAAGTACTTTTGTATGCAATGGTAGTGAACGTCCAGGTACGACGTTCTGGTGTTATATTGCCTTACATGAGCTGTGTGATACAATACGTAAAAGACTGTCTGGAAATCAGAGTTCTTGGGACTGTCTTGGGAGATAGCAGGGGGTATCAGGCAGGGTTTAAGAGAGGATATCACTGTTTTACATAACATAATGTTGAAAAAACTAATGTGGTTCCCAAAAGAGCTACAAGAACAATTCAGGGTCTAATAAATTAACACTCAGGTCTTAAGGCCATAGACGTCCTATTTGGCAAAAGGAACTTAAAAGCATATATAAGATCCTGTAGATGAAAGCTGACCACAGCCCATTCAGATTTAAAACAGGGGAAACTTGTGCAGAAATATAATTACCAACTGGAACAGTTTGCCAAGAGATGGAGTGAACTCATAACTTAAAAAAGTCATTATAATGTATCTGTGGAAGATGTAGTATAGTTCAAACAGAAATTACAGGTTTAGTGCAGGGATTACCAGGGGTGGCTCATAGGCCTGTTTGTGCAGGAAGTCAAGCTAGCCAATCATATGAGTCCCTTCGATTTTAAAGAAGATGAATAAGTGCCAAAAATCCCAATTAACTTCAACAAGTGAACCTTAGAAAAATATGGTAGCTAACAATTATTCTAAGGGATATGTAGTTTCTTCCTCCCAAGTCAAGAAGAACAGATACTCAGTACATGTTCATTCAACACAGGAATGTGGTATTTGAGGTTTGTTCCCTAGGGCTTTTAGAAGCATTATTAAAATGTTAGAGCTGTGACTATCTGGAAGAAACCATGTAATTCTTGCCCACTGAGAGTCAGCAAGGAATTGAGAAGCTTCCTTTTATTTCTGTAGAAATTTGATTTATAAATGCACAGTCAACTTTGAAAATCTCAATCTGAGATTACATGTATTCCCCTAATTATGCTGTAAATTAAGGGAGAGAATAGTCTAAAGAAGTATTTCTTCAGCATTGTTGGTTCATCCTAACAGGTAAATCTCTTTGATGGTTTAGTTCAGTAGCTGCATCTGGTTTTAGGATAGAATAGAATAGAATAGAATAGAATAGAATAGAATAGAATAGACAAGAAAAAATTAGAATGGAGTTTATAGGAAAAATTATGCAGAATTTATTCAATTATGCAGAGGTTTGAAATGAGGTTGGTAGAGGTTAGAAAGCAGAGGCCTTGTGGGGACTGGAGTTGCAGCTGCAGTTCCATGCTAAGGTATTGAGGGCTATTTGCTTTTGCACTGAAAGGTGTTCCTGAGTGCTCCAAGACCCTGAACAACGTCTTTGGTGGTAGACACGTGCTAGGGAAACTTGAGGTATAACCAACCCTCTTCATGAATTAAATGAAACAGGGCTCACTCTCTGGTCCTCAGGACAGGTGTCACAGTGTGGCTCACAGCCATAGAATTAAATTCTTTTTGCTCCAAAAACCAAGGAGATCATATTCATATTGATTACTGGGAACAGTTGCTGGATTGTATTGTCTTGCCAGACCTTTTCAGGAAGAAAGGACCAAGAGTGTGTCAGGGAATGTGCTAACATTAAGCAGTATGGATGACTGTGACAGTGACTAAGCCTGTGCCCTGTTTCTATCTCATATAGAAATAGCCTGAGTGTAGAGAGCCATTCCTAGCCTTCTTGCAGACTCTGCTTTTTCAAGTCTGTGACATATTTGTATGGCCTTGTAGTAACCATTGTTCTGTGACTTCCCATCAATAGTTCTTCACACAGACATTTCTGTTCCCAGTCTGAGCAGATCACTCTGGTCCAGGTATGTCTGTAGTGAAGAGGGTCTGCAGAACACGACTGCGGGACATGGCTTTCAATGTGGATGTCTCCTGATACCTGTCCCTGGATCAGGATCTAGCTTTGGCTTGCTATAGGAAGTGGATGAATCAGGAATCAATCTGGTGTTACAGAAGGTAAAGAGAGGTCCTGAATATGTGAACAAAACCAACAGCTTTTTGAGAATGAGGAAACATAAAGGAGGGTATTGACCTACAAGGCAGTACTGAAAAGGAAGAAAATGGGACTGCAAATTGAAGATGATTCAATTGGAACAGACCGGACACAAGATTAACCACCTGGCAAAACTAAGTGAACCTTAAGTGGACCTAAACTTAAACGAACCCCTCAATTGTTTTTCAGTAACCATGAATATGTCAGGCTGATATTCTGCCTGTTCGGCACTCTGTGTCATGTGGCTATGGCTTTTTATGCCCTGAAACCATTATCCTGTTTGTGGAACTGCAGCCTAAGTCATCACAATGCATGCATGTCTTAAGAAAATTAGCACATACCGATCATATCATCACTCTCCATTTCATCTTTCAGTGGTTAGTTCATTTACGCTTTCATCTGTTTGATCAAGTTTTTAAAATCTGCAGTGGTTTTCAAACTCACTAAATGAAGGTGAGCTGGAGTTTGCTTTACTAGCAGTTTTTATTTCTGTGTAAAATCCTTTAGAAATGTTTTTGTTTGCTTTATTATTTCTGTCTATAATAGGGTGAGCTTCATTTAAACAGAAGATCAGCTTGGTAACTTCTTGGAATTTTGTTTTATGGTCATTTGTGACTAGGTGTCTTCAGTCTCTTTATAGATATTAGCCACATGTTAAAGTATTAATGTAAAAACTTTGGAGGATGTTTCAGAGATATTTTTTTTTTCTTGTTAATAATAATAAATTTTTGTATTTGTATTGCAGTAAGTGTTTCCAACATATTTTTCTCTCTGTATCATATATATGTATAATGTAATATATAGGAAAACAAGTTATGGCTTGTTGGAATCTTAAAGGTTATGTGCACATTAAACCTGAATTTAATTCAAGCACCAGGCGTGCAGATAGGCAGGGCTATACATCCAGTCTTGAAAGAATACAGCCAAAATTTTTAGGGTATCTTTTTTTTTTCTTTTTCTGAACATCCTGCCTGACTACTCACAGGTTCACGATAGGAAAGAAGCTTGAGTATATGAACACAGGTTATTAGGAATGTATAAAAGACAGGCTTTAAGAGAATCAACCTGATAGGTAGAGGCAGATGCATAACACGTCTCACTCATCCCCATGGTGCAGCCTACCTAAATCACGTAGAGAAAAATGTAGGCAAATGTTAATTTTGTCACTCTAAGACTGAGAGCTAGGCCAGGATTTAGCTACTGCCGTCATGGGAAGAGACAAAGGATAGACCTAGGAGGAGAACCAGAAGAAGCACTATTTATATAGGGCTTGCTGTTCCTGTTGTCAGAGGTAAGGACAAAAGAGACTAATACTGCTGCCTTGGTTCAGTGGAGCACCTTCTTCTCCATCCTTAGCAATCACTGCAGCTACATTATCCTCTTGGTGTTTGCAGCAACACGGTCTCACTGGGCTACCCAGGGCTATGCCAAAGGTGAAGTAGGCTGTAAAATCTCGTCCATTTTGCTACCCCTACAACTCTGATGCCAAAGACAACTGCCTCTTTTGTCCAGGGAGTCAGGCAATCTCAAATTCCTTCCTTTCTTGCAGTAGTGACAACCTAATCACATGATGTTTTCTCAGATACTGGGGAATCATAAAATCAAGCTACTACAAGCAAGAAACATTGGAAGGCCTTGGGTTCTGTTTGGAGCTTCATTTCTTTCCCTTCTTTTTGTCTCCAGCAACACAAAAGTACAAGGTGCAGACTCTATGAGCAACCAGCAACAAACTACCACAAGTAGTTTATTGAAACACATCTTGAACTGTTAGAGAAAAACAGTGACAATAGCACTGCCTTTCCTTCTCCTTGCTCATCAGCCTACTTAGTGGCTGACTGAACATCTTTGGTATAGTCTGTGGAAACCACTGGTCAGTACTTCACTTTCTCTTCGCTTTCTTGACAGAGGGAAAACAGGAGGAACAAAAACAGTGAAGAAAAACATTAATGCCAAATAAGGATTAATTTTCCCTCTGGGCTCAAATATGGAAAAAATATACTCAAAATCTGTTGTTTCTGTTCATACGAATTCTGCTACTATTTCTTGTATGTAATTTTTGAAAATACAGCAGAACATGCAGCTGGAGATGGGATTCCAGTCAGTGCTGTACATCTTCTGTGAGGACATAAAAGTCAGGTCCTTTGATTATCAGCAGTGACACCACTACTTACTGCATCTTTTGTTGCCCCAGTTTCATCAGCAGATGCCAAGATTTTGCCTATGTTAACAAAATACTCAGTATTTTATGTTTGATGAGTTTTAGGTTTGCTGAATGTGACTCCCTTTGAAGTTCAATAATTGTCAGAAATGCAATTCTTTTCTTTCAAGACAGAAATATCTAATATATAGTAAAAATATTACTGAGGTAATTTTTTGTTTAAGAATATAGGAAGATAGGGTTTATTAAGGATTAACAGTTTCTAACAGATTAATTTTACTGGGGAGAACAAGGTTTTGGACATAGAAGTCTTGCTGATAATCTGATGTTATTAAGAGCCTATCTAGATTTGTATGTGCTTGTTCATTTTTATAGGTGTATTGGTTTGTTTTAACGCAATATATTATCTCTCCTTACAGACTGTACCTCTGCATAAATGTATGTCAGTAGTCTTGGGCTAGGAATCTTAAAATGACGTTGCACTTACCCACAAACTTGACATGATAAAATCTAGTATATTCATATAAAAAGCAAAAACATTCGTGTATACAGATACTCACACAGTCTTTTCTCTGTAGCTACATCAAGAAGAAATAATACAACTCATTGCTTCTTAGATTATTTTTAGATTTTTACCTTCCTTTTTTTCTTCCATGTTTAACTTCCTGTCCCATAAGACAGTGTTAAAGCTGCTAGAATGCCTTCAGTTTGTGTTTCTTACTGATACATGTTTGGATGTCTTTTGTGTGCAATTATACTTAATTTCCTGGATTTAAAATGCTTGGTTTCATAACAATTACAACGCTATTGGGATTTTACTCTTAAGGCTGGGAATATGTATCATTATTTTAATTCCACTTGTTTAGACATGTCCTTATATATAAAAAAACATAAAATGACTGAACTAGAACCCCAGAGAGAAAGCCATCATGCAATACTTCCAATAAACTGAAGGTAATGACTTTAGAGAAGTTTATCATCTTGTTAGTTCTCAGGAAACATATTCCATATGAAAAAAGTAAGTGCCACAAGTTGAATGCTGAGACTGAAAGATAAGTTTGTCTATATTCGTCATACAAACCAAAAAGATTGAATACTTGATTGAATACAAAAGAAAATCAGTTTTACCTAAGGAAGCATGAGCAGACCCTAAAAAGCCGTATATTGAGTTTTAAATTTCTTGCCCATTCTCTTTAACTCTCTGCCTAGTGTTTTGCTTTAATTGATCTACATTTCCATTGCTTTTGTAAGAGGACCAGTAAACTGCATCTTCAGCAATCAGCAATCTATTCAGGCTAGGAAAGTTTGTGATTGTTTTAAAATACTGCATAGACAAAGTATTTCCCGTTAAGTGAAAGGCTATTTTCCCTTTCTGTATAAATCTGTGACTATTGACCATCTCATAAAGGCTTCTACCGTATTAAATACAACCATAACAGTCCACCAACTGAGTAATCCATTATTTTGTAACACCAGTCTATGCTCTGGAGACGAATTTATTGAACTTTAAAACAGAATGTCATCAACAATCCATTTCATCTAGCTGCATAACACCCTTCTACCAATCATCCAGCGAATCTGTCCTATTTCACTTATCCTGTCCCATTCAATGAACTGTAAGTACATTTTTGCCTAATGATAAGGGCACTGGGGGCCATATATAATTCAGAGGCTGCTTGAAATGCATCAGCCAACTGTCCTGATATGTTAATCCACTCACTGGGGGCTTTCATTTGATGTCTAATGTAAATCCATGTTTGTAAGCTTCAGCATTATTATCATTATTGTAAAAGAAGATAAAAATGAAGCAGTAGCACTGGTACTAATGACACCTGAGAACTGGAGTTGCATACTATGAAAGCTACTTAATATAGTTCCCAAGTGCAAAAGAAATGAATGAACTTTTGCATAGCATTTTGAAAGCACAAAGGAATACTCTGGTAAGTTTTCTTTAACCTAGGTATCTACCTCTAAAAAATTAGCTGCCTAGTTACCAGAAATCCAGGCTATCTTGAGAAAAGAAGACTCTCTCACAGTGGGTGATATTCAGTCATTTCATATGGTGCAGCAACAGAAAGCATAATATATTTACAGAAAATTCAATTTAATTAGAAACTACTATTCAGTCTGCCAAATGAAAAATTCTCTGATGCCTTTTGCATGTACAAAAAGGAAAGAATGAAAAATCTATCTTGCAAGAAATTTACATCAATCAGTTTTTTACAGTCTTTTCTTAAGCTAGCCAAGAGCTTTGTCACTAAAGAAACCAGTAAACAGACTATCTCTTTATTAAAATAAATTAAAAATCTCAAACGTTGGTTAAATTAAATCTATCTGTTGATATTCAGTGATCAGTACAAAATTTTACAAAGTGCTTTATGAAGTAAAATGGTAGATTAATTAAAAGCAGAGCCAAAAATAGCTAGAAACATCGCTTGTCTCCACCCCAGACTCCAATTCCATGATTTATTTAGCCCAGCTGGTGTCCCCCATCTATCAGAGCTTTCTTTGGCCTCCATGTAGATGCAGGATTTTGCTGATCAGAACAGTTGCAAACTTGAGAGCTCAGATGTGTTATCCTTGTAAAAGGAGGAATAGGCATAAAGGTCCTTTAAACTCCGCGACAGACTAGCCTAGTGCTAGTTGTGAAGGTACGGCTTTTTCTTACAAGCCTCACAGAGCCAGTTCTCTCAAAGGAGCTTAAAAGTGCATTGGCTGGTAGCTGAACCCCTTCCCAAGATGATATGCTTCCATGGGTAAGGTGCATTACTGTGCTCTTTGGCATGCTCCACACCATATGCAAATGGATGGGACAGCTGGTGCAAGTCTCCAACAAAATTCAGGCTAAGTCGGCTGAAGTTTTTAGGGATGATGGTGTTATTGATGCAGGGCAAAGAAAACACCTTTATTTTTTTTTTGCTGCTGGGTCTACCATGGACTAAGTTGGGAGTCCTTTGGACAAATTGCAAATACTTCCTTTCAGACTTTGAATTTTTGAAAGTTTTTCATTTATCTACAGTAATGAATATGCACTTGTGTCTGGAATTTGTATAAGTTTATTAACTTTGAACACTGTTGCATTATACAAACTCTTCTGAGAGGTCCAGCTAATCCTTCTATAAGTGGGAAGCATTTGCTTGTACGGTGAGTGTTGAAAAAGACTTCTTGCATGTTATATTTCTTCCAGTGTTGTTAATCCTACAAATGAAATAAGAGAAAAATAAGCTATATAATAATACTAAGAACTGCCAAATTGCTAGAATAAGCTAAAAGAGTTAGCAATGTTGATTATGCATCAGCAAACATCCTTTTAGCCACAGAATCACAAAAGCAAAGAACAGTTGAGGTTGGAAGGGATCTTTGGAGATTATCTAGTTCAACCCTCCTCCTCAAAGCAGGGTCATCTAGGGCAGATTGCTCAGGAATTTGTCCATATGGGTTTTGAATATCTCCAAGGATGTATATTCTACAACCTCTTTGGGCAACCTGTCCCACTGTTCAACCACTTTTACAGCAAAAAAGTTTTTTTATTTTGTTGCTTTTCCTCCTGTCACTGAACACCACTAAAATGAGTCTGTCTCTGTCTTCTTATTCATAGGTTCATTGTCTTTGTGACTCAAGTTACCATTTGGGTATTTAAAATGAAGTGTGACCAAAATGATTTCCTGGATGTAAACTACAGGGGATATTTGTATTGTGCTTGTAGGTATCTTGGCTGATTTTGAAAAAGCTCCATAAAGAACACAAAACATTGATTGTAACCAGGGCTAAATTTGTGGTTGCCCAGAATCTTCTGGGGACATATACAACAGTAAAGTTATTCTGCCTTCAAAAAGAATCTGTTCATATGTAGTTGAATTACAGAACCTACTTTAGTGCAGAGTAAGACTCATTAAAATTATGTTGTATTTTAAAAGCACACAGGATGATTCATGAAGCTCTAAGACATAAGTTGGAATTTGGAATTAAATGATTGATTATTCAACGGCCAACCGAAAATTGTCTTCAAAGAAAACCTAAAATTGCTTTTAGGGGAGAAAAAAAAAACCTGTTCATGAAAGTTAAGAACAGGCAAGCAAACAAGAAACTCAGAAATTCCCCAAACCAACATACTTGTTGAAAATTTCATGCATCTAAATTGCAACTCTTTTATTTCTTTTAAAGTGTCTCTGAATCAAGATTGTCACCTAAGCAAGATGAGATTTCAGCAAATCAGTACTATCTGAATTTTGAAATTGGGTATTGGAAAATATTTCCAACTATTTTAGGCTTGTAACAAGCAAATTTTTTTCATTAACAGTAAAATAAAACAAAACAGCCTAGACACTTCTGAGGATCTCTTGCTGCAGTACTGGAAAATAGCTGATCTGCAGTTGCAAAAGGAATTGTACAAAATCTTATCACATGACAAATTAATTTTTACTTAGGTCACATTGTATCTTTAAAGTCTCTGGCATGTGCTTGAGCAAAATGCTTAGCGAGATTCTCCCACCAGTATCCAGTGAAGCACAATCCCTTCTCCAGTTTCCGGCAGAGGATGTGAGATAGAAAAAGTGGAGGTATGGGAGGGTGAGGAAGGAGAAAGGACGGAAGGGCAAAAAGACATAGATGGTGAAACCAGGCCAAAACTTCATCTGTCCTTTCTTGGGCAGTAGTTTGCCTCTCTGAGCTGGCCTTAGTACTTCTTAGCCTGAGGTTGCCTGCAGGACATGAGGGACTCCAGAAAGACAGATTAAAGAAGGGAGGGATAGCATGATAGCAGAGTGTTTGAGCCTTCTGGCTAAGATCCACAGATGTGAACGAGGACTTGGCAGTGAACTAGTGTTGTAAATCCCACTACCTGAGCTGATCCAGCTGTAAATGAACACCTGCCTGGGCTCGGGACTTAAAGACAGCTGAAAGTGATGCTAACTTTACTGCTCCTGGTGTGCTGCTGGCTGCTGAAGATTATGCGTCTTAATCATGCATGCTAGGCCAACAGCAGCCAGTAGAGTTTTGACCACAACATTCCCAATCCACTTCACATTTAGCTTTTGGATCCAGAGGTGTGTTGAAAAGATATTTCCTAACTATGTCAAAGAATCAGAACATACCTTTCTTGTCTATGTACAGACAAAAATAAAGGTAAGTTCTTTCCTGAACAGAGAGCCCACAGTTCTACGGTTGGTTATTCAATTCTGTAAGAAAAAATCATTCATCATAAACAGATACATTCAAACTCTCCTCCTTATTGATCCAGTTCCAACTAAATATAATAGGTATCTTTCTGCTGTATTTAATGGAACTTGGATTAAATTTCTGGGAATAGACAGTCATCTGATCAGGCAGCATAAAAAATAGAGTTTGGTCTCCAGCCACAGCTACCAAAGCAACTTAATTTTAAGATATTGAGGATCACATACAAAATATTCATGTATGTGCCAGGTACTTTTGAGTTAGAAGTACATTTGAGGGGAAAATTGCAATCTGCTAGCAGTCATTCCACTGCAGTAAAAGGAGTCTAACTTCATCAAGTATGTTATTTGCTGTGAATTATTCACTCTGCAATGTTACCATGGTTACAACTGTGTTACTTATCCTCACATCATTATTATTTTCTTTTTAGTCATTATGGCTACACTGTAAATAGTATTTTATTTTATCTGAACATGCCATTTGCAACACGAATAAGAAACAAGGCTCACAGGAACATCAATATTGATATTATATGCAATGTGGCTTTGGCATTGACATTAATGTTCCTCTGCATAAGTGCAGCATGACATTCATATAAAGCAGCCCATCAACATCATTTCGCCGCTTTTGATTTCCATACTGATGTCAATGCATAAGGTAACTAATGAAGGCAACATAAAAATAATATTAACTCTTGTATTGCCACCATTGCAGTGTACATTACCATTAACGTAAAATATTGTTTTGAGGTGGAATCACAGCCAACTGTATTAGAATAAATGTACCTCATGAGACTATTAATGAGTTTTGGGGGGAAAAAAAAACCCGAAACAAAAAATTTCTATACTAAAACTGGTGGGCTTTTTCAGTTAATTCCACCTTCCTATTAATTTTTTTCTGATTGTTTGCTAGTGTAATGACCTCTCACAGATTGATAAATTAGCTTATTCTTCAATAATGAATGACTAGTCAGCCAGAGATTTTGCAGTTCTTTGGGAGACAAAGAAAACAAATACTAAATGTACATTTTCTCAATTGAAAAAGTTTTCTTTCCCTGGAAAAAGGGAAGTCAGGATCCACCTCTTTATACACATCTCTGAGTTGAGACAAAAAAAGTCTTAATGTGAAACACACTAAGATGCTGAAATCACTACAGAAATTGCTAGAAATGTTTTGAATGTCAGGTATTTTATAATCTCATTGAGTAGTTTTTGTCCACAGATATGTAAAGTAGGATCTTTCTGACTTCTTTTAACTACTTATATTTAATTAGATGAAGCTGATGTTAGATACCTAGATAACTTAGACTGTCTTTATGGGCAGTGGAGAGGAAGGATCACATTTGGGTATGTATTTATGTATCCTAAAGTTGATGCCTAAGATGTGTGAGATGAATTGCATGCTAAAAATACTTATCTCCATCAAATACATAGCTAAGATATAAATGACTGAAGTAAAATGAGACTAATCCTGCCTACAAAGTCTGCTCATTGTGAAGCTCTGATTTGCTCTCATTTTTTTCAAGTTTGCCTTAGATCAAACAAAGTTTTAAAATCACCATTTCATTGTTATAATCTCATACACTAGTTTTTTACTGATAACACATCAACACTTTTCTTAAAGTCCACGTCTGTCTTTTTTATTTACTCATATTGCCAAGTCTGCAAAGATTTGAATCCATTTTGAAGATTACGATTAACCAAGAGCAAATTTGAAGTCTGTGTAGCAGGTCCATGCTACTTAATCTCGCTTCTGTAATTCTGATTTATCAAAAACTTTTAGATGAAGTCTTGTGTATAGCATTCAATAACACGGTCGCACAAATATGGTACAGATTATAGAGATACAATCTCTAAAGCTCTTATTACAACTGCCAAAGTCGGCCCTTTGACAAACTTTATATTGATCTTTTTCCCTGTAGATTCAGGAAGTAGGTCCAGGAGCAAATAATGAGGGAACTGGGAAAAAAGTGATGATAGGAATAATAGACCTCAAATTTCTTCTCATTAATACATTAACCTTTGGATGGACACAGTTTGCTATTTGTGTTTACAAATAGGGTAAAGGAGTAAGAGAAACATCTAAGGAGACAGGTGAATTTTACTGCATATAATGCTTCACTGTTAGCTCAGAAAAAAACCACAAGCCTGAAGATGACTTGAGTAAACTGTAGTTTTAGGCCTTCACTTTAAAGGCTGAAGACCAAAGTTGAAAATCTTTTCCAAAGATTATTCGTATCCCACACTGGGAAGAGATTTTATTCTATCCACATCTCTGATCGAGTTTCAAACAGCTGCTTTACTTTGAGAAATCAGGAGTAGAAACCAGATAATGCTCAGAAAATAAAAATAAATTAAAAATTCAGGCACTGCCTGCGTGCCATTACTTGCCCTGTAGAGAAAATAAAATTCTCTGGTAAGAAGTCTTCTACATTGTTTTGTCAGCACTGCTCACCAACCAAAGTGTTTAGCTCCTTGCCTATATTGATGTGGATTTTCACATTGTTGTCCTCCCTGGTAATGTATTGGTGTTCCTGTCAAGAATTTGTTCTGGATGTGTGCACCAGACCTTTGGTTCATTGTAGGCCATCTAGAAACAGTCTAATATCGTTTGATTTCTGAGAGGCTGTACAGCCTACATAGTTATCAGTCGTGACATTTCATGGGCTTGTTGTTTTCCTTTCTTCAGGAGTTCTCACGCAGGTTTTTTAGTGATTAATAAGGTATATGTGTGCTGTAGCCCTGAGCAGTTGTCCTCTGAAATGTTCAAAAACGCAGGTGGTGACAATGATTTATCTTTTAACATGTGTATAGAACAGCGGTATATCAGTAAGTAGGTCAAGGTACACAAGCTGCTGGATGCGGTGATCAGCAGTAATCACCAGTGGTCCCTGAGATGGGATGTTCGGTGCATACATGTGCAGTTCACTTGCTGCAGACATTGTCATTGTTCTTGGTACATCCACATAGATCCAAACCTTACCCTTTCATTTCCATACTTTTCTCATGCTGGAATGAAATGCAGCTGTGATAACCTCTGTTCTGGAAATTAAAGCAGTCTGCTGTCTATGTGTTTCCATTCAAGAGTAAAGGATGGGAGAGACAGATAGACGTTTGACAGGGCAAAGAGTATTTTCTCTCTGGTTTCCTTGTTTTCTAATATAATTTGGGAAGCCATAGTCTAATATCACCTTCTAAATCCCTGATAACTTCTACGCAGCCAAATAAAGCGATGTTTAGATAGTCTATAATTCAGATCTCTTAGGAGATCATCCTTTCTTCCATGTGTAGAGTGGCCAGTATGATTTTGTATGTGAATATTTAATGGGAGTTGTTCTGTATCTTCCTTTTAGTATCTTTTTTAGCTTGTGAAGTGCTAGCACATTCATTCTGCACTTCTATCTATCTGTTTTAAAATACATTTGACACTTCCCAAGGAGGCTATGGTAACTCACAGTAGTGCTCTTCGGTCATTGTCTGTGAATGCATGTTTGCGAACCTTAAGTCTCTGTCTGTTCTGGCAAATTAAACACCATCAGGGCATGCCTCCAGCTGCTGAAACTTTCGCATTTAAATTGTTAAATTATTCAAATGGTTCAACAGTTAAATGGTTAAATTATTTAAAGGCTTTTGGCATGAGTCAGCTAGCACTCTCCAAATGCATCCCAAGCACAGGTTTGGAATTAACTCAGTCTGGAGAGCCTTTCCAAAAGTAATTCGTATGTGGTCATCCTCTGTTGGAGGCTAAGATAAAGTTTAGTAGTACAGGTTAAGCCTGTGTGTCTCTTGTAAACCCATAACCAACTCATTTTCAAAATTTTCTCAACTGTTTCAGTAATTAAATGGTCTAATTCTGTTTTCTTTATTAACATTTTGAAATAGTATATTTATTTACATTTCTTTTTTCCTCAGAATTCAGCAATTAAACCCACTTCTAGAACATATATGTTATTACAATGGAGCATATTCATTTAGAAATGCAAGAAGCTGTGGCAACAGCTAGTAATTAAACTTCTACTTGTATTAAGATTATTACTTCGGAAGATAAATGTATAAGGTACAACATAGAAAGGGACATAAACATGGTAGAATATATTTTAACAAATTGTGAGGGAATATTCCTGGGAATTTTCTTTCAGCACCTGCTCAGTTGTGGTGACAACATAAATATATATTGCAAGTTTAAGGACAATGTAATCAGTATTATGAAAGTACAGGATATATTCTTGATTACTTCTCACTTTTGAAGAAGGGTTTTATCGTGGGATCTGAAACTGCAAGTGAAACTATTTTTGGAGTTACTTGGTATAATTATCGGATCATTTACAGGAACATGTAATTACTCCTCAGTACATCATCTTTAATAGATAGGTTTTTTTCTTTTACTCGCCAGAGGTCTGATCCTGTATCCCTGAAATAAAAGGATGATTTGCCAATGTCCTCAGTGTCATTGAATCAGACCATAATATACCAACTCTTTTTCTAAAAATGTCTTTTGAATAAATCTACTTGTGCCAAGTTTATTTCAATAATTCATCATAACTAAATAAAAGTAAAAGTAAAATTTAATTAAATAAAAAAGTACATGTAAAATAAGAAATAAAAATAAAATCCAAAGTTTGCCACAACTTTTAAACATACTGATTTTGCCTTGATAGGTTTTAATTTTTTTTTTCCTGCATCATTACATTTGTGTACACTACATTATTAGACAAAACTCATGTCTTCTGTGAAGGAGAATTGACAAAGGAACATTGTCGTATATTGAAATCAGATGACTCTGGCTCAGGACAACAGTTTTATTCATTCTTTTGCTATTGGGTGTCCTAGATAGGTAGCTCATTCATGTCACGCTGCCATTTAACCATGTGCAGAACTGGTGTCGTGGAGTCGTACTTCACGGAGGTATGGTCTGATTTTTACTAAAGGGGTATTCTTTTGGGACCTTTCAGTAAGTGGTCATGCCATGGGACTATTCAGACACTTAATAGTACTCCACAGCTTATGTTTCAGGCCCTACCTCTTCACCTTTAGTGCTGTTTTGGAAATGAATGCTGCTTTGTGCTTTCATATTTATCCTACATTCTTTGTATTTCGACAACATATCCATCGAATGTGCACACCTCATCACCATTAAAATCTTAAGGATTTTACCTTCGGAGACAGCACAGCACCCTTAGACCTTGGAATTAAAATCTCGTTGAGTAAATATTGAGAGATATTTTCACAGACCGTCTTCAAAATCTGTAAACCACAGTTGCCTGCAAGACATCTATAACACAGCTATGTAGAATTTTTGGGAGACTGGAAGTAAGACCTCTGGGTTTAGCAGGAAAATCAGCCATCACAGAGTAAAACTTGTAAAATAAGTAAAAAATACTGTTCCATATCTGGTCCCATAGTTCCAGTTTCATAGTGGAGAACTTTTCCTGCTATTTATTTGCATGCTGCATGAGCATTAGGTGTTTATCTCAGCAGTTAGCTGAATTACTTATGTTAGGTAGAGAAGAGATATGGCCTGAGGCAAAAGTCTGGTTGTGCACATTGTAGTGACGGATGGCCACACTTATTCTTGTATTTTATTCCATAGTTCCTCCTCTTGGTTTCAGTGAAAATGTCATTGCTGTTAGAAGAGCAGAATCATTATGGTTCTTTGGGTTTTGGTGCTGCCTTACTTATTTGCAACCACGTATGCCCCCAAATTAGGACAGCTAGTAGTCCTTGCCTCTTCTTTCTATCCTTATGGAAGATACTGGTACAGAGAAAGACAGAAACATCTGCTTATAAACTCAGCCTCCTGGGAAACTCCCTGAATTCCACTCAACCCACAGCAGCTGTTGAAGTCATGTAATTTGTTTGGGATAGATATTATGAGGTTGAGCTAGAGCACTGCACTGTTTCAGGGAATGAGGAACATGTACACTAGTCAGTGGTACACATTCATTTTCCAATATAAGTGCAAAACTCTGTTGGGAGCAGGAGTTTCAGGATACAGGCCCCTCTGGAAAATCTGCATTTCTCAGAATGGCATTAATCAGTGCTGAAATATTAATATGCAGATTTTATAGGTTGCCCAGACACAGCTCTAATTCCCTGCTTTACTTATAATATGAACACTTTGAAGCTGCTAAAGCTAGGACCCATAACCATTACCCACAGTCATGTTACCCTCTCAATGAAATGTGGAGGGGTGGAGTGGAAAGGGAATCATATTTTTTTATGAACAAATTTATATTGTGTGTCAGGAAGGTATTATAAGCAAGTGATGAATAATTGGCATAATTTGTAACTTTTATAACAAGGGAACTTCTGGACACTACCTTAAATGAGATAATTTGTCATTGTAGTAAGTCTGTCCCTTATAAACATTACTGTTAATAATGCTGACACTGGTTGGCTGAAGGGAATAAGCTTTTCAATAAGTTCAAACATAAATTTTATTGATGAAAACTGCAATACAAAAATCATGATTTTGTCCTTTTAATGTTAGATTTCTTTTAATGAAGTTTCTAGCTCTTTATAACTGTGCTGGGCCTGGTCTTATATATACTTAATCACGCAAAAAGTCTACCCTGCTCTCCAGACAGATACAGAACTCAGATGAGTGTTACTAGGATTTTCATATTTGCACTAAATGAGAATAAACCTCAAAATCAAAAGGTAAATTCAACATTCATATTTGAAAGGTCTAATGTGTACCTCCTCTTCCTTTCACTATAATTAGCAAAAAAAGATGCCTAGAAAAAGAAACAAAGAAAGAAAAAAAATCTTCCATTTCTTTGGGATCATCTGCACGTGATTTAATTGTCAATTGTTTAGTTGTTAATTACATCTTCCACCTCAGGAAACAAGTCTTATCACAATAAATTGAGAAAGAAAATGCTGTATGTGAAAGCATTTAAATGTTTGAAATGTACCTTCCTTTCAGTGGTCCTACCTATATAAAATTCTTTTAACCATGTTTTTCACTACTGCAAACAAACTAAAACAGAGGATAAGCAGAACAAACCTCTGCTTTTAGAGACAACAGTGTAAATTCAGAGCAAAATGTATTGATGAAGGCATTGCTGTAGATTTATTTCTACTCACTACAAGTGGAATATAGCTATCTGTTATGGTCAGATCCTGTTTCAGTTTTGATAGTGGGAAAGCTCCTTTGACATGAACTGAAATAGGCTGTGCTTTTAAATGCATGGGTAATACTATACAGCTGCTTCTGTTTAGTCTCCTGTGCTAATACAGCATCGGACCCATTTATATGGTGAAAAGACA